>NC_062565.1:74117515-74726265 GCF_022837055.1 Prionailurus viverrinus
GGAACTGGACCCCTATCTTAAACCATACCCCAAAATTAACTCAAATGCATTAAAGACTTAAATGTAAGAGCTGAAACCATAAAACTCCTAGAAGAAAACACAGGCAATACACTCTCTGACATAGGTCTTGGAGAGGATTATTTTAATCTGACACCAAAAGCAACAAAAGCAAAAAAATCAACAAGTGGGACCACATCAAATCAAAAAGCTTCTGCACGGCAAAACCATAAACAAAACCATAAACAAAATGAAAAAGCAACCTACTTTATGGGAGAAAAATTTTTGGAAATCATACATCAGAGGGGCATCTGGGTGGCTCAGCTGATTAACTGTCTGTCTCTTGGGTTCAGCTCAGGTCATGATCTCAAAGTTCATGAGTTCAAGCCCCACATCTCTGTTAGTGCAGAGCCTGCTTGGGATTCTCCGTCTCCCTCTTTCTCTCTGCCCCTACACTGTTCACTCTCTCAAAAAAACTAAATAAACTTAAAAAAAATCAGATATCTGATAAAGAGCTATAATTTATATAAATATCCAAAGAATTCATACAATTCAAGAGCAAAAAACCAAACCATCGGATTTAAAAAATGAGCAAAAGATCTAAACAATTTTCCAAAGACATACAGATGCCCAACAGGTACATGAAAAATTGCTCAATATTGCTAATCATCAGGGAAATGCAAATCAAAACCATAATAAAATATCACTTCACTCCTGCTAGAATGGCTACTATCAAAAAGATAAGAAATAACCAGTATTGCCAAGGATGTGGAGAAAAAGGAACCCCTGTACACTATAGGTAGAAATATAAATTGATACAACCACTATGGAAAATAGTATGGAGGTTCCCCCCAAAATTAAAAATAGAACTACCATATGATCCAGCAAATCCACTTCTGGCTATTTATGCAAAGAAAACAAAAACACGAACTTGAAAAGATATATGTACCCCTATGTTCACTGCATAGTCAAGATAAGGAAACAACCTAAGCATCCATCAATGGATAAATGGATAAAGAAGTTACACACACACACACACACACACACACACACACACACACACACTGAAATATTACTGAGTCATTCATTAAAAAGGATGAAATCTTGCCATTTGCAACAACATGAATGGACCTCAAAGGCATTATGCTAAGTGAAATAAGTCAGAGAAAAGTAAATAGCATGACTCTTTCATGTGTGGTTATCTTAAAACAAAAAGAAGCTCACAGATAGAGAACAAATTGGTAGTTACGGAATCTGGGGGGGTTGGGGGGGTGGGGGGGCAGGGACAGAAATGGATGAACCAGTTTGCTTTTTCTTGTTTTAAATAAACTGAATAAATTTTAAAAATAAAACAAATTCTCCAAAATACTTTTATTCATTTTAATTTTTTAAATATACACTTTGAATGACAAAGAAAAACAGTTATAAGAAAGTTAGAGAGACACATATGAGTTTACTATACGTGTAGGGAAAACTGTGCACCATAGACAGGTACAAAACATCGCCAATCTGCACTTTCCACTCCCATTTCAAACCACACACTAAGAATAAGAAGTCCTAAATCTAACTGGTTCTTCGCTATTCTGACTTCCCCATCTGGAGATGACAGTAAAGAATTAGAGTACTTCTAGTCCCTTCTAGTTCTAGTTCTGTTTCTACTGGTCTGCATGTTTTATAATTTGATATAGGCTTTCTAACATCCCACCTTAAAGTGTTGGTGTCAAAAGCAAAGCATTTTGTAGTTAGTTAACATAAAGAAAAAGGCGCAAAGGCCTGAAGTGTTTAAAATGTGAAAACTGGAAAATAAGCTATATGGCAAAATAGTCACTTGTAGTTAATTTCATTCTTTTGAGGCTCTAAAATTTTTCCACCTTTGCATTTTCAGTGCATTCATAATACCTGAAAAGAACTACTTACCAGCAAATACCTCACACACTACACAAAGAATTAAGGTATAACAGAAGAAAATTCCCTGTTACTATATATAAACATTTTAATGGAAAAAAAAGAAATATCAAATGCAAAAATGGTAGCATACTAAAATATATGGAGAAACATACAGAATACTAACAACATAAATAAGGAAGTGACTAAGAGCTAATGTTTCTTAGCGTCTTACATATTTGGATTCAAATATAGCAATGCCAGCTGTTACCAGTTATGTAACTCTAAAAATTACATAATCTCTCATTTCTTCATTTGAAAATGGAGACAATGTCACCAACCTCACAAGGTTACTGTAATGATAAATGAAACTACTAAGCACTGTACCTGGCAGTTCAATAAACAGGCGTTCAACAAATAGCAGCTTTCATTACTATTATTTCTTCAGTAACAAAAGGGTAACAAATTTAATCTCAAAATTCATGTTTGAACTCCACTGTCTCTGCTACCTGGTTTCCATGCATACTTCTACAATTAAACCACATATACTAAGGTTACCAAAATGACTTCCAAATTGCTAAATCTTTAAAGATACTTTCTGTTCTTACTTGACTCCCCTGCTTTTGAGTCATTAACACTGCATTCTCCCAAGGTATCTAGAAAGGGATACTGAAAGCATAGGGAATTACTGAAACATTTAAGCATGGGCTCTCTCTCACCACATCTTCCAAAGACTTTGTCACCTCCCCTTACCTTCGCATGTTGGCCTTCAGTCTTCTTTTCCTTTCTACTTCATACCGTCCGTGGATAATTTCAATTTCTTTCTAGTTTTTAACCGTAACCTACATGCTCATAATTCCCATATCTGTCTCCTACCCTCACATCTCTCCTAAATTCCAGGCCCGTATTTCCAATTACCAGTGTAAATGTTATTTATGCATTCAACAAATGCTCACTGAAGGCAAAGAAAGCAAAGGAAATATTTATTAAGCATCTAATATGTACTGGACATCTTACATCACAGAGAGGTTAAGTAAGCCATGAGAATCATTGCACCAATAAAAGAGGAGTTAGAACTCAAACACAGATCTGTTTAACAGCAAAGTTCAAGCTATTTCTACTACAGTACACTGCCTCTCCAGTGCATCCACTGTATGTCACAAGGTACTAGGAATACAAAATAAATACGGCATGTATATTTCAGACAAAATGATAAAAGTATAGGCTCACAGATAATACTTAAGTGAAACTATAGCTCATTTAACATCTGTATTGAATGAGCAAAATTTATTACCTATCATAGTCTCTACCATCAAAGGGTCACAGTTTGATAGAGACTGATTTTTAAGAAATAAAAACATATTATTATAAACCTGGTAAAGATAAAAACAAGTGAATCATAGGAATAAGGAGTTGACGAGAGACATAGGGAAAATTTCCCATATTAGGATGAGCACAGGTTTCCCTGATAAATTCAGGGTAGGTGGACATTCAAGGCAGAGGGAACAGTAAATATAAATAAAAGCATTAGAATCATTTTAGTCTATCCTGAACATTCCAAGTAATTCAGAAAACAGAAAAGAGTGAGGCCTAACATATACACAAGGATGGACCAGATTATGTAGACAGTCTTATGTGCCCTTTTTGGGATAAAGAAAATGTGCAATTCAGAGACACATTTAGATATTTAAGCTCTTGAATTGACAAGATATGGTGATAACTCCCAGGTTTCTGGCCTGATTATACATAGGGCAGCCAAGCAGAGTTAAGGGGTAAAACTTTGGAAATCAGAAAAACAAAACAAACTTAAAGAAAGCAACAAATAAAAATTGAAGGTAGAAAGTTATTTTACATGTGAGGATTATGAAATGCTGATGGAAAACTGAGTTGGAGGAGTATAGCTAGCTACAAGCAATTGTTCAGTCTTAAGAACTGGCCCACCACAAAAGGGTTAGCCAGCAGAGGATGAGCCCTTAACAAAGGTCATAATCGTTCCACTTATCCTTGGTTAGGAGTTTAGGTATCTTCCTAAGACACAAATCTGATCATGCCATTCTCCAAACCCAATATCTCTATTTCACGTAAGGTTAGCCTTGTGATCTCAGGAAGAGGATATCAACTGAGTCTCGAGACCACGTAAAATTCAGACTCTAAATTCAGAACATCTGGCTCAGCTAGTAACCCAGGTACACCACTAACTAAATGATCCTAGGCACGTCACAATTTCCTAAGCTTCAATTCTCTCATTTGGAAAAAGGGGATAACAACTATTTCCCGAGTTGTTCTGAAAAATGAAAGAGACAATTCATTCATATGTAAGCACCCGACAAATATTTAAGAGGGAAAAAAAAGGGAGGAAACGGGACATTATTGGTAAGGAGGTCGGAAAATGGCCTAACTGTATTAGAGTCCTTTCTGCTTGGAATCCTTTTCACCCAAACTTTTACAAGGCTGCTTAACATGCCATGGCTTACAGAGTGTCTAGCATCTTTTGAACTTTCATATGGACAACCATGGTGCATCACATAAATTTCAGCCTCATACTGCCCCTTTATACACAGGCACCTTCATTTTACAATGAGGAAATTTATGTGAAAGTTTAAGTAGCCTATACTCTAGATCCCACCTATTCTACTCTACCCAAACTGCTCTCTCAAAATGCAGTTAGGAAATCTTTAATGAGAAGTAGAATAGTGTAGTAGAAAAAAATTACCCTTATTTGTAGCCATAAGAATTGGGTTCCTGCTATCTAAAACCTTGGCCAAATAACTTAATCTCCCTATTCCAGTATCTCCATCTGCAAAGTAGATGATAATAACTTGCCCTGTTAGTATGTACCTTGCCTACACAAAGATTTTAAGTTCTTTTGGGGTGGGGGGAGAATACTGTATTTCTTTATATTTCTTACTATATATATGTGTGTGCAATATATATATATATAGTATATATACTTAAATATATATATAAGTAGATACACACACATATATTCAATAAGCAGGTTTATTGGTAAAAACACTAATACTAAAACATCTTCCTTTTAAACTTATATATATTAAATTAACTTACAAAGCTACAAATTATAACTCATAATTGAAGAGTCATAAACATCTTTAATTCCTTGTGTTAAGTCCTGAAAAGAGTTCTCATAACAATTTTAAAACACAAGCACTTACTCCTTTAGGAAATTAATAATTTTGCTTCATCAATATTACATTTTAGTCTAACATTTTCTCAAATATTCTCTTGGTACAAAAAATAGGAACTTGAATACTTTATCAGTGTTTCACAACAGAATAATTGCCCAATTTTAGGGGGCAGGCACATCTCTACACATGGGGCAAAAAGTCATTGACCTACTAATAATAACAAACTTTGATACCGTTTATAATAATAAGCCAAGTAATATTGAGCTCCTTTATATAATAGGTAAATCCATTTATGGTCTATGGAACTTTATATGGTCCTAAAGCATAATGAGAGTAAAAGAATGTATTAAGTTCCTTCATAGAATTTAGGATACTAAGAGCCCTCAATGCAAGGTTGTTGTTGTTCTTGTTTTAATTAAATAAAGGAACAGCCATTTTAAAAATTTTCTTGAGGTAAATTCTGCTTTGGCTAAAGTTTCTACAAATATCTGTAATAAGTTCTTTTTAGAAAACATCTTTCTGTCTTCATCTAATCTATACCAGTTTCTAAAACCAATTAAAAATCAAGGAATTGAAAACAGAAAAAGGAGTGAGAAGAACAAGTAGCTATACAAGAATGTGAACTGGTACATTATGGGTAAAGAAACACAATCACTCATACAAGTCACATTCTTTCAGTAATTCTATAAATATCGAATTTCGAACGCTCTACTTCGAAGCATGGAGCGGCGGAAAGGGGCGGGAGTGCTATACCAATTTCTGCTTCCTAAAAAGAAACCCTGAGGTTTTATTAATATGTTGGAAAACAGTAGCCAAGGATGTCTGCTGAACTAAAACTATTTAGAACCGGACAAGACACAAGAATAAAAAGCCTCTATCGTCTCTGTCTCCCCCACCCCCAAAAGAACCGGTCCCTTTTCACCGGTCTTGACTATAGTCAATTCACACAGAACTTCACAGTTAGTATCCCCAAAGTGGACTAAAACTATGTGACCCCCAGGAAGGGATAATGCTTCAAGGAATGGCTTCAAATTCAAGGCTCCAACGGAAGTGATACCGTCAACTATGTGAAACTAGCAAGGCAGCAACGCTGGAGGGCGTGTCAGGCAGGCCAGCAACGTAGCACTTTGCTGAACAGACCATTCATTAGCAGAGCCACGCTGCGGGGAGGAGGGCGCTCTGACACGGGCCCCACGGCCCGCTTAGCGCTGTCTTACACGAAGTGCGTCAGTCTCGGGGCCACTGGGTCTCTTCCCCGCGGTCCATCCGCGCCACTGGCGTCCCCAGTACCCCACACCCTCTGGAAACTGAATACTGTCCCATCGCCCCCCCCGCCACCCCCCAGGCTGAAGAGACGCCGTCGCCTAAACCCGCTCCGCACGGGGGAGCCGCGCTGAGCACTCCCTCACCAGTCGCTAGATGAAAGTACGCCGGTGGTCTCCGCGAGACGGACACACAGTAGCGCAGGGACTCATCCTTAGTGAAGACAACTGGAGAAACCGAACGATGCCAGGGGGAGGCTGGTCCCCACGCACGGGAAAGCTGTGGAGGCGACTGCAACCACAGCCGCGACTACAGGCACGGGGAAGGGGGCAGGGGGGGAAAAAGGCCGGCGCGGGCGGGACCCAGGAATAAGACGGGCGTTGATTGGCTGGGGCTCGTGTATGCCTCATGAGGATTGGCTGGTGTTTGCTCAGAAGGCCTCGCGTGGCAGCACCTAAACTGTGGCCTTTCCCGGGAATCCGAAAGGAACATGACCCCCGGCCTTGGGATTATCGGCGCAACCCGGAGGTGGGGAAACATAGCAGTTGGGGACTCTCGGCCAACAGGCCAACAGCGGTGGTGGAAATGTCTCTTGCAGGGTCAGCCATGGCCTAGGCAGAAATGTCAGCTGCAGCCCTGGAATTCAGGATAAACCCCGGTGCGGCGAGGGCCCTGGAGACCTGGCGGAATGCCTTGGGCAGCCGGTCACCACGCAGCAGAAGCCAAAAGCGGGAGCATCTTGCACAGAATAGTTCTTCCGTCGACCCAACGGTGGGGTCATTGGAAAGCCAAAGTCATTGTCTCGCGCAGAGACGCATCCTTGCCCTTTCCTGCCCGTTTCTACCTTCAGATTATCTGAGTCACTCCCTTGGTCTGAATGCTTCACTGCCTTCTTAGATCGCTACTGTGGGACTTGCTGCCCGTTAGGGTCGCGCCGCTTTTGTGCCTGACCTCCAGGCTCACACTCTGCTCTCCCCCACTTAACTCTGCATCCAAGGCCGGTTTTAAAAGTGGCGGAGTGGAAAAAAAAAAAAAAAAGAGAGAGAGAGAGAGAGGAAAGAAAGTAGCAGTCTTAGGAAGGGGAGGAGGAAACCGATGCTAGGATACCAAATGGGAAAACACTGCTGCCAAATGTCTCATACAGTAGGCATTCAGTAAATGTTCAAGGAGGGGTAGTTTGACTCAGAACAAACAACACTAGCAGTTAGGAGTTGGCTGTACAGCTTTGCCACGTTGTCAATTCTACACGCCACTCTTTCTTCCATCTGTAAAACCAAGTTGGACTAGATGTCATTTCAGCTCCACTCTCTTTGTAGCTGGTTAGTGAGGGGAAAGGGTGAATAGCTCTCCTGCTGCCCTTCCCAATACAATGTTCTTTCTTTGCCCTTATTCTCATTTCCGACTTCGAGGTAACAAAAACCAGTTAGTAATGTAAAAATTAAGTGATTTGAAAATAAGCTATATATGTGGACTTTTATATTAATGAACAAAGAAACCAGTAATGAAAAGAATAATGTAAGTAAATGTATAGACCTGACATGAATTCAAATCTTTTCTCTCTTATAGATGTAAAGCAAGTTAATTAGCTTTTCTGAAGACTCACTTTCTTCATTTGTAAAATAGGATCAGTAATGCATTTTAGAAACAAAAATACATTCACATTTGTGGAAAATGTAGTTATATAGATATAGATAGAGTGGCTAGTACTTCATGAATAATCTTACTTTTATAAATCAGAAGGTATTTTCAGGGGCCCCTGGCTGGCTCAGCTGGGAAAGTATGTGACTTTTGATCTGTTTGTGAGTTCAAGCCCCACATTGGGTGTAGGGATTACTTACAAACAAAATCTTAAAAGAATTAAAAGTATTCCCATAGCAGCAGAGTTATTCCAAAAGTCATTCATTCATTTTAACAATTGCCAAGTGCAAGCACTGGAGATCTAATAGTGAGAGAAAACACATATGGACCTGGATAATCCCAATGTAAGAATAGATTGCAACCTTTACAAGTACTACAAAGAATACTATCAATTTAATCTGACTTCTCAAAGAAGTGACACTTGAACTATGATCCCAGGAATAAGTAGGAGATAACTAGACAAAGCAGAAAAGAAGGAACATTCCAGTCCAAATGATGTAGAATTCTCATTGCCCTGGAAAATTGAATGCTTTCACAGATACTGGTTATTTGCATGAAATATTGAAATAATTGCAAGAAATTGTGCAAATGAAATACAATTAAGTGAAAAATGCATTGCAGATACTGTTAGGGGAGGAAGAGATCAAAACTAGCCATTTTGTGAGGATTTTTAAACATTTTTGTTTGTGTTTACACGTAAAAGAAAGAAGAGACAGCAGTATACCAATGATTATCTCAGTGTGGTGAAATTAGGGGTGATTCTTAATTTCTGTCACTTTGAATTTTATAATTTATTTTTCCTTGCAATAATTAAATGTTGACTTAAAAAAAACAAATTTGCCCCCCAAAATGGACTAGAATTTCTGAAGCAGACTTAAAGCAAGAAATAAATCTAGAGATGGCTTTAGAAAATTGCAGTGACGTAGACATGGAGGAGAATAGCTCAGGTATCAGGAATAGAGTTTGAGATGAGGCCAGAATAGAGCACTACAGAAATATTTTTAAACAACACAGCATTTGCAGTACTCCCTAAATGTCATTGTTCCAAAATAAATTAATAGTTCTCTCCTTCATAATCAAAATGCGTTGTGCTGTCGTTCAAGTTGTATATAGGCAATGCTGCCAGTGCTGCTCCTGCTTCAGCTGGTAACCTAAGAATGTTAGAACTTGTATAGTTCCATTGGATCAAAACCCAAACCTGATTAGGTTCTGCAAGAATGGTTATTACCGTAGGAAGGTCAACAGTGCAGCTGACCTAGAGATGACTGGAACCTTATGGTTTGGCCCTATTCTCTTCTGCTCCAGACCATTTTCCATGTGAGAATGCTTGGCCAGCCACAGCTTTCTGACACATACCTCGGCTTTTCCATTAGGGAAGACAGCCCTGTGCCCTCTGCCTCAAGCACGAAAATTCCAGGGTCCCTGATGGGTTCATATTGGCTCAGTTTAGGTGAAGAGTCAAGGGTATGATGCTTGCTGGCCTCTATGAGAGTCATCTTCAAAGCAGAATAATGAATAGCTCCCCCAAAGAGGGCAGGGGGCAGGGCAGACAAGATAATAGACAAGTAAGGTGTTTCTATACTATTAGATCCAG
Organism: Prionailurus viverrinus; assembly: GCF_022837055.1. Classification (NCBI taxonomy): domain Eukaryota; kingdom Metazoa; phylum Chordata; class Mammalia; order Carnivora; family Felidae; genus Prionailurus; species Prionailurus viverrinus. Next base: position 74,127,038 of record NC_062565.1, read on the forward strand.
GGAATATTGCTCCAGCTACATTCTTTCTACTCAATGATTATCCTTCAAATCCTCACGTAGAGGAGGCTACCTCCTTAAAAATCTGTGAAGCCATCCCTGATGCACCTTCCTAACAGTTATCCCCTCCTCTCTACTACTTCTATAACTTATTCATGTTATTGTGTCACACTATATTATTCTTAGATTTACTATTTTACAGTGGATGCAGTAAAGGCAAGGGCTACAGAGGCATACTGCCCGAATACAAAATTTGACTCCTCTTCTTAGTAGTTTTGATACCTTAGGCAAGTTACATAACCCATCTAGGTCTCTGTTTCCTCATCTCTAGTTTGTTCATAAAGTTCTTATGAAGTGTAAATGACATATCTGTAAATTTCTCAGTAGAGCTCTTAGCCCTTAACGAAATTGACCTATCTCCACTCTTCTGGTTGTATTTGTGGGAGAGCATTTGATGGGTGGGATGGGGAGAAAAGGAATGACCCACAAGATGGCAGTATTTGAATAGAACTTTAGAACTATATAGGCATGAAAGCAGAGTCCACCAATGAATCTAAAACTTTAAGGCAAATACTGGAGAAATTCAAGGCAAATTTAAAGCCTACATGAAACAAGCAAACCTGTGAGAAAGCAACCTTATAAACTTGGCAGGCTTAGCATCATTTCATCATGAGGACAATCTGAACTCCCTAAATGCTCTCTCCCCTTTACGTGACTAAGAATTTGTAGTGTTCCTTTCCTACAATTGCTTCCGTTCCTTCTTTACTTAACTACTTAATCAAATCAAGCTGTTAACACCACTGCTTCCTTTTTTTAAAAAGGAGAAGAAAAGCAAGTTTGATTTAAAATGGCAGAGTGGGCACATGATACAACCTTCTCTTCATGCCATCAATCCCTAGACCTGGCAGAAAAGACATATTTTAAAAGCTTAAATTCAAAAGTGCATTAGAAAATAAGAAGTTTAGCTGTTGATGGTCCAGAACTTAGAATTTCCCAGAACTTATGATAATGGATTGGACAGAAGAAAGGAATAACAGCCCCAAACAAGACAGAACTGCTATAAAAGGTAATAGCACCAAAACGTGTTCCTCATCTTAAAGTATTTTTTTAATGTTTATTTATTTTTGAGAAAGAGTGAGATAGCACAAGTGGGGGAGGGGCAGGGAGAGAGGGGGACAGAGGATCCAAAGTGGGCTCCGGGCTGAAAGACAGCAGACAGCCTGATGCCAGGCTCCCGAGATCATGACCTGAGCTGAAGTCAGACACTTAACTGACTGAGCCAGCCAAGCGCCCCAAAAGTGTTCCTCATCTAGAGGTGACTATTGGGAGCAGGAAAGGGGTCCAGACTAAGCCACAAGGTAATTAACTGGAGTCTCACAGCAGGATAAAGTGAGCCAACTGAAGCTCCTCATCCCCCTATCCCATTGTGACAACAGGGTATCTGTCTCTAGATAGAATACAGGACCTTCAGTTTAATAGATTGGATAGTGTCCATGTGTCTAATAAAACCTGGAACAATCAGGAAGCTCTTAAACACAGAACACCAGTCCCTAGCTCTTCCTGTTCAGCAGCATGCCCCACCGCTTCCTCATACATCTAAAGAAAAGACAGATATACAGGCGCTGGTCACAGGTCTTACTCCTTGCCCAGAGTGTGCAACAAATTAAAAAGAAAAAAGAATCTCAAGTACACAGATGAGCACAGAAGCAAGAATTGCCAAATATTTGAGGAAAGCTAACATCCTGAGAGACAAATTTACAAATCCAAGAAGCTCAGCAAACCTCATGTAGAATAAATACAAAAATAACTATGCCTAGAAACATCATAGGCAGGGGCAGCTGGATGGCTCAGTTGGTTAAGCGTATGACTGACTCTTGATTTCAGCTTAGGCCATGATCTCACAGTGCCTGGGATCGAGCCCTGAGTGCTGAGAGCCTGCTTGGGATTCAATCTCTCCCTCCCTCTCTGTCCCTATTCTGCTCCTGCTCTCTCTCTTTTTCAAAATAAATAAATAAACATAAAAAAACCCATCATAACCAAATTGCTTAAAACCAATCATAAAGAGAAATCTCAAAGCATTCAGAGAAAAAAAATGAAATATTACATAAAGGAAGAATGATTTGAATCACCATGGATTTCATACAGTAACTGAAGCTGACAGTAAATCGATACCTTTAAAGAGCAAAAGAAAAAAGCTATCAACCGAGAAAATCTTCCACAATAATGAAAGCAAATGGAGATGTTTTCAAAGAAATAAAAATTAAGAAAAAGAGCAGCTATTGGAAGTGTCCCCACAAGAAATGTTAAAGAAAATTCTTCAGTCTGAAGGCAATGTTGCAGATGGAAACTACAAATTTCAGTAAGGAAGGAAGAACATGAGAAATGGAAAACACTCAATGAAATAAAGTCAATCCCCATGACAGGCATACCTCAGTGATAACTCAGGCTCACTTCTAAACCACTGCAATAAAGCAAATACCACAATACGACAAATACCACAAAAAATGAGTCAAATACTTTTTTTGATTTCCAAAACATATAAAAGTTATATTTACACTATACTGCAGTCTATTAAGTATGAAATAACATTATGTCTAAAAATTAAAAAATAATATACATACCTTAATTTATAAAATACTTTCTTGGGTTCCTGACTGGCTCAGTCGGTAAAGCATGCAACTCTTGAGCTCAGGGTCATGAATTCAAGCCCCATGTCGGGCATAGAGCTTCCTTTAAAAAAAGTAATAAAATAAAAAAATACTTTATTGCTACAAAGTGCTAACCATCATCAGATCTTTCAGTAAGTTGTAATCTTTTTGCTGGTGGAGGCTCTTGCCTCATTGTTGATGGCTACTGACTGATCAGGGTGGTGGCGGCTAAAAGTGAGGATGGCTATGGCAATTTCTTGAAACAATTCAACAATGAAGTTTGCCAAGTCAACTGACTCTTCCTTTCATGAATGATTTTTTTCGGTAGCGTGTGATGCTGTTTGATAGCATGTTACCCACAGTAGAATTTCTTCCAAAACTGAAGTCGGTCCTCTCAACCCTGCCACTGCTTTAGCCAACTAAGTTTATGTAATATATTCTGAATCCTTTGCTGTCATTTCAACAGTCTTCAGCATCTTCACCAAGAGGAGATTCCATCTCAAGATACCACTGTCTTTGCTCATCCATGAAAAGCAACTCCTCATCCCTTTAAGACTGATCAGGAGATTGCAGCAATTTGGTCACATCTTCAGGCTCCACTTCTTGTTTTAGTTCTCTTGCTACTTCCACCACATCTACACTTACTTAACTCTCTCAAACTCATCCACCAAGGCTGGAATCAATTTCTAACCTCCTGTTCATGTTACTATTTTGACCTATTTCTATGAATCATGCAGGTTCTTCATGGCATCTAGAATGGTGAATCCTTTCCAGAAGATTTTCAATTTACTTTGCCCAGATCCACCAGAGGAATCACTGTCTATGGCAACTATACTTGCATGAAGTGTATTTCTTAAATCATAAGACTTGGATGTCAAAATGATTACCTTGGTCCATGGGCTACAGAATGGATGCTGTGTTGGCAGACATAAAAACAACATGACAACAAGAATCTCGTGGTGGCACATCTCCATCAGAGCTCTTGGGTGACCTGGTGCGTTCTCAATGAGCAGTCATATTTTGAAAGAATCTTTTTTTTCTGAGCACTGGTCTCCACAGGTGGGCTTGAAATGTATATTTAGTAAACTAGGCAGTAAACAGATGTGCTGTCATTCAGGCTCTGTTGTTCAGTTGTAGAGCACAGGCAGAATAGATTTAGCCTAATTCCTAGGGGTCCTAGGGTTTTAAGAATGGTAAATGAGCACTGGCTTCAGCTTAGTCATCAGCCCCTAACAAGAGAATTGGCCAGTCCTTTGAAGCCTGGAAGGCAGGCATTGACTTCTCTCTAGCTATAAAAGTCCTAGATGGCATCTTCTTCCAAAAGAAAGCTGTTTTGTCTACGTGGAAAATCTGTTGTTTTGTGGAGCCACCTTCATTAATTCTCTTAGCTAGATCTTTGGGATAACTTGCCACAGCTTCTACATCAGCACCTGCTACTTCAGCTTGCACTCTGATGTTATGGGTATGGCTTCTTAAACTTCATAAACCAAACCCTGCCAACTTCAAATGTTTCTTCTGCAACTTCCTCACCTCTCTCAGCCCTCACAGAATTGAAGAGAGTTGGGGCTTTGCTCTGGATTAGGCTTTGGCTGAAGCAAATATTATGACCAATGTTTGATCTTCTATCCAGATGATTAAAACTTTCTCCATTTTGGCAATAAGGCTGTTTCACTCTCTTATCATTCACGTGTTCACTGTAGTAAGCACTTTGAACTTCCTTCAAGAACAATTTCTTTGAATTCATAACCTGGTTCACTCTTTGGTTCATAAGGTCTAGCTTCCAGCCTATCTCAGCTTTTGACACACTTTCCTCACTAAGCTGAATCATTTTTAGATTTTGAATCAAAGTGAGAGACATGCAACTCTTCCTTTCACTTGAACACTCAGAGGCCATTGCAGAGTTATTAACTGGGATGATATCAATAATTTGTGTCTCAGGGAATAGGGAGGCCCTAGGAGAAGTAGAAGATTAGAGGGAATGACCAGCTGGTGGAGCAGTTATAACATTCAAGATTTATTAATTAACTTTACCACTTTATATGGGTGTGGTTCGTGGTGTCCAAAAACAACTACCAGTGTAACAGCAAAGATCACTGATTAAAGATTACCATAACAAGTATAATAATAATAAAGTTTGAAATAGTGCAAGAATTACCAAAATGTGACACTGAGGCAAAAAGTGAGCAAATGCTATTGGAAAAAAGGTGCCAAAAGACTTGCTCAAGGCAGGGTTTCCACAAACCTTCAATTTGTAAAAAACACAATTACTGCAAAGTGCAATAAAACAAAGCACAATAAAATGAGATATGCCTGTATTCACAGATCCCGCATTCACGAACTTGCCCACTCGCTGAAATTTATTTATAAGTCAAAATTAATACTCAAAATGCCTTCACTGTAAGTCAGGGACATATGCAGAAAAATGAAAAATTGAGCCGCCTAGTGCATGCACACTCCCAGCATGTTCCCAGCTGAGTTCAAACAAGATAAATGCTCTGCCTCTTTGTTTCAGCCATCATGTAAACAGGTGTCTTTTCCTGTCTATTTAGTACCAGATTGTTTGTATGTGTGCTTTCCTTGGTGATTTCACTGCTTGAAATGGCCCTCAAATGTAGTCTAGCATTCCTAAGGCCAAGGCTCTAATATCTTTTATTAAGAAAGTTTGTATGTTAGATAAACTTTGTTCAAGCATGACTTGTGGTGCTATTGGCCCCTAGTTCAATGTTAGTGAATCAACAATATATATTAAATAAGGTGTGTTCAAACAGAAACATGCATAAAACAAGGTTATGCATTTATCAGTTGACAAATAATTGTGACCCAGGCTCCCAGGAACCTAACCTTATATTTCCCCTGGGAGAGTATCCACTAATTTGGTATTTGGTATTTTTGGTGACTTTTAAAACACAACTATTTTAAATAACAAGAATCACTGTGCATAAAAGTTTATAATTTCTTATCAATGTCTTTAAATACATATGACTCAAAAGCAAAACTATATTGCCTATGGGTTTATAATGAATGTAGATGTAGTATAAATGCCAACTATAGCCTAAAGGACAGTATGAAGAAAATAAATGGACTATACAAAGCCAAGGTTTTTATATTTTGCATGAGTTGGTACAATACTAACAAGTAGACTTTGGAAAGTTAATGATGCATACTGCAATCCCTAAAGCAGCTGGTAAAACAAAATAATGCGAAGAGGTATAGCTAAAAAGCCATACATAAGTTAAAATGGAATCATAAAAAATGTTCAAATATCAGAAAAAGTAAAGAAACCAGAAACAGTTTAACAAAAATCAATTAAGAGAAAATAAATAATAAAATTATAGAAATAAATCCATCCCTAGCAATAATTACATCAACAATCAGGTACTAAACACTACAAATGAAAGGCAGAGGATGTCAGAATGAGTTGAAAAAAACAAAAAACAAAAACCAAGTGTATGTTGTCCAAAATAAACTCACTTTGAATATAAAGAGGCAGGGGTGCCTGGGTGGCTTAGTCGTTAAGTATTTGAGTCTTGATTTCAGCTCAGGTCATGATCAGTTTGTGAGATTGAGCCCTGCCTTACTCTCTGAGCTGATAGTGTGGACCCTACTTGGGATTCTCTCTCTTCCTCTCTCTGTCCCTCCCTGACACTCTCTTTCTGTCTCTATCTCTTTCTCTCAAAACAAATAAATAACTTAAAAAAAAATCCATGACCTAAGCTTCCACACTAAGCAGTTAGAAAAAGAGAAAAGTAAATTCAAAGTGGGCGGAAGGAAGAAAAAAATAAAGAGAAACATCAGTTAAATTAAATATAGAAAAACAATAGAGAAAATCAGCAAAGCTGAAAGTCATTATTTGGAAAGACCAACAAAACTCATAAAGTCCTTGTTACAGTTAGTTATCAAGAAAAAAATAAAAATTGGGACTGTCAAGAATTTCAAGTGTTTGAGATTGTACCCTACTTGCAAAGCTAATAAGTTAGCCTGCCAGTTTCATGGATACTGGCCAACTAACTGAGATTCCTGGGTCAGAGACAGAACTTGATTACTCATGGTGGAGCAAGCAACATGAGCTTTATGTTTGCATCACTTCCATTTGACAAGAATGACACAGAGTGGCCCAGGTAGGTGTTGCAAATGTAGTGGGTTGGCAAACCAACTAAGGAACTCCAAGCTTAGGACACTTAACATTTTAAAATAAACTGCAAACAAACCTGCCTTTTTACCCTTGAAGTAGAAATTATTATACTGGACAATAATCAAACCTATCCTCTGCTCTGGAGGGAGCCACTATCACTATTTACCAAGGCTTTTTGCTGGAACAATGTCCTTAAGAAGATAGGGACAAAGCTGTCAGTGACTCAGCTCACAAGATGTGCATAAAAGTGAAGAGACTCATGGGTAATTGTTTCTCAAAAAGAAGCTCAATTACCAGTATCAGGAACAAAACGTAGTTATCACACTGAAAAAGAAAAGTAAAAGTAAATCACAGATCTGGACTTCAAATTATATTACAAAGTGTCAGTAATCAAAACAGTATGCTAATGGCTCAAAAACAAACACATAGATTCATAGAACAGAATAGAAACTCCAGAAATAAACCCACAATTATATGGTCAATTAATCTTCAACAAAGCAGGAAGGAATACCCAATGGGAAAAAGACAGTCTCTTCAACAAATGGTGTTGGGAAAACTGGACAGCAACATACAAAAGAATGAAACTGGACCACTTTCTCTCACCATGCACAAAAATAAACTCAAAATGGATGAAAGACCTAAATGTGAAATTTGAAATCATAAAAATCTTAGAAGAGAACACAGGCAGTAACTTCTTTGACATTGGCTATAGCAACTTCTTTTAGATATGTCTTCTGGGGCAAGGGAAATAAAAGCAAAAATAAACTATTGGACTACATCAAAATCAAAAGCTTCTGTACAGTGAAGGAAACAATCAACAAAACCAAAAACCACCCTATGGAATGGGAGAAGATATTTGCAAATGACATATCTGATATGCGAAGGAAACAACAGCGAAGGAAACAATCAGCAAAACTAAAAGGCAACTGGCAGAATGGGAGAAGATAATTGCGAATGACATATCAGATAAAGGGTTAGTATCCAAAATGTATAAAGAACTTATCCAACTTAACACCTAAAAAACAAATAATCCAGTGAAGAAATGGGCAAAAGAAATGAATAGACACTTCTTCAAAGAAGACATCCAGATGGCCAACTGATACATGAAAAAATGCTTAACATCACTCATCATCAGGGAAATAAAAATCAAAACTACAATTAAGATACCACCTCACACCTGTCAGAATGGCTAACATTAACAACTCAGGCAACAACAGATGTTGGTGAGGATGCAGAGAAAGAGGATCTCTTTTTGCACTACTGGTTGGAAAGCAAACTGGTTCAGCCACTCTGGAAAACAGTATGTAGGTTCTTTAAAAAATTAAAAATAGAACTACCCTACGACCCAGCAATTGCACTACTAGGTATTTGCCAAGGGATACAGGTATGCTGTTTTGAAGGGGCACATGCACCCCCAATGTTTATAGCAGCACTATCAACAATAGCCAAAATATGGAAAGACCCCAAATGTCCAACGATGGATGAATGGATAAAGATGTGGTATATGTATACAATGGAGTATTACTCAGCAATCAAAAAGAATGAAATCTTGCCATTTGCAGGTATGCAGATAGAACTTGAGAGTATTATGCTAAGCAAAATTAGTCAGAGAAAGACAAATATCATATGACTTCACTCATATGAGGACTTTAAGATACAAGACAGACGAACATAAAGGAAGGGAAGTAAAAATAATATAAAAACAGGGAGGGGGACAAAAACATAAGAGACTCTTAAATATGGAAAACAAACAGAGGGTTACTAGAGGGGTTGTGGGAGGTAGGATGAGCTAATGGGTAAGGGACATTAAGGAATCTACTCCTGAAATCACTGTTGCACTCTCTGCTAACTAAATTGGATGTAAAGTAAAAAAATAAATTAAATAAATAGCTCAAAAAAAAAAAAGACATACAGATGGCCAACAGATACATGAAAAGATGCTCAACATCACTTATCATCAGGGAAATGCAAATCAAAAACTAAAATGCATTATCATCTCACACCTGTCAGAATGGCTAAAATCAACAACACCAGAAACAACATGTGTTGGCGAGGATGTGGAGAAAGGGGAACTCTCTTCCACTGTTGGTGGAAATGCAAACTGATGCAGCCATTGTGGAAAAGAGTATGGAGGTTCCTCAAAAAGTTAAAAATAGAACTACCTTATGATCCAGCAGACTACTAGGTATTTACCCAAAGAACATAACACTAATTCAAAGAGATACATATACTCCTATGTTTATTGCAGCATTATTTATGTTGGCCAAGATAAGGAAGCAGCCTGTGTCCATAGATTGATTATTGGTAAATAAGATGTCATATATATATATACACACACACACACACACACACAATGTAACATTATTCAGCCATAAAAAAGAATGAAATCTCGGTATTTGCAATGACATCAATGGAGCTAGAGAATATAATGCTAAGTGAAATAACTCAGAGAAATACAAATACCACATGATTTCACTCTTATGAATTTAAGAAACAAAAAAGACAAGCAAAGGAAGAGAGAGAGAGAGAGAGAGAGAGAGAAATCAAGAAAGAGACTCAACTATAGAGAACAAATTGATGGTTACCAGAGGGGAAAGAGATGTGAGGATGAGTGAAATACGTGATGGGGATTAAGGAGTGCACATGTTGTAATGAGGTGTTGTATAGCAAGTGTTGAATCACTATATTATACACTTGAAACTAACATAACATTATGCTAACTAACTGGAATTAAAATAAAAACAAAATAAAAAAATTTAGGTAGCCATCACTATAAATCCTACAGACATTAGAAGGAAAAATAAGAGAACACTATAAACAACACTAGGTTAAAAAGTCAGACCCCTGGGTTGCCTTTGAAGAGTTGGAGATAGAAACTGGCAAAGAATATGAGGGGACTTTCTGAGGTGGTAGAAATATTCTGTACCTTGATAGGGGTGTGGTTTACACAGGTGTATGCATTATCAAAACTCAACAAATGTACATTTGTGCACTTGTAAAATGTACCTCAAAAGAAAAATAAATAGGAAACATATGAACTTAAGCAATAATTTTTATGCTGGAGGGATTGTCAATTGATACCTACAATTTACTACAAAATGCATCAAGAAAAATTATTTGGAAGAAAAGGTGAATAGGTGGTATATAAGTGATAAAGGAAGTATATTAAAAATATTGACACTATTGGGGTGCCTGGATGACTCTTGGTTTTGGCTCATATCATGATCTCACAGTTCGTGAGACTGAGCCCCTCCTCAGGATCTGTGCTGACAGCATGGAGACTGCCAGGGATTCTCTCTCTCTCTCTGCCCCTCCCCCCCCCCCACGTGCGTGCGTGTGGGTGTATGTGTCTGTGTGTGGTTTCATTCTCTCTCAAAATAAATAAACTAAAAAAACATGTTGATGCTGTAATCTTTTTTTTTTTAATTTTTTTTTTAACGTTCATTCATTTTTGAGACAGAGAGAGACAGAGCATGAACAGGGGAGGGGCAGAGAGAGAGGGAGACACAGAATCCAAAACGGGCTCCAGGCTCTGAGCTGTCAGCACAGAGCCCCATGAGGGGCTCGAACTCACAGACCGTGAGATCATGACGTGAGCCAAAGTGGGACGCTTAACCGACTGAGCCATCCAGGCGCCCCTTGATGCTGTCATCTTGATGGATACATAGTCCTTCACAGCAAAATTCTTCCAAATTTGTTACATGTTTAAGAAATTCAAGCTAAAACATCGGAGGAAAGAGACTTAAAGACCTGTAAATCAAGTACACTGAACTTTATTTGTATCATGATTTGGACACATAAACTGTAAAACTATTATGAAACACTAGGGGAAATGTGAACACTGACTGGTTACTTGTTCATTGTTTTTAGGCCTGTGTAGGATATGCTGTCAGTTCCTAGGTCCCACAGTCCCTTACCACTTTGGTGCATGCTACGCAGAATTAAGCGGCCAGCACCTGCATTTCTTTGCCTGAGGACCTTCCCTGCCTGCTAAAACCTCTGCCTGCTCAGTATCGGCTTTTGGAGGAACCGCAGTATGACGTTGGGATGATGGCATTTTAGTTATTTTTTTTAAAAAAAGAGTTCTTAATTGTTGGACATATTACAATATTCACAGATAAAATCACATTATCTGGGATTTGTTTCAAAATAATCCAGTGTTGGTAGGGAGAGTAGGTGAAGGTAGGGATGAAAAAAAATAGCAGAATGCTGATAATTGGTGAAGCTCAGTGATGGACAGGAGTGTTCATTATATACTATTGTCTACTTTGTGAATGTTAGAAATTGTACTGAAAATGATGGGTAGGGGCTAATGGTGGTAAAAGATCTATTGAGAGGCTTGAGCACAAACTCTGCCTGGGTTTATCAAGCAGACTCCCCCGAGAAAGATACTGGTTTCAAAGTTGACCAGAGAATCTGCTCTAGAATATTCACAGAAACCTTATTTATAATATCCCCAAACTAGAAGCAAGCAGAATGTCTTCCAATGGGCAAACAGTTAAACAAGGTATGATTTATCTATACCTTGGAATACCATTTGACAATGAAAAGGAATTATCTATTGATAACACATAATGACCTGAATGGATCTGAAGAGCCATATGCTGGATGAAAAATGCCAATCTCAGATCATATATGATTCCATTTATATAACATTCTTGAAATGACTAAAGTATAGAGATGGAGATAAATTAATGGTTGCCAGGTATTAGGGACAGGAAGTAGTAGGTGTAACTATAAAAGGGTAGTAGAAAGGAGATCTTGCAGTGATGGACCAGTTTTATATCTAGATGGTGGTGGTGGTAAATCCATAGATTTGCATAGACCTGTACACACACACACACACACACACACACGCACAAACACACACAATTAAGTTCATGTAAAACTGGTGAAATTTGGGTGAGTTCTATGGAATGTACCAACATCAATTTCCTTGTTTTGAATTTGTGCTATAGTTATGTAAAATGTAACTATTAAGGGAAATTGAATGAAGGGTACAAGGGGCCTCTCTGAACTCGTTTTGCAATTTCCTGGGAATCTCTATCACAAAATAAAAAGGTTTTCTAAAAAGTGAAGAAATGGAAATAAAGTTTTTTAACAAAGGCATTCAGATTTTTTTAAAGTAATCTCTACACCCAGTATGGAGCTGGGACTCATAACCCCAAGATTAAGAGTCATATGCTCTACCAGCTGAGCCTATCAGGTGCCCCATGTATCCAAGATTTCAAAGGTAGTTAGGACGAAGGCACTAGCAGTTGAATCCCATATCCAGTGTTAACGACGCAAAAGTCCAAGCTTCCTTCATCCAGAAGTAGGCATGGTAGAGGCTTCACTGGAAAGCCCAGTAGCCCAATTATTGCCAGGCTGTGTAGCCTATAAACCTGATTATAAGGCCCTCTTGGAGATTGGTAAGGTGCACAATATCTTAATACATTCCTTTTCTGCTTAAACAAGACAATATGGGCTCTGTTGTTTGCAGCTTTGAACACTGGCTGATTTTTATTCTAATCACTTTCATTGCATATCTGAATTTTCTGAGGCATTTTAAGGAGGGATAAATAAATCTAAAATGTATATACATGGAGGTCACTGAGAAATCGCTGTCAGGCTACACATTAGTAAATGGGTATATGATACTCCTCAAGAATTTCTTTGTTATGAGCCTGATTACAGCTACTTCTACTTCTCTAGAAGTAGAACTGGAACTTATGTCACCTTGCAACTATTAATGGCCCTGTCTTTCTGAGTTTTTTTTTTTTTTTAATTCTGAAATCCTTAAGAAACCAGAACTCTTGTGTGTACTTCTGTGTCCAGAACACGGTTTTTTCTTCTATACTTCATTGATGATATGCAGCACTGGCCCTTTAAACCTCTTGAGTGGCTCATACTGGTTCTTTTTTTTTTATATTAAATATAATTTATTGTCAGATTGGTTTCCATACAACACCCAGTGCTCATCCCAACAGGTGCCCTCCTCAATGCCCATCACCCACTTTCCCCCCTTCCCCACGCCCCATCAAAGGCACTGACCGACTGGGAAAAGATATTTGCAAATGACATATGAAAAAAGGGCTAGTATCATACTGGTTCTTAGAAGGGAGGAATTAAGCCTGCGTCAAGCACACCTTAAATGAGGGCTCTGTAAGGGGAATGTTGAGGGCTTTACAATTGCCCTATGCTGCAAGCAGATCGGAATGCACAAGAGGACAGGCAAAGGACCGGAGAAGAGAGCAAGAGAAAAGAATGAGAAATGTAGTTCTGAAAAAAGGAATAAGACTTACAGAAATTATCTTGGCTTAAGTAACAGGAGAAGGAGGAAGAGAGCCAGGGCAGAGTCTTTAAGGACCTCACAGTCACAATTTCCCTTTATTATTGCTTTGTATCAAATGTGTATGTGGGTTTGGATCTTTGCAGCTGTTAGGACTTTGTACCTAATTTACTTAGGTTGTAACATGAAGAAGTTAATTTATAAAGCTTACAAGAGCAGAACCACACAACTTCATTTGAATGGAATTTTTATTTGGTCCCAAACAGAAACAGTCAGTTTTATTTTATACCTGTCTCTTGATCTGAGTTTTACATTTGTGGGTAAAATGCAGCTAATTAAGCATTTCCTAAGATTTTATGTAATTGCTCAATGGATTTCCCCCAAATGGAGATGATAGGGTCATCAGAGGTATACACGCTGTGATGTGTATAACAATTTCTTCTACATAGCTTTGTCATTGTTCCTTTTATATTTTCTAAAATCCTACCATTCATTAATTATTCAAATTTTAAACAAAAAAACAAAACAAAACAAACTAACAAAAACAAAAAACAGGGAAGTTGGGGTAGCTCTGAGTCTGCCAAGGGCCACCATTAACTATTATTATTACCTACTTATCTTTGGTGCTTTCCAGTTTAGAAGGTATTTTGAGGAGCCCCTGGGTAGCATCCGACTTTAGCTCAGGTCATGATCTCACTGTTCCTGGGTTCAAGCCCCATGTCAGGCTCTGTGCTGACAGCTCAGAGCCTGGAGCCTGCTTTGGATTCTGTATCTCCCTCTCTCTGCACCTCCCCTACTCGCACTCTGTCTTTCTCTCAAAAATAAATAAACATTAAAAATAGTTAAAAGAAGGTATTTTGACATTCTTTGTTTCCCATTAAGATTTTTGCTTCTATTCAACAATCCTGAGAAAGAAGTAGGGACTTAAAGGGTTATCAATAGGTATTAAATTGGATAATGCTTAAAGGGGTTAAGTGACTTGTTCAAGGTCACAGAGCTAGTAAAAAGATCCCTCATCGTTCACCTCAGAAACAGAGTAAGCCTGCTGCCCTCTCTAATGCTAACAGATTAAATGAGAGAAAAGAGAGCCCAGGGGAATTTCCTCTAATCACCCCACATTAGCTGAAAAGCACAGATTGCCTTCTACTTCCTCTCAAATCCCATTGCACTTGCCATCTGTAAAATTCACTTGAGCTCTTCTTCATATTTTGTCTTGTCTTGCTTTTAAGAGTTTAATAAATGATGGATGAATAGTGTGTGTGTGTGTGTGTGTGTGTGTGTGTGTGTGTGTTTTAACTCCCTAATTATATAGTACAAGTATTAGAAACAGGAACCTAGACTTTTGTATTCTCACAAAATTTAGTGCAATGCAATGCTTATAAATAACTTTTTATTTGAATTTAATTAGAATTTAATTAGACTAGATAATAGCATGGAAAATGCTTCCCTTTGCTCTAGGGAAGTAAGATTGAGAAAAGGAAAATTTTAGTGAAGGTAGACCATGTACTTCCATGGCTATTGAATCAATCACCATCAGTCTAATTCATTCTTTTGCAAGACATTTAATTCCCTTGACCTTGTTGTACATGCTCACCTCAGTCATAACCCTGGATCAACCTACAAATCTGCTTTCTTCACTGTTTACTTTGGGTAGGCTAGAGAAAAGGTTACAAGAAATAGAACATTTAACATACACTTGCTTAAATAATAAAGGGTATTTGAATGGAAAAGTCCAAGGTAAAACTGCCTTCAAATGAGGCTTGATCTTGCAGCTCAAATGATGTGAGCAATACCAATTTTTTTTTTTTTTTTGGTCTTTTCACTCTGCTTTCCTCCAAGTTGGCTTTATGCTCAGACCAGGCATTGCTCCATTGCTTTCTGGTTTTCAGTAGTGCTACTGAGAATTCTGATGCCATTCTTGTTCCCATTTCTTGGTATGTGACCTATTTTTTCCCATTGGAAGCCTTAGGGTTCTAAAATTTCAAAATAATCCTTCTTCATTCTTATCCAGCAAGGAAAAGCAAATACGTGGTTCAATGGTTTACCATTGAACCAATCATTCTAGCCAGGTAAATTGAATAGACTGAGAAGTTTAAACTCAGTTCTGTGTTCTATATTAGAGCTAGAAATTGAATCAACTTTCCTGGGATCATATGGGTTCCTAGTGGGAATTAGTAGTTACTGGAAACAGGAAAATAGATACTATAGAAATAACGGACATGTTAGGTACTTTTCTTCATCTTGGCTGATAGGTGTTAATAGAAGAAACCAAATAAACACATGGAATGCACAAATAAAAATCGTGCTCTCCAGCACCTGCGGGGTTACTACATTAATCTTTCCCTCCTTCACATTATACTATTAAGTGCTTTTCCTCAGTTTAACTTGATCAAGTATCTCTTTTCACAAAAAAAGAACAAAACTCACTCAAACCAATGAGTTTTAACTACTACCTTGTTTATCTCCCCTCCCAACCCAGTATATGAAGTCTACACACAATGTAAAACAAAATAAAATGAAACAAAATCAAGGCCACCAAAACCCATGAAATATCAAACACTTCCTCTCCCAGATAATGGGAGTGACTTTTCCTTCTTTACCAATCCTCCTTCTAGCCTGTCTTCCCTTTAGATAAGATTTATTGATATACTTAATCATGGAATTTCCCTTTTTGATAGTGAATAAATCCTCATTTTCTTATGCTCTCCCCAAAATTACCCTATTGAAGATCAAATCTGATAAATAGGATTCTAACACCCTCTTACTGAAACAGCTCTATGTTTCTCATGGTGAGTGTTCCTCCCCTTTGCAATGAGTAATGAAATCAACTTGGTCAACTAAAGGTGTATTTCTGGTGGTCTTTGGCTGGAGGGTGTTGGCAGTCCTCACTGCATCTGTTGGAGTCCATTGAAACATCCCTCATTTCTCTTCTGAATTACTGTAACATCTTCAAAATGGTTTTCCCTGTCCTCCATCTTATTTCTTCCAATCAACATTCTAGAGTCCTTTCCAGGGTGATATGAAACTCAAATATGATCATGTCACTTCCATGCCCCCGTATTCCTAAGAATAAAGTCTGAATATTTTAGCCTGGCTTATGACACCATCCTCACAATCTCACCTCCTGTCCAATTAGTCACCACCTCCTCAATTCCATTTCCATGTAGCAGTCTTGGTAAATTTGCTTGAAGTTCTCCTAAAGCAAGTTTCTGAATGCTGGCATGGCCTTTGGATCTAGATGCTTAGAAACCTTCTTCATCTAGTTAATTTTTACTTGTTCTAAAGACTTGGCTCATGAATTTTCTTTTCTGAGAAACCTTGAATATCCCCATGATTATTTTGTATTTATTTCTCTCATTGCATGTATCACACTGTACTGTGTGTACTTACTTGTTTTCCTTACAAGGGAACCAGCTTCTAGAGGTCCACAATCTTATTGTGTTCATTCTGGTATCCTTTGGCAGTGAATCATACCCAGGGTTCTTCTCTTGTGAAGTCTGGAAATGGAAAAGGGGAGTGGGGTTAGGTTGCTCTGGATTGAGACCAGCTTTGTGGATACATTGCAATATATTTTGCAATGTATTGGACAACCCTGTACAAAGAATTAACTCCAAGAACTATTTCGCTCTGAATGTCTATATCATTTCCATTGAGAAATACCACAGATTCTCAGTAGGTGTTTGCTTATTGAAGGAATGAATAAACATGAATGTATAAGTAAAATAATATAAAAATAAAAAGATAAATTAACAAGCAAATCAAGAGGGAGAAAAGCAGCCTGAGCACTGTATTTAGAGTTGAAAGTATACCTCCCTAAGTGGAGGTATTAACTGAGAAATTCATGCTTTGACAACTTAAAATTTTCTCCTGGTCATAATTACTATCCCTTTCCCCAGGGGTTAGGAGTACAAGGTACAACCTGAGTTGAAAAAACTAATTTAAGTGAAAAGATTGATAGGAAGACATCTGAGGTGGGAGATAAAACCAGACTATCTAGATGAGAGAGGGGAGGCATTTCTGTAAGGCTTCTCAGATCATTTGGCCTATGACATTTACCTCACCTTTTCAAGACAAGCCCTCTTAATTCTGATTTGAACTTTATATTTAACCATTTAACCCAAGGCCCATTACTTCAGTTTATTGTTGCTGCAAATTAAAATCCACAGGGAGCAGACATGCACTGTGGTTTTATTTGCCAGTGTAAGTACTGTGTGACTCACATCCTCCCTTCAGGGAAATCTTAGCTAGGTAAAACTTTTCCAGGGCTCAACTTTTCCTAGAATAACTTTGTCGTTAAAGACATAGGCACTGAATCAAAAGCTAATTGAATCAAAACTGTGGATAATTTAATCTGGAATCTAAACCCATTTAGTGCATAAATAATTGGTACCAAGTGTCTTTTATGCAAGGATGCCAACTGTTTCTGGGTCCCAATGTGATCACTTCTAGTTTTGAAGGCAGTATTTTAAATTCCCTTGATCTGTTCATATACCCAATGACATAAAGATTTCATTGTAATACCAACCCATAAATAATAGCTGATGATCATGATCAAATCTGTACTTCAAAAAATAAGAGGCATCCTTAAAAACGACTTTAAAAAAATTTTATTCACTCTTTTTATGGCAATATTTTTTCTAAACTTCTAATTTCACTGAAGAAAATAACAGTAAATTCTCATAAGGATGAAGTGAAGGACTTCTGTTCATCTCCAGTCATTACAGACCCAGTGTATCTCCAATCATAGCTGTTCTATTTTTTCACTTACTGTTTAAAAGAAAAAGAGGAAAATTCTTCCTTTTTTTGCCTTCTTTTGAGGCCTATCAAATAGTCTATGTTGATCTATGAGTGAGAGTTAATAGCTAATGTCTAGTGGGGTTTTTAGTACTGAGCCTTTTTGAAATATCTTAATTCACCAAATCCACTAGTAAATCCAATAATGGGAATGTTTTTAGGAACTCATAGTAGCTTAACAGAGAGATTTGGGAATAGACTGGATCTAAAGAAAGCATGGCCTAGAGTTATTCAGTTTATATTAGTGTTATGGAAGAGGATTCCAGATAAAGATCAGCTCCTTAAGATCTGACTTTGCAGGAAGCTGCCATCTTTACCTATGAGAGAGCAAATCAGGACCAGCTGAATGGATGTAAGAATTACATTAAATTCAATGAAACATATCTATCAAGCACATTACATATTTAGGCACTCTGATAGCTACTGCAGAGGATTTTTAAAAAGTAATTTATAATCCAATATGGGGAATTAGATAGATACATATTATCACTGGTGGTAAAATGAAATAGTACCATGAAAAAGAGACAAGGGCTACAAAGGAGAAATCACAATCAGTTGCAGGGATCAGAAAAAAAAACTTCTAAATAGAATTATCTATGAAGAAATTTAGGGATGAAAAGGATTTTATGGAACATCTGAAAGATTTCTTGTTTCCATGATTGCCAATGCAGCGAAAAACTATAGAAGAACTTTGTAATTGACCAAAAAGATCACTGGATGACTTCAATGGAACACTGGGTGCATTAGCTGAGTCTATAGGGTCACTTGGCCTTCCGTTGCCTTTGAGCTATTTCACCATTCTCTAATTTGCAGATAATCAAAGGCAATGCAGATAACTTCTGTTCATAGATAGGCAAATCTGTTTTCTGGCAGGTAGCCCCTTCTCATTACCTATGTTCATCCCAGACACCTCAAGTAGAATCCTGGTGTCACAGCTCTAACACCATGGCCTCTCCCACTGAGGTCTTTCCTTACAGAGCCTAATGTTCAAGCAGGTTCTTATCTCTCTCCCAGTGGAGCCCCTCATATCTCTGCTTCCCAGCTCCTGCCCATGCACCTTCCTCTCACTTCTGTCCCTAACACCTGTCCTTTTTTTGAATAGACAGTTATATTGCCTCTTTAAACCATGCAACTATAGGCCATGGATTCTAGACTGTGAAGATACAAATACCTGCTTATGTTTATCCCCATGTCCCTTTCTCTTTAGTACCTGAAGCATGAAAAACCCCTCTAAAAATAAGGAGAACTATAATACAAGGGATCATGAGTGTCTTAGAGTTCCCTGAGGTTGTCTCATAAAGTGAAATATTCTTTTGCCTCAATTATGTCCATAAAATCCATGAAATTTTAATAGGAGTCAATATGTTCTAGAAATATTTTTTGGACACCACAGACATGCTTTTGCTATTTTGAAGTGGAGTAAGAGCACAAAGCCCACGGCCCAACATCTATGCCTGTCATCATTACATGCCATTAATGAAAGCGGAGCAGAGATGAGTTGACAGGTTCTGAGAGGAGGGTCCTCATGTTGTTGTTGTGGTTGTTATTCTATCCTACTATTGAGTTTCATTCTTCTACTTTTAAGGGCAGCACACAATAGTGTTGTATTGGTAATTAGAAAGTTCAAGAACTCAGAGAAATCAGAATAACATGGAAGGAAGGCTTTCCTTATTATATCACCTGAAAGAGAGAGAAAGAGATGCCAACACAGATTATGCATTGCTCTAATTCAATTTCTGTATATGATTTGATTCTTTATTTTTGCCATATTTAAGCTGGTAAGATAGTACATTCATCACAACCTTGTATCATACCTTGTTCCAGTTATGTAATTATAAAATAATTAAACTGCCTTCATGAAATTATATGAAAATTAAATGATTACATTTTAAAAAGGGTTGCTAGATCCTGTTCAGTTTCTAACCTATAATAAACTTGGCACCACTGGAGAGGGTTGGAAGGGAAACACACAGTGAGCCTTGCTTGGCAATCTTCCACTAAAATTCCTGCTGTGGAAGATTGGCCCTTTCAAATGACATCAGATACTAAACCGGTATTTAATTAAAAATCTTTAAATCTACAAAGATCTCAACAACCATTTAAATCTCACGGCATGTCAGTTCTAGGTACCAATTATAAAATCACCGCTAATGCCATCAATAAAACAGAAGCCTTTGAGTTGATACTTCGGGGATGCTGAAACCATAGAGGTCAAGAGGTCACTATCCTGTTTCTGAAAGGAAAATTCTAGAAGAGTTTGGCTGAAATTAAAAACAGAGGTTTGAGTCTTCTTGAATTGAAACTGCTCTTGACAGATGTGCCTCATTCAGTTGCTCTCATTCTAAATAACATGGTAAAATTTGCCGTTCTGAAAAATTATGTTCATTTTCACAGTTATGGGTATCTTAATGAAGAAAAAATTAAGGCCAAAGAAACCCTTTCATAAGTGTCAGGGAACTGAGAAAGGAAGATCAGATTTATTTAAGGAGAAATTTCCAGATGATGGCTTTTATTGGGAAATTACAGATTTAGCCCCTTGGCCCAGTAGATATAACAATATCTCAGCTAACGTCACATGATTTCTGAGCGTCATCCATTTAACTACCTCCTACTAATCAAAGCTTTCTGGATTTGCTCAGCATGTTTTATATTTCAATCCAAATTCATGGCTATTAGTTTATCCACATGATCAAGACAGAATGAAAGAATGCACAACAGGAAGAGGTCCTGAGAAACCCGAAGCCTCTGAGGTAAACATGCTAAGAATTCACCTCTCTTACTACTTGGAAAGCGGGTGATAATTGCCGCAGGCAGATTTGAAGAGAGACCTGCTAAGAAAGGTGGAAGGTGCTTTGGAAACAGCACCTGATAAATGTGGGTCAGAAGACAGGCTTAGTCCTGCAAGTATCTCACGGCCAAAGGAGCTACAAGTTAAAGATTGGTCTTTGAAAGGGCAAGTTGATGCTGGGAAATACAAATAAATTAGTTTCTGATTGAGCTGTTATTTTTCTAATTTTTGTTTTCTTTCCTCATGTGTAGGGGAAGGGTTGTTTATTGATTTTGGACTTTGCTAACAGCGGGCTAACTTCTAAAACTCTGTCCTTACAGATGTCTATCTCTTTAATAAGCGTACTTGAAGAAACCTTTGCTTCTTCCTATTCATAAGATTTAAATTTTAAGAGCCATAGATTTAAATGAGAAGAGGGGAACAGTGTTCTACTTGAAGTAGCATGATCATTGCAGTTTCCTTAGATTGCTAACATTTCCTATTCTTAGCAGAATCAGTGCTTTGTTTTAGTGAGACACACAGAAGTGGACCAGCAAGGAAAAGTCTAAAGTTAAAATACTATGGCTGTAAGTGCTGTGAATTTTCGGATTTTTCATCTTTTTTTTTGCTCTCCGCAAACCAGATTAAAGCTTAAAACTCTCAATGACACCAAAAAGAGCCCCCAGGATTGCATTCTCTTCAGAGGAGGTTAAAACAAAACTAGAATTAAACCTGGACTAGACTCCAATAGTAGCAGATGTTTTCTGGGTTTCTTTCAACAATCCCTAGAGGAAAACGGAGTCCTTTTTTTCAAATGTATCTGCCACTAGATGGCACTATATAAACACCTTTATTTCCACTTTTCCCATCTTCCCAAAGTAGTCAGGAAGGAGGCAAAATATTAGGTAAGGTAATCTGTTCAGTCTTTTAAAAATTGCTACAGTTTATTAATTTAACGAAATCTTTAAATTATAGGCCTAAATACCTTATAACCTATTTGCCATACCTTAATTTCCTATCAGCAAGTACAGTTCAATTGATTAGAGATTGGCTCAAAAGCAGCTTTAGATTTGTTGTGTCTATTTCAGAGAGGAAACTGAATACTAAGAAGGCAAGAAAACTGATAATGTGTGAGAGGGAAGACAGGAAAACGAAATACATTTACAAGAAAATGTATAATCTTGAATTTTCTTTGGTTTCCATTAAAACTGCCAGTGCCTCAGAAGATTGTCAGTTTAATGTTCTATCAGTAGTACCATAATTTATTCTTTTGTTACACCATGAGGATTGGAGACCAAGAGGCCCTGGCTAGCAGGAGGCACAGGAAGAGATTATGTATGCAAATAATTTTGTAGCTCCTGTTCCAGGAGAAGGTTTGTCTTGTAATATTTCTTTTAAGTCGCACAGAGAAATCTTTGGTTGGTTGCCAAAAAGCAAAACTGTGAGGTTAAAAGAAGAGAGAGAGAGAAAGGAAGAGAATATTTGAAAGGGGTATGCAAAGCTGTGATGAAAAGTCAGAAGATGTGTGATAACTGCCGCATCTGTGATATTTTTTTTTAAGAGCTAAGAATGGAGGGGGATAAGGGGGTGGGTAAGGAATATAAAGCAGTTTGGAGAAGGAAAGTTAAGTGTATTCAGGCTTGGGGAATTGAGGACATCTGGTCATATCCAGAAAAATGTAATCTGTGTGATTGGCAGTGGGTAGGAATAACCCAGGTCACTTGCCTTCCTAGGGCCTGTTGGCTGCTTCTTGACTCCCCTTCTCAGGAGCAGAGCCCAGGGACCAGATGCTGCTTCCTCCCTGCAAGAGACAAGCAGACACTGAGGCAGAATTTTAGACATCAAAGAGCCTGAGCAGACTACAATGTCTGCAGCTGGCAGTTCTATTAGCCCAGTAAGGTCAGGGAGGAATGGAGACATGGAGTTGGGACACTTGGGTGTGGGTCAGAGTGGGGTGGAAGGTGGCTGCTTGGAATGAGCTTTCCTCCTCCAGCACACATCTTTCAGCAAACTTTTTTCCCCCTTCCTTTGTATTTTAGCTTACAAACATTGGCTTCTCTCTGGAAAGGTCACCCTCCTATTCAGACAGAATTTGTGACTCTCAGCAGCTGGGAGTACCTTGGAACCAAAGAGAACCTATCAGGAGAGGAAAAAAAGCCAGAGTCATTGCTAAGCCAAAAAATGGGGAAAAGATTAACCTCTGAGGTTTTTTTTTTTTAATGACAACAAGAACACACAACATTTCTTTTTGATTCATAACCTTAATAAATTCTACTTATCGTTTGCAATAATTCTAAGGTGTTCTAAAGACAATTTTATATTAGAAAAGGATTTCATATTAGTTTGAATTACTTTAGGGAAAAAATGCCTCTATTTCACTACTAAAATTATGGAAAAATCCATAGGGGAACATTTTTTACCCTCACTAATGAAGAAAGAACCTAATAAGGGTTGCTGAATTTTAGAGATCAGGGAGTTGTGTTTATACCCACAATAAAATGTTGGGCTATTACACCCGAAAAGTCTTGGTTCATTTATTTTGACACAAGTATTTGAAATAATTTAGTTTCCTTGGTCAATGGTCTGTAGACTCTTCAAAGTGTTATTAGCTAAAATATTATTAATGTGAATTCACTCACCACATCTCCTAATTTTGCTGAGAAATGAAACATGAACACTAACTACGTTTTGTGGTAGCAAAAGTTGGAGGAGGGGAGCAGTGAGAGAGACAGCCGTGAACAGTGTGGTTGAATTTATGGATGTTCAGAGCACTAGCGACTGGGAAAAAGAAATCAGGAAACTTGAATTTTGCTACCAATTATCACTCAGTACCACCTTGAAAAATAAACTGTGGTTTATTAAACTGTGGTTAATAAACACACTGAGGATAGTTACTAAAGCATTCAGAGCCTGTTCAACTAAACCGTTAGCACTGTGAAGAAAGCTTTCAGGCAACAAAGCCTTGGTATATCGACTCTGATTACAAAAAAAAAGTATGACCGCAGTCCAAATAACCCCAAAGTAAGCACATTTTCAGAGTTCCTGGGAAATATTTCGCAGCAGTGAGATTTTGAGGGAGAGAAAGTCAAGCCTGTGGGAGAGCGTGGACCGAGTGTCTCCTTCCCACACTTCAGTGGTTGGGCCGTGGTCCAAGGTGTCAGGTGAATTTTTTGCTTTGCTTCTGTAAAGAAGTTCTTGCTTCTCTCCTGAGAGCCTTGTCTCCCATTCTCTCTGCTATTCTCCTTTGTTCTCCCATACTCATTCCTGAGGAGTCACCTCGGGGGCCCTCCAAAGATACTCCTTATCTGAAATGGAGATGAGGTTTGAGGTCATCGTTCTCTACCTCACTTTATCACGATTTGTATATACAGCTTTATCCTTTACTGAACTACAAGCTGCTTGCAGGCAATGACTTTGTCAGAATTACCTTTTCAGATAACAGGTGCTTGAAAGCATTTACATCACCTAATCTCCATACAGTTCTAGGAACTGTGGGCCCTGGGATTTTCCTAAGCATTCAATGTAATGTAGTTCCCATGCGCTAAATTAATTCACTTAACAAACGGTTCCAATGTCCTCATCCATCTGGTATTTCATTAAACTTATGCTGGACACCAATTCTGACTGTACCCCCACACCTTAGCCAGGCTGCATGAGGGGAGCCCACTCTGGCCTGGAACCGGGAAAACCAACTATCCAGTTTGTGCAGGATGGAGGGGTTTCCTTTTATTGCTAAAACATGGACAATAGAAAGTAAACTAAAATAGTTGGTCACCCTAACACTGCTTCCCCAGTCCCCCTGAGTGTACTTCTGCTAGAGCTTTCATAAATGTACCATAATCTTTGATTTTCTTGTCTCTTTTACTAGACTGCATTTCTTGTCTCCCTGTATCCCCAGCATCTATCAGTGTCTGGTACTTAACTGATAGTCTATGAATGTTTGGCGAGTGCATAGGAGAGTGGAGAAACATATGCATGAAGGAAGGAACAACAATGATTTTCTTTCTTTATTTCCCTATGAGACGGAGAATCATCTTTTCTGTATTTCGGTCCTGTCATGGAAGGTTTTCCCTCTATTTGAAGGAAGCCGGACTTCACCTGCAGCCCAGAGATGCATGGATATCTTTGGGAACCTCTTCATAAGGAAGGGGTTCAAGGAACACCATGAGCTGCCTGTGCTCTCCCCTCCTGTGCAACTCAAGTATGTTCTCTTAGAAAGTCTTCTTTGACCCCCTCCCACTCTGGGCAAGACTCAGGTGCTCCCTGTTCCAGGCTTCTGTAGCATTTGTTTACTCTGCTACTCAAAGGGCATCTTGAACATCTGTCTCTTATTCATTTTTGGATCACTAGAAGTTAGCATTAAATCTGGGCCATAGTAGGTGCTCGGAAAAGGACTAAAAGAAAATGTTAAAAGTACAGAGGAATTTATTTACAAGTGTCTCACAATTCAAAAACGGAAATGAGAGGGGCTAAGGAAGATATACTCAAATAGCAACATAGACTGAGTAAGCACTCTGTATTCATTATTTTTTTAATGTCTATTTACTTATTTTGAGGGAATGAGGGAGGGAGGGAGGGAGGGAGAGAGAGAGAGAGAGAGAGAGAGAAAGAGAGAATCCCAAGCAGGCTCCATGCTGCCAGTGCAGCGCCTGATGCAGGGCTCGAACTCAGGAACCATGAAATCATGACCTCAGCGAAATGAAGAGTCAGAAGCTTAACTGACTGAGCCACCCACACACAGGGCCAAGTATGTATAGCCCTAAATTTCACAACAGACCTCATGAAATTTGAATTATCCTCATTTTATGAAGGAGAAAATTACAAGTCAAAGATAAGTAATTGCCCAAAGTCATATAGTTCATGAATGGTGTGGTCCCATCTGGCTTCACATTCATTTCATTTTACTTGCTTTTATCTAGGGATAGAGGTTTTTGTCATGGGCACTAATAGTGCCACATATGAAAAAAAGCAGGAGTTTGGGAAACTGGCTGTCAGTATATATTAGGGATGGAGAAATACTGTGAAAAGTTTATATTATTATCAAAACAGTTTGTGGAACCCACCACCCGCAAAGTTCCCTTTGGAATGTGATATGTACACATGACTTCCTCAAAACTCTCATTTCCTCAGATATTCTAGATTTGGGGATTTGTAGGGAGGACAAGCTAGAGTATAAGTCTGGGCCCAGTTCTGTTTTTATATTTATTAGTGAGATGTGAGTGGATATAATTATGTGACCATGAGGAACTCAGAAGAAAAAATCCAGTGCCAGATCACATTTCACGTGTGACCCCAACCCCGAGGAATTTCACTTTCAAGAAGAACCTTAAGAGAAAGGACAGTTTAAAAAGGGTCCTAGAAAGGAAAGCCTCAAGAATTTTAATAGAAAGTATGTGTCTAGGGGCACCTGGGTGGCTCAGTCAGTTAAGCCTCTGACTCTGACTCTTGTTTTCCGCTCAGATCATGACCTCATAGTTCATGAGTTTGACTCCTGAACTGGGCTCTGTGCAGACCCTGCGGAGCCTGCTTCGGCTTCCTTGTCTCTGGTTTCCTCTCTCTCTGCTCCTCCCCCCACTCACGCTCTCTCTTTTTCTCTCAAAAATAAAATTAAATAAACTTTAAAAAGTATGTGTGTATGGGGTGGGGGTATTCAGGGTTAAATTACAGTTGTATTATTAGACATGCAAAGAAGTGTAACTCCTTTACTTCTTATTACTGAGGTGAAAAAACAATAGACGCTTTTTACAATTTTAACTTTTAATTTTTAAAAATTGTAGTAAAAGTGGCTCCTGGGTGGCTCAGTCAGTTAAGCACCTGACTCTTGATTTCAGCTCAGGTCACCATCTCCCAGTTCACGAGTAGAGATTCTCTGTCTCCCTCTCTCTCTGCCCCTCTCCTGCTCTCTCTCTCTCAAATAAATAAACATTTTAAAAATTGTAGTAAAATACACATAACCATTTTTTAAAATGGTTTACAATTTAAAAAATTGTAGTAAAATACAGATAACCATTTTAATAATATTTTTAATGCTTATTTATTTTTGAAAGAGAGAAAGAAATAGAGCATGAGTGGAGGAGGGACACAGAGAGGAACACAGAATCTGAAGTAGGCTCCAGGCTCTGAGCTATCAGCATAGAGCCCAACGTGGGGCTCGAACTAACAAACTATGAGATCATGACCTGAGCCTAAGTCAGATGCCTAACTGACTGAGTCACCCAGGCACCCCTACACATAACCATTTTTAAATGTACAGTTCAGTGGCAGAACAAGAGACACTTTAACTTGCCAATTAAAATAACTTCCAGATTTAACAGTTGTGTTCAGGTAAATATTTTGTCAGCTCTCTACTAGGGATGTTCCTTGAGTAGAAAAACTCAAGTTAAGGTCCGTAGGGGAAAGTATGCTTAGCAGTGTGGCCCCTTGGCATTTAGTAATTCTTCTCTATTGGTCTTTGCCATCTGGTAGCTATTCTGAAATCATCTCTGCCTAGCATGTAGCGAAGTGTAACTAGAACGTTCATGGGGCCACCCCAGCTGTCCCCACCTGCATCTTGCCTCAAAGCTCCACTCCCAAGAGGTGAACATCCAGCCTCTAACTGTCTTGCTCTGGAAGGGAAGAGACTTTTTTCTTTTTCTTCCTCTTTGGAAGAGACCTCTACATCATATTCTTTTTCCTCATAACACTGAGCCCAGTGGCACAGCCTTAACGATGGATGAGTTATCCTCTCCACACCCTGAAAGAAACACTTGATTTGAGTCTGCCAAGTAGGTATAGCCCTTAATGTAGCAGCCTCATAATCATTTGGAAACAGGAATTACCGAGGACCAAATAGCACCAAAATATTATTCTTATTAATAACATATATAAATAAAACTTTAAAATTGACACCCTTCGATCAATGATGGTATAACATCTTTCCTAGATCCCATCTAAATCCAATCTTGAAAAAAATAGTAGAAAGCCATTTGTTTTCTGAAAGAAAACAATTCACTTATTTAAATATTTAATGCATCTCTTAGATGTGTCTGCCATGCATCTGGCTGGCTACATATACAAGGATTATATTTAGACAAATGGAGGCACCAAAAGTGAGTTATGATTCCATACACACACACACACACACAAGTACACAGACACACAAGATTTGATTTGAAATAACATTCAATTCTCCTACTTTTGACTTTATTTTAATCATAGAAACAATAGAAGACTATAAATGAGTCTACAGGCTTGGAATCAAACCATAGAACACATGCTCTTTATTTCTATGAGAAACTTTTGAAAGATGAAGGAAATATCTTGCTGGTCTCTTGAATAATTTTGGAAGTTTTTCTCATTTCAAAAACAATATTCAATTATATTTATAGTCTATGCTTTTAAAAATTCCCATAAAGGTTTTCCCTGACAATGAAATCATTATATTCCAAGGTTTTAAGACTTATTAACTTTCCATGTTTGATAATTACATGCTGATAAATACTGTATTAAGTATATTAAGAATAAAAGCTTTCTTAATATTTAATATCCACTTTAAACATTTTTGTCTTTTCTGGGATAAAATAATGTGAACTAAAGATAGCTATCAATTTAATTAAAACTGTAATATGGCTGGGTTTTTTTTTATATTGAGATCAGTTGGACATTGATATCTCAGGCATAGTTAGTTAATTTGCATTAATATTGGAACAAGAAACATTTTTACAAATAACATTTATAATTCTGGTTTTCCAGATGTCTTTTAATATGGAAAGGGAAGGAGATCAAAAGGTAATGAAAAGAACATAAGGTCTAACAGAAAGAATTCATCTGAAAAGGACCAGAAGTACAGAGACATGGCGAACGCCAGCTACACCAGTCTCATTGCATGGCATCAATATTAACACTTACTTTTGCTTAGATTTATTTGATTTTTCCTTAGATTTACTATGATTTTACCTTGCTCTCACTTGTTCTGCTGCTAGTATAGTTAATATACTCATTTTTGGCATGTTTTTTAGTATAGTTGACACGCAATATTACATTAGTTTTAGGTATACACCATAGTGATTGAATATACTCATTTAAAAATTTTTTTAATGTTTATTTATTTTTGAGACAGAGAGAGACAGAGCAAGAATGGGGGAGGGTCAGAGAGAGGGAGACACAGAATCTGAAACAGGCTCCAGGCTCTGAGCTGTCAGCACAGAGCCCGATGTGGGGCTTGAACTCATGGACCGTGAGATCACGACGTAAGCCAAAGTCGGACGCTTAACTGACTGAGCCACCCAGGCGCCCCTATTTTAATTTAGTGTAGGTTGTTCTATCCTTATTCAAGCAGTAGTATCAGTCAGGTAAGGAACTAAGCAGTGCAACTTTCTAAAGCCAAGAACAGTTTTGTGGTAGCTGCCTGTCAATTTCAAATTAAGCTGTGCTAAAAAAAACTTTACTTTTCCTATATCCTCACACATTCTCCATCTGACCTTAGTCACTTCACAATACACCACAGAAAAGGAGAGGGGGGAGAGTCTCTGATCCTTTTCAAACCTATTTCAGGTTCATGGATCAATATATACTGAATACCAACTTTGAGAAACTACAGAGACCTTTACCTTCTTTTATATTTTCCCAATATTGATCTTTCTTTATTTCCTATATTTAGGGAAAGTGGGGGATGGGTAGAAGGGTACAAGTGAAGTGGTTATGAAGTTAAGATAAAATAAAAAACCCCTGGTGTTGGAATACCAATGGAGAGTGCATGGTAGGCATGAATAGGGTTGGCATCTAGAATTGAGGGAATTGCTATGATCTGAAGATCATTAGGGGCCTATCATTGTATTGGACGTGCCCTAGTAAAATTATAAGAAAGGCAAATTTAGGCAATAATAACAGCTAAGATTTTTTGAGCACTTTCTATGTATCAGGACTTTTCTAACAAGTTTCATTTATTTAATCTTCACAACCCCATTCTGTGGAAGGTACTATCATTATTCCTCTTTTACAAATAAAGAAAGTGAGTCACAGAAAAGTAAATTATCTAATGTCACACAATTAATAAATGCTGGGGTACTTACACTCATTCAGACTGATACAAGAGGCTGTGCATTTGGTCTGCATATAGAGTTGTCTAATAGTGGTACATTTGAGTTCACTTAGAAATAAACTGGAGCACAGAGGTAAACCCTCCCACATATGCTCAAATGATCTTCAAAGATATCAAGAACACTCAAAAGGAAATAGTCTCTTCAAAAAGTGGTGATGGGAAAACTGGATATCCATATGCAAAAGAATGAAACTGGACTTTTATCAGATACCATATACAAAAATTACGCAAAATGGATTAAAGATCTAAATGTAAGACCCAAGACCATAAAACTCTCAGAAGAAAATATAAGAGAAAAGCTTCATGACAATGAATTTGTCAATAATTTCTTGGGTATACCAAAAGCACAGGCAGTAAGAGCAAAAATAGGCAAATAAGACTTTAAATCTTCTGTGCATTAAAGGACAAAAACAGCAGAGTGAAAAGGCAAGCTACAGAAAGGGAGAAAATCTTTGCAAATCTATATCTGATAAGATGTTAGTATCTAGAATACATAGAGAATTCCTGCAACTATAAAGAATAGCAATAACAAATAACCTCAATTTAAAAATAGGCAAAAGAGTTGAATAGACCTTTCTGCAAAGATAATATAAGAATGGCCAACAATGGGCACCTGGGTGGCTCAGTCAGTTAAGCATCTGGCTTTGGCTCAGGTTATGATCTTGTGGTTCATGGGATTGAGCCCCACATCAGACTCTGTGCTAACACCATGGAGCCTACTTGGGACTCTCTCTGTCTCTCTTTTTCTCTCTCTCTCTCTGCCCCTCCTGTGCTCTCTCTGTCTCAAAGATAAACTTCTAAAAAAATTTTTTTAAAAATGAACAAATCAATAAAAATGGCCAACAAGCATATGAAAAAATGTTCAACATCACTAATCATTAGAGAAATGTAAATCAAAACCACAATGAGGTATCACCTCAGACCTAATAAGATGTCAACTATTGAAAGTTGTCACCTCAGACCTAATAAGATGTCAACTATTTTTCTCTCTCTCTCTCTGCCCCTCCTGTGTCTGTCTCAAAGATAAACTTCTAAAAAATTTTTTTAAAAATGAACAAATCAATAAAAATGGCCAACAAGCATATGAAAAAATGTTCAACATCACTAATCATTAGAGAAATGTAAATCAAAACCACAATGAGGTATCACCTCAGACCTAATAAGATGTCAACTATTGAAAAAACAGAAAAGAATAAGTGTTGGTGAGGATATGGAGAGATTGGAACACTTTACTATTGGTAGTATTTTCAAATGGTGTAGCTGCTATGGTGAAACAGTGTGGTGATTTCTCAAAGCATAGAACTACCAAAAGATCCAGCAATCCCACTCTGGGTACACATCCCAAAAATTCTGAAAGAATTGAAAGCAGGGTCACAAAGAGATATTTGCACACCTATGCCCATTGGAGCACTCTTCACAATAACCAAGAAGTAAAAGCAAACCAAAGGTCCATCACTGGATGAATGGATAGACAAAATGTGGTATATACACATAATGGAATATTATTTAGACTTAAAAGGGAAAGAAATTTTGTCACATGCTACAGAATGGATGAATCTTGAGGACATTGTGTTAAATGAAATAAGCCAGTCACAAAATGACACATATTGTATGATTCCTCTTGTATGAAGCATCTAGAGTAGTCAAATTCATAGAAACAGAAAGTAGAATGGTGGTTACTGGGGACTTGGGAAAAAATGGAAATCAGGAGTGTTGTTTAATGGGTATAGAGTTTCATTTTTGCAAAATGAAAAGTTCTGGAAATCTGTTGCAGATAGTTAACACTACTGAACTGTACAGTTAGAAATGTTTAAGATGGGAAATTTTACCCTATATGTTTTTACCACAATAAAAAATGAAAAATATGAAAATAAATAACCTGGAGACACTGGCTAGCTGAAAGATGCATATGTAACACTATTCTTCTGTGATTTTTCAGGTCTATTTCTGTTCTGTTCTTTTGCAGTCTTCCACATTGGCTACAACAGTTCCTATCTCTTTGTAGAACCTTCCTCTAAAGGTACCAGTGTCTATGATCTCCAGAGCATTTTATGATCTACCAATCCTATGTGTTGTCATATTTCTCAAATTTTATGAACCTATGACCTAACAACTTTCCAAATAATAGGTGGTCTTGGTTTATCAGGTAAACCAATTCTATTAACACACTGTCTCACTGAAATAATACCCAATTCTTTAGTTCATATATATTATGAGCACACACACACACACACACACACACACATGCATATCAAACAATAAAACTAAGTCTGATGAAAGAAATGTCCTACTGAAGGAAATGTTTTGTATGGGGTGGGGGGTGGACAGGAAGGAAGAGTGTTTTGTCCACCAAATCACTGAGTGCCTTCTCAGTCACAAAAGGGAATATTTGGCCAATGAAGCAAAGTAGCACTGAAAAGACAAAGAAAAAGAAAAAGTACTTAGGATTCAAGGAAGACCACAAAGGCAGGAATCTTTCCAGGAGAGTTGAGAATAGAATTTGATTGTTGGTCAATTCATTTATGCTTCATTAATATTCAACATTGGCTGGATTGTATTACTTTGTTTCTTCACTGATGTCAAGTCATTATTATTAGTGCTAGTTTTTCCTCTCCCATTTGTGCATGTCCTAGTATATCTCCCAAAATAAGACTGTCATGAAGGAATGTATTGTGAAGGAGCATTAGAAGAATGAGAAAGGTAGTAAAGCCATTATAGACCCAGTGGGGAGAGAATATTACTCTGCCCAATATAAGAAAGTTATCATAGAAACAAGATGGTGATCATTAGCAAAAAGTCCAAGTTCCCTTCCTTTTAGCAATAGCAAGGAGAGTTCCCATATCTCTCCAGGTTCAGCAACTGTTTCTCTTGTTCAGTGGCTTCCCAGAAGGTGTTGAGTGAGTAGGTAACAGCCAGAAAAATGGAGTGAGGGCTTCTAGAGAGGAGAGATGATGATTTCACATGCCAAGAGCCAAGGGGAAATTCTTGGTCATTTTCAAGATTCATTGCATGAAGAGTTCCAGAAAGTACTGAGAAGTTAAATATAAAAGTAACTGAAAATCAACATCAGCCACAGCTTCTCAGGAAGACAAACAATGCATGTGTTGGAGATTGTGACTGAGGTGAATGGTCTCTTTAGGCAGAGGTTGCTCAGGAGTCCATGGGATCTCTATGGAGAATAATCTCCTTGTAGCTGATAGATATGCTATGCAGAATTTCCTGTTAATTAAATCTTTTAATATAATTCTGTGGCAAGAGTTCTTGTATTGAATTTCAAATATTTCTGGGCTTGGGGGAAGGGGAAGAACAGGGAGGGAATTACAACACTGGATAGTATTATATGAAATTAACTACCCATAGGGAATTTATAAAAGATTGATTACAAGGATGATTGTTTTCACCCATGATTTTCCTATTCTTTACTAATTGTGTTTCTAGCTATTGAATCAATGTGATATTTCAGCAAAGGCTCTGATAGTCTTTAAAGTTCTTGCTTTTGTGTTAAATGAAGATCAACCATCTGTCTCTCTTCCGGTATTTTTTAGCATAATACAAAGACATATCAGTCAGTGACTAACAGATTTTTTTTTCTGGTAAACTTCTTTTCTTTTATCTCTTTGGCAGAATAGCAAGGTTATGCACTATTAGCATAATAAATGGATATACATGCACACATATGGAAACTGTTTTGCAATTACAAACAAATTTGAGTTGGCAAAAGTTCACTTTGAGGTCAGCTGATCAGAACTTGGAACGATTGGATATATACAAATATTGTTAGAATTTAGTGCTTTTAAAATTATGTTCCCACTGGACACTGGTATCCCCACAAGAAGTTTTACAGAAAAATATAAGAGACTAATGGTCTTTCCCCAATTTTCAGGGCAATGCAATTATTATATAGTATTTTCCTGGTTTTAAGGCTTTTCCCCATATATTTTTTTCTCAAAATAAAAGAGCATTTGAGAGCTTACTGTGAGCTAATTGTTCTGCATACATCATTTTATTTAATCTTCACAAGGATCCTATTTTACAGATAAAAAAACCCACAAATGACTAATTTCCCCCCAGGCTACTGAAATACTAGGTGGTAGAGCTAGTGTGGTAGATTTATTGTTTTCTGTTACTCTTTTCTTTTCTTTTCTTTTTTCTTTTCTTTTCTTTCTTTTCTTTTTTCTTTGCTTTTCTTTTTTCTTTTCTTTTCTTTTTTTTCCTTTCCTTTCCTTTCCTTTCCTTTCCGAGGGAGAGAGAAAGAGTGAGAGGGGGAAAAGGGGCAGAGGGAGAGACAGAGAGAATCCTAAATGGGCTCCATGCTGAGCGTGGCTCAATTCCACAACCCTGGGATCATGACCTGAGCTGAAATTAAGAGTCAGACACTCAACCCACTGAGCCACCAAGGTGCCCCTAGTGTGGTATATTTAAACATGTCCACAAATTCTTTTACATTTCTGTCATTCAGAGTCTATGTCCCCTTCCCTTAAAAGTAGGCTGGCCTTAGTGACTTACTTATATCCAACAGACAGAATCCGGTAGAAGTGAAACTGTGTGATTTCTGAGGCTAGGCCAGAAAGGTCATGCAGGGATGCCTGGGTGGCTCAGTCAGTTAAGCATCTGACTTTGCCTCAGGTCATGATCTCTCATGGTTTGTGAGTTCGAGCCCCACTTTGGGCTCTGTGCTGACAGCTTGGAGCCTGGAGCCTGCTTTGGATTCTGTGTCTCCCTCTCTCTCTGCCCCTCCCCTGTTGTGCTTTGTCTCTCTCTTTCTCTCAAAAATAAATAAACATTAAAAAAAATAAAGAAATAAAAGTCATGCAGCTTGCACCTGGCTCTGTTGTGATGCTTGTTCTGGTAGAAGCCAACTGGTAGGTATGAAATCTGACCATCCTGAGACCTCCATGCTAGAGAAGCCACAGATAGATGCTCTGGTAATCAGCTCAGCATCAACTGTCAACCATTTAGTAAGTCATTTAAATTTCTAGCAGAGCCTGGGATGCCTGGGAGGCTCAGCCAGTTCAGCATCTGACTCTTGATTTTGGCTCAGGGTACGATCCCACGATCATGGGATAGAGCCCTGTGTTGGGCCCCATCCTGAACATGGAGACTGCTTAGGATTCTCTCTCTTTCTCCCTTTACCCCTCCCTTTACCCCTCTCTCTAAAATTAAAGTAAAATAAAATTTTCTAACAGAACCAAGTTTTCAGATGCTTGCAGCCCCATATCTGATTGCAAATGCATGAGAGATTCCAAGTGAGAACTACTAGTTTGTAATGTTAGTGTTGGTGTAATTCATTATGCAGTATAATGACCAGAACAGCCAATAATAGAACCTAGGTGTTCTGGCCTCTAATGCTCATTTTAAGCTATACATTTTACTGCTTTCCTTAAACCTTTGATATTATTGCTACTTTTCCACAATAAAATCTAGTATGAAACTCAATTTAGTATAAAATTATATACTTAGTTATTCAATTAACTTTAGAATATCCATAGTACTTAGAGTTCTGCAAAAAAATTTCCCTGAATTCTATTCTGTCTCTTAACAATACAGAGAATCACTGCTTTACAAATAATGGTCAAGTTCTCATTCCCTCAACCAACATTTATTGAGTACCTACTATATGTCAGGCAGTATAAAAACTGCTCTCGATACAATAATGAATTAACATGAGCTCCATCATCTTGTCAATGATGGGGGACTGGGAGAAAATGAGGAAGGATGCACATATAAACAAATAGGACAACAAAATAAGAGAAGTTCTGTGATAGAAGAATGCATAAGAGAGATGTTGGTTGAGTAAAGTCTAAAGTTAGTGCCTTAGGTGGTTGGAGGAAGAACAGGTACTAGATGGAGAAGGGAAAGGACTCCCTGGGCTGGTTCATCTGTAATACCAACCTCAAGCTCTTCCTTAGTCCAACACCCTTTGAACACTGACTACTCAGAAGGGGGAGGCTGGGGAGAAGAATTCGAAGTGTGAAAGCTAAAATGGTCTTCCAAAAAAAGCAGCTCTGGGAGGATTCTGAGCTTGAGAGAATCCAGAGCTAGGCACCCAGATGCTATTCTGTCAGGAGTGTTTCTAAATTACAGGTCGCCTGTATTCAGTCTACCAGGCATCGACTTTAGATGAAGACATTTTCTCTCCTCTTGTTTTCCATTTAAAATAATTATAATAGCTCTTACGCATAAATTGATTTTTATTTTCAGAATAATGAGATGAGTTATGTATAACTCTATGTATAAGTCTATGGAGATTCATGATTCTTCGCTAGGAAAAAAAAATGTTTCAGAGATGGAAGTTAACATTATTCCAGTAGTATAGGATTACATTTTAAGAATAAGGAAAACATCTCTTTATTTTTGTTCAAGCAGTGAACTCTGTTCAAGGGAGCTATTTTTAATACACTGTGTCTCTTGCTCAATGAGGTAGCAAACAGTGTTTTCTCATATGCTTGAGTTGCTCACATCCTTCATTTAGCCACCCACAACTAGAGACTGCCCTGTTTATTTAGTAAGTTAGTAATTTTTGTATCCATATTTATTTTCTTACCTTTCTTTGCCCAGACTCCTGTCTGGGGAACTGTTTTTTTGTTTGTTTGTTTGTTTTTTTGGAACAGAGCTGTGGAACATTTGGCCTCACCTGTCCTAGGAGTGAACCTGTTACTCAGGCTGGCCAGCAAGAGTATTGTACTCCTTCTCAAACACAGTGATTGGTCCAAGGATGGGCAGGTGATTCAAGGGAAGCCAGAAAGTTTTCCAAGGATTGATATAGATGATCAAGGAGAGAGGATTACTTTTACTCATTTGAGGTCATGAACTTCAAGAACTGTGTAAATATGGTGCTGTCAGGATGCATCCTCATTATGTAGACACTGTCAGCCTACAGATTAAAACCAAAACCAAAAAAATAAACGAATAAACAAATAAAAAAGCAAAGTTGGTAAATTAATACAAGCAGAGAATGCTTCCTGAAAACTTCATTTTAAGTACCTGGTTCTATGCTGGAAGTTGTTACCCCTTGGACTTGTAGGTTAAATAAGCCAATATATATATTTTTCTGGCTTAAGCTGGTTTGAATTGGGTTTCTGTCACCAAGAGTACTGGCTAATTAAATTTATTCTTGTATATGGATTCTCTTTTTGGGTTCCTGGACCCAGTTGCAACATGCACGTTAGGTGGCAGAGGTGTGCTTCCTCCACAACACCAGGAAATTCTTGGACATCAGCAGAGTGCCTGAGAATTCAACTCAATTTTATGGCTATCTATCCAAAGATAGCATCGGATTCCACAGGTTAAGAATTGAGTCCTATAAGACTCTTCCCTAACCCCCCACCCACTTCTGATGCTAGTCACAAATCCAAATTGTTACCTGTACTTCTGACTGACTGGCTATATATAATCAGAGGTTCCCAAGGCTCCCTCCTCAGGTTTGACTAATTTGCTAGAGCAGTTCACAGAACTCTGAGAAATGTTTTATTTACTAAAATATCAGCTTATTATAAAAAGATATAACTCAGAAACAGACAGAAGAGATACATAAGTTGAGGTGTGGGGAAAGGGCTTGGGGCATCCATGTTCTCTCTGGGCAGCCACTCTCCCAGCATCTCCACATGTTCACCAACGTGGAAGTTCTCTGAACCCTACCTTTTGGGTTTTATGGAGGTTATACTACATAGGCATGGTTGATTATTGGGAACTGATCCAACCTCCAATCCCTCTCCTCTCCCCAGAAGTCAGGGGGTGGGATGGAGAGTTACAACCCTCTAATCACATGGTTGGCTCTCCTGGCCACCAGCCCCCATCCATAGATGCTTTCCAAAAGTCACTTCATTAAAATAACAAAAAACATATTTACCACTTTCAATACTTAGGACATTACAAGAATTTTGGAAGCTGTGAGCCAGGAACTATAGATGAAAACTAAATATATGTGAGAAATAAATTTCAGTCATCTGAATGATCAAATCTATATTTCTTTTAAATAGCAATATTGTAGATTCATAATTCTGGAAATAACTTTATCTGTACGATACACCATCTTACTACCCTTCTTCCAAACTTCCTGACACATTCATTCAATGCGGTGTGGTTGTTAGGAGCAAAGCTTTGAACACAGACAGAGCTAGGTTTTAAGATCAGCTCTACCATGTAGAAATTATGTGTCTTTGAGCAAACCAGTGATTTCCTTAAATCTGTTTTCTCTGTAAAATAGGGATATTTTAACATGCATCTCCCAGATTTATTTTGAGTTGATTAACATGAAGCACTCAGCTCAGCACCTCTTCTACAGGTTATCCCAGGCACCAAAAATGTGACAGAGAGGCTTGGGCAACATGTATGTCCATGTAAATACCATGGGTATTTCTCTCTTTTATTCCTCAAGTCATGTCAGAATTAACTTTATAGAAGACAGTATTTTCCTGTTAGAAATTTCATGACACTCTGTCTTTGTCACCATAGTATATGCCAGGTACATGCAGCTCAGAGCCATATCTGCTATTCTATGATTGCTCCCAGGTGTTGAGGTAATCATCAACCCATCTAGGGAGTTAGGTTGAACCTAGTGTCTTCCAGAAATTCTTCCACCACCCTCTTGGTAATTGTAGACACAACAGATAAAGGAGGACCAGGCAGGAAAACAAGTTGGCTGGAAGCACCTAAAAGTTTATAATACAGCATCTATTCTCTGCAAAGAAACAAAGGCATCCCTCATTTTAGTATTCAGCCCTGAGGAAAGAATCACTCCTGTAACCATTCTCCAGCTTTTGGTAATTTGTTTTTGCCTCAGTGATTTCAAAGAGTAATGTAAACTCTTCTCATGGTTGGTGGAGAGCTTGAATTTAGTTGCAATAAAAAGAATTTAGAGTTCAAAAGTGTACATCCTCAATTGTGTTGGTTTCTCCAGGTTCTTAGCTTGACTTCTGGATCTGTTGTTGCAAGTTAGTTTTATGCTTCAATCATTGCTTTTCTATTTCTTATAATATAGAGTATCTCAAGCTAACCTGTGGTACAAATGCGGTAGGAATCTTGGTAATAAGACAAAGTGAATACTTCCTTTGCACCTTGCTTTGCCTGTGACTCAGAGCTTTCCCCAGAAGTAGGGAAGGTAGGGGGACGGCTAACCTGTCTCCACAACAGCCTTCCAGTGTAATAGAAGGGGAAAGCTTCTCTGTGAAACAAAGTTTGAACGCAGTTGTTTCTGCCTAAGAGTAAGACCATAAATGGTCCTTAATCTTAGTTTCTGCTTTCAAAGTTACTTCCAAATAAATACACAATCTCTTCTGGTTAGTCTTCATAACCTAACCCCATCCCATTTGTTCTGGGCCATGGGTAGGGAATCCTGCAAATGACCTCACCAGGGCTCCCCTGCCATCTGGCTTCAGTCCATGAGAAGCATCAATTGGAGTCTGGAGAACAAGAAGAATGAGACATCAGGGTATTTCCTTCTCTACTCCCTTCCTGCTTTGGTGCCTATAACCCCTATGATAACAGCTCTTACTGGCTCTTCCACAGGTCCAGCCATTAACAGGCTCAGAGACACTATTTCCTTCCCATGTTCCTTCAGGCCTAGGGGTGTAATGTCTTCCCACTGTCACTGTCCTTGGGTGCCTCAGTGTTCCTTGTTGGTTTCTCTAACCTATCCACACTTCTGGAGACTCCCTTAAGTAAAGTCTCTTCAGTTAAACCCCTTTAAGCAGAATTTTGATTTCTGCCAGGACTTTGAATGATGCACAATTAAGTTAAAAATAGTTTGTTTGCTATGCAAGTATAATTTCAAGTTAAGGTTTCTCAATTGCCTTTCAGTTAGATTAACCCTACAAAGCTCCTTTAACATAAAAATTCTGGAACTGCCTTGAGAAATATCATAATTCAATACTGGAGCAGATGGTTGTTTTAAGGAAAAGATCATAATGAGGGGCACCTGGGTGGCTCAGTCGTTTAAGTGTCCGACTTCAGCACAGGTCATGATCTCAGGGTTCGTGGGTTCAAGCCCAGTGTCATACTCTGTACTGACAGCTCAGAGCTTGGAGCCTGCTTTGGAATCTGTGTTTCCTTCTCTCTCTGCCCCTCCCCACCAAAAACCAAATAAACGTTAAAAAAAAAAGAAAGAGGGGCGCCTGGGTGACTCAGTTGGTTAAGAATCCAACTTCAGCTCAGGTAATGATCTCACAGTTCATGAGTTTGAGTCCTGCATTGAGCTCTATGCTGACAGCTTGGAGCCTGGAGCCTGCTTCAGATTCTGTGTCTCCCTCTCTCTCTGCCCCTACCCTTGCTCACGCTCTGTCCCCCGCCCCCCGCCCCAAAATAAGTAAACATAAAAAGAAAAGAAAAAAGAAAAGAAAAGATCATAATGAGATGATTATCTTGGTTAATAAAGGCCCACTTGTCATTGCTTAGGGTGAGGTAAGGAGTAGGAATATATTTATATTTCTGGGGGAAACCTTGAAGAGAGGAGTAAATGAGTAAAGGACTTGGGAAACGGGGAGAAAGGAAAGCAAAAAGGGAAATGGAAGAGAGGAAGCTCAAGATACAGCAGGAGACAGGCAGTGAGAAATTGTCAGCGGTGGGAAATGCCCCATAAATGCCAGGAATAGTGAAGTCTGAAATTGCTGAAGGTAATTTGTGTCCTGTGTTGAAATTACTGCTATCCTGTTCCTTTCACCCCATCCTCTCCCACCTTGCCATTCCTCCCTCCAAATGTCAAAAAAAGTAAGTTGGCTACAAGTAACAGCTTTGTAAATCAGTGCTCCAGGAGGCATGAAAGAAGAGAAGTGGAGGTCCTAGGTGGAGCCCTTAAGAGAGAATGGAGTTTGTTCACACCAAGAGGGATGTTAGGAGGAAGTACATGTGGGGAATTAGGCAGCTAGGAACCTTAAGAAAAATTGCGAGTCACTTAAAAATCTTCAGAGATGTTGGGTTGTGTTTGCATACTATTATTTAATTAATACGGAAGACCATGGTGATGGACCTCCACTGTAAACTCCAGAAGGCAGGAATATGGTCACTTAAAGCTTATGTGACTCAATTAGAACAAACAAGAATGATAACATTAACTATACATGAAGGTGTGTGGCTGAGTTTGGAATTTTTAGAAAGAGTTTCTAAAGTTGTAAGCAAATGCATGGACCTTTACACTGACAAATGAGAAGTTTTCTCTAAGTGCTTGGAATGGTACCTGGCACAGAGTAATTGCTATATGTGTGTTTGGTGTTTTATTGCTTCAAATGAGAAACATCCATAAATAAATAACTTAAAAAAATTTTTTTTGAGAGAGAGAGGTGGGTAGGGGCAGAGAAAGAGGGGAACAGAGGATGAAGCAGACTCTGCAGAGACCCTAATGTGGGTCTCAAACTCATAAACCATGAGTTCAGGACCTGAGCCACAGTTGGATGCTTAACTGACTGAGCCACCCAAGCACCCTTATAAATGAGAGATAAGGCCATACAAGTACAGTAGGACAGATGGGTGGATTGATGGAGGGATAGATACACAGATGGAGAAATAGATGAATGGGTAGATAGGTAGAAAGGTGGATAGATTTAAAATATTAAACAAGCAATGCTTACCATTTCATTGTTGTTTTTATGATCTGGGCTTTATCATCCAAAGAGTGCCCCCTTTTTCCTGCACTCAAATTGTGACTTCTGATTTTCAGGAGGATCACACAGCTACATAATCCAAGAAATTCAGATTTAAGTTAAGAATACAAATATAAGTGTGTGCTCATGGTATATAGAAAGCATCATTGATGGAAGAAATAACTCAGGATATTCATAGGAAAGCAACCACAATAAATATTATTCTTCTGTACTATGTACAAGACCCCATTTAGATACATTTGATACTCAGAGCTACCTTATTATCTCATCTCACAGAGAAGGAAATTGAGGGATAAAGAATTAACTTGCTGGAGATTTTGCAGCTAGCAAGTAGCAGGGTCAGGATTCAAACCTAAATAGTTCAGTTCTAGAGGTGCAGCTCTCAATGACTAAATTACCTAATCTTAAAGCCAGAAATAACCAGCCTGGTAAACATTCCACTTTGGTCCAACTCCCTAAATATTTTATTGACACATTTGGGCACATAATTCTAAAACTGCATAAAATATACTAATTATCATTGAATGTGGGAAGGCAATAATCTAATGGGAATGTATCCATTTTTTCAATAAGTATTTAGTGAGCATTTACTAAGTGCCAGAAATTCTCTAGGCAATGGGCAATAGCTGTGGAAAGAAATCCATGCCTTCACAAAGCATAGATTCCAGTGAAGTGGATATAGGTAATAAACAAAGTAAGCATAAATATTATGGAAAAAAAAAACCAAAGTGAATAAGAAGGATGAAATACCATGGAAAGCCTCCACAAGAAAGTTGTTCATTTGTTTAGGAAGCCATGGAGAAGGAAAATGAAATATTGTGCTTACTTTTTTCCTCTTTACTTTCCCCTTTACTTAGTGTTCTTTTCACTAAGATAAAGCATGACTGGGAGCTAGATGGCCACGTGAACCTGCTTACCA
This sequence comes from Prionailurus viverrinus, assembly GCF_022837055.1. NCBI lineage: Eukaryota > Metazoa > Chordata > Mammalia > Carnivora > Felidae > Prionailurus > Prionailurus viverrinus. Next base: position 74,169,239 of record NC_062565.1, read on the forward strand.
TAATTTTAGACATTACTCTTCAACCAATGCAAAGCCAGAAGTATTGCTAGTGTGCAGTCATTACTCCTCAAAACTCTTTTAAGGCCACAGGGACTTCCTATCTCGTGCTGGGGTGCACACACATGTCTGTGGTTCTTGAAATATCCTTCTAAGCCAGAGCAGCTCCTCCACCTGATCATCTCTCTGTTAAAGTCAAATAGAGATTTATTTGAACTTTGCCAAATGCCTTGGGCAGTTCAGTGTTCTTTCATGTAGGGCATTTGACTTGTGAAGAGATGAGTTGGATTCCCTGAGGCTTGATCTCAAACTTGTCTGAAGTGAAGACCCTGGATGATGAGATTTTTCCCTTCTCTTTCTGTTTTGTATGTGTGCATGTCTGTGCTAAAAACGCAACATTGTCACAGAACCTACAGAGACAATCACTTTATCAGCATGTGTTTTTATCATGGTCGCATAAAAGATGTAGCCTAAACACTGCAGAATAACAGACTGTCCCCAAAAGAAGATAAATAAAATTTGAGCAAAATCCCCAATCATGAAAAGAATATATTTTAATTCACCAAAGGGTTTATTTCCACTTTTTAAAAAATCTCAGATATCCTAATTGGTCATCATTTACTACAGGTTTTTTCTGCTTCTTGAGGAAGGACATTTTCTCATTCAGAAGACATAACCATGACCGCCATCTCCAGTTTCAAATATGAACACAAAAGCTAGAGACTCAAGTATCAGTTGATGCTTTGGCTGTGGGGCATTTCTACACTAGTCCTCATAGTGCTTGATTTCAGTCTGTTCAGACATGAAACCATGCAACAAAGAAATGCATTCTCCAGGAGCATCCTTGCCACCTTAGATCAATTCCCCTTTCCCTCTATACCTGTTTCTTCCTCATCCAAAGCTACATTGCAATTATCACTATTCTACTGTCACTCTTCCTTCCCTTCTCCTGTTTATTCCTAGATTCTCAGTTGTTCTCAAACTTCAGAGGAAATACAGATCAGCTCAGAGCTCATTAGAAACATATAGTCTTGAATCCCTCCTCCCTTACTAAAGATTTTTTTTCAGGAACATAATTTTATTTTTAAAACATTTCTCCCAGTTTTACTGAGATATAATTGATATTTTATTTATTTATTTATTTATTTATTTATTTATTTATTTATGAGAGAGAGAGAGAGAGAGAGAGAGAGAATGAGCGTCAGTGGGAGGAAGGACAGCGGGAGAGAGACAGGGAATCTGACGCAGGCCCCATGCTCAGCAAGCAGCCCAACGCAGGGCTCCAACCCATGACCCTGGGATTATGACCTGAGCTGAAATCAAGAGTCAGATGTTCAACCAACTAAGCCACCCAGGTGCCTCAATATTATTGACATATAACATTATGTAAGTTTAAATTGTACAGCATGATAATTTGCTATATGTATATATTGTAAAATGATTGCCACAATAAGGTTAGTTAACACATTTATCATCACATAGAGTTACCATTTTGTGTGTGTGCTCAGAACTTTTAAGATCTACTTTCTTAGGAAATTTCAAGTATACAATACAGTATTGTTAAGCACAGTCACCTGCTGGATGTTAGATCCATCCTAAAAATATCTATTTAATAGGCTTGGATCAGGGTACAAGAGTCTGCATTTTATTCTTTCTTTCTTTCTTTCTTTCTTTCTTTCTTTATTTATTTATTTTTCATGATAAATGTACTCTTTAATCCCCAACACATATTTCACCCATTCCCCCACCCTCCTCTCCTCTGGTAACCACCACTTTGTTCTCTATAGTTAAGAGTCTATTTCTTGGTTTGTCCCTCTCTCTCTCTTTTTTTCCTTTGCTCGTTTGTTTTGTTTCTTAAATTCCATATATGGGTGAGATCATATGGTATTTGTCTTCCTTTGACTTGTTTCACTTATAGCATTTTATGCTGTAGCTCTATACATGTTGTTGCAAATGGCAAGATTTCATTCTTTTTATGGTTAATAATATTCATACACACACACACACACACACCACTTCTTTATTCATTTATCAATCAATGGACATTTACACTGTTCCATATCTTGGCTATTGTAAATAATGCTTGTGTAAACATAGATGTGCATATATCCCTTTGAATTAGTGATTTTGTATTTTTGGGGTAAAAACCCAGCAGTGCAGGGTTGTTCTATTTTTAGCTTTTTGAGGAAAATCAATACTGTTTCCCACAGTGGATGTACCAGTTTGCATCCCCACGAAACTAAGGTCAGGATTGAGACAAAGATGTCCACTCTCACCAATTTTATTCAATATAGTACTGGCAATACTAGCCAGAGCAATTAGGCAAAATAAAGTAAAGCCATCCAGATGGGTAAGGAAAAAGTAAAACTCTCACTATTTTCAGATGACACAATACTATATATAGAATACCCTAAATACTGCACCCAAAACTACTAGAACTGATAGAATTCAGTAAAGTCATAAGATACAAAATCAATGCACAGAGGTCTGTTGCATTCTTATCCATTTATAATGAAGAAGCAGAAAGTTAAATTACGAGAAACAATCCCATTTACAATTGCACCCAAACGAATAAAATACCCAGGAATAAACCTTACCAGGGAGTGAAAGATCTGTACTCTGAAAACTATAAAACACCAATGAAACAAATTCAGGACAATACAAAGAAATGGAAAGATATTCCATGCTCATGGGCTTGAAGAACAAATATTGTTAAAATGTTTATACTACCCAAAGCAATCTACACATTCACTGCAATCCCCATCAAAATATAAAACAGCATTTTTCACAGAAGTAGAATAAACAATCCTAAAATTTGTATGGAACCACAAAAGAGTCTGCATTTTGAATAAGCATTCCCGGTGATTATGTAATATGGAAGTTTGAGGACCATAATTTGAAAAATAGTGCTAGTGACAGTAAAATAATTTCTCAAGAGAGGATCTACTAAAATTTTAGATTTCAGATCTGTTCCATGTAGAATGAGGAGTAAACTTGAGAACTGTAAAATTGTAGCATTATGGAATATTCTGGCTGAGAAAAAGATCATTCTAGTCGAGTGCCTTCATTTCACAGATGAGGAAATACAGGTTCTGAGTAGTTAGGTGATACGCCCAAGGGTTATAATAAGTTTGTGGCAGGAACAGGGCTAGAAATAAAGTCTCAATGTCTCACTCAGGTTTTCTTTTCCCCATTTTACATTCTAAAATGGAGTAAAATCAAGAGGATTAATTAGAAAAGTTCTCTTTGTGTTTTTAACCTTTTGTATGGCTCTAGAGTTTCTAATCATCTCTCAAAATATAGCCCTGTTCTATTCAAACATTTGGAAGGGTAACAAAGGAGTTGATTACCACAAAAGCAGAAAAGAATGTGGAAAAATACAGCTGGTAGAGATAAGCTTTTCTATGTGAAGAGATTCTAAACCATGGTTTTATGTTTTAAATACTTGTAATTAGACCACTCTATATAAACACTCCAGTCTCCCTTTTGCCTTTTCAACATACATTCATACTTTTTTTCCTGCACAGCAAGGTCAAACTGTGTTTCATTGATGCATGCATGATGACCAAGGTCATGTGTCGTGAAGGCTAACATGTGTGGTCATTATTACTTTCAAGAACCAAGAATTACATACCTACTACACCAACATGGAAAACCAATCATTTGACACTTGCCTGTCAAGCTCTTCTCCATTTTTATAGGATTAAAATTGATCTCAAATTATATTGCTAGCAGTTTTTCAGGACATTTATAGCTTTTAAACAGGGCCAGTGATTTCCATGTAGGAAAATGACAAACATGAGTAACATATAAAGTTACTATACAAAACTGTGCTGGCCTGATTGCTTGGAATGTCCACCACCCCAAAATGTCTCTTCTTCAAAGGGAAATATACATCAGAAAGTAAACCGCACATTTGAAACTTGAAATCTTTCTTTAAAAAAGAAAAGTTTCCACTCTCTCCACAAAAGAGATGGTGAACATACTAGAATAGGAAGAGCACTAGTGTTGGAACCAGGTGACAGAAGACCTGGCTTGACTGCTATAACAAGTTTTAACTTCAGTTTGCTCATGTGCGAAATGAGGGTATCTCAACCTATCTGACAGACTGTCATGAGGCTTCTATAAGCTTATAACTGTGAAGTGATTAGATAAATAAGATACTGTTATTTAGTAACTGATATGTTTATTTGCAGTAAAAATAATATTAAGAATATTATATCATGTGGTACAAGGAGGAAATGGTGACAATATTTATTATTAAATAATGCCTATTTCTGGTAAAAGAACAACACAGTCTTTTGCAAGCATAGCATTGCATAAAGCATTTCAGTAATGTCATTCAGTTGCCTCCCCAGGGTCTTGGAACCAGCTTGTAGGTGCTGACTTGTTCCAACCCCCAAATTCCATTCTAGGCAGGAATTAAGCCAAATAGAAGGAGACAGACATCTGCAGGGAAGGGTAACATGAATAGAGATTAATGACAGTTACACTCTCCCTGCTAGTTCATCAATTCCTTGTACACAAGTCCAAATTTAAGATTGTTTCTAAGTGGACCACCTACATACAGTGTTATTTGCCTCTGAAACTTGTGACATCTAATTCACTAAATTAGAAAAATCGATAGCAATGTCTGAGTGTCACATTGTCATAAAACAGAGCTTGGAGCTGGAAGAGAAACATTTTTAGGAAGTTTCTTAGATGATTCTGATACTTAACCATGTTTGGGAATCAAAGCTATGGATAATCTAATTTAGCAGTTTTCAATCTCTGTTAGAATCAATAGGAGAATTTTTTTTTTTAACTATCCAGATATTTTATTGAACTGGAATCAGAATATTTCAAAAATCTTCCTGATGTTTCTTTTTTTATTTTTTATTTTTGAGAGACAGCACAAGTGGGGTAGGGGCAGAGAGAGAGAGGGAGACACAGAATCTGAAGCAGGCTCCAGGCTCTGAGCTGTCAGCACAGAGCCCAATGAGGGGCTCGAATCCACAAACCATGAGATCATGACCTAAGCTGAAGTCGGATGCTTAACCAGCTGAGCCACCCAGGTGCCCCCAAAATCCTCCTGATGTTTCTAATATGCAGTCAAGGTTAAGAACAACTGATGTAGTTTAATTCCTTACTCAATGAGGAAACTGAGCTCCACTCCTCTTGAAAAGGGAGTAAATTATTAAATTTCTATAAGCATGCACAAATATGAATACTCAATTCAACTAAAAAAATCTTAATGATATAAATCCTGGTCCAAATGGCTTTATTGACTCATAAGAGGGTTGAAAATAATTCAAAACAATATAAGGCAAAATAAGGTAAATGCTATGAGGCAGGAAAAAACAAGGTGTTTTGATATTTCAAAGGCCTTGGAAATAACTGGAGTTCTTCATCAGGAACATTGCAGAAAATTTCTTAAAATCAGAGGATGTTGACTTCTAAAAGCTAGTTAGTTCTGAACCTGTGTAACTGTAGATAATAATGTGATATGGATACTGTAATTTCATCTCATGCCTTGAGATGACTGTATGCTAAAGAATTGTAAAGACTTTGCTTATTGTGGACAGTAGACTATAAAAATGTCTTGAAAGGAATACTGCTATAAATAAGGGTAACCTTTGATTTCTCTTAAGTGTTTAAGTTACAAGATTGCACTATTTCGAAAGTTCTAAAAAATTACTTGAGAATGACTACAAACGATGGCTATGGAAGACGTGGTCATTCCTGAGTATCTTTTTAAAAATGTTTAACTTCCAAAATATATTCTAATATGTCACTACTCCAATTTCAGGGATACCATCTAGTTCAGGGTCTCATTACCTATCAGCTTAATCATCTCAAACTCTCCTTTCTGGTTTTCTTTCTTCTAATCTCTTTTTTTTTTCCTCAAAATTTTTATTTACATTATAGTTAGTTACTATGCAGTGCAATATTAGTTTCAGGAATAAAATTCAGTGATTCATCAGTTAATACAACACCCACTGCCCTCCTTAATACCCAACACCCATCTAGCCCATCCCCCACCCACCTCCCTTCATCAACCCTCAGTTTGTTCTCTATCTTTAAGAGTCTCTTGTGGTTTGCTCCCCTCTCTCTCTTGCCCCCTATATGTATATCTGTTTTGTTTCTTAAATTCCACATATGAGTGAAATATGTGGTATTTGCCTTTCTCTGACTTATTTTGCTTAGCATAATACACCCTAGCTCCATGCACATCATTGCAAATGACAAGATTTGATTTTTTTTGATGGTTAATTAATATTCCATTGTATATATATACCACATCTTCTTTATCCATTCATCAGTCGATGGACATTTGGAAACTTTCCATAGTTTGGCTATTGTTGATAATGTTGCTATAAACATTGAGGTGCATATATTCCTTTGAATCTGTATATTTGTATCCTTTGGGTAAATACATAGTAGTACAATTGCTGGATGGAAGGGTAGTTCTATTTTTAATTTTTTGAGGAACCTCCATACTGTTTTCCAGAGTGGCTGCACCAGCTTGCATTCCCACAAACAGTGCAAGAGGTTCCCCTTTCTCCACACTTTCCTCTTATCTCTTACTTTATTCAATTAATTCTGCATATTGTTGTGCAATTAGTAAATCTAAAACACTAATTGTTTTTGTTTGTTTTAGAAAGATAGAGAAAGAGATCATGCAAGCAGGGGAAAGGTGCAGAAAGAGAGAGAAAGAATCTTAAACAGGCCCCATGCTCAGCGCAGAGCCTGATGTGGGGCTCAATCCCATGACCCTGGGATCATGACCTGAGCCAAAATCAAGAGCTAGACATTCAACCCACTGAGTCACTCAGATGCCCCCAAAACACTAATTGCTTTAAATGTAAAATTCAACTTCATTTTGCTATACATAACTTTATATTATCCACTTACATGTTTTGTCCTTTCAAAGCTTAATTATTATTTGTTTATCAAAGTAATACATACAAATAATTGAAGAGTCAGAAAATACTACAAGACTTATAATAGAACACAGCTCTCTCGTACTTTATCCCTTCACATTTCCAATTTCTGCTCCCCAAACTTTTCAATATTGAACGTTGCCTATTGATTTTTCCACTCTAAAAAATCCAAAGGGTTTTCTACTCCAATTATACACTCCCTGCCCTCTGCCTTCCTATAAATAATAGGGGATATATTCGCAAACAAGACAAAGTCCCATATTTATGAACTTACATTCTCATGTAAAATGGTAAATAGACAAGTAGCCAAATAATCTAATAATTCCAGAAAGTGACCTATGACATGAAAAAAAATAAAGAAGGATAAGAGGAAAGGATGCCAACATAGTTATATCAACATTTTTTATATCTTCATTGGTATAACTAGACAAATATTACCCAACACTGCGGTATAACTTGTGCTATGATTACCTTGCATTTATTGTACAACCACTTGTTTTCTCTGAGTCTGAAATTGCCTTGTTTTTGCATTTGTTTACTTTCACATTTCCTGAGAACTAATTCATTCCTAAACATGCTGCCAGAACCATATAACTTCTCTCAATATGGTCAAACACTACAGTTAATCTCCCAGGTCTTCTTCCTTCCCCTCCTCTTTTTCCTCTTTGGTCATTCCTTCCAGAGACCTCTGCCTTCTTGCTCCAGTCTTGCCTGGTGGCTTTCTGGGCCTGCAGCACAGCTGACACTCTGGGGCTTCCCTTTATCACCTTCCAGGATTTCTCTCTGACTCTCTCCTTGGCAGATGTCCTTTCCTAGATACTCTATATTCCTTTCTTGATTTAGTCCTCCAGTAGCTTCTTGAGAAAGAGGCTACAGAAAGTAAATTTTTGTATGATTGAGAATGTTTTTGTTCAACTCTCACTCTTGATGGAGAACTTGAGTATAGAATTTTAGATAGAAAATTACTTTACCTCAGAAATTTGGAGGCATTTCTCCATTGCCTTCTAGTTTTCAGTAGTGCTATTGAGAATTCTGATGCCGTTCTTATTCCCAGACCTTGGTATGCGACCTATTTGTTTCCACTGGAAGCCTCAAGGTTCTAAAATTTCAATAATTTGGCTCTCACAAGGTCTGTTTTTTTTTCTGGAAGGGCACAAGGTGTGATGATTAAGAGCACAGGTTCTGGGACCAGACTGCTGGGTCTCTCACTTAACTAGCTCTATACCTTTGGGCAGTTTACTCAACTTCTTTGTGCTTCTGGCGACTGTAAAAATGAGGATAATACTACTGCCCACATCATCAGATCGTGGGGGGGATAGTAACAACACTTCAAAATGTTTAGTACCGTGCTGGATGCATAACAAGATGTATGTAAACATTGGCCATTATTATTATTATTATTATTATTATGTGTTTACTATGCTGGACATTTAGTAGACTCAATTCAGAAACTCAGATTTTCTTCACAGCTAGGATATCTGCATCTGTTATTTGGTTGATAATTTCCTCCCCTTCATTATTTCTATACTTTACTTTTGGAATCTTTGTTATTAATCCACTTCCCTCAGTGATATATTTCAATCCATCTGCTATCATATTTTAAATATCTAATAATTTTGTCTTATTTTTTAAGTGTGTATGCATGTATGTATGTTGTATGTATATTTATGTATTTATGTATGTGTATATAAATATTTTTTAAAGGATGCAACATTATCTCTCTCTTTTCTGAGGATGTTTGTTTTAAGGTTTGTTTTTGTTGTTGAGGTCTTCCTCTGCTTTTTTCCATATTAAAGGCTTTGCTCTGGTGATTTGTGGCTATTTATACTTAAAAGTGAGGCTCTTAAATTTCAGGATTTGCCAACTGGTGAGTTTTGCCATAGGGACTTGGGTTGGGGTAAGGATCCCCTGAAGAGACAGATGGGCCCTGTAAATGTCAGTTTCTGTAGACTTTATTTTGAGCTGGTCAGTTTTTTCTAATCTCTTCCCTGGGAGTATAAGCTTGGCCACAAGTGCTTTGGGAGCTGAGCTGTACAAGGGGTGAAAGAGAACTGTTTTTCATGCAGATTCATACAATCCCCTTATTTTTAGTGTGATGTCTCTTGGTCCAACCTTTCCACCCTAAGGTGGATCTAAGTTTGGTGGAACCTAAAGCTTATACATTTGGGGACACCCTCTTCCAGAAAAAAAAATTTTAAAATAAAATTATGAAGCAAAATTCAATACAGGGCTTTGGAAGGGACCTGTGCAAATGGGCAGCCTAAGGCCTAGGCTCCATTAGCTTCATGATAAATCTGGCTCTTCAACCTGCCTGCTAACAGGAGCAGAAATGGTGTACCTGATTTATTGGCTGAAGAGAGCCTCTGGGAGGTCTAACTGTTGCTTGTAGTTTTTTGGTTAATGTTAATCCTCTTCTTTTTCATCCTACTCTATACCCCAGCTCTTCAGGAATAACCAATATCTTTGAATCCTGACCCTTTATGGCATTTACAGTTCAATTGGTGCACCTCTTGCTGGGACATCTGTCATCTCAGGCACTTGGGCTTCACCTTCCTCTGCTGAGCTGTCTTTTACCACTCATTCATCTCATCTCCATTTTCTAAGATCTTGTACATATCTCTCAGCTGTTGTTATAACCCACCTTGCTCTTTTTGTTATAATAGGTTTATTCCTTTTTAAAAAATCTTTATTTTTGAGAGAGAGTGAGCGCGCGCGCGCGCGCACACACACACACACACACACACACTCACTTAAGCGGGGGAGGGGCAGAGAGAGACAGGGAGACACAGAATCTGAAGCAGGCTCCAGGCTCTGAGCTGTCAGCACAGAGCCCAACGTGGGGCTGAAACCCACGACCTGTGAGATCGTGACCTGAGCCAAAGTCGGACGCTTAACCAACTAAGTTACCACCCAGGCGTCCCATACATTTATCCCTTTTGACAATTACTTTGCTGCCATTTATATGCGGCTTTAGGAGAGTATAGAAATAACCAACCAGGCTCAATTGCCATGTTTAATTGGAAGCTTCATTCCATCATTAAATATTTTTATGTCTGTCGTTAATTGTAATATTTTATTGCTGTTGAAATGACTTAATTATAAACCAAAACATTTGTTGTACTACATACTTGAAAAATAAATACTTCAATGTTTTTATAATCTGGTATTTTTTGAGCCAATAAATCAACACTTTTTGACCCAAAACGTATGCTTTCATACTAATCAAGCTATGGATTTTCTGTGAAGGAGAACATGCCATACAAAGCCTACAATTTTTAAAAACACAATTACAAAATAATGCATGCTAATAAATGAATTTGTAAAAAAAATCCCTTTGTTTATGTTGTTATGGAAGAAATGCTATAAAAAATGGTTTGTCTAGTTTATTCTTCTAGATGGTGTTCAATACATGTTTGTTAAATAAATAAATGCTCCTGTAAGTAGTCCTATCTTATCCACTCAGCTGAATTCATTTGTGTGAAAACATTTCCTTTCCCAAACTACTCTCCAAACTCTTGGCAGATGATATATAAAAGTATTTACAGTAACTTTTCCCAAATTGTGTTCCTTGTAATCTCAGATTTGCAAAAACATCTTAATAGGTAAAATCTAAGAAACTGATCTGTAGTCAAGTATATTTTATGAACTCGGTGTTCAACAAAGTTAAACACAAAGTCTTTGCATCAAGGACTTCTTAAAGACTTCCCTATGATAATATGCACTGTGAATCTTTAAGAAGGGAAAAATTATTAGTATTTCTCAAATTTATTTACTACCAATCCTGTTTTAGGTAGCACACTATTTATTCCTGATAAAGCAAATTGCTTCAAAATACAGCTTGGAACATTTTTTATCAACAGTAGATTTCCTGATTCTATACCTGTAAAAGATGTCATTTTCATCCTTAGGAGTTTCCATTCTAGATCTTGATCCAATTCTATGCTAGATCTTGATCTCTCAGGATTGCTCTATCTTGAAACTCTCTGGAATATCAGGCTGACTGTGTTCCCACAGGGTCTAAATGATGCAGGGTGAAATAAAAAACTGTCAGAGGATTCCTTACATTCAAGTTATTGGGGAAAAGAAGAAATGAATAAAGATAACAGTGGGATGGCATAGCACAAGATAGGCCATTCAAGTAGTCCTAAAATGAGTATCTTGCTTATGCCTGAGGATCTGGATTAATTTTAAGCAGAGTCAGGTAGAGAAAGTGATAACACTAATAGTAGTTATTAAGTGTTGTCTTCTCTCTGCTCTGCTCTTTAGTATTTTCCAAACTTCCTCTTGTACTAAACATGCACATTTCATAGCGAGAGCTTCAAACTGACTGAAGCAGACTCTCCAGGGGAAGGACCTCGGAATCTGTATGCAAGAAAAGATGCTTCTTAGGACTGGCGGGTTTAGGAAATACTGCACTTTGCACCACAACCATGGAGCTTGCTTGGCCGCTCCTGACCGTGACATCCACTTTATTCTCAGATCGATGACGATCCTGTTGGAGAATCTGAACTTACTTTTTGCCATATGCACCTGCTTTGCTTCAGATTCTGATTGTGTAATATCTGAGCACAGCTTCTCATTCTGGTTCTGATTTCTTTGCTTCCCTCTACTTAATATTTTGGGCAGGCATTCAATGGAGTGAATTCTCTCTAGGATTAATCTTGCCAGAGCAGCTCAGAAGATCTGCATACCTTCTCCTAATATTTGAGGAAATTAAATGTTAAATAGATTCAAGGTAACTGAAGAATAGTCATGGAAGGGGATTAAAACAATTGATTAACACAGAATTCAAAAAGTAGCAAAAAAGCAATAACTAAAAAGTATGGTTTTTCTGTACTACTTCTACCAGCTATGTAGTTCTACTTGAAGGCCACTAGCATCTTATGAATGCTTCTAGAAATATGCTAATGCGTTTATAAGCATTTGTGTAATATGTATGTGCATATTCCTTCTACATGGAGATATTATGCTATATGCCCTGTTTTGCTGCTTGCTTTTTTCACCTAATTTATGTTGGAGATTGTTATAGATTGAATTGTGTCACCCCCCAAAATATGTTGAAGTCCTAATCCCCAGTATCTCAAAAGGTAACATTATTTGAAAATAAGGTCATTGGGGGCGCCTGGGTGGCTCAGTCGGTTAAGCATCTGACTTCAGCTCAGGTCACGATTTCGCGGTCCGTGAGTTCGAGCCCCGCCTCGGGGTCTGGGCTGATGGCTCAGAACCTGGAGCCTGCTTCCGATTCTGTGTCTCCCTCTCTCTCTGCCCCTCCCCCGTTCATGCTCTGTCTCTCTCTGTCTCAAAAATAAATAAACACTAAAAAAGTTTTTAGAAAAAAAAAAAGGAAAAAAAAAGAAAAAAAAAAGAAAGAAAATAAGGTCATTGTAGGGGTGCCTGGGTGGCTCAGTTGGTTAAGCATCCCACTTCGGCTCAGGTCATGATTTCATGGTCCATGAGTTAGAGCCCCGTGTTGGCCTCTGTCCTGACAGCTTGGAGCCTGGAGCCCACTTTGGATTCTGTGTCTCCCTCTCTCTCTCTGTCCCTTCCCTGTTCTCTCTCTCTCTCTCAAAAATAAACATTAAAAAAAAAAAAAGAGAGAAGACAAGATCATCATAGGTGTGTCAGGATGACATCATATTGGAGTAGGGCAGTACCCTAATCCAGTATGACTGGTGTTCTTATCAGAAGAAGACACAGGGGCAGACAGTGACAATGCTGTATGGCCGCAGACAACAGAGGCAGAGATTGAGACGATGCAAGTGTAAGCCACGGAACGCTAAAGCTTGCTGGCAAATCATCAGAGGTAAGAAGAGGCAAGAAAGGGCTATCCCTTACAAGTTTCAGAGGGAGCCTGACTATGCCAACACCTTGATATTGGACTTCTAGTCTCTAGGACTATGATACAATAAATTGTTAGTTTATGTCACACAGTTTGTGACACTTTTTTTTTTTTTGGCAATTCGAGGAAAACTGATACAAAGATATTTCCATATTTAGAGAGCTGCTTCATTCTACTTGATAGCTGCAGAGTATTCTCTTGTATGGCTGAAGCATAATTTATTTACTCGGTCTTCTATTGATGGACATTTAAGTTGTTTTTAAACATTTCCCACTAGAAGCAATGCAAAATGAATAGCCTCATATATGTCATTTCATATCTGTGTGAAATATCTTGGGCTAAATATACAGGAGTGGTAACCAAATTGAAATAAGATGTTTTATACGTGAACAAGTGAGAAATTATTATAACTTGAGTAACCTTAAGTTTCCACAAACAGAGGATAATAATAAAATTATGCTCAAGGCAATAATGATGCTAAATGGCAGGACTTTGTCTTGGGTCCTTTTTCATCCCTCTTTCTAACTGTCCACCTGCTACATGACCTTTAAAAAAACCTCTCTTTTTTTTCTCTGGATCTCTGCTATACTTGAGATTTTAGTGTTTTAATACTTCAGTTCTCAGGATGGTTGTAAGGATCAAATGAGAACAAATTGTGAGCGGGGTACCTGGGTGATTCAGTCAGTTAAGTATCTGACTCTGGATTTTGGCTCAGGTCACGATCTCATGGGTCCATGGGATCAAGCCCTGCACTGGGCTCTGCACTGAAAGTGTGGGGCCTGCTTGGGATTCTCTTTCTCCCTCTCTCCCTGCCTCTCCCCTTATTGCACATATGCACACTCTCTTTCTCTCTTTCTCTGTAAGTAAACATTAAAAAATTGTGAAAGGAATTGCCCCACATAAACACAGGAAGTACTATTGTCTTTGCCTTAAAGCAATGCTTGATAACTTTATTATGCTCTTCATACACATTCTACACACACACACACACACACACAAACACACACACACACACACAGTTGCTCTGGGTTATATATCTGTTTCTCACATTTGTTTTCAAATATTTAGTAGTTTGTTACTGTCTTCTTTATATTTGCCCACAATAGTTACTATACTGTCTTTTCTACAAATGTTACTTCCTGACTAATAAATACATATTCAGTGCTTATGCATGCTAAGTTTTTCATCAATGAAAATTCTCTACTTCCTGAAGGTAGCCTGAGGTTTTCTTTTTCTAGAAATACAGTTCCTATGAACTACATTCTTTCTCTCTCTTTTTTCAGATTAAAATAACTGTTGGGGATATATTTTGTAACCAATGGAGTGAAAACAATCCACACAAGATACATTTAATTGTTACAGCTAATCCATACACAAAGGAGGTAGTTTCACCTGTCTTCCTAAATCACCAAGACTTTTCTTTCTAGGCAGGGTTTAGCATTGAGACTCTACTCACATGGTTATGATTCTTAGGATCCTCAGCCTTGTAGCCTGCCAAGAATAGTCAGAGCTGAAAGCAGGCTGTTGTTTATATGATATAATTGGTGAAGTGCTGGGAAGAGCCCTGAGCCTTCACACATCTCCCCTAGAGCATTCCAAAGTACTTAAAATTCCTACCTTCAGAGTCAATGCTTTCTTTTGCTCAAATGTAAATACCCTGAAGGGATATCATAATAACCATTATCAGTCATCAGCAACTCAGCATGAATTGGTCTATTAGATTCTTTTCCTACTAACAATAGATGGCCAAGAAGAAAGTGAGAATTTAACAGAGAAGCTTTCACCAAAGTGAGTTGGTTGCCGCTGCTGCTGCTGCCTCCATGAGAGAAAAATCTGGAGAGGCACTTTTCTTCCATCACTCTTTTCACTCACCTAGAAACCAGAACTCCTTTGGAGGGAGGATTGGAGCCATCTAGAGAACTGAGCTAAAAGGATCATCTTCACTTGCCTGCAGGATCAACTGTAGGCAAAATCGTGAAGATGTCGCTGTTAAGTCTTTCTGAACTCTAAGTATGACAAGTAGAAGTATGATTCTGGAAAAGCTAAATGGTATCTGGCAGTCAAAACGGTTTATCACACTTCTTTAACTCCTAACATTCAACACTCATTTTTTTGAACCAAACTACTTAACTGAGATGAAAGTATTCTGTACTCCCCTCTGTTTTCCCTTTTCCCCATTTCTCTCAGTATTGTGGGGCCACTGATCTCCATCCATTTTGGAAAAGGCTATTTGACTTCTTTGCTGAATATTTATGACTAACAAAATCTAGTTAATATTCTCCATGTGTCCTACCCACTGAAGTTAATCCCTGCATCCCAAGATCTGTCTGGGGGATTGAATGCCTGGTCTGTTGGGCACTTCCTTCTCTCTCCCCTCTCTCTCCCCCCGCATCATTTCCAATTCTCACATGAGTAGAAAAACTATTGGAAAGAGGTGATATCTCATCTAGATAAAGCTGTCCAGACTCTTAGCCACATCTTTCAAGAATTCACATTCATTTCAGAAGCAGAAAAGAATTGTAAATTGAAAGTGCTCCATAGAGGAAACACTTTTTTTGTTTGAGAACAGCAAACGAATTGTAGGTGGTTTCATAAATTAGATTTATCCATAGATGTTTCAACTCAAATATTGTTCTCTGTTATTGATTTATTGAACTTGTCATATTATCTCTTTATGAAATTTATCTCATATGAGAAAATTCTCTCTAAATAAAGAGCTCCCCACTTCTTATAATAATATTTTTATTCTATTACTGGTTCTTTCTCTTCTGCCTAAAAACATGCTCAAGTCTTTCTCCATCGTAAAATTTTAAAAATCCCTTCTTGGACACAGTTTACTATTCAAGTGATTGTTTCATGTCTCTCCTCTTGTAGATTTCTTGAGAAGCCTCCGTGTCCTAACCTCCCGCTTGCTCTTTAACTGATTATAATATTGTTATTATTAATAATAGCTAATTTTTATTGAGTGAATAATGAGTGCCAGGCACTGTACAGTTTACATGTATTATCTCATTTAAATATTCCACGAATCCAATGAAGTGTAGGTATCAGCAGTAGCCTTATTTATACACATGAGAACACAGGCTTAGAGGGTGTTAGTATGTTGCTCAGTAAATCAGACAGTTGATTGGATGGCAGAATAAAACTCCAGGTTTGGCCTGTAAATGCTCTCTATACCACTGCTATTACGTACTGTCTGTACCCACTCACTGTAATCAGTTGTTGCCTAATCATCATAGCCAAGGCTTTGTGTTCAGTTTCATCCTACTCAATCTTCTCAATCTTCGCATAGCAGTTGCCAAAGTTGGACCTTCAGACCTTTCTCCATCCTTTGTTTCCACTATATTACACTTTGTTAGTTCTTCTACATTCTACTTTTTGACTTTGCTGATTTATTCTTCCTCTGTTCTTTTTTACATATTGGGCTAATCTGAATTTTCTTCCTCCTTTAAATGTCTTCTCTGGGTGACCTCAATGACTATGTCCTCAACAATCATCCCAACTCAAATTCCAGTCTTCCTTTCTCCTGGACTTCAGTTTCGTCTCTACTTATAGGCACCACAAACTAGAAATATCTAAATCAACCACATTATCTTTCATTCAAAGCCTTTCAGTCCCTCTGCATTACCTCACTCATTCTAAAACGTAGTTTATATAAACATACAAGCCTGAGGATGGGTAAAAATGTCTTTTTTTAAACATCTTTTTCATTTATTCCTGCATTTAATCAGTCACTCTATCCTGTGTATTCTAATTTTTAAATTTAAAACATTTTCTATTTATCTCCATGACCATTTCTGCTGCTGTCACTCAGACCTGCATCCTATCTCATTTCTCTTGAGGTTAAGTGTCATGTATTTTACTTTATTGAATTCCCTATAATACAATTCCCTAGCCCAATTTTGGGCATCAGACATTTGTTAAGTGAATAGATGAAGATCTACCTAACACTTATATTTCATGAAGATTACTCTACTGTCTAATACTAATACAGCACTTGTTATTCAGCAGACATTACTCTAAGTGTGTTAGCCGTATTGCCCTATTTAATATTTACAAATTTCTTTTGAAGTAGGTACAATTATTATTCTCCTTTTATAGATGGAGAGACAGACATAGAGAAGTGAATGGACTTCAAGTTTATGCAGCTAATAAATGACAGAGCTGGATTAGACCACAATTTGGTTTTAAATCCATGCTCTCAAATCATTGTACTTCCTTACATTTCCTTTTGCTCTGCTTCTGTGTATTACACTGAGGTCCTAATTATTTTTCCATTATCACTATGAGAATACAATAGTTACTCAATTTACAAACTTACAGATACATATCTGGAAGTAAATTAATAATCTCAGCTTCCTCCAACTCCTCAACTAATCCTAGAGCAATTGAGAATCAAATCAGTTCAGAGTTTAAAGGGAAACTTGAGATTAAAGTACTGTCCACTGGCCCAACAACAAGTAGAGATGCAAACAACTAGCATGGTTCATATAACCCAAAGCAAAATTAGACCTCAGCAGCTTTATCTGGACCTCTTGGTGAATATTAGCCCTGTCATGTTGGACAACAGGTAGCATTGGGTTGGAAAGATAAGACTATAAGGCAAGACAAAACATAGTATGGAGCTGTCATTTAGGACAAAGTAAGTAGATGTGCTAGAGAGGGCAAGTACAAGACAGGTCCACATGGAGGAATGGATTAATGTCAATAAATGTAAAGGAGTCAAAAATACAAAGACACTGAGAGCCAAGGTGGGTCATGGGTGAAAGAGGAGCAAAGAGCAGACAGCAGGAGAGAATGTGTGCCAGAGACGAGCAGGCCTTCGAAATGAGGGTAAAGTCACTTCAGATGTCTTACACTCTGTGGTAGATTTTTGAACTGAACATCAGAAGACTTGCTTATAATTTTATTCTACTATCAATCAGGGGTGACCCTATAAAAGCAATGAACTGTCTGGAACTCACTTCTCTTGTATATAAAATCAAATTTCAACAAGGTAATCTCTGATAGTTACATAGTTACAAAATCTAGCATGCTTTACACAATGGTCTTAACAATTTTTGATCATGGACTCTTATTAGCAAAGAAATCTGAGTAAGTACCCCCATTTAGGAAAGTGCTAGAAGGACAAATTTGTAAATTATTTATAAATGTACTAACTTGTACAAGCACTACTTTATTAATTTACTAACATTAAGTATGTTAGGAAACACAAAAATAGAAACATAGTAAGTTTAAACAACACAGTTAAATGTCTTGTCAATTGTGATGTATCATACAATCATTAACTAGTATCTCAAGGCACAGTATACAAATAGGGTGAGGTTTACCATTATAATGGATATAAATGCCTATTTTAAATAGCCCTGGACAATTTTTATTTTTGGCCCACTTCTTGTTAGATCTGATTAGATTTTCATTATTTTATATCGCAGTTTGGTTGACAACAAACTCCTTCTTGGTTTTAGAGAAGTGTCAACAATGTCAGTTTCTTATTCACTCGCTCTTCCATTATCAGTATTATCTTCATTATGAAGTTTCTTTGAAGGAATCTTTTAAAAACATGTTTCCATTATGTAAGCATTGTTCTTTTAACTAGACAACATTACATAAATCCATTTCACCTGACGTTTTGGATTGCCTCAATAGCAGCCCCTGTGTGAAGGACTAAGTGCAGGTCATTTTCTTGGGAGGTGATATTCAGAAGCATGAGGGTACAGTGATACACAGGGTGTGCTATGAAGCACATTGCTGCGGTGGGCTCAATCCCAATAGTGACCTCTCAGAAGCCATGTTGGACATACCTCAGAATCATCCTTTCCCTGGATGATGAGGGCATTTATCCGCCAACTTTCATTCCCCATTGGTTGATGGTTTTCGCCAGTGGCTTTAACTCCCCTTCGCTTCTGGGTTACACTTGTTTTGGGCAGAGAAAACTCCAAACTCCCATGGTGCTGGAGAATCAGACAGCGAGGAGAGATGCTGGTGCTACAGATGGAAGGTTTTCAGCGTGATGCAAACTGTTTACTGCACCTTAGGTGAATTCATGTGGGCCCAGCAAGTATGGGGCATGGTGTCTACAGTGTCTGTCTGCTACACCTGATGATGATGAGGATGAGGATTAAGGTTAGGATCAGTGAACCATGATAAACTGAGGCAAAGAAACGATTGGCATCTACCTCTCCCCTTCTTTCCTCAGGATATATTGACTTCCATATTTTGGCAATTTGCTTATTAAACAGTAATAATCAAGTATATTTTTTTTTCATATTTTTAGACAAAATATGTAAGTGGAGGCCCTAATATTTTCTTTCCACATTTTGAAGGTCATTTTGTATATCTCTTAGGGGCCTGCCTCTGATTTACGATCAGCTTCCTAGAGTGGGTGACCCAAGTGCCAGCCAGGCTCCTTAAGCTGCTGCTGAGATGCGCCTTCTGAGAAGGTTGCTTCAGTCCGGGAAGACATGCCGGCTGTTGCAGATCCTGGCAACTTTTATGTCTCTAACGCACAATTGTGGACTTCCGCTAGCAACGCACCAGCATACTGTCCAAGGACAAGTGCTGGAATACCGTGGAAGCCTCTGGAGGGCGCTAAAATATCAGAGTCCTCTTACAGGAAGTACTTAAGTGTGCGGCTGCCTATTCAAGAAAATGAACTAGAAGAAGGAAGAAAACGACATCTATCTGCATATAAGCTGATCTATAGAACAAGTTTAATTATCGTATCATCAATGTTTGCAATCGTGGTGGAGCCAACATTTTCTGTAAACATAGCTTTGGCATTATCACAATTCTATACATGAAGTTAAACAAATTAATTGGACAATTTGACGTCCAAATGACATTGATTCGGTAACTCTTATTTGCTAAATACCTGTAAAAAGTAGTGTGAGTTATAAAAAGATGAGTAAAAGTGAGTGTCTTACCTGCAATACAGTAGGGGAATAAGCATTGTATATAGGTAACCATAAAGCAAGGTGGAAATAGACAAACTCTGTAAGAAAAATACCAAGAGCGGCAAAAATTCTAAGATAAAAATATTATTTCTGTGCCAAGCAATTTATTATTTCTTTTGATAACAGCTAAGCTCAGGCCAAATTCCATGCCTTGGAAATTTCTTTATACATGATCCACTTGTGAGCCCACCAGCTAAAGTTTAATAATAAGCAGCCTTGGGATTAGAAAAGACAGAGAAGTCTGAGATGGGTTTTCAACTAAGTGATAACTGCCATAGGCTCTAAAATTGTCCTTAAGAGACAAAGCAGAATACTTATCTGGTTCCTAATTATATAAAAAAATCTAATGTTTTGTGGTCTGTTTTTAAGACATAAGCTTTTAGGAATACAAAAGCAAACAATGGAAAAAATTGTGCAATATTTGTACTGACAGTACATTGTTGCAGTTTTCTTGAGCATGAAAATATTTTCTCAATATTTTCTCATCATAAAATGGAAACTGATACGTTAGGTGTATTTTTTTCTTAGCTAGAAATCAATTTATAATGAGATTATACACATGAAAAAATTTATAACAGATATTTTAATAGAAAATAAAGTTTAGTAAAGCTATTCAGAATTGTAATAAATAATATTTCATGCTCAAGTAACTAGGAATTCTATACTTTTCATATTAGGTACAACTTGAGATCTAATAAGTACATTTTTCCATTCTTTCCAAAGATGAAAAAAATGTTATAATGAATTGCTTACAATAAAATGTATTTGTCACATTGGCTATATGGAACATATATTTGGCAACTTATTTATTTATTATTAGTATTTAAACATATTGAAATATAGTTGACATACAATGTTATATTAGTTTTAGGTGTACAACATAGTGATTTGACAATTCTATACATTATTCAATGCTCACCAGGATAAGTGTAGTCACCATAAAATGTTATTACAATATTACTGATTATATTCCCTAGCTGTACTTTTCATACGTGTGATGTATTTATTTTACAACTGGAAGTTTGTACTTCTTAATCTCTTTCACCCATTTCACCCATCCCCCCAAGCCTTCTGGCAACCACCAGTTTGTTTTCTGTAATATTTATGATTCTGTCTGTTTATCTTTGTTGTAAGTGAAATCATACGGTGTTTGTCTTTCTCTGTCTGGCTTATTGCACTTCACATAGGACCCTCTAGATCCATCCATATTGTTGCAAATGTCAAGATCTCATTCTTTTTAATGACGGAGTAATATACCATTATATACATATACACACCACATCTTCTTTATCCATTCATCTATTCATGATCACTTGGGTTGCTTCGCAATTTTGGCTGTTGTAAATAAAGCTGCAATAAACATAGGGGTGCAAAACTTTTTGAATTTGTGTTTTTGTTTTCCTTGAGTAAATACCCAGTAGTGACATCACTAGATTATAGGTTACTTCTATTTTTAAATTTTTGGGAACGCTCCATACTGTTTTCCACAGTGGTTACACCCATTTATATTCCCACCAACAGTGCATGAAGTTTCCCATATCCTCCACGTTCTCACTGACACTTATTTCTTTCCTTTTTGATACTAGCCATTCTGACTGGTGTGAGGTGGTATCTCACTGTAGTTTTGATTTGCATTTCCCTGATGATTAGTGATGTTGAGTATCTTTTCATGTGTCTGCTGGCCATCTGTATGTATTTTTTGAAAAAATATCTATTCAAGTCCCCTGCTCATTTTTTTAAAAAATTTTTTTAACATTTTATTTATTTTTGAGACAGAGAGAGACAGAGCATGAATGGGGGAGGGGCAGAGAGAGAGGGAGACACAGAATTCGAAGCAGGCTCCAGGCTCTGAGCCATCTGCCCAGAGCCCGACACGGGGCTTGAACTCACGGACTGTGAGATCATGACCTGAGCTGAAGTCGGACGCTTGACCGACTGAGCCACCCAGGCGCCCCTCCCCTACTCATTTTTAAATCAGATTGTGCATGTGTGTGCATGTGTGTTTGTGAGTTGTTGTATCCACTCTTTATATATTTTAGGTATTAACTCTTCTTTTAATGTTTATTTATTTTTAAGAGAGAGAGAGACATACTGCCAGTTGGGGAGGGGCAGAGAGAGAGGGAGAATCCAAAGCAGACTCCAGGCTTTGAGAGCTGTCAGCATGGAACCTGACATGGGGTTCCAACTTATGGACTACGAAATCATGACCTGAGCCAAAGTCGGATGCTTAACTGACTGAGCCACCCAGGCGACCCTAGATATTAACTCTTTATCGAATATGTCATTTGCAAATATCTTCTTCATTCAGTAAGTTGCCTTTTTGTTTTGTTGATGCCTTTCTTTGCTATGCAAAATCTTTTTAGTTTGGTATAGTCCCGATAGTTTAATTTGCTTTTATTTCCTTTGCCTGAGGACACAGATCTGTATATATGTTGCTAAGGCCGATGTCCAAAAGATTACTGCCTGCTTTCTTTTAGGAGTTTTATGGTTTCGGGTCTCACACTTAGGTCCTTAATCCATTTTGAGTTTATTTGTGTATGGTGTAAGAAAGTGGTCCAGTTTCATTCTTTCGCATGTAGCCGTCCAGTTTTTGCAACATCATTTATTGAAGAAACCATCTTTTCCCCATTGTATACTCTTGCCTCCTCTGCCATAGATTAATTGACCATATATGCATGGGTTTATTCCCATCCTGTTCATTGATTTAAGCATCTATTTTTGTGCCAGTACTATACTTTTTTGATTACTACAGCTTTGCAGTTTATCTTGAAATCTGGCATCGTGATACCTCCAGCTTTGTTCTTTCTCAAGATTGTTTTGGCTATTTAGATAACTCTTTAAAAACATTTCAGTCACTACTCCAAATTAGTATTTATGGGGTGCCTGGGTGGCTCAGTCAGTTGAGTGTCTGACTTTGGCTCAGGTCATGATCTCACAGTTCATGAGTTTGGCACCCACATGGGCTCAGTGCTGTCAAAGCAGAGCCTGCTTCAGATCCTCTGACCTCTCTCTCTCTGCCCCCACTGCTTGCATACTCTCTTTCAAAAATAAATAAATAAAACAAAAAAGTAATGTTATACCAAATTAATATATTTATATTTTTTATGTGAGCTTGATAAGCTTTGTTGAAATTTCAAAACTTCTCATAACACCAAGCTGCTGAAGTACCAAGCTAAATTCTGTTGTTTGATGCAGTGAATATGAATCTATATCATGAAAAGTGTATTATTTTTTAACTTTTTTTTTAAGACAGGGTGACTCATCTGTTTTTCTTTAAGAAGGAGAGTAAAAGAAAAGTCAGTTCCCATTAAAAGTACTAGAATATATAAGGCACTTGGGTGGCTCAGTCAGTTAAGTGTCCAACTTCAGCTCAGGTCATGATCTCACACTCCTTGAGTTCAAACCCCGCGTTGGGCTCTGTGTTGACAGCTCAGAGCCTGAAGCCTGCTTCAAATTCTGTGTCTCCCTCTCTCTCTGCCCCTTCCCCTCTCATGCTCTGTCAATCTCTCTCTCTCTCTCAAAAATAAATATTAAAAAAAATGAAAAAAATAGTGCTATAATTTCTAAACTATTTTTCTGGAAGTTACAAATTATTCTAAAATTCTATTAGCTAAGAAGGTATCAGATTGATTATTTAAGTATTTCAAATTGCACTAGGATTAAAGTAGATGATTGAGACTCTTAGGTTGTAATCTGTCCATCCATCCACATCCATCCATCCATCCATTCATCCATATAGTCCTTCAATAGGTGCTTTCCTTGGCAGTGAGTATACAAAAAAAAAAAAAAAAAAAAAAAAAAAAAAAAAGGACTACAGTCTGACATAGAAGTTAATGATGTAAACAAATAATTATCATACATGAGGTATCATAACTTGCATGGGTAGTACATAGATTAGAACAGTGCATGTTCTCTGAGGCCAAAACATTTCAAGAAGAAGGTGATGTTAAGATGAGTATCAGAGAATGAACATGAGTTTACAGGCAGGTGAAGAAAGTATCTGAGTGGAAAGTCCTCTGAGTAGTGTTGAATATTCAAAAGCAAAAGGAAAGAAAAAATATAGCATGTTTAGGGAAACACAAACTTATTGGTATTTTGGGAGAATGGGCTATAAGGAATTGTTTGAGGAAAGGGGTGTGAGGGGCTATGAATGTTACATTAAAGGGTCTGGACCTTATTGTGGAGGTGATGAGGTATTATTAAGGCTTTGAGCAGAGAATGAATTGCTCAGAATTTTGCCTTTAAAAAGATCTCACCAGTGACAGTATGGAAGATGAATTAGAAAAAGGAGGAACTGGAGGTACTGGGTTTTGTAAACATATTTCTGTTCTTCATATAGAATGTCTTCTGTCCTTCCATATCAGCCTATATTCTTGTGAAGTTCTTTAATCTGGGAGATGTAAAGTTTAATACTTTTAAACAGCACTCTCAGGACTTTCTTAATTATGGTCATTATTATGTTTAAAACTCATTTGTCTGGATTTTTTTAATTCAAAAATTTTGGTTATTAGTTTTAACAGTTTTATTGAGATATAATTTACATATAATTCATTCATTTAAAGTATACAAGTCAACAGTTTTTTAGTATATTCCCAGTTATGCAACCATTACCATAATCAATTTTAGAACATGTCAGCCCCAAAAGAATCCATGTCCATTAGCAGATACTCCCTATTTTATCCACTACCAATTCCAGCACAGGGCAACCAGTAATTTACTTTCCATGTCTACAAATTTGCCTATTCTTGATATTTCCTGTAAATGGAGTTATACAAAATGTGGCCTATTTTGACTGGCTTTTTTCATATACCACGTTTTCAAGATTCATTCATGTTATAGCATGTATTCGTACTTCATTCCTTTTTATTGGCAAATAACATACCATTGTATGAATATACCATATTCATTTATCCATCCATCAATTGATGGACCTTTGGGACAATGTCCAAACACTGTTCAAACAATGTCCAAAGAGTGGAAACAGTTTTTGGCTGGTATGAATAATGCTATGAACATTCATTTACAAGTTTTGGTGTGGACATGTTTTCATTTCTCTTGGATATATACCTAAAGGTGTGACTGTTGAGTCATGTGGTAACCTTTTATTTAACATTTTAAGGAGTTGACAAACTATTTTGCTTTTTTTTTTAATATGAAATTTATTGTCAAATTGGTTTCCATACAACACCCAGTGCTCATCCCAACAGGCGCCCTCCTCAATGCTCATCACCCACTTTCCCCTCTCTCCCACCCCCCATCAACCCTCAGTTTTATTCTCAGTTTTTAAGAGTCTCTTATGGTTTGCCTCCCTCCCTAACTTTTTTTTTCCTTCCCCTCCCCCATGGGTTTCTGTTAAGTTTCTCAGAATCCACATAAGAGCGAAAACATATGGTATCTGCCTTTCTCTGTATGGCTTATTTCACTTAGCATCACACTCTCCAGTTCCATCCACATTGCTACAAAAGGCCATATTTCATTCTTTCTCATTGCCAAGTAGTATTCCATTGTGTATATAAATCACAATGTCTTTATCCATTCATCAGTTGATGGACATTTAGGCTCTTTCCATAATTTGGCTATTGTTGAAAGTGCCACTATAAACATTGGGGTACAAGTGCCCCTATGCATCAGCACTCCTGTATCCCTTGGGTAAATTCCTAGCAGTGCTATTGCTGGGTCATAGGGTAGATCTATTTTTAACTTTTTGAGGAACTTCCACACTGTTTTCCAGGTGGCTGCACCAATTTGCATTCCCACCAACAGTGCAAGAGGGTTCCTGTTTCTCCACATCCTTACCAACATCTATAGTCTCCTGATTTGTTCATTTTGGCCACTCTGACTGGGGTGAGATGGTATCTCAGTGTGGTTTTGATCTGTATTTCCCTGATGAGGAGTGATGTTGAGCATCTTTTCATGTGCCTCTTGGCAATCTGGATGACTTCTTTATAGACGTGTCTATTCATGTTTTCTGCCCATTTCTTCACTGGATTGTTTGTTTTTCAGGTGTGGAGTTTGGTGAGTTCTTTATAGATTTTGGATACTAGCCCTTTGTCCGGTATGTCATTTGCAAATATCTTTTCCCATTCCGTTGTTTGCCTTTTAGTTTTGCTGATTATTTCCTTTGTAGTGCAGAAGCTTTTTATCTTCATGAGGTCCCAGTAGTTCATTTTTGCTTTCAATTCCCTTGCCTTTGGGGATGTGTCAAGTAAGAAATTGCTGCGGCTGAGGTCAGAGAGGTTTTTTCCTGCTTTCTCCTCTAGGGTTTTGATGGTTTCCTGTCTCACATTCAGCTCCTTTATCCATTTTGAGTTTATTTTTGTGAATGGTGTAAGAAAGTGGTCTAGTTTCATTCTTCTGATGTTGCTGTCCAGTTCTCCCAGCACCATTTGTTAAAGAGACTGTCTTTTTTTCCATTGGATATTCTTTCCTGTTTTTGGTCAAATATTAGTTGACCATATATTTGCGGGTCCATTTTTGGGTTTTCTATCCTGTCCATTGATCTATGTGTCTGTTTTTATGCCAATACCATACTGTCCTAATGACTATAGCTTTGTAATATAGCTTGAAATCTGGAATCGTGATGTCTCAACAAGATACTACTAGGAAATCAAACACAACAGCACATTTAAAGAATTATTCACCATAATCAAGTGGGATTCATTCCTGGGTGGCAGGGCTGGTTCAATATTCACAGATCAATCAACGTGATACACCACAATAATAAAAGAGAGGATAAGAACCATATGATCCTGTCAATAGATGCAGAAAAACTATTTGACAAAATACACCATGAATTTTTGATAAAAAGCCTCAACAAAGTAAGGATAGATGGAATATACCTCAACATCATAAAAGCCATATATGAAAGACCTACAGCTAATATCATCCTCAATGGGGAAACCTGAGAGTCTTTCCCCTAACACCAAGAAAAAGACAAAGATGCCCACTTTCACCACTACTATTTAACACAGTACTGGAAATCTCAGCTTCAGCAATCAGACAACAAAAAGAAATAAAAGGCATCCAAATTGGCAATGAAGAAGTCAAACTTTCACTATATACAGGCAACATAATACTCTATTTAGAAAACCTGAAAGACTCCACCAAAAAATTGCTAGAGATAATACATGAATTCAGCAAAGTTGCAGAATATAAAATCAATGTGCAGAAATCTGTTGCATTCCTATACACCAATAATGAAGCAGCAGAAAAAGAAATAAAGGAATTGATTCCATTTGCAATTGCACCAAAAACAATAAGATACTTAGGAGTAAACCTAACTAAAGAGGTAAAAGATCTGTATTCTGAAAACTATAGAACACTTATTCAAGAAATCAAAGAGAACATAGGAAATGGAAAAGCATTTCATGCTCATGAATTGGAAGAACAAACATTGTTAAAATGTCCATACTACCCAAAGCAATCTACACACTTACACATTTAATGAAATTCCTATCAAAATACCACGATCATTTTTCACAGAGCTCGAATAAATAACCCTAAAATTTGTATGGAACCACAAAAGACCCCAAATGACCAAAGCAGTTCTAAACAGTAATATAGGATTGTTTAAATAAATTATGTCACATCAGTTTGCGGTAGACTGCAAAATAGCCACATTTCTTCAGATTTTCCTCTATCCAAGCCCTTTGCTCCATCATTTTGCTGTGCTCTCCCAGTGTGGGTGGGTTGTAATTCTCTACTGTTTGGCCTTACTTAGCATGCGATTTGCTTTGGTTGATAGTATGTTGACAGATGTGATACAGGCAGTATTTTTAAAGGGACTTACCTGTTTTAGGTAAGTGCTTCTATAGTTATTAAAAGAAGAACATGTCTAGGCTGTTCTGTTTATCTTAGGAGGAAGGTAGTAGCCATTTGGAGAAGAACTGTCTTCAAATAAGGTGCCCCAGTCAGGCCCAGCCTAGAATAGAGAACACCAGTCAATTTCTAGAAACACAACTAAGTCCAGATTAGCAGTGCTTGCCAAGTCCAACCCAGATTATCCAATCCTGCAGATGCATACACTATACATACAAAGAATTATTGTTTCAAGCCACTGAGTTCTGAGATGGTATATTACACAGCAATAGATAGTTGATACACTATGTAATCGATACCATCTACCCAGAAAAGAGTTCATTATTATATTAATAAGCAATAGTCTCTGAAATTTATTTTACAGTTCAATTAAGTGCAGAAAAATGTAAAGCATCCCATCATTTGTGAAAATAAATTTGCATACATATGCATAAGATATGACTAGAAGGATACACAAGAAAAGCTGATAAAAGTTGGTTTTCTGTGGAAAGGTTAGCTGGATAGTTGAGGGACAGGAGGAGTGGAAAGAGACTTTTCCCTTGTATACCTTTTTGTCATTTTTAAAATTTCAGCTGTTTAAATGGATTATGTACATTAAAAAATAAGTTAAATTACTTTTTAAAACTCAGGCTATTTGTGGTGCTTCAAATTCTTCTAGCAAGTAATAGAGCAGAAAAAATATCTGAAATTAGTTAGATTTTTCTTTCTTTACAAATGCCAATTTTTTTTTTTGCTTAAGTGATTACTGGATTCTTTACTTCTTCCTTAAATCATGAGTTTCAGCATCTGTCTAGGTGCACAACTCTAGTTTATTATTATTTCTTGGTAGTTGGAATATATGTGTGAAGAACTCTTAACTGAAACTTAATCACATGAAAACAGCCCAATGTAGAAAATGGGCAAATGAATTGATCAGACACTTCATGAAAGAAGAAATACCAGTGGCAAATAAGAGCATTAAAAAGGTGCTCAACATCACTGACCAATTAAAAGTAAAATGAGATACTACTACACACTTTTTAGAATATCTAAAATTAAAAAGTCTAAAACCATGTTAAGTATGTGTTGGAAAGATGTGTTGGAAAGATGTGGACCAACTGGAACTCTTCTTCACTGCTGGTGGTGATGTAAACTAGTATAAACATTTTGGAAACCAGTTTGGCAATTCCTGACAAAGTTAAAAATGCATCTACCATATGACCTAATGATTCCATCTCTTGTTATTTACGCGAGAGAAATGATAGCATATGTCCACACAAAGACTTGAACACGGTTGTTCATCAGAGCTTTATATGTGATAGCCCCCAATGGAAAACAGACTGAATATCCATCAATAGGTAAAGGGATAAACAAAATATCATATACCTGTACCATGGGATACTATTCAGTTAAAAGAAAGAGAATAAATTATTGATACTCATAACAACATTGGTGAAACTCAAATTAAGAATGCTGAGTGAAAGAAGCCAGATAAAAAAGAACACATACTATATAATTCCATTTAAATAAAATTCTAGAAAATTCAAACTCATTTATAGTGACAGAAGTGAAATCAGTGGTTGCCTGGGGATAGGTTTGTATGGAGATGACATGTAGATGGAGGGATTATTAAGTCATGAGGAAACTTTTGAGAGTGATAAATATGTTCATTTTCTTGATTGTAATAATGGTTTCAAAGGTGTATACAGAAGTCAAAACTTACTAAGTTATACGCTTTAATTATATGTAAAAGAAACTTGAAAAAGAAACCAAGTGTCAGGATTTGTAAAGCTGAGCAGTAACTACACAGTAACTACACAGGATTTGTAAAGCTGAGCAGTAACTACACAGTAGAGTAGTAACTACTACACTATGTGTTTTCTGGATTTAATAACAAAACATTTACATTCAATTAAAAAAGAAAACTAGATTTCCCACACTTCAGATAGCTTACTAACTATCTAAGTTTTCTAAGTTACTATCTAAGTATCTAAGTTACTAAGTTTTCATGAAAACGGCCCTTGTCTGTTTTATTCACCATTGTATCTCAGTTCTCAGCACAGTGCCTAGAAGCATTCATCATACACTCCAAAATTATTTATTTAATAAATTATGAATAAATTCAGCTTATTCATAACTACTGGTTATTTTCTTATTTTAAAGAAGCTTCTAGTTCCTTATGGTAAAGCTTGGAAGTTATGGGACAATTTTAGAGTGATTGCCCATACTGTGGAGAGTAGTTGATGAGATTGTCAGAAATTCTTATCTATCTATTTATCTATCTATCTATCTATCTATAATCTGTCTAATCACAAATCCTATATATATATGTATTCAGGCAGGTTGTACAACAAAGTCCTATTGGTTGCCTACAGGTGGCGTTCTGCTTGATTATTGAACATTTATTAGTCAGTGTCTGCAACCTACTGATTATAAACTATTTTTAATGTCATCCCTTTGCAAATGTCATCACATCAATATTCTTGGGTCCAAGAACTCCTGATGCTACACATACTTCCGACAGGTTTTTGTTCAAGTTCTGTAAAGGCATCCTTTGGCATGCACTCTGCACCTAACTCCTTTACTCTACCATCACTCACACTGCTCAGGCCAAATGATTTGACACTGGTTTGATTTTGTCCCCCTAGTTAAACTCTAACTTCCATTTTTTTTCACTGCCAAGTTATGTGATAAATCCCAATTCCAAAATAGAGTAATATATTTAGTCCCCTCTTCCTGAGCTTTTATATGGGATTCTAAACTAAATCTGGTACATGTTCACTTATTGACTTCAAATATTTCAAAGAGTTTTGGCAGGCAACTTATTAACCTATGAACTTTAGCTCACTGAATAAGAGTTATAAAATACATTAGAAATACAAAATACTTGGGTCCTGTATCCAAGTTTTGGCCCAAGTCTGTGTGCTGAACTTCTGCCATGGACATGCAATAGATCGCCTGTCAATGTGCCAGGGTTAGAAATTTTTTAAAGGAAAATTTCTGGCTTTGGAGGTGGCTCTGTTTGGAAGACAAAGTGAGTACCACAAAAAAAGGCACATTAATAAACATTTATTGAACTGTATTAAATTTAATTGAAATTAATTGAATTTGGATGGTGGCTACAATTGCAACTGCTCCCATTTCTTGGCTGAATTCGTTTTGGTTTAGAACTCAGTTTGAGCAAGGACTAGAGAAGTGGAAAATCTTCAATGTCACATTCAAAGTTGAATTACTTTACATTAGAAAAAGAGTATTGGGTAATATTGCTGATTTAAATGTTTATCATAATTTCCTTTGGAAAAAAATAATTTCAACCAAATAAGTCAGATTTTTCTTCACATAAAGTTCACTATTCTAGCCTTTACGTATGTCTCAACTTCCTACAGTCAAATTTGACTCTTCAATCTAGAATTATTAGAATTTCCCTGGACATAATTGAAAATATAAAAATTATCTATGATTTTATAAGTTTTAGAATTATAAATGTCTCACCTCCATACTGAATAAGTCACTACAGTGTATAGATTCTAGCTCTTGAAACTAGTGTTTCCTTTTTAAAATGAATATTTTATAAAACCTCCTCAGTACATAAAATTAACCTTCACACATACATTTTATTATTAACTATAATATAAAGGAGTTACAAAAGAATAATTATATATTACATAACATTAATAACATATAAATATTTGGGCATAACTATATTAGAAGACTCAGTGCTGTGGTAATATACTTCCACCTATTTATAAACAGGCTAGTATTTAAGAGAAAGTAGACCAATATTCAAATAAATAGTGAAAATATTTTTCCTTTACATTAGATATTTTGAATATTTTTAAAAAACCATTTATTTTTATTTATTTTGAGAGTGAAAGACAGCACTAGCAGGGAGGGGCAGAAAGAGAGAAGAGAGAATCCCAAGCAGGCTCTGGGCTGTCAGAGCAGAGCCTGGTGGGGGTCTTGAACTCATGAGCAGATCATTACTTGAGCCAAAAGCAAGAGTTGAGGGGTGCCTGGGTGGCTCGGTCAGTTAAGCGGCCGACTTTGGCTCAGGTCATGATCTCCCAGTTTGTGAGTTTGAGTCCTGCATCAGGCTCTGTGCTGACAGCTCAGAGCCTGGAGCCTGCTTGGGATTCTGTGTCTCCCTCTCTCTCTACCCCTCCCCTACTTGTGCTCTGTCTCTATCAAAAATAAACAAAATATTAAAACAAAAAATCAAGAGTCGGATGCTTAACTGACTGAGCCACCCAAGCACCCCTTTATTAGACATTTTGAAGAAAGATTCACTTTGGATGCAATAACTAAAAATGCAAACTGATACAGTTGGGTTGTATTGGTGATTCAAATAGCATGAGCAGCATAGCTGTCAGAAATAAAATTTTGTAAAGTTCCAAACAAAACAATATATATTTTCCTTTCAATAAATACTGTAGCTGCATTCCTGGAAAATTCAGTGTATATTAAAACCATACTATAAGTATTTGCAGTTTAAATGTAAGATGGAGTTGTTTCTAGGATGATTATAATCTGGTTTTTCATCTGCAAGAATGTCTAGAGGGATATTTGATATATATGTGGGAAGCAGAATTATTTTTCATTGTGTAATTCTGCCCTCTAATTACAGGAGTTCTAATATCCCTGGCATCTATGCGCTAAATGTCAATCACTGGGACAACCAGAAAATGACTCCACAAATATCCAAAATGCCCACCAGGGGCAGTATCACCCTGTTGAGAACCACTGGTCTATACAATCTGTTCCTGCCTTGCCAATCTTTCACAGCTACTTTAGTTTGGTTCTGCAACAACTAAACACTTGGACCTCCTACCTTCTCTCCCTACCCTCAGTCTTCTCTGCTTGTATTTCACCCTTCTGACAGATAGCAAAAGTATCTTTCTAAAATGCATGTCTGATCGTGTCATTTCATAGCTGAATATGGTCAGAGGCTCCCCAGCACTATAGAATGAAGTCAAACTTTTTAGAACGGAGGGCAGCAATCTGTTCACATTATAGTTCAAATTTTTACCACTCTCTTGAATGTGTGTTGTGGTCTTCCCCATGTAGTCTCTAGAACTGAACAAGTTCTCTCTTTCCACCAAGTTGGCCATCTTTGGTCTGGTGAGTTCTTCCTAATAATTCAAAATGCAACTCAAGTATTGCTTCCCCAGTGAAGCCCTCTCCAGTCAGCTCCCCACTCTACCCCTGACCCAGGCGCTTATCATGTTCTACAACTATTTGTCTCTACCACTAGACTGTGAATTTAATCTGACAGCAGCAATTTTTCTGCTATCTACCTTTGTGTCCCAAGAACATCAAGAGGGTGGAGGCCATATGGTAAGGTCTTAAAAAGTTAAACACGTTTAAAATTGAATGATCTTGTAATGTTAACTATTTGGAGTTCTGCAGATTACCATGTAATCATTTTTATTTACCTTTCAATATTTTCTCACCCTTGAAGAATCACATATTGCACCCAGTTTAATCTTTCCATCTATTACAGCTTTTTATCTTGTTCATGTTCTTTCTTTAGTATTTGTTTAAACTCCAATAAATTTTGAAACATCTTAGTTATATTTTCCTTTTACTAGCTCCACCCCTCCACTATAGACTCATGAAAAAAATATGTCCTTTTTGACCCAACCCTGGTTTATATTTTATTTAATTTAAGTAAAGTTAATTAACTTTACTTATTTAATTTACTTTACTTAATTTAATTTGTCTTTAATTTACTTCTTTATATATCTCAGACAAGAAGCCCATTTCTTTCTAAAAGAATTTGAAATCAGCTCTTGATTGCTCAAGAAACAATCAGCTCATTGTTCCTTTCATCAACAATTTTTAAAAATTGTTTTCTCCGTGAGTGGATACATATAACCTCAGGTTGATTGTTGTGGTTTTAAGTGTTGTTTCATGGTTTTATGACATAAGCGCTGATGTTATTCACCAATACTTGATTTTGTTTTATATTTTTCAGATTTGAAAGTGTTTATCAATTTCTTTGCTAATTTAAGGCAGAGACCAAAATTTAATAGTTTTACATAACGTTGATGTTTGTCCATGTTGGACTGTTTGGCTTCCCTCTGCTGGTTTTCATGAGAGTGGCCATAATCAGTCACCCCCGCCCTTTTTTTAATATTACATTATTCTTTGCCTTCCTAGGACTTAACAGCAATATTCCAATAATTTACTAATGACTTTCCTTTGGGTCATTAGAAGAAAAATGGTTCCTGTAGAAACAATTTAAATAAATGATAGTGCAGAGACATTTTCCTGGAGGCTACAAAGTGACCTATTGAAATACACTAAATTGTTCTTCTCCATTAGGACATTCAGATCCTCCTTTTATTTCATTTTGGAATGAAAGAATAAATGGGGAACGAATATGCTCTGAGATCCTCTGTCCTGCTCTAGAGCATATAAATAGCATCTCACACAAAAAATTTCCAAGATGTCAGGAACAAGGCAAGTATGATAATTTAAGATAATTAAAATTCTTAAGATGAGCAAAATAGAATGGATTCTAGTAAGCTTTTCTCACTCAAAGGAAACTTCTTTAAAATGTAGTTACTAATCTAAATGTCTTTCAATAAGGCAATTAAAAAATGTGGTATAACAATTCAACCCATGGAATATTTTGCAGTCTTTAAAAAAGAAGAAAGCAAACCTATGTGTATGGATATAGAATGATATACATGGTTGTCCTAAATTAGAAAAATTATGAATAATGCATATACTGTGATCCCATTCATATAAAAAATAGCAGAATCACAAGTGAAATATATACAAAGGAGAGGAGATTGGAAAGATACACATACATCAAACTGCAGTCAATGTTGTGCATTGATAGCTTTAGTTTCTATGTCTGTTTCTTCCACCAGGTTATGTGTTCCTTGGTTACCAGATCAAATAAATGGATGCCCAGTTAGATTTTTTTTTTAATGTTTTTTTATTTTTGAGAGAGAGACAGTGTGAGCAGCGAAGAGACAGAGAGAAGGGGAGATATAGAATCTGAACCAGGCTCCAGGCTCTGAGCTGTCAGCACAGAGCCTGATGTGGGGCTCCAACCCACAAACCATGAGATTATGACCTGAGCCAAAAGGGGGTGCTCAACCAACTAAACCACCCAGGCGCCCCCCAGTTAACTTAGAATTTCAAGTGGAACGGATTTTTTTAAGTACATCTCAAATATTACACAGGACATAATACTAAAATATTATTCATTATTTATCTGAAATTGAAATTTTTATTTTTTTATTTGTGAATTCTGGCATTTCTACTTTAAGGAGACCATAAACCATTCATCCTTGTACTCCTATCATTAGCATATTTACAGATATATAGTGGTTGCACAATAAATCATGAGAGGGAGAATAATTAAGGAGAGCACAATAATAAAGGCAATTTTGCTAAGTGTGTTACATACATTATCTCAATTCTAATGGAAATGCCTTAAAGTTTTCTTAGTGGTCATATTTTACAGATTAAGGAACAGAGGTATACAAAAGTCACACAGTAAATGGAGGAGCTAGAAATGACCCCAAGTTTCTGGGTCCTGATTCAGCAGCCATAACCAAGTGCCAGCTGCAGGGAGGAAAAGAGAGAAAAGAAGGGGAAAAAGAACGAGGGGCGAGGCTTTGATTTTGCCTAAGTGTAGCTGAGCAGGCCTACACAAAGTCTTTAACCTTGCTAGAGGTGGAATGTGGGATATGTAGGAGAGGCAGATAAATCTGGGCCTTGTCCCCATATCCACCACGCATTAGAACAAGTTACATAATTTGGGGCGCCTGGGTGGCGCAGTCGGTTAAGCGTCCGACTTCAGCCAGGTCACGATCTCGCGGTCTGTGAGTTCGAGCCCCGCGTCGGGCTCTGGGCTGATGGCTCAGAGCCTGGAGCCTGTTTCTGAGATTCTGTGTCTCCCTCTCTCTCTGCCCCTCCCCCGTTCATGCACTGTCGCTCTCTGTCCCAAAAATTAAAAAAAAAAAAAAAAAAAAAAAAAAGAACAAGTTTACATAATTTATTTTTGCCTCAATTTCTTGCCCGTACAACTGAAGTAAGAATACCTGAGTACTGACACGATGAATAAAGGAGATAATTTCTGTAAAGTGATCAGCACAGGGCTTGGCCAGTGAAAGAACACTAAGTCAATGCTTGTTATTCTTGGCCCAGAACCCCAGTTTTTTTCATTAAAAAAACCCCCAAAACAGAATAACAACATCAATAAAAAGACAGTGATATGAATAATATCAATATTGCCAAGTTGATTTGAGGATCAGATGAGAAATATATTATCTCTCTAAATTCTAAAGTGCTTCTCTTTCTCCTCAACAGAGTACTTGCTCTTCAGATCAGAATCAGAATCAATGTCATGCCAGAACATTATTACAATGTTTCCCCTGAGTAATTCATTTTGTTTTAAAAATTATCATACAGTAAAATCAACTCTTTTCGGTATATAAAGTTTTATGAATTTTAAACCACGTACAGATTCATGTAACCACTACCACAGTCCAGATACAGAACAGGACTCTAGCTTTTGAGATTCTTTTTTCAAAGCATTTCACATTCTTGTTGCAAAACAGTTTTAAAAAGAAGAAAAAAAAATTTAGATAACTGTGAAGATACGAATTAACAAGACTGGCTTTTTGTACAAATCACTGCAGTCTCCAACACCTCTAGGCCTTGTCTGGGCCATTTTTGCTGTTGACTCTGCAGACTGTTTCCACCAAAGTAATCAGGAATCAGCTTGAGAATCGGGGCATTTCTTCCGGCTAAAGGCACATGTCACAGGCCCAAACTTCAGCATTCCCTATTTGCTCCTTTTTATATTATCTTCCAGATCTTAATTTTCCCAACTATTTCCTCTAATTGCCATTCTCTCTCTAAAATGAAGAAGCCTGGAATACCAGCACCTTCTCATCCCTTCAGGACAATTATTGGACAGAGTTATTCAGAGAGCAACCGCTGGACCCCTCAGGACCCTAAACCTCTGGGACATAACAGATTCTCCAGGTAACAATCTATCCCTTTTCCATCCTCTCCACCTCCCCAGCCTGCCAGGCACTCCCAGGGAGGACAGACATCTGGACCAAACTTCCGTCCTCCAAGGGCCGCCCACGTCCCATCCCCCATCTCGTGGGCTCTCCCATCTTAAGGGACTTGCACTGACACACCGCTGCCACATCCGCTTTCTGGGTGACTCAAGTCATTGCTATTTGCCTTTTCTTTCTAGCATGCTTTGGCTGCTGTTTTCTTCCCTCTGCTTTTAATTTGGGGAGGAGAAAAGCTAATGAACCAAGAACGAATCTCCTCTCCACGAATCCTTTCCCCCCTTAAAGTTGGCTCTCAAGTTCCGTAACTATCCTAGAAGTGCGGGGGCGGGACAGGTGGGGATGCATTAATTACACCTAAACCTTAAATTGGCATGTAACGTTATCACTCCGGTGGGAAGACTTTCTGAAGCTCCCTTGCAGCTTGCTGGGCATTTTGCTGCTGCCGCTGTACATTTTCTGCTCATTTCTTAATGCTGCTGCTTCGTGTGCTTCTGTCACCCCTAAATCTATCTCTACGGCCCAAGATGCCCAAATCAGGGTGAATTCCACGAGATTCACCAGCGGTTTTCTTCCTGTCCAAGGTAAATACATTATGCAAAATGAGGAACCACCAAAGGATGCAGGCTAAGGGGGAGAGAAAGGGATTCCCTCACCTTTCCTGGCACATCTCTCGTTAATTTCCACCGGAAGGAGGCGCGCGGCCCAGATCCCCCCAGTCTCCTTTCTTAAATCCCCCAACCGAGGGCTGCAAAGGTTGGCGGCGCGGCGGGAGAAGTCCCTCTAGCAGGCCTGGCTCTCCCCCGCCCCCAGGGTTGGTTTTTCCCAGCTGCGGAGGTTGGGCCAGGGGCAGGGGTGCGAGAAGAGTCGGCGCCCGCTGCGCGGAGCCGGGAAGTCGCCGCGACTCCGGTGAGACTCAGAGTTGTCTCCGGAGGTGACGGGCGCGGAGGTGAGCGGTGGGGAGCAAGCGGCGACGGCGAAAACGCGGAGGCTGCGCCGTGACCCCTTACCATCTTTTGAAGGGATAGTAGCGTAGGTCCAGGGTCCCACCGCCGCTTTGTTCGCAGCCTCTCCCTAAGGTACTCTTTGGAGATGACTTGAACCCCCTCTGGGATCCGAGGGTCTGGCTGGGGCGGGGGTGGGGGGGGGGAGCGACAGCTGTTAGGTCCTCCATTTCCTGCTAATCCGGGAAGGTACCAAAAGAGATGAAAAGACTCCTGTAACCTGAAACTTCCCTCCGTTCCAAACCTGGACCGGGAGGTGAGGTTCGGGCGGGGGCGGAGACCCCGGAAGGCGGGTCGCCAGCCGAGGCGGTGGGGGACGGAGCTAGGAGAGAGTGAGAAGTTTGGTCAGGAAGACGCCGGGGATTAAGAAGTTAGACTCGGGGGACGAATCTGATCGGGAAAGAGGAGGGCGGGGGGCTGGAAGAGTGTATATATAGTGTGGGCCTGGGCAGAAGGAAGACTTTACGCTCGGTGTCTCGGGACGCGCGCCCCTCTCCCGGGGAAAGATGTGCGTGGGAGTGGGGGAGGCGAAGCCTGGACGGTGTTTCGGAGGGAGGTCCTGGGGACCGAGTGGGGACGACTTGGCTTGGGGAGTCCGGCTTCCGCACTCGGGGAGCTGCGGCCGCCGCCGCTCCTCACGCTTCTCTCCCGCCTGTCCCAGGTCCTGAAGCGGATCGAGCGCGAGGCGCCAACAAAAGAGGCAAGAGGGTGCCACCCGGGGGCGGCGGCAGGAAGAGGAGCGGGAGGAAGAGCGCGGAGCTGAACGTCCCGAGCCTCCGTGCGTACTTTTTGGAGGGAAGGGGCGGGGGAATCGGCCCCGGGAGGGGGACGCCGGGTGACGAGGGGTTTAGCCAAGTTCCGGCTGCGGCGTCCCTCCTCTGCTCCCACGAGAGGAAAGTTTTCTCCAGACGCTTCCGGCCGGCCGGCGCTCTCCGGACCAGCTCCCGAGCCTTCGGAGCGGGCGCCGTCCCAGCCCAGCTCCGGGGAAAGCCGCGCCGCGATGCCTGGGGGGTGCTCCCGGGGCCCCGCCGCCGGAGACGGGCGGCTGCGGCTGGCGCGGCTGGCGCTGGTCCTCCTGGGCTGGGTCTCTTCGTCCTCTCTCACTTCCTCGGCGCCCTCCACCTCCTCCACGTCGTTCCTGGCCTCCGCGGTGTCCGCCCAGCCCCCGCTGCCGGGCCAATGCCCCCAGCTTTGCGAGTGCTCGGAGGCGGCGCGCACTGTCAAGTGCGTTAACCGCAACCTGACCGAGGTGCCCGCGGACCTGCCCCCCTACGTGCGCAACCTCTTCCTCACCGGCAATCAGCTGGCCGTGCTCCCCGCCGGCGCCTTCGCCCGCCGGCCGCCGCTGGCGGAGCTGGCCGCGCTCAACCTCAGCGGCAGCCGCCTGCAGGAGGTGCGCGCCGGCGCCTTCGAGCATCTGCCCAGCCTGCGGCAGCTCGACCTCAGCCACAACCCGCTGGCCCACCTCAGCCCCTTCACCTTCTCGGGCAGCAACGCCAGCTTCTCGGCCCCCAGCCCCCTGGTGGAACTGATGCTGAACCACATCGTGCCCCCTGAGGACCACCGGCAGAACCGGAGCTTCGAGGGTATGGTGGCGGCGTCCCTACGCGCCGGCCATGCGCTTCGCGGGCTCCAGCGCCTCGAACTGGCCAGCAACCACTTCCTCTTCTTGCCTCGGGACGTACTGGCCCACCTACCCGGCCTCAGGCACCTGGACCTGCGCAACAACTCGCTGGTGAGCCTAACTTACGTGTCCTTCCGCAACCTGACACACCTACAAAGCCTCCACCTGGAGGACAACGCCCTCAAGGTCCTTCACAACGGCACCCTGGCGGAGTTGCAGAGCCTGCCCCACGTCAGGGTCTTCCTGGACAACAATCCCTGGGTCTGCGACTGTCACATGGTGGACATGGTGGCCTGGCTCAAGGAGACAGAGGTAGTGCAGGGCAAAGCCAGGCTCGCCTGTGCATTCCCGGAAAAAATGAGGAATCGGGCCCTTTTGGAACTCAACAGCTCCCACCTGGAGTGTGACCCTATCCTCCCTCCATCCCTGCAGACTTCTTATGTCTTTCTAGGTATTGTTTTAGCCCTGATAGGTGCCATTTTCTTACTGGTTTTGTACTTGAACCGCAAGGGGATAAAAAAGTGGATGCATAACATCAGAGATGCCTGCAGGGATCACATGGAAGGGTATCACTACAGATACGAAATCAACGCGGACCCCAGGTTAACAAACCTCAGTTCTAATTCGGATGTCTGAGAAACATTCGAGGACAGCTATGCATGAGATGTAGACTTAAGCTTTATTCTGTCCTAAGCTTGCTCCACTTCCACTCTCCACTATGGACACCACTGACCTTGACTGAAAGCAGTGAAGGGAATTTGCTCCCTTGTTATGTGAAGTTTCTTGGTGTGTCCTGTTAATGTAAGAAGATGAAAAGCTGTGCGTAGTGTTTTATCCTCTTCCTTTTCTTGGAACTCAACTCGTGTGGACGGATTTTTCAAGTTTCAGCATGAACATGGACTCCCGGCTGTCTGTTTCTCTTAGTACAGTGCGAGGGGGTAGCCAGTGTACCCGTAACACGGATAGCATTCAACAAGAGCTGCCTCAACCTTTTTGAGAAAAATACTTTATTCATAAATATCAGTTTTATTCTCATGTACATAAATTGTGGAGAAAATAAATGCATTCCATAGACTGCCTGCAGATCTTAGCAAGCTCTTCAAAGTTAACTCCATAGTACACAGGAGCACCTGCATCCGAGAGCATGCTTACATTTTACTGTTCTACTTATTACAGAGAATAACTTGCAACTTCAGATAACTTCTTTGACAAAGTAAATTACTTTTTTGGTTGCAGTTTATATGAAACTGAAGTTTTTTAATAAACTGCATTGAGATCCAACAGACTAAATTGTTAAGAAAAACTTCAATAAAGATTCTTAAAAGAACTACAGTTGTGTTCAAGTTTGCTATTTGAAATAAAAAGGAGTAGGAGTAATGTCTTCTATAAATAGATTTTGGGAATAGTTTTGAGATGGTGGATCCATTCAGGATTTAAACAGAGTTGAATATTCATGTGATAGACATCTCATGGTCCCAAAGTTAATGCTATTCATGAAGCAATTTTGAAAGAGTGTTATAAAGTTGGTAAGGTAAGAGGGAAGAGTTCTGCATCTTAAACAGCTCACAGTTTGGAGCTTTTTCTAGACTACGTTGTTAGAATGGAACAAAATTATTTGCTTAATAAAACTTTCTATATGAAATTGTTCTGTGGGTTTTTAGAGCAGACCAGGAAACATCTAATGCAAATAAATGTTTCCAAATGAAGTGTCTTAAAGAAACAGAATATTCTAAAATAAAAGACTTAAAAATGTAAATTAAAAAACATTTCCTAAGATCATAATGTAAATTGGAACTTAGATTTTCTTGAGAATATTTTTTCAAAAACATTTAAAATGGAATATACATGGTCAATAGTTTATCAGAGATCCTGCTTGTATGTTTAGAAAACTGTCATGATAGGCTATGAATTTGAGGCAATAACCACAGATAAATGTCTATGTCCATAAACAAGTGTCTCAACTAATCATAGGTTATGTTCAGTTCAGTATTTAAGAATTTGGGGATATTCCGATTTTGCCTAAGCTCTACATACACCTTTGTGAAGAATAAATCACATTTAAGAGTAAATATAAGCAATTGGTGAATCAATTGACACTATCAATAATAGACAAGATTTTCTTTTGCTCAGTTTGTTATGAGCCAATTAAACTTAAAAGTAAATTCCATTAATCTCCAAGCTATTATATACAGTGACTTAAATTTAGTTGTTATTACTTTACATACAGTGTAGGTAAACTTGTATCAGTAAGTCTCAGGGCCGTCTTTCTCTTTAAATTGATTATGTTTTACAGTGTTTTATATTTGAAATAAAATTTCCATTTCCATATTTTTATAAATGAAATTGGAATGTAGAACTTTAGGTTCTAGCGGTCTTTGCCTATTTCTTCTCTGAGTTAAACTGAGAAGTTTTCAAAATAGGGCTAAAGATTTATGAATCTGTTCCTTGTTTAGACTCTAGTTGGAATATGAAGTTTTAACTATATTAACTTTCATAAGGCTCATTTTATGAAATATTACAGTACTTATTACTTACAGGTTCTATTTCAGATCCTATAACTAATCACCCGAGAAAAGGTTAAATATACGGTACTAAATATTCCATTAAACATTTTAAGTGTTCACCAGGAATTCATAAACTGGCTGGCTGCCAGTATTTACTAGGAATGATGAAGATATTAGCCTGCCAAAAATAGTGAAAGCATCTAATAAATAAGGGCACACACACCATGTTAGAAGTAGGCTACTGATGGACTTTCACTGGGAAGTCTGCTGCTACTGTGGAAAACAAATTGTAATACTTATAGTCTGTTTAGAAGAATTCTTTAGTCCTCATATAATAACCTAACTGTTAAAAACTGAGCTGTATCTAAGATCCAGGGAAGCAGTAAATTCATTAGTTTTTCTCATCTACTCACTGAAGCAAGATCTGGAATAAAGTGAAGCTGTTTTCACTTTAGGTGGATGGCTTTTTTGAAGTTAATGATTTCTTGCTTCTTTTTCATCCCCTTGTTTCTTCCTTTGTGTGAACTTCCCAATTTGCTACTGCTCCCTTTTCTGTC
This sequence comes from Prionailurus viverrinus, assembly GCF_022837055.1. Lineage (NCBI taxonomy): Eukaryota > Metazoa > Chordata > Mammalia > Carnivora > Felidae > Prionailurus > Prionailurus viverrinus. The sequence continues at coordinate 74,211,487 of NC_062565.1, forward strand.
ACATCACTCCTTGCTATTCTCCAATACATGGCAATAGAACATTCTTCTAACAAAAAATATTACTCTTTGGAAACAATTGCTATTGTGCAGTCATAATACTCGAAGTCTATAACTTCTAAGGTAGTCTGAGATAAATCCAATATGTATAAGTGAATAGAAAAATGAAATGAAAGTATCATCACTTTATTTAAGCGTACTTGTTTTAAAAGCTGATCTTTAGTACCATTATGCATTACTAATCCTAGAAACCTGTAAGTGATCCATTTAAAAGAAACTATTTTGGTTGGTAATATACTTTATTACTCAGCTTGAAACAAAGCTGTTTCAGCAAAACCATCCTTCATTTATCCTTTACAAGTTTCTTTTGAAGGAAGTTAGAAAATACTTAAAAATTTAAGCGCTTGATAAATTCCTCAATTTAAAAAGCTATTAAAATGTCCAATACATTTCTACTTAAAATGCAAGATTTTAGGATAATACACTATTTGACCCTGAATTGCAGCCGCCTCCTTTCAATGTAATCATTCAGTTTGATACATTAATATGTGTATACATCATCAATTTTGCTGCCTGGTGTGATTCGATGGTGACCTGTAAGGCACATTTGTACCTTATGGCTGAAGGATTTTTCCCACAAAACCAGGAGAATTTGAAGCATAGTCAATAAAAATTAAGGAAAAGGAGCTACATAAATTGATACTATCAATAACAGACAAGATTTTCTTTCTTTCTTTTTTTTCCCACAAGTGAGGAAAGGCTTGGTTGAAATAAATGAGCAAATCACAAGTGGTAAATCCTTTAAATTATCTTGATTGGCAGAAAATTTGGATTATGCTCAATATTTAATTAGAAATAACATACCTTTGTTTTCTGTCTTTTAACATAAATTAGATATTAGAAAAAAAGAAAGAAGGAAGGAAGGTCCAAATGAACTGTGATTGTTTCCTTATGGATTCCGTTTTACTCTGTCCCTTTTGGCTAATGTTCCAATATGGGCTTACCTTCTTGAGGACATTCCAGCCTTTGCAGCTCTAGGTTGGAGTTTTTTCGTATCATTTCTGCTTTCCATTTAAGTTTTTCTCCAAAGAGTACACTAAAAGAGACAACCATGAGGATATGCAAGGTTAAAAACAATTTGGCACGTGCTTTCTTCTTGCTCCCAAATCCATTTAGTCATCCAGCCTTCATAGAGCAGCACCATAAAGTGAAGACTGACATTTTTTAGATGAGATTCAGGTTTCACTTTTATATTTGTGTGAGTATTTTTCACAGTAAAGGAGAGGGAAGAGAGGAAATTATATTTCTAGATAATAAATGAAAAATACCTTCACAATGCCTTTTTAAAATCTTTCAGTAATATTGCAGTGCTGCATTAGAAATAATTAAGAAAACATATTCTGTATTGTCAGGTGATCCTGTCTTCTTTTAGCTGGAGAAAAACAGCTCCTCGAGGATGTTTTGTACAGTTCTTATCCTTACCCATTCTTATCCGTTCTTATCCTTACAAATGATTCAGAAACTTAAGCTGCCTTCATTTGTTTTTATCTTAAAACATGGTCATGGTTAAAAAAAATCTAGAGTTTAAAAAATATTTAATTTTTGTTGATGCAATTTTGACAAGAGTAAGAACTCCTAGTATTTCAAAATGGGAGGAGTTTTAGATGTGTGAAGCCCAATTTCCTATTCTATAAATGAAGAAACTAATAATTGTGATATATCATTATGTTATATATTGACAACTAGGATTAGATATCAGGGTTCCTGACTCCCCTTCTAATATTCTTTTTGTTACATGATGGCATTACTAATTACCTACCTTTAGACCTTTGGAATTCCCATGTTTAACATAAAAAGGCAATTGCTATGAATTTGTCTCATTGTTTTTGCTTTGCACTTATTAAATATGTTTTGGTTTGATCTAAATTTCACTTCCACTGTGTTAAAAATTACTATGTTTCAGGCCCCTGAATATGCCTTAAATACGTTTTGAGATAATTTTTTCACAGGAATCTTATTACTTTTAAAGCTCCTTGAGTCTATGATAGGAAATATTTTGGAAATGTAATAGTGGTGTTTCTTTTGAAAAGAAAAATAAAACTGGAAAGCTGTGCTAGCTTGTGTAATTCTATCTTAAAAAATGAGTTAGCTCAGCTGGTGAGAACACTAAACAAATGAGACCAAGTTCATGACCATGGAGACAGTCCGTTTTGCATGCTCAGGTCTGTGCCTGTTCCAGGTGCATGCTGCAACCCTTCCTTTGAGGGCCTGGACCTAAAGGGACTCTAAATCAATGCAAATTTGTGTCACCCAGGACAACCAGTGGACTGATGGGCCAAACCCTGGCAGCTGTACTGCTGCTGTGTTAGTTTACCGTCTTTACCTACGCAGGACCAAACATGACCGTCCCCATGCCCTTGCTGTAGTATGTATGCCACAGATCACAAAAGGTTTCTCATTTATGTGACTTTTAAGAAAAATCTCTCATGAGTGCCTTTTACTACATCACAAGGGAAATAGGTTTGCTTTGCTATTTGAAATGAAAATGTGGTTTAAGATTCAGGATCACGATTACTATATCACAAACTTGTATGTGGATGTTTATAAAAAACAAACGTAGTTTATGTTTAGCTGACATTTTATGATGGTAGGGTTTATTTGTGATTCACAATTTAAGGTCATTAATGTAAGGGTACAGTTGTTTTTAAGGGAGTAGAGTCTTAAAATATGACTATAATATACTTTGTGTGAAAAGTAAATATTTAAAATACTATGTTTTAAAAAACCTGAGGATGGGGGCACCTGGTTGGCGCAGTCGGTTAAGCGTCCGACTTCAGCCAGGTCATGATCTCGCGGTCTGTGAGTTCGAGCCCCGCATCAGGCTCTGGGCTGATGGCTCAGAGCCTGGAGCCTGTTTCCGATTCTGTGTCTCCCTCTCTCTCTGCCCCTCCCCCGTTCATGCTCTGTCTCTCTCTGTCCAAAAATAAATAAAAAAAACGTTAAAAAAAAAAAAACCTGAGGATGTTATCGACATCGGCTTTTTTTTTTTTTTTTGAAATTTATTGACAAATTGGTTTCCATACAACACCCAGTGCTCATCCCAAAAGGTGCCCTCCTCAATACCCATCACCCACCCTCTCCTCCCTCCCACCCCCCATCAACCCTCAGTTTGTTCTCAGTTTTTAAGTCTCTTATGCTTTGGCTCTCTCCCATTCTAACCTCTTTTTTTTTTTTTTTCCTTCCCCTCCCCCATGGGTTCCTGTGAAGTTTCTCAGGATCCACATAAGAGTGAAACCATATGGTATCTGTCTTTCTCTGTATGGCTTATTTCACTTAGCATCACACTCTCCAGATCCATCCACGTTGCTACGAAAGGCCATATTTCATTTTTTCTCATTGCCACGTAATATTCCATTGTGTATATAAACCACAATTTCTTTATCCATTCATCAGTTGATGGACATTTAGGCTCTTTCCATAATTTGGCTATTGTTGAGAGTGCTGCTATGAACATTGGGGTACACGTGGCCCTATGCATCAGTGCTCCTGTATCCCTTGGATAAATTCCTAGCAGTGCTATTGCTGGGTCATAGGGTAGGTCTATTTTTAATTTTCTGAGGAACCTCCACACTGCTTTCCAGAGCGGCTGCACCAATTTGCATTCCCACCAACAGTGCAAGAGGGTTCCCGTTTCTCCACATCCTCTCCAGCATCTATAGTCTCCGGATTTGTTCATTTTGGCCACTCTGACTGGCGTGAGGTGATACCTGAGTGTGGTTTTGATTTGTATTTCCCTGATAAGGAGCGACGCTGAACATCTTTTCATGTGCCTGTTGGCCATCCGGATGTCTTCTTTAGAGAAGTGTCTATTCATGTTTTCTGCCCATTTCTTCACTGGGTTATTTGTTTTTCGGGTGTGGAGTTTGGTGAGCTCTTTATAGATTTTGGATACTAGCCCTTTGTCCGATATGTCATTTGCGAATATCTTTTCCCATTCCGTTGGTTGCCTTTTAGTTTTGTTGGTTGTTTCCTTGGCTGTGCAGAAGCTTTTTATCTTCATAAGGTCCCAGTAATTCACTTTTGCTTTTAATTCCCTTGCCTTTGGGGATGTGTCGAGTAAGAGATTGCTACGGCTGAGGTCAGAGAGGTCTTGTCCTGCTTTCTCCTCTAAGGTTTTGATGGTTTCCTGTCTCACATTTAGGTCCTTTATCCATTTTGAGTTTATTTTTGTGAATGGTGTGAGAAAGTGGTCTAGTTTCAACCTTCTGCATGTTGCTGTCCAGTTCTCCCAGCACCATTTGTTAAAGAGGCTGTCTTTTTTCCATTGGATGTTCTTTCCTGCTTTGTCAAAGATGAGTTGGCCATACGTTTGTGGGTCTAGTTCTGGGGTTTCTATTCTATTCCATTGGTCTATGTGTCTGTTTTGGTGCCAATACCATGCTGTCTTGATGATGACAGCTTTGTAGTAGAGGCTAAAGTCTGGGATTGTGATGCCTCCTGCTTTGGTCTTCTTCTTCAAAATTCCTTTGGCTATTCGGGGCCTTTTGTGGTTCCATATGAATTTTAGGATTGCTTGTTCTAGTTTCGAGAAGAATGCTGGTGCAATTTTGATTGGGATTGCATTGAATGTGTAGATAGCTTTGGGTAGTATTGACATTTTGACAATATTTATTCTTCCAATCCATGAGCAGGGAATGTCTTTCCATTTCTTTAAATCTTCTTCAATTACCTTCATAAGCTTTCTATAGTTTTCAGCATACAGATCCTTTACATCTTTGGTTAGATTTATTCCTAGGTATTTTATGCTTCTTGGTGCAATTGTGAATGGGATCAGTTTCTTTATTTGTCTTTCTGTTGCTTCATTGTTAGTGTATAAGAATGCAACTGATTTCTGTACATTGATTTTGTATCCTGCAACTTTGCTGAATTCCTGTATCAGTTCTAGCAGACTTTTGGTGGAGTCTATCGGATTTTCCATGTATAATATCATGTCATCTGCAAAAAGCGAAAGCTTGACTTCATCTTTGCCAATTTTGATGCCTTTGATTTCCTTTTGTTGTCTGATTGCTGATGCTAGAACTTCCAGCACTATGTTAAACAGCAGCGGTGAGAGTGGGCATCCTTGTCGTGTTCCTGATCTCAGGGAAAAAGCTCTCAGTTTTTCCCCGTTGACGATGATGTTAGCTGTGGGCTTTTCATAAATGGCTTTTATGATCTTTAAGTATGTTCCTTCTATCCCGACTTTCTCAAGGGTTTTTATTAAGAAAGGGTGCTGGATTTTGTCGAAGGCCTTTTCTGCATCGATTGACAGGATCATATGGTTCTTCTCTTTTTTTTTGTTAATGTGATGTATCACGTTGATTGATTTGCGAATGTTGAACCAGCCCTGCATCCCAGGAATGAATCCCACTTGATCATGGTGAATAATTCTTTTTATATGCCGTTGAATTCGATTTGCTAGTACCTTATTGAGAATTTTTGCATCCATATTCATCAGGGATATTGGCCTGTAGTTCTCTTTTTTTACTGGGTCTCTGTCTGGTTTAGGAATCAAAGTAATACTGGCTTCATTGAATGAGTCTGGAAGTTTTCCTTCCCTTTCTACTTCTTGGAATAGCTTGAGAAGGATAGGTATTATCTCTGCTTTAAACGTCTGGTAGAACTCCCCTGGGAAGCCATCTGGTCCTGGACTCTTATTTGTTGGGAGATTTTTGATAACCGATTCAATTTCTTCGCTGGTTATGGGTCTGTTCAAGCTTTCTATTTCCTCCTGATTGAGTTTTGGAAGAGTGTGGGTGTTCAGGAATTTGTCCATTTCTTCCAGGTTGTCCAGTTTGTTGGCATATAATTTTTCATAGTATTCCCTGATAATTGTTTGTATCTCTGAGGGATTGGTTGTAATAATTCCATTTTCATTCATGATTTTATCTATTTGGGTCATCTCCCTTTTCTTTTTGAGAAGCCTGGCTAGAGGTTTGTCAATTTTGTTTATTTTTTCAAAAAACCAACTCTTGGTTTCGTTGATCTGCTCTACAGTTTTTTTAGTTTCTATATTGTTTATTTCTGCCCTGATCTTTATTATTTCTCTTCTTCTGCTGGGCTTAGGCTGCCTTTGCTGTTCTGCTTCTAGTTCCTTTAGGTGTGCTGTTAGATTTTGTATTTGGGATTTTTCTTGTTTCTTGAGATAGGCCTGGATTGCAATGTATTTTCCTCTCAGGACTGCCTTTGCTGCGTCCCAAAGCGTTTGGATTGTTGTATTTTCATTTTCATTTGTTTCCATATATTTTTTAATTTCTTCTCTAATTGCCTGGTTGACCCACTCATTCGTTAGTAGGGTGTTCTTTAACCTCCATGCTTTTGGAGGTTTTCCAGACTTTTTTCTGTGGTTGATTTCAAGCTTCATAGCATTGTGGTCTGAAAGTAAGCATGGTATAATTTCAATTCTTGTAAACTTATGAAGGGCTGTTTTGTGACCCAGTATATGATCTATCTTGGAGAATGTTCCATGTGCACTCGAGAAGAAAGTATATTCTGTTGCTTTGGGATGCAGAGTTCTAAATATATCTGTCAAGTCCATCTGATCCAATGTCTCATTCAGGGCCCTTGTTTCTTTACTGACCGTGTGTCTAGATGATCTATCCATTTCTGTAAGTGGTGTATTAAAGTCCCCTGCAATTACCACTTTCTTATCAATAAGGTTGCTTATGTTTATGAGTAATTGTTTTATATATTTGGGGGCTCCGGTATTCGGTGCATAGACATTTATAATTGTTAGCTCTTCCTGATGGATAGACCCTGTAACTATTATATAATGTCCTTCTTCATCTCTTGTTACAGCCTTTAATTTAAAGTCTAGTTTGTCTGATATAAGTATGGCTACTCCAGCTTTCTTTTGGCTTCCAGTCGCATGATAAATAGTTCTCCATCCCCTCACTCTCAATCTAAAGGTGTCCTCAGGTCTAAAATGAGTCTCTTGTAGACAGCAAATAGATGGGTCTTGTTTTTTTATCCATTCTGATACCCTATGTCTTTTGGTTGGCGCATTTAATCCATTTACATTCAGTGTTATTATAGAAAGATACGGGTTTAGAGTCATTGTGATGTCTGTATGTTTTATGCTTGTAGTGATGTCTCTGGGACTTTGTCTCACAGGGTCCCCCTTAGGATCTCTTGTAGGGCTGGTTTAGTGGTGACAAATTCCTTCAGTTTTTGTTTGTTTGGGAAGACCTTTATCTCTCCTTCTATTCTAAATGACAGACTTGCTGGATAAAGGATTCTTGGCTGCATATTTTTTCTGTCTAGCACCCTGAAAATCTCTTGCCAATTCTTTCTGGCCTGCCAAGTTTCAAAAGAGAGATCATTCACGAGTCTTATAGGTCTCCCTTTATATGTGAGGGCACGTTTACCCCTTGCTGCTTTCAGAATTTTCTCTTTATCCTTGTATTTTGCCAGTTTCACTATGATATGTCGTGCAGAAGATCGATTCAAGTTACGTCTGAAGGGAGTTCTCTGTGCCTCTTGGATTTCAATGCCTTTTTCCTTCCCCAGTTCAGGGAAGTTCTCAGCTATGATTTCTTCAAGTACCCCTTCAGCACCTTTCCCTCTCTCTTCCTCCTCTGGGATACCAATTATGCGTATATTATTTCTTTTTAGTGTATCACTTAATTCTCTAATTTTCCCCTCATACTCCTGGATTTTTTTATCTCTCTTTTTCTCAGCTTCCTCTTTTTCCATAACTTTATCTTCTAGTTCACCTATTCTCTCCTCTGCCTCTTCAAGCCGAGCTGTGGTGGTTTCCATTTTGTTATGCATTTCGTTTAAAGCGTTTTTCAGCTCCTCGTGACTGTTCCTTAGTCCCTTGATCTCTGTAGCAAGAGATTCTCTGCTGTCCTGTATACTGTTTTCAAGCCCAGCGATTAATTTTATGACTATTATTCTAAATTCACTTTCTGTTATATTATTTAAATCCTTTTTGATCAGCTCATTAGCTGTTGTTATTTCCTGGAGATTCTTCTGAGGGGAGTTCTTCCGCTTGGTCATTTTGGATAGTCCCTGGAGTGGTGTGGACCTGCAGGGCACTTCCCCTGTGCTGTAGTGTATAACTGGAGTTGGTGGGCGGGGCCGCAGTCCGACCTGATGTCTGTCCCCAGCCCACCGCTGGGGCCACGGTCAGACTGGTGTGTGCCTTCTCTTCCCCTCTCCTAGGGGCGGGATTCACTGTGGGGTGGTGTGGCTCGTCTGGGCTACTTGCACCGTGCCAGGCTTGTGATGCTGGGGATCTGGCGTATTAGCTGGGGTGGGTAGGCAAGGTGCTCGGGGGCAGGAGGGGCAGGCTTAGATCGCTTCTCCTTAGGTGATCCACTTCAGGAGGGGCCCTGTGGCAGCGGGAGGGAGTCAGATCCGCTGCCGGAGGTTTGGCTCCGCCGAAGCGCAGAGTTGGGTGTTTGCGCGGAGCGAGCAAGTTCCCCGGCAGGAACAGGTTCTCTTTGGGATTTCGGCTGGGGGATGGGCGGGGGAGATGGCGCTGGCGAGCGCCTTTGTTCCCCACCAAACTGAGCTCTGTTGTCAGGGGGCTCAGCAGCTCTCCCTCTGGTTGTCCTCCAGCCTTCCCGCTTTCCGAGCAGAGCTGTTAACTTATGACCTCCCAGACGCTAAGTCGCGCTTGTTGTGGGAACACAGTCCGTCAGGCCCCTCCACTTTTGCAAGCCAGACTCGGTGGCTGTGCTTGGCCGGCGAGCCGCCCCTCCGCCCCGGCTCCCTCCCGCCAGTCCGTGGAGCGCGCACCGCCTCGCCGCCCTTCCTACCCTCTTCCGTGGGCCTCTCGTCTGCGTTTGGCTCCGGCGACTCCGTTCTGCTAATCCTCTGGCGGTTTTGTGGGTTATTTAGGCAGATGTAGATGGAATCTAAGTGATCAGCAGGACGTGCGGTGAGCCCAGCGTCCTCCTAAGCCGCCATCTTGCCCGACATCGGCTTTTTAAAAAAATTGAATTTGAGGGGCGCCTGGGTGGCGCAGTCGGTTAAGCGTCCGACTTCAGCCAGGTCACGATCTCGCGGTCCGTGAGTTCGAGCCCCGCGTCGGGCTCTGGGCTGATGGCTCAGAGCCTGGAGCCTGTTTCCGATTCTGTGTCTTCCTCTCTCTCTGCCCCTCCCCCGTTCATGCTCTGTCTCTCTCTGTCCCAAAAATAAATAAAACGTTGAAAAAAAAAATTAAAAAAAAAAAAATTTGAATTTGATAGATTTCCCTACTTCTCTACCCCTAGAATCCTATTTGTACTCCTGTATCTTCTCCCAAGGAAAACTATGATACACAACATTTCAAGGTGACTGTTTGCACACAGGAGAATTGGACTGACTGAAACATTAGGTGGGTCAATTTACAAATATACATTTCTCTGTATGAAATAGTTTCTCCAAGTTTTATAATACAGTTAGTGAACTGTTTTCAAAGAGGACTATCTTTCACTTGGACACATTCTGCCACTATTCTTATAAACCACGGCAAACACGTAGGTATTAAACATTTAAAAATGCTTCAATATTGAGATAAACTGCCTTTTGTTTATATCACATGGTATCTGGTCTTTTCACTTACAATGTTGTGAACATTCCCTGGTATCATTGAAAACAATTTTATATCTGGTTTTAAAGTACACAGTCAGTCACATATTTTACACATATACGATGCTTCTTGCAATTTTAAGTAATGTTCTAATGAGCATTGTTGTACCTACCTGTGTTTCTACATCTTTCATTTTTCCCTTAAAATAGATCTTTGAAGGAAAATTACTGCATCAGAAGGTATAATGTCTTTTTTCTAACTTTTAAAAATATTTTTGATGTCTACTTAAATTAGGAATATTAAACATAGACCAGCATAGTTCATTATATATTTTAAATCTCACATCAAACTTTTTACAGAATGTTGAATGGTCTGTGAATAGGATTTTGAACAGAAAGAAACCTTAAGTGGCTAGTTAACTTGTCACTGTTTTTAATCCATAAATGTCTACTTTTTGTTAAAATAACAAAATTAGGGAATAGCTAAGCAAGCCCATTATCCAGTTAAAAGTGTGTGTGTATGAGTACGAGTGTGTGTGCACTACAAGGGTGGGAGAGGCTGTGTGGGATATGGAGGAACATCTGGAAAATTAACTTAGCTAGTTACATGTTAGCAAGCAGTTTCAAGACAAACCTATATCTTTGCCTGAATTCTAATGTTTTTGGATAATTTGTGTGTGCGTACTTAGAATTAATTTAGATTCCATGCACGTGATTTAATTGTCCTAATCTTACTGTTAATTTGCTTTAAAATTTCAGTGAAGTCCTGTGAATCATTTATTTAGTTCATTCAATAGATATTTATTAAATATTTTCTATCTACCAAACACTATTGATGCATTGGATTGGAAAAAATAGTTTTGGATTGATAAAATAGTTTATGATGTAAAATTGTTTCTGATCCAGAAGAGGATAAGTATGATAGCAGCTAACATTTTATTGAGTGTTGAGTATGAATCAGACAGTAGGCAAAACCTTTCACATGTAAGATTTTATTTCTTCTCATTTAGGAAGGACTTGAGGCTTAGGAGAGGTGAATTACCCATGGGAACTAAGTAGCAAGAATCAGATGTGGATATTCATTCATTCATTCATTCGTGTCTGTTTCCAAGGCCCATGGCCCGAACCCTTGAACTTTAGGAGCAATAAGATGTGAATAACTATATTATAGGGTAGAACACGACAAAGCACTTCCAGAGAGTCAAACGGTATGGTACAGGGTTCAAAGCAGGAAGATAGTTTGTCTGGTTGAGAGACTCAGAAAAGGGTTTATGGAAGAACTAACTTTTAAGATGGTCTTGAAGAAGGGGCAAATAGAGATGGGGGGTGGAAAAGGAAACTCAAGACAGAGGGAACAGCATAAGCAAATAGAATGGAGGCAATTAAAGACTTAGTGTGTTCTGGCAACAATAACATTTGAAGGATTATGTTTATAACGAGTATCGTGGAGAGTGAACCTCCACAGAAGGACAAGTCTGTAGCTATGATAAATAGTTTCTATTTAGTTCAGTGGACAGTGGGAGAGCTATTGGAGGTCTATGAGCAGAAGGGTGATACCCACAACCGTGGTTTTCCTTCAGAGGGTAAGAAAGAACCTTCTCCTCAAATTAGTTTGAATATCAGGAGTGATGATAGCACATGCATCAAGTGAGTATGAAAAGGTTTATAACTCCCATAATGGGATTTTCTGGGAGAATAGGGCTTGGCTTTCTTTTCACTGTGATTAGGGGGTGGGGCCAGAGTGAGGGTTCTAGGTTTTTGTGGTTTTAACTACCCACCAGATGCCAAGGATGAAACTCATAGTATTTTTATGGGCTTGCCCAGATGTGGGGCAAAAAGTGGGAAGGGAGGGTATGGGGCTTGAAAGTTGTCAGTACTCAGACATCACAAATGGAGGTGGACTCAATTATAATTCATTACTGATGTTTGATGACTGAAACATGCTATGTGTCAGTTAGTTGATTTTGAACTTATGAAGTAAGCCATTATGACTCTATGAGGCTTAGAGCATGTGGTCACTGAAGTTTCATTGAGGTTTCACTGGATATCTTGTTCAAGAGTCCATGGTGTGTATTTTGAGAAGAGAAGTACATGCTTTGGTGACCATCAGTAATGTCTAGAACTCCAAAAGGGATAAGATGAAGCCTTTTATTTTGGCTGTAGTATAGATAGACATGTATGACCTTGATTTTTATTTTGGGTATCTGAGGCAAGAAATTCCCATAGTTTTTTAACCCAAAGGAGGTAACCTTGGATAAGGGATTGTTATTGCCATTTGTCAGACTAAGTGGCCAGATAATTGGTAGTGTCCCAAGATTCTGTAAAAACAGGCACACTGGACCAGTTTTTGGTTAAGCATCTTCTATTGCTAAGATGACTGCATGACGTTTGGCCAATTCTGTGGACCCTTGAGTCTTGCCCTTAATCAAGTTTGTCCTGCCTAAAGGATGGATAACAGCAGCTTACTGGAGGGCTCCATCACATGTTATGGTGATCTCACCATGGGTAAAATAAATGAAATCCCTTTTTGATTCAGTTGATCCTGAGTAATTAAACACAAACACACTTTCTCTAGGTGGCCAGTGGGTCTGGGAGAGGGGTGACTTCCTCTAAGCACCATTACATCTGGCAAGGGACTAAGGACAGGGGAAATCAATTTATCCTACAGGTGGGATATTCTAGAAAGCCAAGATTTGGCTTTATCTTGTAAGTACCATTTCCATTTTAATAAGGGGGCCTCTGTGACTGTGCCCAGTCTACTGGGTGCTGCCTCAGTGATCCAAGGCATAAGGGACAGCTGGGTGTGGAGAGTCCTGAACTGAGGGCATCTATTTCCAGAAAGGCCCCATATGCACCTACCAGTTGATGTTCAAATGGTGTGTAACACGGAGTTAAGATGGGCAGCTTCTTATGTGAGAGAGTCAAGGGCAACTTTTGGCTATCATAGGTGGCTCAGAGACTCTAGAAGGCATGAGAGGAAGTTGCTAAAGCCTCTAATTAATGCTGGAGAGCATTAGTGGGAGTACCTATTATAATATACTTTTGTTGGAGGGGACCCTATTCAAGGCAGGCCAATTTGCAAGTAACAGCATAAATGAACTGAAGTAAAATTTGTAAACGAGGAGCATGTTGCCTCTGGAACCCAAAAAGTTTGAAAAGGTATTGGGTCAGCGATTATTTTCTGAGTGTCAGGGATGGAGCCACCCTTGACTGACAACATAATTCCTAGGAATTTAACTGAGGCACTTTTTGTAATGCAATGATCCATCCCTCTTGGTGAGCTCCTTTGTGAGTATTTGTATGTCTTGAATGAATGTGTCACATGAATCTCAGAAGAATAGGATGTCGTCAGTGTAATATCATACCTGTGTTCCTGGAGGAAGGTGGATGTGATGAAGATCTTGCTTACAGAGACCATGGGAGAGCAGGGCTCTTGAGATACCCCATGGACAGCCAGGGAAAAGTCTTATATCCCATCAAAGGTGAAGGCAAATTGTGGCTGAGAGGCTGTTGAAACAGAAACCTAATAGAAGATATTTGCCAAATGTATAATAGCAAAGTATTTTCCAGTTGTTGATTGGACAGAGTCAGAAATTTTAATAATATTGAGTACAAGGGTCTTAATTATTGGTACGATGGCATTAAGGTTGTAATAATCCACTGTTAGTACCATTAATTTTTTATCGGGTTTGAGCATTGTCCAAATTGGGCAAATAAGAGGAAGGCAGAAGGCATAATGGCTCCTTCATTTTGTAGGTCTTATTTGGTGGGTCATAATTCCTATAGGTCTTGTTTTAATCTAAACTGGGCTGTATTAACTAACTATATTAGTTGTTGGGGAAAGGTCCATGAAATCCCATTGTTTTAGACAAATTGTAAGTGCCCAAAACTCACTTTCATTTCAGCTTATTACTTGTTGGGTTAAAGCATCCATGTTCACCATGGGATATTTTAGGTCAGTGGGCCCTATGACTATGGAAAATTTAGGAAAGACGGTAGTTCTGGTGGTGAAGGTGAGGCATCCCCATTTGTTGGTAACTCCCCTAAGATCATAGGGAGTGCCTTGTTTGAATTTATTGGGATCTCCAAATATAAATGTAAGGTGGACACCAATATTGATTAAGGTCATGAAGGCCAATGGGAGCATCTTAGCTGATGTTAAAATTAATTTAGAATCTATGTTGTAGAGGCACAAAAGCCAATCTGTGTACTGTTTCATAAGTTATTTTAGTATATTTTAGATTTATAATTGGGTCAAATTGACAAACACTATTTCAGTTTCTAATTCCTCTTCCTGTATCCAAGTCAGCCCTACCTCCACTTGGTGGTTACTGGATATACTTTGGGGGGTTCTCTTTACTCTGTTCATATTTGTAAGTTTCTTCTTATAGAGAGTCCCTGCTCAGTATTGTCAGGATTAGGAACCTCTACCATAGTGATTGTTGCTTTCTAGGGTTTAGGGAGTCTGGGTTTAAGTCAGTTTTGAAATAACTCTTTGGCAGGCTGATAAATCTGTGTACTCAATAGAATCCAGATTATCTGTCCGTCCATTTTAAAGTTATCCAATAGGGTGATGGAATTCTCTGTTCCTTAAGGAGGCTGCTTTTCATAATGTTCAGTGCCTTATGGGTGTGCCATGTATATTTTTCTTAATAGCCTAATGATCAAGATCTTTTTGGTGACAGGTTTATATGAACAGGTTTATAACTTACACAGTGGGACTTCCTGGAGAGAAGAGACATCCAAGCTGGTCTAGAATGGCCTAAGCAGAGAATGTCTCTGATTTTTATTGCAATGAGGGGGTGGGGCCAAGGTATGGGTTCCCAGGGTTTCTTTGGTTTGAACTCTTTCTCCACCATACCAAGGAGAGGAGCGCTGGGGCCTTCTTATTGGTTTATCCAGATGTGGGGCAAGAAAGTAAGAGTGAGAAGTGGGGCTTGAAATTGTTAGAGGTCAAAAGTTAAAAAAAAAATGGAGTCTTTTTACTACCCTTTTGCTCCAGGAAGAATAATCTGACAGTATGAAAGGAGAGACAGGAGACAAGTGATGATTTCAGTAGTTAGGTAAAATTGCCCTTTATACTGGCTTTTCACTCAGATTTTAAAAAAGAAAATTTAAAAGTTTCCCTGGTCAAATCTAAAGATGCTGCTGCTGTTGAGCAGGTCAGTTCTTAGGGCCAGTTTTTCTGACCTCTGAAAGAATAAATGGAGAGTGACTCTATGTAACAGAGCATTCCATAATCTATCCCTTCTTTTTCTGTTCCATCTTTTTTTTTTAAGGACCCCCCCCCCCCAACTGTTCCGTCTTTGACAGATGTTCTAATGAGAATGAATTCACCAGAGAGATTGCTTGAACAAATCTGCAATCTTAATAATTTAATGCTGGCTAATCAAATTAAACTTTGGGTGGTATTGTGTTCCCTAATGGTCCTTAGAGCAAATTGGTCACATATAGCTAGGGTAGTTTTAAATTACGTTTATACTACATACTCTAGAGACATTTTGTATTATTTAAGGAAGTGATTCTTATTTAATAAGTGACATATTTCATAATTCATTATGTAATATTAATATACCCCAGGTACCATTCTAAGTGCTATATTAATATTAAATCATTTTGTCCTTTTAATGGGACATATGGGACAATGTGATATAGATGAGGAAAGTGAGGCATATTGGAGGTTAAACAACCTGCTTAAATTCATACAACTAGTAAGTGGGACGGCTAGGATATGAACCCCAGGTCTTAAAGTTTAAATCTGGCTCTAGAGTCCACATCTCAAACACTGTGCTATATTGTTTCTCACAGGTAGCATGCTAACCACAATGCTTTATATTCTTAGAGAAATTAAGAATATAACAGGTTTCTCTATAACAAGGATGGTATATGGGATTATGGGGTACGTGAACCAAATGATTTAATTTCAATTTCAAAATCTTTAGTTTTTAAATTTTTTGATGTTAAACCATAAACACAAAATCACTACATTACAGTGGTATTTACTGTATGTGAAAAATGGTAATAATATAAGGTCCTGAATAAGATATTGTATATGGAAAAGAGCACCAATTAATTTCATTTGAAAAACTAAAATTAAAAAAAAAAATCACAGCTTATAAAAGAGTAGTGTAACTATTTTACTTTCAATATCTACATGGGTTCAAGGATTTCCTTTGTGACTTAAGAAAATTTTTTTAATGTTTATTTATTTTTGAGAGAGAGAGAGAGAGAGAGAGAGAGAGGTGGGGGACAGAGAGAGAAGGAGACACAGAATCTGAAGGAGGCTCCAGGCTCTGAGCTGTCAGCACAGAGCCTGACTCAGGGCTCGAACTCACGGACTGGACTGTGAGATCATGACCTGAGCTGGAGTCAGGTGCTCAACTGACTGAGCCACCCAGGTGCCCCTTAAAATTTTTATTTAATGTTTATTCATTTTTTTGAGAGAGAGAGAGAGAGAGAGAGAGAGAGACAGAGCGTGAGCAGGGGAGAGGCAGAGAGAGAGGGAGCCACAGAATCTGAAGCAGGCTCCAGGCTCTGAGCTTCAGCACTGAGCCAGATGCAGGGTTTGAACTCATGAGCTGCGAGATCATGACCTGAGCCTAAGTTGGACTCTTAACCAACTGAACCACCCAGGGGCCCCTCCTTCGTGACTTTAAATGATCAGTTTTATGCGATCCTTTGGCTGCCATCAATTTTTGAGAAGTGCTTTCCACAAAGTGAAACTTCGTTTTGAACAATTTTGAACCAGATATATCAGACATTTCAAGCCTTTTCTTGAATGTTTTGACCTTAGTTATCTGATCTGAGTTCTGCATTTCCATTTGAATCAGATGGTTGTGAAATTCTCCCTGCTAGAGTTCAGAATAATTTCTCACGTCTTTTAACTTAATCTTGGCTGGACAATTGCCTTCTGGGGGGGAGAAGCTGAGAACAAGTGCTCCTGCCCTTCCTGTCTGCCAGGGTGGTAATCCTAGTGTCTGTAGCAAGGCGTCGATTTAGGGATTCCTCTGTTACCTATGTCAACTGCAATAAGGATATTTTTCAACAACTTGCATCTTTATTTACAAGCTAACTTATTATTTTAACTGACTTCATTGGTCATATTAGCAAAATCACTGCTCAGTCTAAAGAAACAACTGTTTCAATTATCTTGACTTTTAGGATAAAATACAAAATGCATTTTTAGATTGACTTGACTTTTCTTCCCCTCCACTTGACTGTTTTGCTTGTGCAGGTCACCATAATTTTAGTCTGAGGATCTTTGGTAAAAGATGTAGCAGTATAAATAAAAAGCAAAAAACCATTAAGTCAGATTTTTCCATGGATCTCATCTACCCCTTGGTTAGAGGTTAGTTGCTTTGGCATTGGGAAGGCCTGACTTAATTCTTTCAGTTCTGAGGTAGAAAAAAATGGCATTTTACTAAACATAATCAGCAATGTTGATGTTTAGGATATCTGACAATTTGTTAATGTCCTTTGTTTTGCTTGAGAAACTAGAGATACAGCCAGTTTCATCAACAGAAGTCAGTGCAGACAGTATATGGTACTACTTGACTAGATGGAACTAGTTTTGGCCAATCTTCAAGTTGAGTTGAGTTCCAAGCTGGATTGAGGCTGGACTCAAGAGGACCCTCCTACTGGCAATGACTCCCTAACCAGCTTCAAAGACTGACTAGTAAAATAGTCTCCAGGAGAGACCAAGTGCATTAATTTGGATTAAGTTCAGCTGTGAGTGGCAGAAAACTTAGTGGAAGCAAATTTTTTTCTCTTAAAAAATGGAAGATTTAAAGCTCAGAAGTGCTGGGGCACCTGAATGGCTCAGTTGGTTGAGTGTCTGACTTCAGCCCAGGTCATGATACCGTACTTTGTGGGTTTGGGTCCCTCATCGGGCTCTGTGCTGACAGCTCAGAGCCTGGAGCCTGCTTCAGATTCTGTGTCTCCTTCTATCTATGCCCCTCCCCCATTCTATCTCTCTATCTCCCCAAAATAAATAAACATTAAAAAAATTATTAAAGTTCAGAAGTGCTATGGCAGCCTTTCTCTCTCTATGAAGTCCTCAGCAACTCAGGATGCTTCTAGCTCATTGGTCCTCCATTTCTAGTGGGCAAATCTTTTGGTCTCAGTTGGCTTGACTCTGGGACCCCATTAGGATGAGCCCTTGGGAGCCATATTTCATCCACCCAGTAGCAAGTGGACCGGTCTTGAGAAAATAGCACTTTTTCCAGGATTTTTTTTTTTTTTTTGGTCAATGGAGTAAGATCAACCCCTCTGTATTTTTGTTTCTGACTTTTCCCCATGTAGTCTGCTTACTGAAAAGCAAAGTTTATGTTAATTGCCAATATGGTGAAAGCCCTGTTTCCTTTTGGGTTCTTTTCCCCTGGAGCTAAAGTGAATCATCTGTGGTTCAAATTAGTGAGGTTTTCAGTTCAGGAAATATTTATTCAAGACCTTCTAAGGGTCAAGGACTATGCTGGAGGATATGAAGAATAAAATATGAAGAATACAGAGTCCATGTGTTCTCATAGTTGAAATTAGACAAGCACACAAATCATTATAATACAAAGTAAAATGTGAATATAAAAGATACACGGTGTTGTGTGAAACCAAAGGAGAGATTACTTTTACTGGATGACTTGGAGAAGGCTTAATGGAGTAAATGTCATTAGATCTGGGCTTTGGAGAACTGGAGGCAATTGTTGGTTGCTTACATAATACCCATCACTTCCCTTGATCCTCTGCCTGGACAGTATAGTCCACTTCCCATGTTGGAGCCTGAAAATGTACATGTTAACATTTCCACCTTCTTTGAAACTAGAGAATGACATAATTCCTTTCAATTAGCAACTTAGCAGAGGTCTGCTAAGGGCATACTGGAAAGAGTTTTCCATATGAGGCATATGAGAGGAACTCCCGTCCCTATTCCTTTTTACATAGATATATGAGGATGTGACATGTGTGGAGCAGTGGCAGCTATCTTGTGACTATTTGAAAACAAACATGAAGACAATGGCCAACATGAAGATAGCGAAGTAGTTGTTGCTATGTAAGGTAATAAATGTCTGTATTATTTAAGGCACAGTTGAGTATTCTGTTACAGGAGACTATGAGCCTCCTAACTGACAGAGTAGGATTTTTCCTAGCAGTTTGGGGTGTGGTAGGGGGTTGGGGAGTGGTGAAGTGGTATTGGAGAAAGAATATGCCAATCAACAGGAACAGTGTGAAGATAAATATGAAATTTAAAAACTCAGATTATATAGGGAAATAGCAAATGGTTTGGTTTAGTTGGAGAAAAGAGGATGGCAAATAATGAGACGCACCTGGTAAGATAGTTTGAAGACTTTGTAAGCTGAATTTAGGGTTTAGAATTTATTCAGTAGGAAATAGTGACAGTTGAAGGTCTGTGAGGGGAACTATAATCAAAACTATGCTTTCTTGTTTGAAGAATCTATCTCCATATGTGTGTGTGTGTGTTCATTATATATATATATATATATATATATATACACATATATATATGTATGTATATATATGTATATACATATATATATGGCTACATGTTTTATATATATATGTGCATTTATATATTTATATATGTATATATATATACATATATATATATATATATATATAATGTGGCTACACTTGCCTCCTTTTGAATTTTCTTCATCCTATCATCAAGAATATATAATGTACAAAGTCAAAAAGAGGGGACGGACTGTTCTACATTGTATACCACTGCTGGTTAAACTTTACATAACTGCTTAACATGTTTAATTACAAGAGGCAGTTCCCTCTGATTAACTCTCATTTAAGCATCTCTAGATTTAAAATATTTGATATTATGGACAGTTGGCAGATGAGAAGAACCCTAATCAGAAATGCACATTATATTTTAATATGCAATTATCTTGTAGTTTTATCCAGAGTTGAGACAATTTTTTGTTCTTTTTAAAATAAAAGGTATTTTATTACAAAATAATAAATTCCTTATTATTAAATATTCAGGAAATTCAGAAAATTGGGAATAAGAAATAAATCAATAAACCCTCAGTCCACTATTGTCCTTTAAGCTTTTTCTCCCCCCTAAAACTTTTTTTAAAGGCTTGAAGATGATGCATTATATATTTAAATTTAGGTTTAAAATATGTAACTGGCACATATAAGTGAACAAAGTAAATCTGATTTCATGATTTGACAGTAAAATGTTATGTCACAACTCTCAATTATCATTTAAATAATATGTTCTTCTGGATTCAAGCATATTATTCATCAGGAGTTTTAGTTTATTTCAGAAAGTGAAGGCAGATTATGTCAGAATAAACATAGCATTTGTTCTATCTCTGTAAAAATGAGCAAACCCTGAATTTTGTTTTGTGGACTTCCATAAGGACCATCACAATCCAGTAGAGGTTACTCTTGTTCTGAACAAAGCTTTTTGCAATTTTGCCGAAGGATTTACAGCATAATTCTGTTATGATGAATTCTGGAAATACTGCATACGAGGCACAAAGTGTTTGATAAATGAGGACAAAATAATAAACCTGGCCAGTGTAAAAAATATTATATCAGACAAAACTAGCTGTTGCTGTTATATTTGTCATCAAGAATTTTTCTTTTATTCTGTAACTTGTGATTTGTTTATTATAGGTTGTTTGGGACTATTAAAATCAACTTCCAACTGCATGGAGGGATTTCTAGAAAAAAAATTAGAGTCACATTAAAAGTCTGTTATACTCATTAAATTGATTAAAAATTAAAAGTTTAAAATGTAGGATTTTTAAGAACATTTTTGGTTTAGCTTTTTAAATTAGTTCTGAGAATTAAAAAAAAAAAATCTTTCCTTTGTAAGAAATATGGGTAGCTGCATTTTAGATCAGTGCTTCCCAAAATGTAGTGTGCACATAAATCATCTAGAGTGCTTGTTAAAATGCAGTTTCTGATTCAGAAGCTCTGGGGTAGAGCCCGAGAGTCTGCATTTCTAACAGCCTCAGTGCAGATGCAACTGGTCCACTGATTACATTTTGAATAACAAGGTTTTAGAGGAACAGAAAAAAAGCACTGTTTCTGCTACCAAACCAGAAAATGGATTCTGCCAACTGTTTGATAGATCAACTTAATCACATGTAAATTGGTCATGAAATGCTGTGATCAAGAAAGGCAATCATTCAATAGTGAACTCTTCACAACTACAAAAATGTAGGAGACTTTAACTCATTACATTTTCTAAAATGTTTTTCTCATGTGCACTTAATAGCTCCATAGCCGTTTCTTACATAACAAGTTTAAACTAGAGTCTAGGCTGCAGACATCAAACACCAAATACAAGTTCGTATTTTGGATTCGTGTTTGTGAGGAAACTTGGAATGAGTCTTTTCCAAGTCTTTGAACATATTGAAATTCAGTCATTTTCATTAATTACTCTTAATAAGTAATTAATGCTCTGTTCGGTGTTTCACAGGAGCTCGTGTCTTTTAAATGCTGGTTGTGTTTGATACCATTTTATAGACATTCAGGCTAGTTACTGGCCTTTCACAAACACTCCTGAAGCAGGAATGGGAGAAATTTAAGCAGAACTAATTCTGTAACTAATAACAGATGAGATGTTCATTATATACAGTTTGTGGGGTTTGTTGTCATTGTTGTTTGTTTTTAATGTTGAACTCTGCTCATTTAACAGAAAATTTCTATTTCTGCAAAGCAGATTTGTTTTCCACCGCTTGAGTAAAATCATCATATACAAGTAAAGGTTAAGGGAAGTAAATATTTATCTCCCTAGTTACAAACAGAGCGTTTTAAGAAGTTAAGAGCAGACTCCTCTGGCCCATTGTGTTGGCTCCAGATAGATGGTTCAGGGTCCCCAGGCGTGGGTGCAGGGCTTATCCTGAAGGACTCCTTCTCCTATTTGGGAACCCAGCCCTCCAGGCAGCTGCAGAGGAGCGAGAGCCAGATGCAAAATAGTTTTGTGGGTTTTTTTTTTTTGTTGTTTTTTAACTGGCAATTTTCTCTGTCTTACCTGTGGATGTCAGCAAACTAGTCATTAAATGTATTTCTATCAAAGTTAATTTGTCATATTTGATGTTCCTTAAAGATCAAGTCTGAGGTCAGGGATGAGTACCACAAATCTTAACTAGAGGTGATACGTTTATTATAAGCTACAAGAATGCCAGACTCTGATGTTGGTTCCTGACCTAAAGAAATTTTCATTTCACTTGAAATTCTCAAATTTTCACTGTTCCCTCATTAGCATGCAGATCTCAGTTTCTAGGGTAGGGCAAATTTCCTAATTATGAAATAAAATGAGAAATAAACTTCCAAAAAAGAAAGAACAGAGATGCAGTTATTCCATACAACTTAGAGATCTTATGTTCTAAGAGATGTGTTATCAGATATACCAAATAGACTGCTCATTAAATAATAGCACATTTAATACATTAGTACACAGCATTTAAAAAATATTTTTTAACACTTATTCATTTTTTGAGAGACAGAGAGACAGAGCACAAGCAGGGAAGGAGCAGAGGGAGAGAGAGAGGGAGAGATACAGAATCCGAAGCAGGCTCCAGGCTCTGAGCTTTCAGCACAGAGCTCAACATGGGGCTCAAGCTCACAAACTGCGAGATTATGACCTGAGCAGAAGTCAGATGCTTAACTGACTGAGCTACCCAGTTGCCCCAGTAGTACACAGCTTTGTTAACTCTGGCTCTCTTTTCCTTTTCTCCTCCCCTTCTCCCTATATCAAACTGATTTAACCTAATTTGAACATTTAATGAGGGTCCACTCTGTGCCATTCATATCCAAAAAACACCTCACTGAAACTTTCATTCTGGCCTCTTCTCTACAATCAAGCCCTCCTCGGACCCTCCCCTTTATATTCCATAAATTCAGGCCAAGCTCTTGGTGTTCAGTGCCACAGTGATATGAGAGGACAGTATCAGCCAGAGAACTTTGTCAGCTACATCCATTAATATGTTGCCCTGGCTACACTTCCTAACACGTATTCTTGGCGTGTTGGAGGGTAGAGGGAACTGTGTTCTGTTCTACCTGTGCAGCTGGCTAAGCTGAAGACCTGCTGGGGTAACATGTTGTATTTGTTGAAAATAGTTTCCTTTATAAAACTGCCTCCAGATAAAAATACAAAACTTAAAGCATTAATTAAAATGTGTAAAACAGCAGTCATCATTAAGATAACCATCTTACCCCTGGATTAAGCCAGGGTAAAAGAAAAGCAATTAAGGATGTTGAAATTGTGAGCATGTTTTGTCACAAATGTTCACTTCTTTCATTAAGAAGATATGAGGTTTTTCCCTAATTTTAATTTAACATCAATTTATCTTTCAATATTTATGGTGTTGATCGATAGATCAAGATTGTATTGAGTATGATACTGACCTGTTCTCTGTCCAGAGATTTTCTGAGCTTTTAATGCCACTTAATAATAGCCCATAGTTAACTGGCTCCTGCCTGGGGGACTCTCTGAAGTATTTACAAGTGGAATCCAATAGATGCTGTGTAAAACCAAAGTGAAGGCTGGGGGCTGTTATTAGCCGCATTGTGAGAAGGAGTAATGGGAAAGAGTGGCAGGAGTGGGCAAGAGAACCTTCACTGATCTGATGCTAGAACTGCAACAGGTTTCAGACACTGGACTCCTTCCAGGAAAGACATTGACCTTTCTTTCTACTTCTTTTCTGAACACATTTGATTTAGCCGCTTTTTGGTGTGGCATGATATCTGTTAAGGAAATTCCAAATAACACTAGGGAAATCTGCTAGATGGTATATTCTGTGTATGTGTGTTTGTATGTGTGTGTAAGGGCACCTGTGAATACCAGCATATGTGTGAGTGTTTCCACCTCTAACCAGCGCGGACCCACCAAGCAGCACCGAGATCGTGAGATTTCCTGCCTAGCCAGTTCCCTCTTGTGCTTCCAGACTTTATCAACTCTTCTCTTTATCTTGGATAACTTTTTAGGAGTCACTTAAAAAGAACTGGAAAATTATAAGACTAATTTAACTTTAACAAATTCATTTTAAGTAGTACTTTCTCATGGAAGCAAACAGGAGCGAATCTCCTCATTTTCCTTGGCTGTCAGTTACAGGTTGAGGCAAAAGGAGTAACACAAATTAGCCTAATGGAAAAACAATCTCTGTATCTTTAAGACTAGCTTTTCAGTTAGAAGATGCCAAGTACAAATTTTATTCATTTGCCAAAAAGAAAAAATACACACACACTAAATTGGCAGCAGGAGACTTAATAGATTTGTGAATTCCTCTCTATCCTTGATATATCACTGCTGTTAACTTATAATAAAAGGAGGAAAACATCTGGCAGGCTGCAAAACAGTTCTTTCTGAAGCTTAGTGTTATATAGAGTGAAACTTTATATGGTATATTTTTTCTTTGTGTTCTAATGTTTTTGCAAAATAATAAAATAAATATAAATTGAATACATCCGTTTTTTTTTTTTTCTAGGAAGAACAATCCTGCGTTTTTGTGTTACTACTTAGCATTGGGAAAAGTGTACCTCCTGGGGGTAAAGTGTTAATAACAATGGTAAATGTCTACTTTAGTAAAAGGAGTTCATTTACATTACACAAAACTCCTTATTTAGATGAAGCTTTTACAAAAGGTGTTTTTTTCTGAATAATTGAGTTTTCTTCCCTGGTGTTTAAGTAGCTCTCCATTTTGTACTCTCCTAAGACTTTCAAAAGTGAGTTGAACTCACTGTGATACTTGTTTATAATATATATCATTAAGAAAAATAGACATATTCCAGAAAAAAATGAGCTAACCGTTCTAGTATGCTCAAACATTTAAATGTAATATATTTTGGGGAAAAATATTATTTTTTTCCCTAGATGAAAGCCATAGCAATTTATATCATTTATAAGTTTTATTTATTCGTTTAATTGTTTTAAGTGTTTATTTATTTATTTTTGAGAGAGAGAGAGAGAGAGAGAGAGAGCGCACATGAGCAGGGGAGGAGCACTCGAGCAAAGGGAGAATCCCAAGCAGAGTCTGTGCTGATAGCAGACATGGGGCTCTATCCCATGAACCTGTGAGATCATGACCTAAGCTGAAACCAAGAATTGGACACTTAAATGGCTGAGCCACCCAGGAACCCCTCATTTATAAGTTCTTAAAATTCTCTTTTCTATGTTCAATGAACATAAATATACATTCTTTAAAGAAATCAGTATTAAAAATGATCACTGTATCATTCTTCTCTATATTTACAGAATATATGTTTCCTTTTTTCTAAAAATTAATCTTACATATTTCCTTGTAGAATAACTGTTACGGAAAGTTGCCACAATTAAAATATTTAGTCAAATAAAAAACGTACTACCAATGATATCAGTGAGTGGCTTATTTATTTTATTTCTTCCACAGTGATGATTCATAGTAGTTATGCATCTAATATGTCATTTTCCTGAACCATCATCACAATACCATTTTCCACATTACCTGTGTGGAAAAGGTAAAAAAAAATCTATTATAATTACAAAGGTGAAAGAAACTTTCAAATAATGCCTGGTTACACTTTGTCCTTGAGGTGGCAAATGAATATATGCCTAAATGTTCTGTATGAGGTTTTCATGAATCTCGTGGGAAGCATTTGATCATCTCCAAAGAAAATGAATTTTTCTTTACCAAACCCAGACAATTAACAAAGCAGGAGACATAATGTTTTCACATCTCCCATCTATCAGCTCATATTCTACTAGCTCATACAGATTCTCCTACAATAACGGATGACAAAAGGGCATACATTTCAGTGTGAAATTTGGAATGGGATAAGATCTCAGAAATTATGTGTTGACTTCAACTACTGTAGCATTCCATTTATATTTTGAGATAAGCTGTTATGCAATACTGCAAAGTCTTAGATTGTGTGAACAGGGAATCCGAATTTGGAGAGGCAGTCACAGAGGAGTGCAATTAAGAAATTGGGCTGCAGTTGGGTGCCTGGGGGGCTCATTCCGTTAAGTGTCTGACTTCAGCTCAGGTCAGGATCTCACTGTTGGTGAGTTCAAGCCATGTGGTTCGTGGTTCATAAGTTCGAGCCCTGTGTGGGGCACTCTGCTGTCAGTGCAGAGCCCACTTTTGATCCTCTGTCTCCCTCTCTCTCTGCCCCTCCCCGACTCATGGTTTCTCTCTCTCTCTCTCTCTCTCTCAAAAATAAATTAACAAAACAAAATGGGGCTGTGGAATCAAACAGGACTAGGTTCAAATCTTGGTCTTTCTTACTATCCATCTGGATGAATTTAGGTAAGGTATGTAACTTCTGCTAGTCCCAATCTTCCCATTTCTAAATTAGATCTTACAGTAGTATTTACCTCAAAGTGTCATGACAGTCAAGTGAAATACTTCATATAAAGTGTTTGGCATATAGGAAGTGGTCAATAAATATCTGTTGTTATATGAATTTCTTCCTCTGCTGATCTGATATCCTCAGTGATGATTTAGATCATATACTAACATTCACCTATTTGGAAAATTGTGTAATTTTCCTCAGTTGTAATCATTTTTTTCCTTAGCTATAATAATTTAAAATTTTAGAAGGGTATCAATACCTTTACAAATACATTCATCATATCATATAAAAATAATATACTCATGCTCAGTTTAACTTATTTCTATACAGTATGATAAGGAAGTAGAACTATATCATGATCCTCATTTTTTAGTTGGGATGCCAAGCCAAAGAAAAATTAAGTGAATTGACCAGAGTTATAAACTCCATAGCATAATAGGAAGTAGTTCTATTAAAATTCCAAAGATTTGGGGGCACCTGGGTGGCTCAGTCGGTTGAGCGTCCGACTTCGGCTCAGGTCATGATCTCCCAGTCTGTGGGTTTGCGCCCTGCGTCAGGCTCTGTGCTGACAGCTCAGAGCCTGGAGCCTGTTTCCAATCCTGTGTCTCTCTCTCTGCCCCTCCCCCAGTCTCACTTTGTCTCACTCTGTCTCTCAAAAATAAATAAAAATATAAAAAAAATTATAAAATAAAATTCCAAAGATTTAGAACTTTGATTTGAACACGAGAAAGCAAATTTATATAATGAAGAAATTGTATGTAATTGATTCTATAAAAAGAACATTTAATACATTGATTTGGAAACCATGTTTTCTTTTGTAGTTAATTTTTATGCTAATAACAGTAGACAAATTTTTCATACCTTTAATTGCATTTGAGTTTGCTTCTAGAATACTGGCAGAGGGAAGAAAAAACTTAGTTTTAAGTGATGGAAAAGTTACTCAAAATATCATTGCAGAGAAAAAGATCTTTTTTCATGACAGTGCCCAAGTTAATGCTTAACTTCTGATATACATTCAGTGCTTTTTGAGGGTTTTGACACTGCTATAGTTGTCATGCATTTTCTTAGACATTACACCCTTTTCATTTCATACAAAATTATATTCTCTGACCATATATAAATTGCCATTTTGCCATTCTCAATCTTGTTATATACAATTTCTCACTTTTGATTTCACAAAGATACACATTTATTTGCCATTTCGTTGAAATATGCCCTTTATGACGAAGTATTCTTGCCATAAATAAGTCTCTGACAGATTAAAACAATCGGTATGGTGACCTAATTCCCTAGTTTCTAGGGAAACTACCTACCTGGTCAGCCATCCTACATCTGCAGAACTATGAGAAGAGTCTCTCTAGTATTATTCCATTTTCATTTGTGATAGAGAGATGAATGATCTTGCCAAATCGTTTTTTTAAGAGTTTAGTGATTGGCTTATAAGAGAAGCATTAATCTAGCCAACTTGATTAGTCCATTTATGCCATAGCTCTAGGGTTCCTATATTCACATATGCCATTTCAGACTTCCAAGGGACAGAAGGCTCTCACAAAAGAAAAACTTTTACACTGCTTAAACGGTATAGAATCCACAGAATAAGCAATACACTGTTCTTGGTTCACCAGGCAGCTATGTTTTTTTTTTTTTTTTTGCCCTCTCTGGGTCCCTAGTGAACTGCAACTCATTAAACCCAGATGCATTTGGACATCAGACCCCCTCTCTAACGAGGAAAGAGGTCACCACAAGGAGAAATGCAGAACTGCCAGTCGGATTCACCTCCCACCAGAAACCTACTTTAATGAGCATGTTCTTGCTTCTCAGGGCAATCTTCATGCTCTCACTTTGCTCTCAGCAAGAACACCTGGGATTCTTCAGCCTTGCCATGTGTGGAGAACAGCCCAAAAATAGGCCTGCTAAGACTTCCAAGATGGATTGCTAGTCTTTGTGAGTCACCTCTGAAACCTAAAACTCTGTGCTTTGTGATTTTTGTTTGCATCATTAGGATGAGGAGTTTCAGCAAAGCTAACCACAATTACTTGTAGCTAATCTTAGCAGATATAAAAGCAAGCATTTTCTCTTCCAAATCCATATACATACAAAGGGCAAATAAAACCTAGGGTTGGATAACTCTTTTACAACTACCCTCCTCAACAAAGTACTCATTAACAAAAGCTTTTCAGTATAAATATGGTATTCCACTAAAAATGAGAAGTGTATTTTCCAACTTGATATGATTTTAAATGCTTACCTTTACATACAATACTAGTAAAGAATAATTAGACCTGGGATATTAAGCATACAGATTGCACAGTGGCTCTTCATACAGGGAGATAGGTCAAACTCTGGAAGGACCCATAGACCAGGCTGGCATTCTCATGAGACAGAAGCATACACTGAACTGGGCTTTACAGAATACATAGAACAAGAGGTATCATGGTAAGGCCATGTTTTATCAGAGTGAACTCCAGTACCCACAACCCATGTCCTTCCTCTTGTCTTTTTAGTAAAGAGATATATTGTATCATAGAAACATATATATTAGGATGTATATTAGGATGCATTATATCATATAATGATATATATCAGGACTATCTTTTGGTATATGAACCCATAAGCAGAGTGGGAGGTAGTACCTAGAAATAACCTGGAAACAGAAAAAGGATGAGGTAATACAAGGGCCTGATAAATATGGATTCAATGCTCATTAGAATCCAGGTTGCCTCCTATTTAAAGGAGAACCATACACATTGTTATGTAACTTTATGTTTCAAGCTCATTCAAAGGTCACACCAGGCTACAATGTTTGGGTATACATGTACTTGGGCAAATAGGAGAAAAGGAAGCGTGAAACAAGAAAAGAGAATGGAAAGCATAGTAAGAAAGGAAGGGCACAGAAAGGAAAGAGGGAAATAGTGTTATTGGTACCATAGCTTGTCTATTCCAGACCCAAAGACAACACACAAAAAAACCCATGTCTGAATAAATTGTCATCAATTCTCAATTACTTATGGGAGAGAATGGGAGAGAATGCTAAAGAAAATGAAAATAAAAATTAAAAAGCTGATTTCCGTGGGTTGTTTCAATTTGCCCTAAGAATCTAGGCACATTTTTCAAAGCTTAAAGTGTTTATGTCAGCTTCATGGAATTACAATCCTTAATGTCTCACATTCACATCCAGAGCATAAACGATGACCTATGTTTCCAACACCTCATTAGTCAAAGTTATCAAGTCCCTTTAGCAATATTAGCCCTCACAAACTTTAAGAGCACCAAGCATTACTGCTGCCGTTAATTTGTAGAAAGGAGAAGGTCGAGACTTAAATAAGGAAGAGAATTCAGCTGTCTGAGATTATACTGTGTACCCTGGAGCTGAGTTAAAATACAGACCGCTGGATTCTGCTAACATACCGTATCTTATGTCCATCTTAACTTTTACCCAAAGTTATTGGTTCCCAGACTGGGCAGTGCTGTAATTTCAGAAACTTCTAAAGAGTGCGGTGAGCTCTCTTAACCCAAATGTGGCTCAGAATCCAAACACACGAGCGATTGTTCAGTTCTCTAAGTTCCAGTAGAGTGCAGGTTTGGCCAGAAATTTAATTACCTTGAGGACAGACTGCCTAAATAACTACTGGAAGAGGAGCTTTTTTGGTTGGCTTTGTTTTGTTTTAATAAAAATTAACTTATGGATGAGTAGGATACATACCCAGAAATCAGGTTTCTGACATCTTCTGAAATAGACCACTTTTGTGAGGTTTGAAAGGGAACAAGGAATTGGACTCGTTCTCAGCTGTCTGAGAAGACTGGCACGAGACTGGAATTGAACCCCTGGGATGCTGGATCTGGCCTGCACTGGCTTGTGGAAACAATTGTTAAATTTGTAGGAATTTTGTGAGCCAGTTTTTAATTACAGCCGTTAATGAAATGAAATTATATAAACTTAAAAATAAAGAAATTATGTTAAAAACATAGGTGATTGTACTTAATAGTTATCATTTCCTAATTATCTTACTACATTTTATTATTTATGTCTATTTTATCTGTTCAGTGGGAAGGCTATAAATGGCATACTTCTATGCATCTCTTCTAACTTCACTTTCAGTAACTTCCTGTTGGTAACCTCAAGTAGACAATGGTAAGAGGATTGCCACAAAGGAAATTGGCAAGCAGCAGAGCTAATGATTTATTGTTTTGTTGATTGTCTAGACCAGGGTTCAGAAAACTAGGGCCTACCCAGTATCTGCTTTTATAAATAAAGTTTTATTGGAACATAGCCATACCCATTCACTTATGTATTATCGATGGATACTTTCACACTACAATGGCAGAGTTGAATAGTTTTGAAAAAGATAGTATGGCTCACAAAGCCTAAAATATTGACCATCTGGCCCATTATAGAAAAAGTTGGTCCATCCCTCATCTAGAATTTAAAAAGTGATGAGGCAAATGTTAATAATGCAAACTAAACGCAAAAGCATGTTGTTGTTTGTAGCTGTTCCATTGTGAATAGCACACAAAACTGAAGAAATATTCTTCTATATTGGAAAACTATTATCTGATTCAGCAGAGTAATCACTCATGTTGATGAGTGAGTGAAATTTCAACATAAGCATGCTGAACCTAAAAGTGATTTTAGTTTAATGAATATAATCTGTGTGGGAGTGAAAAGTAGTTTAACAGTAGATCACACATCAGCCTTACAACAATTTTATTGGGTAAGGAGTCAGTGGATCACCTTACACCAATTAGAATGGCTACTATCATAAAAACAGAAAATACATTTTGGCAAGGATGTGGAGAAGTTGAAGCTCTCTTGCATTGTTGGTGGGGATATAAAATGGTATAGCCACTATAGAAAACAGTATGGCAGTTCTTCAAAAAAATTAAGATAAAACTACCATATGATCTGGCAGTGCCATTTCTGGGTGTATGTACATAAGAATTATGAGCAAGGTTGTAAAAGATGATTTGCACACCCATGTTCATAGCGGCAGAATTCATAATAGGCAAAAGGTGGAAGCAACCCAAATCCATCAATGAATGAATAAATAGAATTGTTATATACTTATAATGAAATATTATATAGCCTTAAAAAGGAAGGAAATCTGGTCACATGCTACAGCATAGATGAATCTTGAGGACATTATGCTGAGTGAAATAAACCAGTCACAAAATGACAAATATGATATGATTCCACTTTTATGAAATATCTTCAGTGGTCAAATTCATGGAAACAGAAAGTTGAATGGTGGTTGGCAGGAGCTGGGGGGAAGGATGAATGGAGAGTTGTTGTTTAATGGGTATAGAGTTTCAGCTGTGCAAGATGAAAAAGTTCTGAAGATTGGTTGCACAACAATCTGAATATGCTTAACAGTTTTCAATTATATTATACACTTAAAAATTGTTAAGGTGATGAATTTTATATGTGTTTACTACGATTTAAAAAGAAGAGTTAGTAGATTGAGGTACATTAGTGAAATCCTGGTTAAATTGCAGCCATAGTTTGGCTTATAGATATAATTCAGCAAAAATCAACTAAAAGTATTTGGTGAAAATCAACTATTCCTATTGAATTTATAATGAGTATTATATATGTTATCATCATTTGTAATCCATGTTACATATTCTTTATATGAGTAACATGCAGAATAAAATTACATATAAATATATACACGTATTTTCCTAACCAAAGAACATTTACTAGCACAACACTGTTAGGAGCAAGCTCTCAGGTGGAGTTGGGGTCCACTCTGGTAGAAGGACACTAGCCTGGCTTCAGGTGCCTGAACTCTATTCATTATTCCTCCAGTTACTAGATAGACAATGCTGGGTGACTTGCTTAGGCTCTAGAGTCTCAGTTTCCTTATCTGTTAAGTGAGAAGTGGATTGGGCAATCTGGTTTTCTGCTGCAAAATTCTATGACCACATCATATTGTAAGGTCCATGAAGTTACAGTTTGTTTTTTTTTTTAATCTTTGCATTTCCAAAAACATTTAGCATAGTTCTTTGGACACTCAACCAATGTCTGCAAAATTAAGTTGTACAAAATTTTTCTCAAACTGTTGGTGAATTCTCAAGGATAGATGACAATAGCTAATATTTCTTATATTACTATGCACCAGTTGCTTTATCCCATTTAGTCCTTTTAACTATATGCTGTAGATAGTTATTAACACTACTTATAAAAACAGAGTAAATGAGAGTCCTAAGATCTTACAGCTAGCAAATGGCAAACTGGGATTAGAACTCAGGT
This sequence comes from Prionailurus viverrinus, assembly GCF_022837055.1. Lineage (NCBI taxonomy): Eukaryota > Metazoa > Chordata > Mammalia > Carnivora > Felidae > Prionailurus > Prionailurus viverrinus. Next base: position 74,243,606 of record NC_062565.1, read on the forward strand.
CTGTCTCATTTCACAAAAATCATCTTAAGCACTATGCAATACTGCTTCTTATCAAGATTTAAGGTTTTCTTCCTAAATGTGAGACCTGAAACCATAAAACTCCTAGGAGAAACCATAGGTAGTAATTTCTTTGACATAAGTTGTAGAAACATTTTTCTATATATGTTTCCTCAAGTAAGGAAAACAAAAGCAAAATTAAACTATTGGGACTACACCAAAATTAAAAGCTTTTTTACAGTGAATGAAACCATCAACAAAACAACAAGGTAATGTACTGAATGGGAGAAGATATTTTCAAATAATATATTTGATATGGGGTTAATACCAAAAAATATATAAAGAACTTATACAATGGCACACCAAATATAATAATAATAGTAATAATAATAATAATAATAATAATAATAAATCTGATTAAAACTGGGCAGAGAACCCAGATAGATATTTTTCCAAAGAAGACATACAAATAACCAACAGATATATGGAAAGATGCTCAACATCACTAATCATCAGGGAAATGCAAATCAAAACCACAGTGAGATTGCCTAAAATCAAAAAAGGAGGAAGTAACAAGCTTTGGCAAGAATGTAGAGAAAAAGGAACCCTCAGACACTGTTGGTGGGAATGCAAATTGGTGCAACCATTATGGAAAACTGTATGGAGGTTCTTCAAAAAGAATTACAAGTAGAATTATGATATGATGTATTATTCTGATACTGGGTATTTACCCAAACAAAATGAAAACACTAATTTCAAAACATATATGTGCCCCTATGTTTATTGCAGCATGGAAGGAATCCAAATGTCCACTGATAGGTGAATGGATAACGAAAGCGTGGCGTGTGTGTGTGTGTGTGTGTAAATAATCAAATGGAATATTACACAGCCATAAAAAAGAATAAGATCTTGCCCTTTGCAACAACATGCATGGACCTAGAGAGTATAATGCTAAGTGAAATAAGTCAGATAGAGAAAGGCAAATACTAATATGATTTTACTTATATATAGAATTTAAGAAACAAAACAAACTAAGCAAACTAAAGAGACACACACACAAAGCAGACTCTTAACTATAGAGAACAAACTGGTGGTTACTAGAGGGGAGGTGGGTAGGGGGATGTGGGAAATAGGTGAAGGACTAACAGTACACTTATGATGAGCACTGAGTAATGTATGGAATTGTTGAATTATTATATTGGACACCCAAAACTAATATAACACTGTATGTTAATTATACTTCAATAAAAAATGAAAAAACTACTCAGAGAAAAAAGAATTAAGGTGTTCCCCACAATTCTAATCATGAAGAAGCCCTCTGAAATGCTATAAAGTAAAATGACTAGCAAGTCTTTACATCTATTCATTGTGACCCTAGAGGTGATATATATCATCTGTGTCTGTAACTTTAGTGATTTGGTCAGGATCATCTGTTTCTCTAAAATGCAGATTTCTGGGCTCCACTCTAGACATATTCAATCAGAATCTCTGGAGTGAGGTCAGGAAGCCATTTTTTTATGTGTTTTTTTTAAATTTATTTTTGAGAGAGAGAGAGAGAGACACTGTGAGCCGGGGAGGGACAGAGAGAGAGGGAGACACAGAATCTGAAGCAGCCTCCAGGCTCTGAGCTGTCCACACAGAGTCCGACGCGGGGCTGGAACCCAAGAACTGTGAGATCATGACCTGAGCCAAAGTCGGACACTTAACCAACTGAGCCACCCAGGAACCCCAGGAAGCCATGTTTTTATCCGGATCATTATGATTTGGGCATCTGTACCACATTTGGGATAGTACTGATCTAGAGCTGAGACTTTCAAACATTTTTAACCACAACTCACTTAATACATTTTATATCATGACCCAGCACTTATGTATGTGTCCACAAAAATGTGAGAATTCTGACTCTTATTGTTTACTTTTATTTGTATTGCATGTTCAAAAGCCATTCTGTGCAAGACTATTTAGCAAAATGCCATCATGAGGTTCATAGTTGGTAATTTCATGAGGGATAACCAAAAGCTGCTGTATTTCATAAATCATGCAAGAACAGATTTTGAGTATGATTAAGAACTAGAAGTAAACCTACATTCCAAGAAGGCAAAATATTGCTTGACATTTTTTAAATGATTCCTTCCCACCCCCAGATTTATTGAGGTATAATTGACAAATAAAATTGTATGTATTTAAAATGTACAACATGATGATTTGACATATGTATACTTTGTGAAATAATTACCATGATCAGATTAATAAACGCATCTTTCAATCACAGTTACCCTTTTTTTGTGGCAACAACACTTGAGATCTACTCTTTGCAAATTTCAAGTATACAATACAGTATTATTAATAATAGTCACCATGCTATCTATTGGAGCCCCAGAACTTATTCATCTTATAACAAAAGACTTGTACCCTGTGACCAGGATCTCCCCATTTTCCCAACCTCCATCCCCTGGCAACCACCATTCTACTGTGTTTCTATGAGTTTGACTTTTTAAAAAAAATTCACATATAAGTGATATCATGCAGTATTGGTCTTTCTCTGACTTATTTCAGTTAGCATAATATAAAGTTTTTTAGGTTCCTTTATGTTGTTGCAAATGATAGGATTTCCTTCTTTCTCATGTCTGAACAATATTATCCAGCCATCCATCAGTGGACTTTTAGTTGTTTCCCAAATCTTGGGTATTGTGTATGATGCTGCAATGAACGTGCCAGTAAAGATATCTCATTGAGATATTTATTTTGTTTGCTTTGGATATATATTTAGAAATGACATTGCTAGATTATATGGTAGTTCTATTTTTAATTTTTGGAGGAACCTCCATATAGTTTTCCATAATGGTTGTACCAATTTACTTTCCTACCAACAGTGTTTAAGTGTTCCTTTTTCTCCATGTCCTTGCCAACCTTTGTTATTTCTTGTCCTTTTGATAAAAGCCATCCTAACAGGTATGAGATGATGTTTCATTGTGCTTTTGATTTACATTTCTCTGATTATTAGTGATGCTGAGCACCTTTTTATATGCTTATTGGATATTAATATGTCTTTTTTGCAAAAATATGTATTCAGGTCCATAGCCCATTTTTTAATCAAACTTTTTGCTATTGAGTTGTAGGAGTTCCTTATGTGTGTGTTTGGATATTAACCCCTATCAGATATATGCTCTGCAGACTTTTTTTTCCCCATTAGATAGGTTGTCTTTACATTTTTTTTTTTATTGTTTCCCTTGCTGTGCAGAAGCCTTTAGTTGATGTAGTCCTAGTTGTTTGTTTGTGTTTTTACTTCATGAACTTTGTTTCTTAACTGCTGTTGCTAGGACTTTCAGTAATATGTTGAATAGAAGTGGTGAGCATGGGTGATATTATCTTGTTTTCACCATTGAGTGTGATGTTAGTTGTGAGTTTTATTAAGTTAGTTCCTTCTATGCCTAATTCATTGAGAGTTTTCATTGTAAACGTATTGTATTTTATCAAATGCTTTTTCTTCATTTATTGAGATGCTCATATGAATATTCTTCATTCTGTTAACGTGTTATATCACATGTATTGACTTGCATATGTTGAACCATCCTTGCATCCCAAGGATAAATCCACTTGATCATGGTGTATGATCCTTTTAAGGTGCTGTTAAATTCTATTGGCTAGTATTTTGTTGAAGATTCATGAGGAATATTGGCCTGTAATTTTCTTTCCTTATAGTGTCTGTGTCTGGCTTTGGTATCAAACTAACACTGGCCTTGTAAAATGAATTTAGAAATATTCTCTCCTATCCATTTTTCTTTTTTGAAAAAGTTTGAGGAGTATTGGTATTAATTTTTGAAATGTTTGGTAGAGTTCACCAGTGAAGTCATTAAGCCCTGGGTTTTTCTTTGTTAGGAGATTCCTGATTACCAATTTAATCTCCTTACTTGTTATTGATCTGTTCAGATTTTTTGTCTTTTCATGATTTGGTCCTGGTAGGTTGTATGTTTCTAGGAATTTAACTTTTTCTTCTAGGGTATCTAATTTGTTGTTGTGTTACTATATCTTATGATCTTTTCTATTTCTGTAGTATTGATTTTAATGTCTCCTCTTTCATTTAGAATTTTATGTATTTGAGTCTTTTTTTTTCAGTCTAGCTAAAGGTCTGTCAATTTTTTAAAAATTTCTTTAATATTTTATTTTATTTTTGAGAGAGAGACAGAAAGACACAGAACCTGAAGCAGCTTCAGGCTCTGAGCTGTCAGCACAAAGCCCAGTGCGGGACTCGAACCCATGAACGGTGAGATCATGACCTGTGCTGAAGTCTGACACTTGACCGACTGAGCCACCCAGGTGCCCCAAGTTCTGTCAATTTTGTGTTTTCAAAAACAACTCTTAGCTTCACTTACCTTTTTAATTGTTTTTCTGATCTGTATTTCATTTATTTCTGCTTTGATATTTGTTATTTTTTACTTTTGTTAACTTTAGGCTTAGTTTATTCTTTTTGTATTTCCTTGAAGTTTAAAGTTAGATTGTTCATTTGAGATCACATTTTTCTTATTGTTGGTATTTATCACTATCAATTACCCTCAGGACTGTTTTTACTGCATCCCATAAATTTTGGTGTGTTGTATTTCGGTTTTCATTTGTTTCAACATATATGTGCCTTCCCTTTTGATTTCTCCTTTGATCCATTGGTTGTTCAGAACTATGTTGTTCAATTCTACATGTTCATAATTTTTTCAGGTTTTCTCCCATTACTGATATCAAATGTCCTATCATTGTTGTTTGCAAAGATACTTGATATTATTTCAAATTTCTTAAATTTGTTAAGACTTGTTTTGAGACCTAAGATATATCCTGAAGAATATTCTGTGTGTACCTGAAAAGAATGTGTATTCACGTGCTGTTGGATGGTATGTTCTGTATATGTCTGTTAGGTCCGTGCAGTCTAAAGCATAGTACAAGTCCAATATTTCTGTATTGATTTTCTATCTGGATGGTCTATGCATTATTGAAAGTGGTGTACTAGTCTTCTACCATTATTGTATTATTATCTATTTCTCCCTTCAGATGTGTTAGTATTTTGCTTAATATATTTATGTGTTCAGATGTTGGGTATATATATATATATTTACAATTATCATATCTTCTTGCTGAATTGACCCCTTTATTACTATATAATAACCTTCTATGTCTCTGGTTACAATATTTTACTTAAAATCTGTTTTGTCTGGTATAAGTGTTGCTATTCCTGTTCTCTGTTGGATTCCATATGCATGGAATACCTTTTTCCATCCCTTCACTTTCAGCCTACCTGCGTCCTTAAAGCTGAAGTCTCTTGTAGGCAGCATATAGTTGGGCCTTCTTTTTCTTTTATCCATTCATCCACTCTATGTCTTGTAATTAGAGAATTTAATCCACTTACATTTAAAGTAATTATTTATAGGTAAAGACTAATGCCATCTTATTAATTGTTTTCCAGCTGTTTTGTAGTTCTTCCTCTCTTACTGCTTTCCTTTGTGAATTAATGATTTTTCTTAGTGGTATACTTTGATTCCCTTCTCTTTATCGTTTGGGTGTCTACTAGTGATGTTTTCTTTGTGTTTACCATGAAATTTACATAAATTACCTTGTAGCTATGAGTCTCTTTTAAGGTGATAACAGTTTAACTTTTTGTACAAAAACTATCCTGTTACTCCTTGCCCACATTTAATACTTTTGATATCATAATTTACATCTATTTATACAGTGAATCCATTAAAAATTATTGAAACTCTAGTTATTTTTAATATTTTTGTTTTTTAATCTTCATATTATTTAAGTGATTCACACAACACATTACAGTATTAGAGTATTCCGAATTTGACTATATACTTACCCTTATCAGTGTGTCTTGTATTTTAATATATTTTCATGTTACTATTTAGCAGCCTTTTATTTCAGCTTAAAAAACTTTTAGCATCTTGTAAGGCAGGTCTAACAGTAGTGAACCTCTCAGCTTTTGCTTATCTGGGAAAGTCTATCTTTCCATTTATAAAGGACAGTTTTGCTGTGAGTAAAGTATTCTTGGCTGGCATTTGTTTTCTTTCAGTACTTTGAACTTATTGACCCACTCTCTGGCCTGCAGAGTTTCTGCTAATAAATCCACTCACAGCCTTATGGGGGTTCTTTTGTATGTAATATTTTTTTCTTGCTGCTTTAAAAATTCGCTTTAATTTTAGAGTTTTATTAGAATATATCTGGGAGAAGATCTTTTTGGATTGAACCTGTTCAGAACTTAGGCTTTTCATGAACTTGGATGTCCAAATCTCTTCCCAGATTTGGGAAGTTCTCAGCCATTATGTCTTCGAATAAGGTTTTTGTCCCTTTATGCCTTTCTTCTCCTTCTGGGACTCCTGCAATGCAGAAATTGCTTTGCTTTCTGTTTTGTTTTGGTTCATTTTTTTAAATGATATTCCACAATTCAGTCTATTCATTTTTTAAATTTGTTCTCCTACCAGACAACTTCAAGTGTGCTATCGTTGAGTCCATAGATATTCTTCTGTTTGATCAATTCTGCTATTAAAGCCCACCATTGCAATTTTTGTTTGTTTCATTCATTGTATTCTTCAGCTCTAGAATTTCTGCTTGGGTTCTTTTTTATGATTTCTCTTTCTCTGTTAAACCTTTCACTTTGATCATGTACTGTTTTCCTGATTCCACTGGATTGTCTTTTCGTATTTTCTTTTAGTTTGCCAAACTTCCTTAAAACAATTATTTCGAATTCTTTATTGGGTAAAATTCAGATCTTCATTTCTTTGGGTTCAGTTACTGGAAAGTTACTGTGTTCCTTTGATGGTGTCATGCTTCATTGACTTTTCATGTTCCTTGACTTCTTGAGTTGCTGCCTTCACATTTGAAGAAGGAGTCATGTCCTGCAGTGTTACTGACTGGCTTCAGAAGAGAAACACTTTCTGTCACTCTTGCTAGAGATTCTGAGATTTTCTTAGACATTTTCTATGATTATGCCTACTCCATACTTTTTTTCCTTCTTAAGTTCTTAAGATTGTATGCCTTCTCTTGGTCCTGCAAAGCTAGGTTGGTTGTTGAAAAATCTCTATCTGCTTTCCTTCGGGTGGTGCCAAATTGTCAAGTTGTACTTTCTCCCAATCCTACAGTGTCAGGCTTGTTTTCTGCATGTGCTCACCTGCAAAGCTTGCCATCTGCACATCTGCAGTGGCTTGCACTTGCCCCCTTTGAAGCATGTACAGGCAGCTGGCCATAGAGTAGGATGTGTGGGGGTGAGACTTGCAGAATGTTAGGGGTAAAGTGAAGGTGTTCCTCTTACCTTCTTCAGTACATCCAAACTTGGCTATTTTTTTATTTTTTATTTTTTGGCTTCAACAGCGTGCTAGAACTTCTCTGCTGGATTTCTGGACCTCTGCAATGGTAATCTTATCTGTGGGTGATGGTCAAAATTAGTGTTCTTGAGAGGAAGATGGAAGAAAACTCAATTGTGTCATCCTGTTTTAACTCCCCTGATGTTTTCTACTTGAATCTATTCCATTCTATCTTTTTAAAAGATACTGAGAAAAATTTCATGTCTTATGAATTGGTCACAAACTACAGTTTATAATGTATTGATTTAGAAGGTTTACACCTACACTGCATGCCTTCTTTTTTCCTAATTTAAGAGTTTCCATGTCATATAAAAAATCAGCTGTCATACTTGCATCCCTAGTTACCTTGACTATTTCAGACAAGACTGGATTCCCACTTTCTCTTCCTTTACGCCAAAGTAAAGGGATAAACCTTTTTGAAAGTTCCATTTAACTAGTGATTTTCATCTGTCTCACCACATCACCAGTTATTAGTCATGGCAGCTACAACTCTGCATCCCATTGGTGAAACCCTTCATCTTTAACTCTTGCTTCGGATCCTGTTTGTCTGTATATGTCCCACCTGGCACAGCACAGGGTTCATTCACTGTTGGCCTAGGATTTGATCCACAATTCCAGGGTTTGCTACCACTCCTGTTATAAATATGAATAACTTGCCAAGTGTAAGCTTGTAACTTTCTTTATTCCTGAGAATTATCTACCAAGGAGAATTACCAAATGATTTCTTTTAGGAGTTAGCTAAGAAGATAGGTCTGTTTTCCTGATATTGTTGAAAAAAATATCAGACACCTTCACTTTACCAAGTCGCTTACATTTCATTCGGGAATTAAGATATGGAAGCTTTTTATTTTTATGAAGTGAGTTTGTAAACCAAAAATAGGAAATATAGTTTCGTTATTGGGAGCTGCATTTTGAAAGGATCAGGCACAAAATATTAATCTATTTTATGTTAGCAAGAGAAATCTATCTTTATTTCTTCATCTTCCTCTTTTATCTCCTTTATTCTTTTTAAAATCTATTTGTCACCCATTTAACACATATACATTGAGAGCTTAGCATGTACCAGGCAATGGGGTGCAAAGGCAATAGGAAAGTGTCCTAATTTATTCTTAGGGGGGCTGCAATCTGATGGTGGGAGAAAGTCTCCAGTTAATCAGAAGTGATAATGTTATAATAAAAGAGACATCCAAAGCAGAGTGGAGCAGTCAGGTAAGACTTTTCTGATAAGGTAATATTTGAGCAAAGTCTCAAAGGGTGAATAAAAGTATCAAGAAGTGAAAGAAAGGGAAGTAGGGAATTTGTCTCAGTTTGGGTTTCACTGAAAACAGAGCCTGTGATAACGACTCAGGTGCAGGTACTTAATTTGCAGCATGATCCGGAAGCTAGAGTGAAAGAATGTGAGGCAGAGAAAGAAGAGAAAGTCAATAAAGGTTGTTTTTGAGCTTATTACAACTGTGGACAGCTAGACTTTAGTCCACTGAGGACCTTTGGAGAAACATGTAAAATGTGCCACAGAATTGTCTTCCAAGGACAAAGGGTAGTGTCTCCATCAACTCCTATCCTCATTGGAATATGATGCATGCACATGTGCAGTGGAAGGAGCATGTGGCATTGTCTGCCTTGTTTTCTAACGGGTGAGGACCCTCATTTTTTTGCAGCCAGTAACACATGGGGTAGAGTTGAGGCATTCTAAATATCCTGTACCATTTTCCAAATGTTCTTCATTCATGTGAGTTGAGATCTGCCTGAATTTTCCTTAATCTACCTACAACATGCCTTACAATTTGGGTAGATTCTTTACACAGTCTCATGTAGGTAATACAACCAATTTCAGTTTCTAGTGTTGTGGATGTTCATTTATTTTTAAGTTCTATGATTCAGTGAAAGGTTAAAATGATCTTAATGAGGACTGCTCTCTCGATGGCATTTTGAACTCTTGTGTGATATGGTATAGTAGTTTACCCTATTATATATACTTGAGTGTGAGAGGTCCTATATCATCTTCAATAGGAACATCTGTAGAAATCAGCTTTTGTTTGGTGAAAACATGTTTAGGACTTCTTCTTATATCCTGTTATTTCTAGTTTTTATGAGTGCAAGAAAGTAATCAGAATAATTATATTAATTTATTCATGATTGGTAAGCAATAAAGACCAAACTCAGTCTCATAATTGCAATGTTAAAAAGAACACTATGTTGCTTCCATATCTTGGTTATTGTGAGTAATGCTGCAATGAATGTAGGAGTGTATGTGTCTTTTCAAATCAGTGTTTTCATCTTCTTTGCAGAAAATACCCAGAAGTGGAATTACTGGATACATGGTAGTTCCATTTTTAATTTTTGAGGAATTTCCCTCCTGTTTTCCATATTTGCTGCACCATTTTGCTTTCCCACCACCAAGTGTTCCCTTTTCTCCATATCCTTGACAACACCTGTTATTTCTTGTCTTTTTGATTATAGTCCTTCTGACAAATGTGACATGATACCTTGTGGTTTCGGTTTGCATTTCCCTGATGATTCGTGATGTTGAACATCTTTTCATATGCCTATTTGGCCACCTGTGTGTCCTCTTTGGAGGAATTTCTTTTCAGATATTCTGCTCATTTTTAAATTGGGTTGTTAGGTTTTTTAATATTGAGTTGTGTGGGTTTTTAAAAGTATATTTTGGATATTAACCCATGATCAGTTTTATCATTTGTAAAATCTCTCATTCAGTAGATTGCCTTGTCATTTTGTTAGTGGTTTCCTTCACTGCTCATAAGCTTTTTGGTTTGATATAGTCCCATTTGTTTATTTTTGCTATTGTTGTCCTTGCCTGAGGAGACCTATCCAAAACATATTGCTCAGCCTGATGTCTGAGAGCTTACCACCTATGTTTTCGACAGATGAATGGATAAAAAAGATGTGGTAAATGTATACAATGGAATATTACTCAGGTATAAAAAGAATTAAATCTTGCCATTTGTGATAACATATGCTGAGTGAAATAAGTCAGACAGAAAAAGACAAATATGGTATGACTTCACTTATATGTGGAATCTAAAACCAAAACAAAACAGAAACAGACTCATAAATACAGAGAACAATCTGGTGGTTGCCAGAGAGGATGATGGTGGGGGAGTGGGGAAAGTAGGTGAAGAGAATTAAAAGGTACAAACTTATAGTTATTAAAAAAAATAAGACATGGGGATACAATGTACAGCATAGAGAAAACAGTTAGTAGTATGTAACAACTTTGTATGTGACAGATGGTAGCTAGATTTATCTAGGTGATCGCTTCATAATACATATAAATGCTGAATCACTAGGTTGTATACCTGAAACTAATATAATACTGTATGTCAACTATACTTCAATCAAAAAAGAACACTATGCACTAATATAAGAAAAATGTGGATAGGAAAATAATTTTATAATTCAAAAACAAAAAATAAATTTTGGAATAAAATTTACCAATAAAATATTATTTTACATAACCAGATAGAATAAAATTACAGGATCAGATTAGAATAACTTTCTTTATAATAAAGTAATTGTAATAGAACCTAGTCTCTTGAATAAGTAAAATGAATTTTAGTATAAGAAAAATAAAATCATTGCTGGAATTATTATTCAAATATTAACTTGTTCTTAATTCTTTATATTTTCCAGATTTTATTTTCAAAATGGCTAAGTTATCGTATTTTCCCAAACATTACAATTTATCATTTTTTTATTTTTTCAAAGGTGGCATACTGAGATTGCTTTTTCAGAAGACTCAACTAGTTACTGAAAATGAAAACGAGGTGAGGTGCAAATAGCTGCTTTAAAGTAGAGTTTTATGGGATTTAAGAGCTTTTTTTAAACAATACTAACAAGAAAAAATATTATTTCAAATAATAATTGAAATATATACAGAAATATCTCACCACTAGCATATATTTAAAAGTTTCTGTTTTTTCTTTTATGGGACGTTTTGAGTAAAACCTACCACCCCCCTCTTTTTGGTGGATATCATGGTCTCAAATAATTAAAATATATTTTCAGGGGCAAACACCCATGACTTCAGAAAAAGTTACTTAAAATGTTCACTGACCTTCTTATCAACAAAGCATCTTATAAATGTACATCATAACATTGTAAAAAATGGACACGCAAGTATTATGTCTATTTTAAAAGTGGAGCCACTGAATTAAAGATTATAGTTAGAATGAGAGACTAAATGATAACTCAGGGATATTTGCAAGGTTTACTTCCTGAGATACGTGCCTACCAAATGATTATGATCATATGTTTAATATCTCTTTGAATCCAAGGATCCAATCATCTTTCATACCCAATCTTCAGGACTACTTCCTTCCAAGCTTTATAGTCAACCTACTGTTAACTGTTGATGTTTCTATGATCACTAACAGCATTTGTTCATCATGTTGCACAATGTTTTCAACATGATAGGAATATTAGAACTTTAAACTTAGAAAGGACTCCTACAATTATCTACATGTATGGAATGTTTCTCCATTTCAAAACCAGTTAGGTATCTATGATGCTGATAAATGTTAGCAATCAGCTCTCTTAGGGGGAAAAAAAACCCTCAGATGTAAACAGTTTGACAATTTCTATGGTGTAAATACTCCCACTATGGCCAATCTCAAGCTTCCAATATGATGACCTCACTGAATGTGGTGTTCTTTATATAAAATTTTCACCACGTAGATACAGTATACCTAAATAACTTCAAGAACATAGATAATAGTAAAATACTTACAAAGTGATAAGCTTTGAATATATACTGCCTTAGTGTTTTAATATAATTTACTTAGTTGTATATAGAATTTTAGTTTATATAGTTGTTTATAGAATTTAATTTTTATTATTGGTTGTGCTTAAAAACTGGCTTGAAAACTTCCTAAAAATTTAGCAAGCAGCTCTCATGAGCTGGTAAAGCCAGCTGGAGTACACCACTGAACTATAAAGGTGTTATGACTGCTGATTTACAGATGAGGAAACTGGGACTCAAAAGAAGGAAAGTAAATGAACGTGCATTGACTACCTATTTGAGGTCATGCATGGTGTTGGTCACTTAATAAATCATAGCTCATAAACAACTCAAGGAGCCAGGATATCTTACTCCAGTTTTATGGATATAAAAACAGATTTTTCTAAATGTCGCAATGCTATTAGGTGACAAACTCAGGATTAGAGCTCAGGTTCTCTGACTCAGGAGTCTTGATTTTATTTATACCAGTATCACTTGCTGTCTAGGTTTTCACATAAACTATGGAAGAACACCAAAGGCAGACACTGAGATACAGCCATGAGCTGTGTGGCTTTTAAAATACTATTTTTTGGCAGTGAATATGGCTATAGATTTCCAAAATAACAATATATAAATAGTGGATAATTATGACTGCATTGATTTGATTTCAGAAATAAAGATACTTGTGGGGTGCCTGGGTGGCTCAGTGGGTTGAGTGGGCCAACTCTTGATTTCCCAAGGTTGTGGGCTCCCTGTGTCAGGCTTCATGTTGAGTGTGGAGCCTGCTTAAGATTCTCTCTCTCTCTCTCTCTCTCTCTCTTTGCCCCTCTCCCCTGCTTGCATTTGCTCTGTCACTCTCTCTCTAAAATAAAAAAAAATAATAAAATAAAGACACTGGTTTTAAATTTTTAGTAACTAAAAAGCTCAGGTAAAAATAAGACTAAGGAAGGACAGAGAGAAATATATCATAGTACAGTGGTTATAATATTGAAAAGTATGATGTAATAAGTAAAGTGTAACATTACAGACATTATAAATAATTACTTTTTGTAAACTCAGTACTGTGAGGACTGGTGGCTCAATATAGAAATGAGACAGAAGACACAGATGTTCAACAAAACAATGTCTAAGGTGAATCCTTTATTCAGGAAATCCATCTTACTAACTTTCTTTTACTGTATGTTGCTTTTAATCGAACATCAACAACAAAAAGAAATCAGCATACAACAAACTAACCTCCATCACCACTGATTGTTTGCAGTCACTTTGAAGACTAATACAATGTGATATTATCATGTAATGTTACTCAAAAAGGCTTAATGCAGTTGCTGTAAGAAAATAAAAATTAAATAACAATAAAATATTCTAATTATGATCAAGGTACCTTGTAAGTGAAAATGGGTTTAGAAGTGAAAGATCCACCTTTTACGAAGTCTCACTGTAAGCACACCATGAATTCGTTAATTTTTCTTATATATATATTTTGAAGCAATATAGGGTGATAAATTTCTGTATAAATATTACCATATTCAAAAATAAGTGTTGTTATGTTTTATTTTTTAAAAAGTATCAGGTACTGTGTATTTCACTTAGCATAAATAAAATCAAAAATCTGGAACCACTAAGCCACAAATCTCTTTGGGCAATAGGAACTATACTGCTTTCAGGAAAGAAAAGTACTTTAAATTCTGAATGTTAAAGGTCTTTTTGGTAATGTAAATTATTATGTGTCTTTTGTAATTCTTGTCTTCTAAGTTACTGAACATCTATCACAATTAATTTTCTTCTTTCAAAATTATATCACCAAAAGTGACATTTGGAACCAATACTGAATTTAAACAGATTTCCTTGTTTTCTGTCTGCGCCCTTCATGGCAGCCACAGCAAGAATCGCTTTTGGGGTGATCCACAGAGCTGTTTCTAAGCGGGAAGTTCCCTGCCTTTCCCCAGGGCATCAGCAACTCTTTGGCACATTGCCACTAGCATGAACAATTTCAGAAGGGTTTTGTAAGACGGGGCCTTACCTCTCTGCCTGCTGACTCGAGGCCTGACAAATAGTGACAGGTGAGAGTGACAAATGGCCATTACTACCATCCGAGATATCTCCCATAAGGGCAGAGCCTGAACATGGCTCTGAATATGCCTCCGTTACACTCCCAACTTGGAGAAAACAGACCCAGTAAAATTAAAATCATTAAATTAATCACATTATTTACAAGTAAATAAATGAGGAAAAAAAGGCACTCATGCCCAGAAGAATATGAAAACATGAGAACATAGAGTTAGATTTTATCCTGATGTGTTTCTAGTATCTTTAGACATCACATTTTGTTTCACTAATAATTTATGCAGTCATTATCTGATATGCAAACAACTTAGATTCTTTCTCACGCAGTGCTCTGATTGTTCTATACTGTAGAATTCACTGTAAGGCAGACTCACTGTGTATCTTATCCGAAGACAGTTCTTATTGGAAGTACAAGAAAACCTAATTAAAACGCTTTAACATTTAGCCTTGTCCTCCACTGTAAATCTCTGGCAGTGCGTGGATTACACGTATATCATAGGGTTTAAACTATTGCAGGACAGTGTTGCCATTACTTCTCTTTTTGGTCCAAGATTCAGAAATCTAAGCCTGGGTAGCCAAGGTCTGAGTTTTTATATGGTGATTCAGCCAAAAAACACTAAAGAAGCTTCCTCCCACAATTCCTTGCTTTACTCCATTATCTGTCCACTGCATTATTCTTCACACTATTAAAATGTAATAGAGACCATGGGGAAATTTCTCTCTCTTTTTTAAAGCATGTCTCATATATTTGTCTGAGTGCCTAGGCATTATAATGATAGGTGCTTTCAAAGAACCTAGAGATAAAAAGAAGCATCTAAATCAATGTCCAGAATACCAGAACCATTATTACTTGAGATGAGACAGAGAAGCAGGTCATACTTTTGAACATTTTTCTTAGGATTAAAAAAAATGGAAGAAAACTTTTATGTTTTAGCAAGTAAAAAGAGACAGCAGCAAATTGCTTTGGGAAGGAGACTGGTATATGAGAATGTGGCATGGGGGCCAAGAACAGGTCCTTGAACCAGACTACACAGAGTCAAGCCTCCACTCCATCTCTTCTACTGTGTCTGTGTCACTGTGGGTGAGTTTCTTAGTCCTCTGTGTCTCAATTTCCTCAACTTTACAATGGGGATAATAGTATCCGATCATTGAGACTTATTAAGATTAAATAGATTTATATAAGTACTTTGTTAAGTAAGCAATTAATATTAGCTATTATTATATTATACACCATGTTTAATACCTCATTTTTGATGATGCCTGGGTTGTGATGAGCACTGGGAGTCATATGTAAGTGATGAATCATTAAATTCTATTCCTGAAGTCAATATTACACTATATGCTAACTAAATGAAATTTATTTATTTATTATTATTTAAAAAAATTTTTTTTTCAACGTTTTTTATTTATTTTTGGGACAGAGAGAGACAGAGCATGAACGGGGGAGGGGCAGAGAGAGAGGGAGACACAGAATCGGAAACAGGCTCCAGGCTCCGAACCATTAGCCCAGAGCCCGACGCGGGGCTCGAACTCAGGAACCGTGAGACCATGACCTGAGCTGAAGTCGGACACTTAACCGACTGCGCCACCCAGGCGCCCCCTAAATGAAATTTAAATAAAAACTTGAAACCAAAAAAGTAATAAATGAAATAAAATACCTCCTTTTTTGCCATTGTGTAGAATAAAAGAGTACACAGCTTTTCCTACCAGACCATTATGAGGATTACACAAATAATTGTTAATTTAATGAAGTGGGTACCCACTTGGATGATTGGGACATTACATAGTTGCAATTATTAATGACATATTAATCAGGTGTCACATGTAATACTATGATAGACGTCTGGGAAGTAGGGGATTTTTATTAATTGTATTTGTAATGCATTTCTTAGAGACGAATTTGTCAGTATTTAGTTTATTCAAGCTCAGGAAAGAAACACAATTATGCATATTATGAAATATGCTTTCTTCTTGGAAAAACTCCATGTGGATATGTTTTACCTTGAATAAACTGTTTAGGACTTTTTTTCTGCTCTACTGGCCCAAAATTTGGATGTAATGCATTTAGATTTCAGCAAAGCCAAAAAAGCCACTTACTGAAACTGCTCAATAAGATCTATAATGATAATAGCATTCTTTCTAATTTTACATAAAAGAAAACTAAAATTTCACATTTTCTAGCACAGAGTAGGCACTTGATCAATTAAAACATATATATCAAAATATACACAAAGAGATCTAATTTTATTCCTGACTCCAGCATTTAATATTTATGTTACTATAAGTTAGACTTTAAAATGCCAATTTTAATTTAATATACAATGTTAAAAGATGAGCATAGACAATACCGACACCTGCTAAAATAGCACTGGAGCCCTTTTTTTAAGAACCACATTCGACTTCAAGCCCCATGAAAGCAGAGACTGCTCCAAGTGCCCTGAACGGTGCCAGGCACACAATAGGTGCACAATCAGTGTATTTGTTGACATTAAAGTTCTTGAATTAGGGGCACCTGGTGGCGCAGTCGGTTGAGCGTCCGACTTCAGCCGGGTCACGATCTCGCGGTCCGTAAGTTCCAGCCCCGCGTCGGGCTCTGGGCTGACGGCTCAGAGCCTGGAGCCTGTTTCCCATTCTGTGTCTCCCTCTCTTTCTTCCCCTCCCCCGTTCATGCTCTGTCTCTCTCTGTCCCCAAAATAAATAAACGTTGAAAAAAAAATTTTTAAGTTCTTTTTTTTTTTTTTTTTTTTAATTTTTTTTTTTTTTTCAACGTTTATTTATTTTTGGGACAGAGAGAGACAGAGCATGAACGGGGGAGGGGCAGAGAGAGAGGCAGACACAGAATCGGAAACAGGCTCCAGGCTCCGAGCCATCAGCCCAGAGCCCGACGCGGGGCTCGAACTCACGGACCGCGAGATCGTGACCTGGTTGAAGTCCGACGCTTAACCGACTGCGCCACCCAGGCGCCCCAAAAATTTTAAAGTTCTTGAATTAGACTAGAAGGAATAAGACCTTTGTCTTTACACCAAAAATTGAAAAAATAAAGAACACAAATAAGGAGAGACTAATGACAGTACTACATTTGAGATATGGTTTTACTTTCTTTTCTCATCCCTTTTTGTGAGAATGTGGAATTTTGGAGGGCCCTGAATGCCCTTATTTAATCTAGATAGGTTTTGGATCCCTGACATTTTCATGCTTTTTGAATAATAGGGTTTTCAAACCATTTAGGCCACTCTAAGGGGTGTATGTTAGGGGCATAACATACATAAATATATAAGGTGAATAGAAATTTGTGGTTCAGAGATATTTTTTTAAGATTTTTTAAGACCATTTTTACTTTAGGTTCAAGATGATGCATTCATTTTTTTTGGATTATTATTAGATTTTTATTTCTTTTTGCTCCAAGAGAAGCCAGCATAATAACAAAGCTGTAACAAAGACAGTATACCTGTTGTATACTGAGTGACTGCTATGGGCCAGGTGCTGTCCTGAGCACTTGACATGTCCTCACAGGGTAGCTGTGAGAGCGATCGTGCACCTGGGCACAGAGGTTCTCTGTGAAATTCAGTGACTTGTTCAAGCTCACACACAGCCAAATTCCAATGACACGTTGTGAGCCCACTCAGTCTGTCTTCCACCCTCATTATCTGATGAAATCAAAGCCGTGAGATACTTTATAAATCATATCATAGGAATTACATACAAGTTATATATATGGTATAGGCTTTGTTTTCTAATTCAATTAAAGGCCACTTAAAAACAATTTTCCCTTGAGGAAGTAGAATCACAAATGATAAAGTTTCCAAGAATTCGGAAATGTTTCTTTACATCTTAGTACCTTATTTTCTAAAAATCTCTCCTATCAATGTTCCTTTCTACATATTCACTTCTTTGAAAATAAATAGAAACAAAGTCAAAAGCTTATCTTGATACAGTTTAGAGTCAGCCAAATTCAGCTTTTAATTAAAAACAATTTTTTTAAGTAGGTTTCACACTCAGCATGGAGCTTGAACTCGCAAACCTGAGATCAAGAGTTACACACTCTATCGACTGAACCAGCCAGGAACCCCCAAATTTAGTTTTTGAAGAGTTAAAGTCAACCATAAGTGCTGCACTTGGCTGCTGGAAAGCACTGGCCATCCAGTAGCATTAGATGATCTTCCCAAGCCTTTTCCCAGAGACAGAATCAGTGAAGAGAGGCTGCTGAGAGAGATGGATGAAGATTATAGGCCATCACAGTGTACAGGTCTCCTGAGTGAGGCATCTCCTTGATGGTCACTTGCCAGAGAGTAATGGCAAAGGAACAGATGTCAGCTTTGATCATTATGGTCTCTCAGGAGCTCTGGTGCTTGTTGTTGTGTGTGTCATCTAGGTGGTAGGGAAGAGTCTGTGGAAGCACAGGAAGTATTCTAGCTTCTCAGAGCAACCAGTAACCAATTTTATAGGCATCTTGCTTACTGATCAAAATGTTTACCAGCTTCATGTACAAGTGCACAATGCTTTATGAGGAAAGAAAACCAGGCCATTCACACAGCTAGGGAATGCTTGTTTCCTGAGATATGTGAAAGTGTACACTTTCCCAAATTTAATTGCTCTCTGGTGCGGGAGTGAGGGCCCCTTCCTCCTCCTCAGGGAAACTGATAGCACCATATATGACTTGGTGTAAACTGACGTTGCCACCAAACTTCATGATCATGGTGTGTGTAGACTGTTCAAGCCCACAGGCCTGTGCTGGCAGCCACAACCTACAAAATATTGCCACATTGGAGCCTTGATATATTGAGCTCAGGCCAGAAGTTCACTGGGATTCCAGTAATACGTTTTTAAATATTTTTTGGATATGTATAGGAAGAAGAGTCCAGGAAGCAGACTGGTGAGAAAGGTAAAAGGAGGAACAAGGGAGAATGTTATTCTAGAGCCAGGAGAAAATACTTGAAAAGGTGGGATATACCAGGAGCATCAAATACTGCAGGGAGGCCAAGTAAGAGAACAAAACCCGAGGCTTTAAGTTTAGAAACTTGGAAGCCATTGAAATGATCCTCACTAGAATAATCTCAAGGTGTGGTTGAAGTAGTAGCAAGCTGCAAAAGGTTGAGGGATGCTAAAAGGGATGTGGAGACAGAAAGTACAACTTCTACAGGCAGAGTACTTGAGAAGGAAGGAGTAAGGATAGGTCAAAGGTAGGCTCTTCATTAAATGTGAGAAAGGTGAACATATTTATATGGTGCTGAGGGAGGGATCCAGTTGAGAGGCAGTTGGTGATGCAGGAAAGAGATGAGATCATTGGTAGTATAAAGACCTTAAGTAACAAAGAGCAAATAGGATCTAAGGAACAGAGGAACAGATGGAGGAGTGAGGCTTAGGGAGAAGTTTTCTTCCTTTAGGACATGAGAAAAAGATGGCACAATTATGGCTAAGCATATTTCTATGGAGAAAGGAGGGTGAGAAAGATCTTTCCTGATCAACACTTTTTTTTTTCTTTTTTTCCCCCTGTAAACTGTGAGGAATTACCTGCTGAAGGAGAAGGGGTTGGGGATGGGATATGCTGCCTGGAGAGAGTGATGGACATTAGGGACAGCCACTGCAGGGAATAGGAAAGAGGGCTAACCAAAGCGTGACTCAGTGGCCTGGGGAGGTCAGCTGAGGTGACAGGCAGCATGATATTCTTTGTATCTCCAGGAGTCTGGGCACAGGAGCAGAGAGCAAGTGATAGGTCTGAGAAGGGTCTTCAATTAGCAGAGCTGGCACAGAGGGAAGTAATTGTGATGAGAAAGTTTTTGAAACAATGTGCCATGAAGTCTAGGCTGGATCAGAAGGAATTCAGACAGGGAGGTGTCGGACTGGGGTGGGGGAGTAGATGATGGCCTGTGAGAAAGTAGAGGTGGCCAGAGCATCAGAAACTTCAGTGAGCTTAAAGATCACATGTATCAGAAGCAATGGAGTGAGATTTCTGGAATGAGGAGGGCTGTTATCAGCGGGATATTTAAGTTGTTTCAGGTGATGGTTGTTCAGGATGTGACCCTGGGAACAGGGTAACTGAAGAGGATCAAAGGTACAGGCTGGTAGAAATACGAAGCTTGGAGTTGGGCTGTAACTTAGAAACTAAAATTACATTTTAAATGAATTTTTCATTTATCCAGAACCATGAGGGTTTGTTTGTTCCCACAACTCAGCTAAAGTGATGGTGGGATTACTTTGGTGAGTATCTTTTGGTAGTTAACTTTGACTTGTGAGGTGTTTTCACTCAGTGATGTTGCTATGCAAAAATGTTCACGGTTGTTCTCAGGAGGGCAGACCAACTGGTGAGATAAATAAATCTAAAAATTCCACTTGATCATGGTGTATGCTTCTTTTAATGCATTGTCGAATGTGGTTTGCTAGTATTTTGTTGAGGTTTTTTGCATCTATGTTCATCAAGGATATTGGCCTTTCTCTACTCTCTCTTTTTTTCCCTTCTTTCTTTTCCTTCCTGCTTCCCTCTCTCCCTCTTCCTTCCTCCCTCCTTTCTTTTTTCTTTTCTTTTCTTTTCTTTTTTCTTTTCTTTTCTTTTCTTTTCTTTTCTTTTCTCTCTTCCTTTTCTTCCTTCTCTTTCCTCTTTCTTTCTTTCTTTCTTTCTTTCTTTCTTTCTTTCGCTTTCTATCTCTCTCTTATGCTCATCCTTTCTTCCTTCCATCTTTCCTTCCTTCGTTCCTTCTCTTCTTTCCTTTGTTTCCCTTCCTTCTCTTTCTTCCCTTCCTTAGTTTTTTTTCCTACCTTTAAGAAACAGGACGGAATTAAAATATGGATAAATTATACTTGGTTTCTTTCTCTTTGCTTTTTCTTTTCTCTTTTTTTTAAATTTCAGTTTCTGGAAAGATATCTCCAAAACATGTTAATACTTAGAAATCCATGTGATATCACTCGGTAGTGTGCTAAAACACACGTCAAAGGCAGAGATAAGGGAATTAGGTTATCTAACAGAACAGACAGGCCTACTGAGAGAAAAGAGGATATTTACTAACTGAAACAGGAGTGGCTGCTGGCTGGCCTCAGGATCAACACCACCAAAGTAGAACACAGTCTTCTTCTCAAAACAAGTTCTTCCTCCTTCTGACTGATTTCTGTTAATGGACCCTTGCATCCTCTAATCTGCTGGATTTAAACACTGATGTAATTTCCTCTGATGCTTCTCCCACCCTTATAAGTTATCAAGCCTCTTAAATAATCCTTTATCACATCTCCAACAACCTGAAGAATGACCTGTCAGGCTCATGACACTCTGTGGCTGGCAGTTACAATGGACAGAAGGAGCAGGTCCATTCTGCCTTAGCAGTACTACCTAAAAGGTGACCACATGTGTTTCTCTGCAGATTGTTGGCATTGTCCTAGGGCTGCATCTGTGTACTGGGTTATGAACTTTACTCTCACAAGGATCTGCTCCCTTCCAACCCTGGGAGGAGATTCTGTTAATGGAATGTGACCAAATGCCATTTGAAAAAGCAAAATATTGATACAGAGATTTGTTTTATAGATTAAAAGCTTGAAGGAACTGTAAGAATTCTATCTCCTCAAATGTAGTTGATATACACACACAAAAATGCACACTCACATACACAAACTCCTTTTGAAAATTACCATTTAAAAATGAAATCTTGCCATTTGCAACAACATGGATGGTGAACTGGAGGGTATTATGCTAAGCAAAAAAGTCTGGCAGAGAAAGACATATATGATATCACTATATGTGGAATTTAAGAAACAAAACATATGAACACAGGGGAAGGAAAGGAAAAACAAGATAAAAACAGAGAGGGAGGCAAACCATAAGAGACTCTTAAATACAGAGAGCAAACTGAGGGTTGCTGGAGGGAAGGTGGGGGGGATGGGCTAAAGTGGTGATGGGCAATGAGAGCACCTGTTGGGATGATCACTGGGTGTTATATGTAAGTGATGAATTATAAATTCTACTCCTGAAATCAATACTACACTGTATGTTAACAAACTTGAATTTGAATTAATATAATTAAAAAAAAGAAAAAAAATGAATGTCTTTAATTCTGCTATCTAGTCAAACCACAACACTAAAGAGGTTCTCCTTAATTAGCAATTACAAAGATGTTCATGGCTGTACTTGTTAGAGTAGGCTAACTGGTGAACCATATAAACCCCTAACTGTATAATGGGACAAGCAAGAAAGAAGTTCTTGTTCTTGTAAAGTTCTAAAGGGGTCTTCCTTGTTGGTAGCTGGCTCTCTTTCAGGCGATGATTCAGGAACCCAGGTTCTTTTTTTCTGTAGCTCTACCATCTTCAACATGTGGCTTCAAAGGTCTGCTTCAAGCCAGTGGGGGGAAAATGAGTGTGAAGAATTGAATACACATGCAAGACTTTTCCAGGCCTGGAAGTGGCACATAGGACTTTCACTCACATTCTAATGGCCAGAACTCGGTCATATGGGAAAGGGACTCTATGTTTCCAGGAACATGACATGAGGTCGACAAACAATTAGTAGTGTTTTCCACAATGGGATAGCAACTGGATCAATATGGGGAATTTACAGGAAGAACACCTGCTCTCCTGTACCAAGCATGGTGATATAGGCACACAAGAGACTATTGGCAGAGGAATATATCAGACCTTTAAGTGAACAAGGAAGCAGTGGTTACATTTAAGGAGAAATATATCTACTATATATTCTAATAAAGTCTCCTCATTGTCTAAAATACACCAAAGGAAGTTTTCTTAAATGAACACAATTCAGTTAAACAAAGTTGGCAGATTGACAGATTGAGACGTGGGCAGTAGTGAGTTGAAGGAACTAGGCAAGAAGCCCAGACCAAAGAAGCAAAGTCCAGGCAAAATCCAAGAGTGCCAGGGCACTGCCGGCATGAGAAATCAAATAAGTGAATAGAAATCAAGAAGCCATAGAAACCTTGAACCAAAGTAAAATTGGGAGTCACAAAACCTGGACGTGAACACTGGCCTTACAACTTACTAGCTGACATGGGAGAAGACACTCAATGCCTCTGAGTTTGTTTTTTCATTTGTAAACTTGGGGTAATAATATTTATTTCACAAGAATTAACTGGAGAGTCAAATGAGATGCTGTGTGCTAAAGCTCATATGGCCTGGTAAAAGGACAAGAGAGCTAATTTTAAATCTATTTCTGTTTTTGTAAGCTTAGGGTTTTGAGATTTGGAACCTGTTGTATGCATAAGTTAAGTCTCTAGTCATGAATCAAAAGAAGGAGGTGAAGAACTACCTAGTGTAAAGGACTATGTAAAGGGGAAACTGCAGATTCAGGTTCCTTTATAAAAGTCCTTCCTTCTGGGGCTCCTTGGTGGCTCATTCAGTTGAGTGTCCATCTCTTGATTTTTGGGTCAGTTCATGATCTCATGGTTTGGTTCATGAGTTCAAGCCCTGCATTGGGCTCTGGGCTATGACTGTGCAGAGCCTGCTTGGAATTCTCCCTCTCTCCCTCCCCCCCCCCACCCTCTCTCTCTCTCTCTCTCTCTCTCTCTCTGCTCCTACCCCCTTTGTGCTCTCTCTCAAAATAAATAAACTTAAAAAATAAAGATAAGTGTTGCCTTCCTGCATGCCTTTCCCCTTCATTCACTTTCAGTCTGCTTTTCTTCCCCCTTTTCTTTTTCTTTTCTTTCCTTCCTTCTTTCCCTTTTTTCCTTTTTTTTAAAAAAGTTTTTTTTAATGTTTATTCATTCTTTTTAAAAATTTTAAAAATGTTTTATTTATTTTTGAGACAGAGAGAGACAGAGCATGAGCAGGGGAGAGGCAGAGAGTGAGCAAGACACAGAATCCAAAGCAGGCTCCAGGCTCTGAGCTGTCAGCACAGAGCCTGAGGTGGGGCTCGAACCCATGGACCATGAGATCATGACCCGAGTTGAAGTCAGATGCTTAACCGACTGAGCCACCTGGGTGCCCCTCTTTTTTTTTCTTCCCCCTCCATCAGGTTGCTTTGTTAGATGAGCCTGGCCATTAAGGAGGGTATAACTAATTTATAAAGGTTCTAAACAGGAGCTTGCTAAAGGTTGGGGTTTAAGGATTGATCAATAGTAGAAACAGAAAGAATGCATCGTTGATAAATGTGTTATTTGGTGGAATTCTTTGGGGGGGAAAATGCATAGTAGGTACTCTAAAGATAATTCCCTTTGACCTGCATTAATTCTTCAGAAGATCCATCTAAAGGAAATAATCATAAATATAAGGTCTTATCAGCAAAGATGTTCATCATAGTTTTACTTTAAGTGGTGAAAAATTTGAAACAGGCTAATTGCTCGACATTAGACAAATGATAAATAACTATATTATATTCACAAAGTAAAGCATTTAACTGTTAAAAATTGTGTTTATAAACAATTGTGTTTATAATTGTGTTTCAGTAATGTGGAGTATCACGATAATAGCAAATGAAATAAATAGACTACTAAGTGATCACAACAGAGTCAAAATTACAGGCAGGAAAAGCTTACAAGGAAATATATCACAATGGCAATGGTTGTTGGCATGGTGAAAACAAGTACTTCCCCCCCCCCCCACTTCTTTCTACTTTTCTGCAGTCTATAATTTATAATACATCTGTATTATTTTTACATAAGAAAATATAAGTCACTTTTCCTTTTTAAAGAAATGTTGATACTAACTTGCTTCATTTAGCCTAGTGCTACTGAACAAAAAGCTGGTGTAATTAACAGCAAAACAAGTTCACTTCATGCATCATGATGTGAATAATGCTGTTAAAAAGTAACTAGAAATACCCATATAGATATACAGGTACCCCATGTGAATATATAATATAGGTATTAACATTATTCATTTCCTCTCTTCATAAGTCATGGTTTTGCTTTACAGGATTTACTTGGTAAGAACAAAATGTAAATTTTTGGTGCAAAATTTTTACTCTTTGTCATTATGACAGCACAGATTCCATGATCTGACTTATTGCATTTGCATGAATCATAAAGACTGTTGGAGTCAGTTAGAGTGAGAGTAAACTTTGATAGGATTTGGTGAATCTTCTTAATTCTAGCCACTGATATCCATGGAAGTTGTACCTCCTTTGTAGAGAATGGTAATGGGGACTACAAGCAATGAAAATATTTGGATAATCACCTGTAGACATTGACAAACATTATCAAACATCATCACACCTCAGATGTTCTGGGGAGTGGCTGGACCTATTGCAACCCACATGAGAGATGAAAGAAATTTAATGTAGCCTTGTTCAAATGCCTATTTCCTTAGAAAATATTGATTTAAAGTGATGCTCTCCCAAGCTCTAGATTTAAATGCATTTGAGTAGTCACTGCTAGCTGAGAAGAGATGAATAGACTATCGGGCAAGCAGGCCATCAAAAGCTGGCCCAGAAAGTCAAAAGAATCATATAGTATTATAAGATATTACTAAAGGGATAGGGAAAGATGACCAAAGAAAAGCAAAATATTATTTTCTTTTTCAACCCAAAATAAGATTTTGTAAACCATAAAGAGTGGATGTGGAGGGTTCCTATCTTAATATTTATAGCTTTATTTGGATTCACTGAAAGGTGTGCCACCTCCTACAACCTGGTAAGATTGCATTCAATATTAAAATTACAGTACAGTAAACCATAAAGTTTACACATGAGACTGAAAATGACAGATTTAGAATGGGTAAGGAAAATAAACCACAGCTGACAGGGGAAAAACATGACCTGAATCTGAATTTCCTGCCTATGCAAATGAAGTGTACTCTGAGACCAGGGAGCATCATGGTCTGTTTATGATAATAGGAATTTGCAGGTGCCTGGCTTCAGGTGAACCTCTCTGATATTTGGCATCAATATTAGTACAGGCACAAAGCTGTATTTTACTTCCTTGTGGAGCTTTCATGATGAAATTGAAGATATTGATTTGTGATCACCACACTATAGATCAATCTAAACACATGGATTTTGTGCTTTGTTTTATTTAAAGGACCTGGATCAGAGATTTCTATTTCACTTTATGTTCAAAACCTCAAGTCGGTGTTTCTCAAACTCTAAGGTACATAAGAATCCCTTGGGGTTCTTATTAAAATGCAGATTCAGGAATAAGCAAAAGGAATCTTTCATGAAGGAAGTCAGAATAGTGGTAGTGGTTATCTTTGCAGAGGTAATGACTAGGAGGGGCATGAGGGAAATTTCTAGGATATTTGAAATGCAGTACATGTGTAAAGTGTACTGAACACTGCGCTTAGGAATTGTATGCCTTAATAAATTTGTGTTATTCTGCAGTTATTATTTTTATAAAACAAAAATAATAAAACTTAAAAATGAAGATTCTGGGTTATGCTGCAGGAAAAAAAGTACCTTAAGGATAGACCCATTGTAATAAGGCTGGGCCCATTGTTGGTTAGAGTCAACTTGTTAACCAAACATCAGACATGAGTAACAGAAAATGCAGACACATTTTAACTGAGAGAACACCACTGGGAGCAACCCTACCTCACACCAGTTTTTTAGCAAGCAAAATTTCAGCTGCTGCTTTCTATAGTAACTCAGAAACCATCATTTCCTACAGGCATCCAAATTAGTCGAATCTTGAAGGTGTTGTCTTTGTATAGCAAGGGGAATGATAATTGAGTCATAATTCTTAGAACTGCATAATTACTGTGCTTGGGAACTGGCTTTTTATGATTACTTTTAACTCTCTTGTCCCTTACCTTTTTAAGACCTGCAGCAAAACAGAACCAGCTTTTATTCACATGCAGACTGAAAGGATCTATCAGGTCAGACTTAATCTCAGCAGAATGGAAGTATTTTCCCACCAACTGTCACTTTCTCCCATCTTCTCACGTGGTTTATGGGACTCTTCAGTGGGCCAGTCACTCCAGAATTCTATTCCTTGCAGACATGAGCTTATGGTCAGTCCCCAGAGGATACAGTTTGGGTAATTCTTGCTGGCAGCATTCTCTTCAAGTCTGTCACACGTCTTATTGCCCATCTGCAGAATAAACTTCTGGAGGAAACCCATGAAAATACTGCAAATGACAAATGGAACATTCTCCAAAGCTAAATGAAAAACTCGTGAATCATACTCCCATGGTGCTGAGTTATACATGGTGGAGATCATATAATGTATCAGGTCTACCTTGATAAATTCCTCTTGTTAACTAACCATGACACCTCTAGCAATGAACAGGGAAGGTAAAGGAGAAAGAGTGACCCCAGGACTAATTCTTTCATTTCCCCCAGATATAAACTCTTTTGTCTTCAGATGTTAAACAGTTGCTAATTTCTTCCAGTCTTTAACATGGTTTGGTTTCTAGTCATTAAACAAAAAGAGAAGATGCCAGTTGATATAAAAATCCCTCTGCACACAATGAGTACACACATTTCTGAGCAAACTACAACCAGACTTCAGATGCCTGAGAAATAGCATGGGCTGAATTGAGTCTCGGAGAACTAATCAGTTTTCAGTTGTCCAGCCAAGCTCATGTTTGTCTATTTGTTTGCATATTCCTTGCCCAAACAGCAACATCAAAGTAACAAGGAGATGCCAGAAACTAGCACTACTTTAAAAGAAGACACTGTCTTTAGTTCACTCATTTATTCAACAAATATTATGGGATACCTATCATTTGCCAGATATTGTTCTAGGCACTTGGGATACAACAATGAGCAAGAGACCTTTCTTCACAAAGGGAATTGCCCTCTCATATCACATGAAATGTCTTATGATTCAAAATGAGAAAATTATAGTAATGATGAAATGGGTGAAATAATACATAGTAAAATAAATATGTTTTAATGGGAGAGGGAATATGGCCAGAAAAATATTTTCCTCAAGCTCTAAAATAAATCTTTCTCCCAAACAAATAAAATTAAAGAAATCTTATGTATGTCAACCTTTGTTTTAATTTTTATTGTGAAGATTGTACTCAGAATAAAATGGAAATGACTTCTAAACACATGAGAATAGATAAATATGGGTGTAGATATATGGTATATAACTCCCTATAGGTTTCTCCAGTCCTTCACAAAGGATACTTGTTGAACTTTCTCAAATCCATTAGGTAAACCAACAAAAAATGAAAAACTAGAGGCTCTTTCCTTCCTGCCACCTACAAAATCAGCTCAGAGTCCCTTAGATGAGGCAGAATTCTTTTTTTTTAACTTATTTTCCCATTAGTAAGTCTAAATCCCTCTCCTTTGGGACCAAATATATTTTTATAACATTTATTGTGTAAGCATGAATGTAACCAGTGACTTTTGGGGGCTTTTAAATTAATTAAACTGAAATAAATTTTAAAAATTCAATTTCTCAATTATCTATCTACATTTCATATGCTCAATATCCACATATGGCAAGTGGCTACCATAGATATAGAACGTTTCCACCATCACAGAAAGTTCTATTCTAGTGCTATTCTAGGGAGTTAGATCTCCCTCTACTTTGCCTGTTTAGAGAGAGAAATTGGAATTAGCTACTTAAATCTCATTGATTAACATCAGTTTGATGGTTAGTATCAGGACATATGTGGGGTAGTCTTTGGGGGATTTTCAGTGCTAGTGGAAGGAAGGCGTTGAGTGAATCCTAACGAGTTATTAGTTCATGGTATGTTACTACCAGTGTTACCTCTCAAATGTAATACCTCAGGGGTGGGCACCATAAAAGAGCATCTGACTGAGTCCACCTGGAACTATTCTCTTGTTCCTAAGTGGCTTAGACAAAGAGATATATACATAGGGCCACAGAAGTGTGGTAGCAACAAAAGTCATCACTTTCCTAAATTCAAGAAGCATGGACCATTACCCAAAACCTGAGTCACCCCATGCCACATGCATCTCAACATCTGCTGTGGGAAGATTTATAAGGAATCTTGGCAAATCTGTTGAACACAAACACCACTGAATCAGAGAATAAAGTCATTCAAAGCTTAATTAAGCCAAGGGAGTATTTAAATGTACTAATAAAGAAGCTAATGAAGGATGCCTTTGGATCCTAACCAAACTACAACAGAACATTCAAAACAGCACCATATTTACCTTGAAACTAAATGGTTGATATGAAATTTATTGCCAAATTGGTTTCCATACAACACCCAGTGCTCATCCCAACAGGTAACCTCCTCAATGCCCATCACCCACTTTCCCCTCCCTTCCACCCCCCATCAACCCTCAGTTTATTCTCAGTTTTTAAGAGTCTCTTATGGTTTGGCTCTCTCCCTGTCTAACTTTTTTTCCTTTCCCTCCCCATTTAAAATAAATAAATAAATAAATAAATAAATAAATAAATAAATAAAATGCGCATAATCAATATTGTTAAGCTGAATTAAATTTGCAACATCTTAATCTACGATTCTAAAATACAAAGAAGGCATCTTTGTGAAATGCTTAGTTTCTAAGAAGCATGCAATGCCAATAATAATGATTCAATGACTTGTTCTATCTTCTTTGCCTTAAATCCTACATTGCAATTGCTTGCTCCCCTAAGAAGAAGCAATAGTTTTGCTCTTAAAGTCATTTTCCCAGTTATACCTTTCTGGTTAATCTAGTGTTTCTTCACACATAAATATTCGTGATAACTCCTTAGTAAATATTTTTTTATTTGATATTACTAAAATACACCCAATACTCTTGCAAGTCATGGATATTAAGGACCTAATCATACCTATAGAATGCCACAGTTGGAAGGGACATTGGGAAAAATCTGGTATTTCTGATCACTAGTCCATTAGTTTTTCAATCATGTCATGTTACAGAAATTTTATAACACCAATAATAACTATCATTATTGAACGTTTACTATGTTTTATGCACTTTACCAAGGGCTTTATTTGAATTACCTTTTAAATCTTTTCTACAACTCAGGGCACGTGTATGGCTCAGTCAGTTGAGCTTTTGACTTCAGCTCAGGTAAGATCTCACGGTTTATGAGTTTGAGCCCTGTGTTCATCTTGCTGCTGTCATTGCAGAGCCTGCTCTGATCCTCTGCCTCTCCCCTGCTTACACTTTCTCCCTATCTACCTCTTTCTCCCTCTCTCTCTCAAAAATGGATACACATTAAAAAAAATGAAACTATTTTGGGGAGCTTGGGTGGCTCAGTCGGTTAAACATCCGACTTCAACTCAGGTCATGATCTTGAGGTTGGTGAGTTTGAGCTCCTTGTAGGGCTCTGTGCTGACAACATGGAGCCTAGAACCTGCTTTGGATTCTGTGTCTCCCTCTCTCTGTCCCTCCCTGGCTCATTCTCTCTCTCTCTCTCTCTCTCTCTCTCTCTCTCTCTCAAAAATAAACATTAAAAAAATCTTTTCAGAGTGCATGGGTGGCTCAGTCGATTAAGAGTCCAACTTCAGCTCAGGTCATGATCTCACAGTTCATGGGTTCAAACCCTGCATTGGGCTCTGTGCTGACAGCTCAGAGCCTGGAGCCTCCTTCAGATTCTGTGTCTCCCTCTGTCTCTGCCCCTCCCCTGTTTGCAGTGTGCCTCTCTCTCTCTCTCTCAAAAATAAACATTAAAAAAAAATAAGAAGAAAAAATCTTTTCCACAACTCTTCAGTTAATGCTTTTATTAACCTCATTTTGAAGGGAGAAAACAGAAACTTAGAGGAGTAAGTAACTTGTCCGAAGCCACACACCTGGTAAGTATCTAAGCCACAATTCAAACCCAAGTTAGGTCCCAGAGCACTCAGCCACCAAACTGCATCATATCTGAGCATCCAGCTCCCAGCTCTAGCAAGATGGAGAGAAATGTACACATGTCTAGTAAGAGCAAAATACCATTTTAATCATTAATGAAAATACTCTTCAAGGAAAGAACAGAACCAACAGGCAGAGGCTGGTTGCCACAGGCATTCTTTATATTTCAAAGGTAAGGTGAATGATGTTAGTAGAACAAATACAGACGGCAATGATAGGAATTTTAATTCATATCAAATAATGGTTGTGTACTTTATTCTATTTTCATCAAAACCAGAATGCAATGTTGACCTCAAAGGTAGGTAATAGGAATACATCTGTGACTTGTTTTCCGATCTAGGAAAAATTATTCTGTGGTTTGTTTGTTTGTATATTTATTTATTTGTTTATTTATATATTTATTTAACAAAAAGCAGTCTGAGGGGAAAATGTCACAAAAAAAAATGCCAACAAATCTCAGAAAATTGACACGAAGTAAATGGGGCAAAGGATTTTCCATGTTTTTGAGATTTATTCCTTAAAATATCCACTTATGTAATTTTCAGTTTGAACAAGTTCACTGAATGACCAGTCTGGTGAATAGTCCTCAACAAATTCTCATACAATTAAGTATATTTTGTTTTTAATTATGTGCTATATATAACTATGTAACACATAATTCCTACTTATCAATATCTGAGTGAGAAAGTACACAGAAGAGATACATGAAACCGTAAGAATGGAATGGTGAGCAAGGAACTGAAATTGTTTACTGAATATGTGTAGTTGTCATTGATCCTTACTCTGAGTGTTATGACCAAGGACATCTAATAAATTTAAACAGAGACCTATGCTGACTTCTTAACAGAGGATTTGACATATAATATTTTTTCTTTGATAAACTTTTCAATTTGTGTTAATAACATACACATAGCTAAAAATTCAAATAGCCTCAATATCCTTGTAATAACAAAATAATAATCTTAGGTCCTGTGTCTTCCTTACCTCCCATCTCAGCTTCCCAGGGGCAACTATTGTTACTCTTTTATTAGCTTCTCCTGGTAGTTTTTCCCAAACCTCCAGTTAATATGCTCTCAGGCTGCTCCTTGATCTATCCATTCTAGACATCATGTACTAACTTCTTTATTGTGTCAGATGAGGGTATGGTTCCTACACACAGATGCCTCTCTTACTACTATCCTCACAAAACAATCATATCATAGTTTTTAAATTAAGTTGATAATATATACATTATTTACTGGAAGGCTAAGAAGTATACACCAATTACATTTACTTTCTTTTACAACTTTTTTTTCCTTGGGTCTCTGTTGTTTTCCTCTCCTGCATATGTTTCCATTTTCATGTGTTCAGATTTCAAGTGAGACATTATAACAGATTGTCTTGAGTCCCTACTTTTTGTTGCCAGAGCTTCCTTTCCTCCTGCTCTAAGTTGGACTGGATATGCTGTTGGCCTGATACACAGTTGTGTTCTTGGGACTTCATATTTTGGATTTGCTTTTTCCTCTATTCTGGCTTTTTCTTTTTCTAAGTTTATGTCCTTGTTTAGTTGGACACATCTTCCAATAACTTCCTAAGAACGAGTATGTGGGAGGTTAAGTTTTGAGTCCTTGCATGACTGTGTTAAAAAAAAAAAAGAATTCATGAGTGACTGAGTATAGAGTTTTAAGATAAAAACATTTTTTTTTTCTCAAAAGCTTGAGCTTCTAGCAATGCTAGTGAGAAGTTCACTGCTATTTGGATTTTCACTTCTTGGAAAGTGATGTGTGTTTTTCTCTCTAGAGATATTTAGATCATCTCTTCATTCTAGAATTTATGAAATTTCTAATTTCATAAATTTCTAATTTCCTAATTCCTTGGTGCGGGTGTCTGCCCATTTGAGAACTGAAAAATCAGTGGGACTTTTAAATCTGGACACTCATGTTGTCCTTGGCTCTGGAAAATTTTTGTCTGTTTATTCCTTGATTATTTCTTCCTCTTTGGACCTCCTAGATTGATATTTGATCTTTTAGCATTTCTTTCTCAGTCTGTCTCTGTTTTGTTCTCATTATGGGAGATTTTCTAGACATTATCTCTCAGGCTGTCTATTGAATTTAATATTTTGCCAATCTCATTTTTAATTCTCAAGAACTCTTTCTTGTTCCTGATTGTTCCTTTTTTAACGTGTGCTGATTTTGTTCTATGGATTCAATATCTTCTCAAATATCTCAAAAGATGCTAATTAGAGTGTTTTCCTTTATTTTTTAACTTCTTTTATGTTCTACGAACTGGCTTTGTTTTCTCCTAGATCTTTTTATTTCTGTCTTTACCTACCTTGTTTGTTTTCCCTGCTGTTCACCTTGGCGGATTTTTCACTCCTCATATTTTTAGTTGACTCCTCATATTTAAGAATGAGTCACTAAAAACTGATTTGGCTTGTTGACAGCTAGGCATTGCTTTAGGTGAATCAGACAGAGAGCCCCCTTTCAATTGAGGATGCTATCATGTTCTGCCTCTGGAACCATTCAGCTCCTCCAAATAAAAGACATCCAGTTTTCTGCTTGGGAGCTCAATTTCTGCTTATAGATGATCTCTGTTTCAGAATGATTTGCCCAATTTTTCAAATACATACTTTTAATTGACCCTATTATTTCCAGTCCTAAGCTTCACTTACACTCTCACTTCACTCCACTCTCGAGCCTTTTCCAAGTCCTAGGAGGAAACTTTGCTCCGTCCTAGTCGTTTTCTTCTAAATTCAATAAGGTTTCAGCTTCCTCTGCCCTGTTTCATGAGCAACCATGACTCCTTCTCCTTTTGTTCTCCACAAACCCATTGACATCCCTGGTTCATGAATGATGGTGACTCTACCATTCTTTTTTATTACCGTAGCTTTCTAGAGACTTTTTTCCTTTACTGACATTTTAATAAAGTTTCCGGAGAGAGAGGACACAATTGTGTGTGCTCAGCCCACCATCTTTAATGGCCAGTCGGGGTAATGTTTTCCAGTGATAATTATTGTACTATTTTATTTTTTGTGCTATTTTAAAGAGTCAGTCTTTTTCAAAATTTTTACCCCATATTTTAGCTAAAAGTTTTCTTTTATAAGGCTATATTGGAAATATCCCAGGCCTTAAAGTCAAACAGACCAATATTAGATTCCTGGTTTTGCTACTTATTAGTCATATAACATTGGAAAAGTCATTTAATCTCTTTGAGCTTCAGCCTTATGTTAAGTATAATAGAATTTATCTTGAAGACCTCTTGTGAGAATTAAATGAAATAAGGCATATAAAAAACAAAGAACAGTGCCTGGCACATAGTAGGAACTCACTGTCTTTGCTATGTTTACAGTGAGTTGTCTGCTACTGTGAACAAATTATTTGAACTCAAATCTCAAATAATCAGACCCCTTGGATTATACCACCTTTTCAGGGAAACCTCCCTGACTTGAGATTGAGTTAGAGGTGACTTCTTTGTGTTCTTGCAGCACTATGTTCATTACCTAGTATAGTACCTGCCACTCTGGAGTGGACTTGCTTGTTTAATGATCTGTCTTCTCTATAAGACTGTAAATTCCACAAGAACAGGGATATATGGTCTGGATTATTCACCTGTATTTGAATGCCTACCACCATGCTTGTACACAGAATTGGTGCTCAATGAATACTTGTTGAATAAATGAATAATACCATCCCACTTTTAAAAAGCTAGCTATATTCAAAGATTTAAAAAAATATAAAATGTATTCTATGCTTGAATTTTCTCCTTTTTTTAAAGTCATTGATATTTTTAAAATTTATTTACTTATTTTGAGAGAGAGAAAGAGAGCACAAACAGGGGAGGGGCAGAGAAATGAGAGAGAGAGAGACAGACAGAGAGAGACAGAGAGAGGAATATCCCAAGCAGGCTCCGTACTGTCAGTGCAGGGCCTGATACAGAGCTCGAACTCATGAACTGTGAGATGATGACCTGAGCCGAAATCAAGAGTCAGATACTTAATTGACTGAGTCACCCAGGCACCCCTTGAATTTTTTTCTGTAAGGATACAAGATGACTTTTCTTATTATTTAGAAAGATAGTGGATTAATTATCTATTGTTAAGCAAACAATATCCACAAACTTATAAATATTGTATAACAAACCAGGACTCCCTGTGAAAACCAAATCCAATTAAAACAATCAACCCTTTGTTTCCATCCTACCCCACACTGCCCTCCCCACAATGGAGCACTGCAGCTTTGTAGTTAAAGGAAATTCAACAACTCATTTAAAAGTTGGTGTTGGTTTTGATTTTGTTACTGCTTCAAAGTCAAGCTTCTACTTAATTGCTCTGAAATCTAAATAATTCCTCAGTCAAAAAAAAAAAAAACAGAAAAAAAAAACAGTCTCTGGATGGTTTCAATTTGGTGGCAATGCTAGAGGCTATAAATAGAATCAACAAATGTGTTTCATTTTTCCTTCTGGAATGCTTTCTTCCTTATCCCCACCATTTGGATACAGCTTCCATCACCAGGCAAAGAGATACAGCCTTAGCAAAAGTGATCTATTAGGAATGTTACCTGCCTGTTTAATTTACTTATTGGATTGTCCTGAATATTCCCTTCTGTTCCAGCAGTAATTAGGAAAAATGGTGTCCCTTTGCTGTTCCTCTCTCTGAGGAAGGATAGAAGACCCTGGGGTTCTGAGTTAAGTACCCAGAAGATGTACAGTCTCAGATGATCAATCTATCTTAGCCTATTAGTAATTGCAGACTTGCTGGGTGTGGTTATAGCAAGACTGAAGATCAGTCTTTATATGTTCTGCCACTTTATTTAGTAGAATTATTGAGATGGGGACTCTGTTATTGATGCTGTTATTATTATTTTTATTATTTTAAACTGGAAACAATCTTAGTGATTATCATTCTAAACATTTCATTTTACAGAAGAAGAAATTGAGGCCCCCAAAGTCTGAGACTTATCCAAAGTTAGTTTCAAATTTATACAATAATGAGAACCAACATAAATCTCACCAGACAGAAATACTAACTTCCTGTAAACAGATAAAACTTAACTGTATTTGGGGATATTATTTTTGAATATATGTGATTCAAGTACCCCAAACTTAATGCATTAGTTTAGACCACAGTTAAAATGTTTGTGATTAACTGCCTAGGTTTGCAGTGTAAGATGTATTTTTCAGATAGACAATATCAAGAATAGTTATAGCCAAACAACTTTTTTTCAGAGGATGTCTCTACTCTCATGTCTTTAATGCTTCAAGATACGGAGGCAGAAGTAGTACTCAGAGCAAGTCCACCTACAGACTGATAAGAGGAGACAAGGTGTGATGTTATGAATTATGTTTTGTTTTTAATTTTTTCATTTTTGTGAGAGAGAGAGAGACAGAGCATAAGCAGGGGAGGGGCAGAGAGAGAGGAGACACAGAATCCGAAGCAGGCTCCAGGCTCTGAGCTGTCAGCACAGAGTCGGATGCAGGGCTTGAACCCACAAACTGAGAGACTGTGACCTGAGCTGAAGTTAGACGTTTAACTGACTGAGCCATGCAGGCACCCCACACCTTTCTTGAATTTTTAATCAAGGGTCTGTCCATTATAACAATTTTTATAAAATCATAGGTTTTAGGAAAATCATAAGTCTTATTTAACCTAATGAGTGACTCTTTTCATAAGAAAGATAAACATTGTGTGCAAGGGCATTCGTTTGTGAATAGCTATTAGAGAGTATTATCCCAAAGGTGGCAGAAAATCAATCACTTCATAAGTACACCAATTTGTACAGTGATTAGGCTACTGAGATGGACCTAAAGCATTCATTTTTCAGTGGGATTGATGTACTAATGCTAAGCAGTAAAGTCACCTACTGGGTAGAACCTTATTATCTTAGACATGATATTTTTAGTTTTTAAGGAAAACCTAGTTAGAATCCTCTTGAAATTTTCACTTTTGAATGTCCATAAATAATTTCTACATCCACATTGTCTGGGTTTTTTAAATGAATATACAGGAATATTTAATCTGTCATTCTTCACAATTCTGTCATTCTTAATTCATAACTTGATATTCAGAATGAATTATTTCTGTGATGATACTATTAATTGTAGATAACAAAACCCAATAAAAATGGCCCCTGACTTATGACGGTCCCAGTTATGATTTTTTTTTAATTTTATGATGGTGTGACAGTGATATGCACTCAGTAGAAACTGTCCTTCAGTTTTGAATTTTGATCTTTTCCTGGGACAGTGATATATGGTAGGTTCCTGTCACCATGCTGGACAGTCAGTGAGCCACAGCTCCCAGTCAGCTACATGATCAAAGGGTAAAGAAAAGACACACTTACAACCCTTCTGTACTCATACAAACTTTGTTTTTCACTTTCAGTACAGTATTCAATAAATTAAATGAGATATTTAACACATTATACAATAGTATTTGTGTTAGATGACCATGCCCAACTATAGACTAATGTAAGTATTCTGAGCATATTTAAGGGAGGTTAATATAAGCTATGATGTTTGGCAGGATGGGTATATTAAATGCATTTTCAACTTACGATGGGTTTTTCTGGATGTAACCCCATCATAAGTCAAGGAAGATCTGTAATAGAAGCTTAAATAATTAGAGAATTTGATTGATGTAGAAACAGAAAAGTCCAGAGGTAGGGTGAGCTCCAGGCATAGTCCAGCCAGGACTCTGGGCCCCTTTTATGCAGTTTGCTCAGATGTTCCCAGCTCCATGCTGATGTCATCTTTAGGCTGGCTTCCTCCATGGTTTCAATATGGTTTCTTACACCAATGTCTCTCATGCTTCCTCATTCATACTAATGGTGGCTTGCAGGGTGAGGGGCAAGGAAACTGCAGAATTAAGAATATTTTCTCCACAAACTAAGAAATAAGAGTCCTGACCTTTCAGTTAATTGGACCATCCTTTATCAATCACACTGACCAAAGGCATGCATTTTCTGATTGAATAGGTTATCAGAGTCCATCTTTGTGGGGGTGGGGAGGGGGTGAAGAGATCAATTACATTTGAACTCATCTTAGCCACAAAATGGGAAAGGTAAGAATGGATATATTTAAGACAACCTCAATTTTCTCTACATTGAGCAAGTAGAGAATGAATTCATTGTATATAATTTTCATTCTAAAACTTGAGAATTGTAAGGATGGAATTACATATAATCTGATGGTTCTCAACATTTATTTGGTTTTATAGTATTCTGCTGTACTACACTGAGAGAAGATAGTATCATTCATCATACTATGTGCCTAAGTAGGTTTGTTATGAAATTTTTTCTTCTTGCTCCACTCATATCTCTTTTTTCACTACAGAGAGAATGTTGAAATAATGAGAGAAAAACAGTGAGCCATCACATGTAGTTAAGAGCCTCTAGATTTTTGACAGAATAGTACCTACAGGGGTGCCTAGGTGGCTCATTTGGTTAAATGTCCAACTCTTGATTTCAGCTCAGATCCTGATCTCACAGTCTGTGATACTGCGTCCTGCATCCAGCTTTGTGCTGCCAGTGCAGAGCCTGCTTGGGATTCTCTCTCTCTCCCCCTCACTCTGCCCTTCCCCCACTTGCATGTACTCTCTCATGATCTTTCTCTTTCAAAATAAATAAATAAACTTAAAAAATAATAGCACCTACCAGCTATAGGTGATATGAATATCTGCTTTATTAGACATGGACCATACCAAAAGAGAAATACAAAGTTCTGTTAAAAAAAGAAAAAGCTTTGCTAGTGTATTAGGGTTCTCTAGAGAAATAGAACCAATAGAAAATACATATCTAGAAAGAGATTCATTGAAAATCGTTGGCTCACATAGTTATGGAAGCTGAGAAATCTTATGATCTTCCATCTGCAAGCTAGAGATCCAGGAAAGCCAATGCTGCAGATGCCAGTCTGAGTCTGAAGCCTCATATTCAGGAATGGTGACAGAAAGAGGAGATCAATGTTTCAGCCCAGTCATGTTAGAGTTACTTTAACCATCCTCTGCCCTTTTGCTCTATTGAGGCCCTCAATGGATTGAATGATGCCCATCTATTTTGGGGAGGGCCATCTGCTTTACTCAACCCACCAATTCAAATGATCATCCCTTCTAGAAACACTCTCATAGACACACTAGATATTTAACTACATATCCGGGCATCCTTTGACCCAGTCAACTAGATGCAAAATTAACCATAACAGCCATGTATAATGTAGTATAGTGAAAAGAACACAAGATTTGAGCCAGCGTGCTCTAGCAAGGACATGGGCAAGGATTGGGTGAGTCATTTCAATTCTCTGAGACTTAGACGTATAAAAGTGTCTAACCTACCTACTGTGTAAGAAGTTGTTGAATGCTTAAAAGGGATAGTTTATATGAATTAAGGTTTATAGACTGTGACATGACACAAAATTTCAGTATGAATTGGAAATTAAAAATTATTAGAGATCGCAAGTTCCTCTATAGATTGTAAGCTCCTATTTCTTGATATAGTGGTTCTTGATATACATTCCTCCATTCTGCTTATCTATCATCACCTCTTTATTCAATAAAAAATGACATGAAAATGAGAACAATAGAGTTGATTATGATAATTAAAAAATATTTGTGGTATTGAAGAAAATGAGTTAAGTTGAAGGAACCAATGATAATATTAGGTAAAAGCTAGGAAGACATGAGGAAAATGTGAATTCCTGAAATGAAGCTAACAATATACTATCAAAATATTTGGAGTACCCATAATCTACCATGCCAGTGGGATATCCACTGTCTCACTAAGAGTTGGCAGATAAGATTGTTAAAGGATTTGTTCTTATGGGAAATCATGTCTAACTTTTAAAAGACATCCAAGGGAAATGTGATAAGCCCTAAAGCTGAATTTGCTGGAAGGCATCTAGACCATTTAGCAAAAATATACCTATATTTCTATATTCTGTATGTGGCTAGGGGATCTACACAATTGATAAAGTCCTTGTAAAGCTCCAAGAAAGAAAGAAAAATCTTTGCTACTTCAAGTATGCTCCGTAGTCCTATAAAAATCAATGGTACTCTTCACAGGAAACATGGAGTTTTAGGCACATGTGTTTTCACTCTAAAACTTCTTTCTATAACCAAATGCAATTAGTTGTCACATGTCCCCAATTTATTGCCATTTACCAACACTAAAAATTTTGCTAGGATGTGTATAGAATGCACAATTAGATACAATTCCTGCTGTGTTGGGGGCAGGGTGAGTTTTCGCCATAAAATAGTCAGTGAGGCATCTTCTGCAAACTGCAATAGGCAAGCCACAGATTCCAGCTACAAATCTTGCAAACTGTACTATTGGGAAACAGCACTTTAACTGATGGTCTGGTATTTCCAAAAGATAATGTCACCATGACATTTTCAGTCTTTTAATATCCTTTTATTGAGTCCCTTTCGTATCATCCTAGAGCTGAAACCACTTGAGCTAGAAGAGATGAAATGCATTTTTGTTGTTTGCCATGCTCTGTTTTGCCTAGCCAGCTGGGCCGTCACAATATAACCTCCCAAGTTCTTAGCAGGAGGCAACTTACCCTCCCACCACTAGAACAAAGATGTCACTTGTTGTGAAATAAGAAAATGTTCCTTCTGCCATGGCTCTGTTTTCAGTAAAGGAATGTCTACTATTGAAAGTCTTCCTGGGTTGATCTGCCATTCTCATTCTATGTCACCCTAGAACTAATAGAGGTCAGCAATGCTCTTTGATCTATAGACTCAGACAGATATTCTTGGCCAAGATTGTGTGTTTGTGTGTACGCGCATGCACACACACACATGTCTATCTGGAAAGGTTGTATATAAAACACATATGCAGTATATAAAGTCATTTAACTAGATTATCATACAGTGGACTACATTCAAAACTAAAAGTTATCTACGTTTAGGAAAGAACACCATGAAAAGATAAATATTTTAATTGGTCATTTTCTTCCACACATTAGGGCAACTATTCCCATGATTGGTAACCCATAATCTCAATGTCACCATCATCTCTTCATACCTCTCTCAATTATTCATTTGCTCCTCTCTTAATAGATAGATGATAGATAGATAGATGTTGCATTAGGATTTTTCAGAGAAACAGAACCAATAGGATGTGTGTGTATGTATATACTTTAGGCAATAACTTATTTTTTCTTATTCCTTGCCAAAAAGTATTCTTCCCACTATTTAAAGTAAATCATTACCATTGTGAAAAATTTGGAAAAGACAGAAGAATATAAGGGGGAAATACCAATCACTTATAATTATGACTAATTAAAAATAACAAAAAAAACCCCCACCCTTTTTATTTTGGAAAATTGCAAACACATAGAAAAGTTAAAAGGATAATATATTAATTTTTTTAATGTTTATTTTATTTTTGAGAGAGACAAAGACAGAATGCGAGTGGGTTAGGGGCAGAGAGACAGGGAGACACAGAATCCGAAGCAGGCTCCAGGCTCTGAGCTGTCAGCACAGAGACCGATGTGGGGCTCGAACTCACGAACTGCAAGATCATGACCTGAGCTGAAGTTGGACGCTTAGCCGATTGAGCCACCAAGGCGCCCCAAAAGGATAGTATATTAAATGTCTATGTCCCATCACCCAGATTCCTGAATACCAATCCCTGGACAATCATAGGAAAGAGATTTATTTTTAAAGACTTGGCTCATGTGACTATGGAAGCAGGCAAGTCCAAGTCTGCAGTAAGGGCCAATAGGCTTGAATCCCAGGAGAGCCATGGGGTGGATGAAGTCTGAAGGCAGTCTGCCGGAGAACTCCCTTTGCTCTGGGAGGATGATCTTTTTGCTCTGTTTAGGACTTCAACTGATTGAATGAGGCCCATCTACACTATGGAAGGGCAATCTTCTTCCTCAAAGTTCACCAGTTTGGATGTTAACCTCATCCAAAAGCACCCTCTTCAACTGACACATAAAGTGAACCATCACAGGTTCATCTAGGCCTATATTTTTTTCTGCATCTATTTTTATCTACCTATAGATATACAGACATACCTTTTGCTTTTTCTCTCTCTTAGTTTCATCAAACAGACCTGAATCCAAACCACAGCCCCCAAATTATGTGTGACTTATGGCAGATTGCTGAACCATCATAAGGGTAAATATTCTCATTTATACAATAAAGACATCACACCTATTCCTTAGGGTCAAACAGCAAGAGTGTTCAGGATGGAAATCCAGCCTTCTGAGTTCTGAAAAATGACATCCCTTTTATTCTGCTCAACAGTGTGAAATGCTCTTGATAAGAATTTCTGACATAATGAATGTGAACTGTGTTATCTTTCTTCCTTGACGCCTGCCTAAAATGGACCGTGTGAATTGGTCTATGAGAAAAAGCATGTCAGTTGGAAGCAGAGCACACGAGAGAGAACACTGGGATACAGGTCCTACTATCAAAATCAAATGTCGGCTACTTATTTATTATTTATTAAAAAAAAATTTATGTTTATTTTTGAAAGCAAGAGAGACAGAGCATGAGTGGGAGAGGGGCAGAGAGAGGGGGAGACACAGAATTCGAAGCAGCCTCCAGGCTCTTAGCTGATGCGGGTTTTGAACCCACAGATTGCAAGATCATGACCTGAGTCAAAGTCGGCTGCTTAACTGACTGAGCCACCCAGGTGCCCCTCAAATGTCAACCTTTTAAATATTAAAGGTTAATTTTGCTAATGAATCAATAGTAAAGCAGGTGGGACCCCAGGATGAGGTTTCTTCCAACAAGCACTAACATTTAATGTTTAATATGAAAAGTATTTGATTCTTCCTGCACCAACCTTTGGACTCAATGAATGAAACAGGTATATGAAGGCTTAGTAACTCTAAATCTGACCTTTTAACATCTTGATGTAAAAAGACAACAGGGGTGAGTCAAATAGAGACGTTTAACTCAAATTCACAGACTCAAGAAGGCCAGAACAACGCCTTCCTGTGAGTTGTAAAGGGAAAATGTTGGCACGTTTTTCAGTAATGTGTCTTTTTTTTTTTCTTTCTTAAATAATCTGTTGATTTGGGTCTTCCATCAACTTAAACTCTGAAAAAACACAAAAATTAGATTTTTGCTACTTTGTCACGATATAAACAAGCTGTTTTAATATGGCAATTAGCAGTTTTGTTTTTCCTTTCCTTTGTTTTTTTTCCCTGCTCTTGAAGGGTTTAAAGTTTAAGTTGTCTTTGCCCTCTATGAAAAAGGGGAACTAGCTTTGATTGATTATGGCTCTGGGTTTGTTTTTCCAGAAGACTTAAAAGAAAAGGGATTTGTACCTACAGACAAAATGTTTTTTTAAAAGCAGACAGGAAATGGAAGTTTTCTTCCAGGCAAGAAAATAGTTCCTCCTGCTGGGGAGGGGTGGGGGGGGGGGGTAAGGAGAAGTGAAAAGCAGCAATGCCCTAAGGGAGAAACTGTGAGAAACTTCTAGGTGGTTGGTCCCATGGGCCACTTTGCTGGGACTCCTGCACCCCAAGTAAGGCAAATGAAGCCAGGAAAGATACCCTGAGGGGTTAACAAATGGGGAGGGAGGGAGCCTTCATCCCTGGTACCACTTCATTCTTGCAAGCATGGCCCTGCAAGCATGGGCAATCTATGCCCAGACACATTGTTTCCTGTCCCTTTCATTGGTGTGTCATCACCTAGCACCTCTCCAGAGGCTGTGAACCAGGGCTGATGCTCGTCTGTGCCCCTACGCTTGGAGACCACACTCTGATAGGGCAGCCGCCCTCTCAGCACCTCATGGTGCCCACACACATCAGCAGCAAAGTTTGATTGGAGCAACTCCAGAGCCTCTGAGTGAGG
The DNA here is from genome assembly GCF_022837055.1 of Prionailurus viverrinus. Classification (NCBI taxonomy): domain Eukaryota; kingdom Metazoa; phylum Chordata; class Mammalia; order Carnivora; family Felidae; genus Prionailurus; species Prionailurus viverrinus. Next base: position 74,287,189 of record NC_062565.1, read on the forward strand.
ACAGAGATTAATGATGCCTCCTCTATACAGCTGATTTAGGAATTTATTTTGGTCCCTTGTAAATAAGCATATTTGTTTAATAAACCTTCTCGGGCAGCGCTTTGTAAAAGCTGGAAACTTCTTTGCTATATTTCCCTCACAGGAAACATTTGAACAATTATTCTCACTGATCACCTAAATATAACACTGCAATATTGAATACCCTGAGTCCCAGAAAGAACGAATCACTGATTTTGCCTTCAGAAAAAAAATTTTTTTTAATAACAAACACAGCTTCTGCCTTCAACTTCCTAAGTTCTCTCTGTTCAATTAGCAAGAAACCCTAACTGTGGGAAGTGGATCTCCTGAACTGTTAGATTATAAATCAGTGTCACTATTTTGATGATTTCCAAGAGAGATGACTAAGGGAAACTGCATCCAGCTAAAGGAGAAGACAGAACTGACTGCCTGAGTTATTTCAGACACAACCTCTCACAGCCCTGACATAGTTTCCTCTTTGAGCAATTCCTAATGGAAAGGCAGCATTGGACCCTCCTCTTCAGGGGTTACCCAGAAATAGAGTTACACTTGTCCAACCCTCTAACTTGGGTAGAGGTATCTTTCAGATAATATCACAGACTCTGCCATGTATTCTCATCTCCTTTAGGAATACATTTCCTGCTCCCTTGGAAATGACATATAATTAGCATCGTCACTGAACTCAAAAGAGCTGGCAAGTACTTCTACTTACCCACTCCATGTCTCCACTGTCCACCTATACCATCCACTATATACCCATACACATACATAGACACCATAATGCCTTCATAAAAACCATGACAAAAGTTAGGATTTTCTGAGTTTCTGATAAATCCAGAGTTAAAAGTTCCATAAAGGTTTCCTTGATTTGAATTATTAGAATCTTGCAAACATGTTAAAAAAATCACTGTGTATGCAAAAGGTTTGCTATGCTTTAGAGTTTGATACATATAATGCAGGTATTACAAATTTCCTTTAAATCTCAAGGTGAGCTTTTCCAAATGTCCTAAGTCTTGCCACCACAACCTTTCCATTTTCTGTAAAGAACACGATGCAGTCTTCCTGGCTCTGCCACAATGACTGGCTGACACATAAAACCGACAGATAGCTGTAGGCAATTGACTAAAGACATGTTCCTCCCCCAATTTATTGATTCCACTGCAATATAGCTGCATTTATCTTACTTTCTGGAAATTGCTTTTGCTAAGGTTACTCATGACCCAGCAGAGTTGACCCAATGAAAATATTTTGGTTCTCATTTTACTTGCTGTCTCTCTTATACTCTTTTCTTCTTCTTATTTGACATACTCTCTCCCTAACAAGATTGTGACTTCCTGATCTGATTTTCAGTTCCAATAGCTTACTAAATGTCTCTATTTGGGGGTCCTGCAGGCATCTCCAACTCAACAAGGTCTAACCATATTTGAATATTTTTGGCCTCTTTCTTTATAAAATTGCTCTTCTTGAATTCCCTATCTTCCTTGGTGATTAATACTCTCCACATGTCCCTTAGAGGGATGAGAATGGCTGCGAAAGGAGAGAAGGAGCCCCAGGCTAAACAGGAGCCTGGAAGAGAAGTTTATTGGGCCCAAGGTAGACACCTAGGTTCGGGGTGTGTGCACAGCTAATAGCCAAGTTGAAGTGAGCTCTGGACCAAAAAGAGTATGATTGGATGCCAAAACCAGAGGGACCCAAAGCCAGAAGTCCAAGTGCCACAGAGAATGAAAGCCAGACTGGAAATCTGAGGAAACTGCTTGAAAAAGGCACAGTAGACTGAGAAAGGCCATTATGTACTAGAATAGTGAGCAGGCAGGGCAAGGACAGTCAGTGGCTTACAAAATACTTCACATTTTTATTTCTTTGAAGCAACAGCTCTGTTGCTCTGTTCCATCCAGGTTTAAGAAAGTCCAAATGGAGATGGGAACAACGGCAACCCCCAAAATGATGTTGATATTTCAACCATAGTCGTACCTCCTGTCGTAGTGTTGTTATTTTCTACTCTCTCCCACCTCTGCCTGTGACCCCTAGGCCAAAACAAACGTTTGCCTTCAGTAGGCTCTTGCTACTCACCAATAATGCTTACTTGCCCAAAAAGCAACCAAAAAGGAATAGAAAGGAGAGTTGATGTACTATTACTTGGAGGGCTGAGACCAATTCATTTTGCCCTGGGATCACTACATTTATCACTCAGGTTTTTAAAAATTCTTAATTTAAAACTGTAAGTGTCTGGCACTGAAGTCAATCACCACAGAATAAGACAGAATTTTCTTTTATCTTTCTTTTATTTTTTTAAACATTTTATTTATTCTTGAGAGGGAGAGACAGAGCATGAGCTGGGGAGGAGCAGAGAAAGACAAGAGAGGGACACAGAATCTAAAGCAGGTTCCAGGCTCTGAACTGTCAGCACAGAGCCTGACGTGGGGCTCGAACTCACAAGCTGTGAGACCATGCCCTGAGCCAAAGTTGGATGCTCAACTGACTGAGCCACCCAGGTGCCCCTTCTTTTATCTTTCAATTGAATCTTTTTAAAAAATCAATCAATCAATCAATCAATCAATCAACTAATCTTATTTATTTTGAGAAAGGGAGAGAAAGTAGGGGAGGGGAAGGGAGAGAGGGAGGGAGGGAGAAAGAGAGAATCCTAAACAGGCTCCTTGTTGTTAACATGGAGCCCTATGTCAGGCTCAATATCACAAACTGTGAGATCATGACCTGAGCCAAAATCAAGAGTCAGACACAAAATCACTGAGCCACCCAGGTTTCCCTTTCAATTAAGTCTTAAAATTGTCAACTTTGTTCAGAGGCAAACTTCTTGGCAATTCAGTTCATTTTAAAACACGACTGGCTATGACTACAGAATAGAGTATTTGCAAAGTGGGGGTTTTAACAAACAGGGCAAAAAACAAACATCAAATGAAGCACCAGTTTCAAAGGCCAAATAAAAATTATCTAAAACATAATGGCCAATATTTTCTTTGATGGATGTTTAGGAAGGCACACCCAGTCTCACAGTTCTACTCCATTTCATAAACTACAATCATTTATGGTTTATAGTGTGCTTACAAGGGCAGTGATCCTTAGAAGAATTTGCCATTATGTTGCCTAGATTATTTAAATTGCAGGAGTGTGGGACAACTCTAGGTAATGGGCAATTCTGACTGGATTTTTTTCTTGTTTTTAGAGGGAAATTGGGCTGCTAAGCAAATGTTTAATGTTCAATTATATTTCCCTCATATGCCAAATACACCTTAAAATTATTTTTGCTTTTTTTTTTAAAAAAATGTATATATTACAGAGCCAATGAAAAGTAAAACCAACAGCAAAATGAATCACACACAGTAACAACACAGTAACAACACTGCCCTGATATAACAATTGTTATGTGTGTGTGCTCTCTTCCACTGTTTCTTCAAACATATATGTTTTACACAGCAATAATATACAATTCCATTGAGTAGATATATCATAGCTTATTAAGCCATTCTCTTGTTTTACATTTAGATTCTTTCTGATCTTCCGTTGTAAACATTGCCTTTTTAAAATACTTAGTGGATAGGGCTGCCTGGCTGCCTCAGTCAGGAGAGCATGCAACTCTTGATCCTGCAGTCATGAGTTCAATCAAGTCTTGTGATGGGCATAGAGATTACTTTAAAAAAAAAAGAGCCTGTAAAAGGCTTGATGGATATAGAATACGATCACCATTATTTTTGCAAGGTGGAGAAAGGTGTCACCCTTACATATCCTAAATAAATATAAGCCCAAATTAACCTAAGAACCATTTTTGGATGCATATATTGTTCTCCTCTGGCCTCCAATGTGGTCAAATACATGTTTCCACCACTGACTGTCATTAAACCTGAAATAGCTCTGCTCCAAAAGACCTAGGGTCCTTTGTGTTAAGTGTTACATGCAAAAAATGGCTAATGCCTGCAACTGTAACATAATACATCCTCATTTGTCCCTCTAATTGCTCGATAAAAGGGTAGATCATATAAACTGAATTGTTTATCTCAGTGTAGCTCTGTGGTGACAAACCTGGATTTTGAAGTCAAGCTGACCTAGGGTTCAAGCTCTAATTCTGCTCCTTAAAGCTGTGGACAGGGCAGCCACGTTGTTCAAGTCCAGAAACACAGTCACATTACAATCTATATGAATGGCACCCCCTAGAGTAGAACAGTGTAGCCACCTCCCTATACCTCAGTGGGAATGCACTCAAAGAGTTATATGAGGTAGCTGGCCAGGCTTTGGTAAATTACTTAATCTCTGAGCCTAAGCTTCTAAATTTGTAAGACTGGAGAGTGATAATGGTGTCTAATTTATCAAGCTTTGTGCAGATCACAGGGGAGAATATTGTAGGAAAGTCTTTAGCATAGTGCCTGAATGTAGTAAGATGGTAACTCAACATGGTAACTCTTATTACAATTTTCCCCACCATGTATACTTTTCAAAAAAGAACTTAGAAAAATTGAGGGTTTTTTTTAAATCCTTTCCCACTGTATGGTTAGCGTCTGCTCTTGGTTACCACATCAGTCCACTCAGAATGGAAGAATAGCATGAAAAAAGAATTGAATAGAATAACCATCTGCTTATATTCTCATTCCTGAGCCTGAAGGCTTATCTAATTTTATGTTAAACCAAAGTTTAAGAAATTATCCTGAACTAAACTGGTTGCAAACCAAAGCCTCTTGAGAAATCAGCCATAGGAATCTCTTTTTGCTTGGATGGGATTCAGTGAGGCCACAAGCTACAATGGGGACTCCTTAGCTAAGTTGAGGGAACAGGAGTAGTTAAGGACTAAGGACTGGGTAGAGCTGGAAGATATGCAGGAATGGCCAAGTTCAGAATGCTGTCAGAGGAGTCTTTTTTTTTCAACGTTTATTTATTTTTGGGACAGAGAGAGACAGAGCATGAACGGGGGAGGGGCAGAGAGAGAGGGAGACACAGAATCGGAAACAGGCTCCAGGCTCTGAGCCATCAGCCCAGAGCCCGACGCGGGGCTCGAACTCACGGACCGCGAGATCGTGACCTGGCTGAAGTCGGACGCTTAACCGACTGCACCACCCAGGCGCCCCTGTCAGAGGAGTCTTAAAGGCAGTCATATTCAGGAATAGTCAGAGCAAAAGAGTGTGAGTACCATCATACAAGTCTATATAAAAACCATTCATAAATCTAATAAACACTATTGAATGCCACTATGTACTAATTCTTGGAAATAAAGATGGAAATGGACATGAGAGATAATAACATTACTTATTCTCATTCTACTTTTGTTTGCATACTGGGAATAGGATGGGAATAGATTGAATCCAAGTAAAGAGAATAGAATAGACATGACACTGAGGTTTGAGTTCAATCTCAGTTCATACAGCCACTCAGATCGTTCCTAAGGCAGTTCTAGATCTCCAAGACTGTCTACCTTAATTCCTCTAGTGGCTTGCAAATTAGACGGAAGGAGAACCACTGAGGTCAACAGGCATGTCTTCCTGTGCTGTCTCTTACTCCAACCCTAAAGGGATTGGGAACACACCCAACTATTTAAGGATTTGACTGAGGAACTGGGGTGATAAGGAACATGCAAAAGAGCTGTCTAATTGGATACAGCTTAACCTATGCTGGACTCCCTCAAGGAACTAGTCTATAATGAATCAGTTGGACTTTTGGACTTGCAAATCCAGAGAAGAATGTTCAAGAAGGGGAAAAAGGACTCTGGAAGTGGACAATATGCTGCAAATTAAGAAATTTTTTGGACCTGAACTATTATTCACAGGATGACAGTTTAATCACGCTGATTCCTCAGCATAAAATATAGTTTTGTCAGATAGATTTTAACCATAATTTACTTTAACCACCCTACTGCAGTTCTAAGACAGACGACAGCCAACTCTGTCAGAGAGAACTCAATTTGTCCTTTACAGTGTCACAATGTTCTTGTCTCAGGTGAGAAGTCCCGATAACTATGCACAAATTTCTTCATAAATTACTTCTCTGTTAGATGCTGTGTATTTACCACTTCATGTGTTTCCTTTTAGGTTTAAGTTTGTAAGACATGACTCATATTATATTTCTAGAAGGCCAAAGCAAAGTAAATGTGCTTCAATATAGTAACATTCAAGGATGCAATTAATCTTGCAAGCTTCATTTAAAGAAGGTAAAAAGTAGGACAATAATTCACTCTAAAGTCACTTGTGTAGGCCCTGGAAGTCATTTTTTTAGCTATAAAAAGGGCTGTTTTCTGGAAGAAATAAAAGTATACAAATGATACCTATAATAATAATGCAGTATGTTCAATTCTCCTATGGAGACCTTTATCTATCTGTGACATTCTTGCTTCTGAGCCAGGCTGAATGTTCTCCCAAGTGAGTTAACATTTCTACACAATGGGGGAGAAGAGATGTGGTGTGAACAAGAAAGCATAATAGGCAGCTGCAGAGGAGGGTCTACATTCCATAAGAGGAGGAAGAAGACAGGGGGATGGTTGAAGATTTCAGGTTTTAGGGGCCCATTCAGAGCTAGTTCTAGATATAGGTAGTTAAGGAGGTTAAGGATTGTTTAGTTAGGGATTGTTTGGTTATAAGAGACAGAAACTCACTCTAGTGAGCTTAAGAAAAAGGTGCGTGTGTGTGTGTGTGTGTGTGTGTGTGTGCGTGTGTGTGTGTTGTGTGTGTATTTAAATACTTAAGAGCAAGAAGTATGGTCCGGTCTCACAAAAGAAAGAACCACCTCTGGAAAAGATCTTTGTCTCTCCAGGACCACATGGTCTCTTATCTTTGCTGTCAATGTTTCTACTTAGTTTTACTCTCTACAGACTGGCTTTCCATGTTTTGAGATCCACAGGCCAAACATGGCCACAGGCCTCAGCTTTGTATCGCTGCTTGTTCTAAGGTTGTCACAGACTCACAAGAGCCCCTGAGTCCCAAATCCAAATTCTTAGAAGAGAGATTCTAATTGACTCAGCTTGGTTCAGGCATCCATTGGGCTGGTTGCCCACTTAGTGAAGGTTATGGGGGTAGATTCTTTAAGGAGTATTGGGGTGGGAGAAATAATTGGCAGAGGAAAGGATTTAAGAAACACAATAGCAGGGCACCTGGACGGCTCAGTCAGTTAAATGTCTGATCCTTGATTTCGGTTCAGGTCATGTTCTCATGGTTGGTGAGACTGAGCCCTACATCGAGCTCTATGCTAGAAACACAAAGCCTTCTTGGGATTCCCTCTCTCTCTTTCTCTCTCTTACTCTGCCCTTGCCTCATGAGCGCGCGCTCTCTCTCTCTCTCAACATAAATAAACATGTTTTTTAAAAAGAAACATAATGGCAATTCTTTAGCAAAATTTCTTTTCCCCTATTATTAAATATAATCCCTCTTTTAGCTCCCTGAAACAGACTAGAAAGTATTATTAAAACATACATGCATCACTTCACAGGGGTAAATACATTAATCCACTAGCATCCATTTTAAGATCCTATCACAAAACAATCAGGTTAATCAGTCAATAACCCAATCAGCCTACAAAGTCTCTAAAGGGAGAATGTTAAGGACAAATAAAATGTGATTGCAGTTAAGGAGAAAGAGAAAACGGTTAGGGTGGAGGAGTTACCTAGATAACATGTAACAGATGGAGTTTACTGGGTGCCCACAAGCCTAACCAGTTTCAACTCTTTACAGAGCCAAACTCCTTCTCACCCCAGTGCCTTTGCACACGGACACATTCATCTCTTCTTTACCTTCCTAACTCCTACTCTCTCTATAGCATTGTTGGGGGTTAAATTATATCCCCCCCAACGATATGTTGAAGTCTTAACCCCAGGTGCTTGTGACGGTGTTATTTGGAAATAGGGTATTTGCAGATGTAATCAAATTAAGATGAGGTCATATGGGATTAGGGTGGGTCCTAAACCAAACAAATGGTTTCTTTACCAGGAGACAGAGATTTGGAGACACATACAGGGAAGAAAGCTGTGTGACAATAAAGCGCATGTGACAATGGAAGCAGTGATGTGGCTATACATCCTGCTATCCAAGGATCGCCAGTAGTCACCACAGGTGAGATGACGCAAAGAAGGATTCCTTTCTAGAGACTTCAGTGAGAAAAGATCACTTGCCAACACCTTGATTTTGAAATTCTAACTTCCAGCAATCTAAAAAACTATATTTTTGTGATTTTAAGCCATCTAGTTTGTGGTACTTTGTTATTGCAGTCACACACACACAAAAAAAAACAAATACAAATGCTATACTCAGGGATTGCCACCCCTGGTTTTGCTTCCCAGATAATATTTGTACAGTTTGAATGTCTGTGTCCCCCTGCAATCCATATGTTGAAATATTGACTGCTTAGGTAATGAATGGTATTAGGAGGTGGGGACTTGGGGAGGTGATTAGATCATTCATGACAATGAGCCCTCATGGCTGGAATTGGTGCCCTTAAGAGACCCCAGAAAGATCTCTTGCCCCTTCTACCACGTGAGGACACAGAGAGAAGACTGCTGTCTAGGAACCAGGAGGCAGGCTCTCACCAGACGCTGAATCTGCCAGCACTTTGACCTTAGACTTCTCAGCCTCCAGAACTGTGAGAAAGAGATTTCTGTTGTTTATAAGCCACCCAGTTTATGGTATTTTGTTATAGCTGTGCAGACTAAGGCAACATTCAAGGACTGTGCTAACGACCTTTCTCTGTACCAGCATACAGAGCTTCCCACTGCTGTATAGCCACCTCTCGCTCTCATAGTACAGGTGACACTGTTCTATAACTGTACTTGTCTGTCTCTGGATTGTAAATATTTTGAGGTACCAGAAACTGTCTGTATTTTTTATACCTCCCATGAAATAAAGATTATTTCCATTTTTATTAAATCTACAATGTTCTTGTGTGAAAATATTTACATTTCAAATATTTAAGACAAGCAAGTATGGAACAAAATAAACTCACATTCTTTAGTTTTACCCCATACGTTAAAATATGCTACAGAAGGGGGTGCCTGGGTGGCTCAGCTGGTTAAGGTTCCAGCTTCGGCTCAGGTCATGCTCTCACAGTTGGTGGGCTCAAGCCTGGCATCAGGCTCTGTGCTGACAGCTCAGAGCCAGGAGCCTGCTTTGGATTCTGTGTCTCCCTCTCTCTCTCTCTGCCCCTCCACCACTCACGCTTTGTCTCTTTCTGTCTCTCAAAAATAAATAAATGTTAAAAAAATTTTTTTAAATATGCTACAGAAGAAATTGGGAAGCCAAATAATTAAATAACTGAATGTACCAACTTCTATTTGGTTGCCCCCCAGCCTCAGTAAAATAAGAAAAAGTTCTTTGAATTTAAAAACTACACCTTTTTGAGGAAAAAAGAGGCCTCCGGTTGGTTTTTTGAATTTAACTCTCCACAGAATCCCTTTCCATTCAAATAAAGTAATTGTAATTCATGAATTCTGAAATGTGGTACAAATGCAGATGAAGATAAATAGCACATGAGCCATTCTAGGCAGACAGATTCACGAGGGAAATTAGAAGCTGTCGTCAGGAGAGTTAATGGAAAGTCCACTAATCCTAATTTCAGACAGGATAAATGGGAGTGTGTGCTTCCCATCAAACTCACTTTCACCTTAGGTCTGCTCCTCTAGAGAGGATGGGATGGTGGTTCCATTTACCACCCCACCTCAAGTATGCATGAGCAGCCACAATGTCATTTTTGCAATGTCTGCTATAAATTTGGACCTGTTTTTATTTTTTTAAATGAAGAAATAGCTATGAGACACTCCGTATTGTGTAGGGATTTAGTTCTCTCTAGTGTGAGTAATCACTACTTAATGTTAGACTGTTCTTCAGATAAATGGCACAAATGGTCTGCTGAGTGGCACATAGTTCAGGGGGTGCTGAGCAAACAGTTTCATCAGCACATTAAATGACATCATTACACATTCTATCATGCATGTCACTATGGTAGTTGGGTCGACAGACTCTATTTTTATCTACTTTTTTCTTTTATTCAAAAGAGCTTTTTTGGTTTTTTTTTTTGTTTTTTTTTTAATTTTTTTTTCAACGTTTATTTATTTTTTGGGGGACAGAGAGAGACAGAGCATGAACGGGGGAGGGGCAAGAGAGAGGGAGACACAGAATCGGAAACAGGCTCCAGGCTCTGAGCCATCAGCCCAGAGCCTGACGCGGGGCTCGAACTCACGGACCGCGAGATCGTGACCTGGCTGAAGTCGGACGCTTAACCAACTGCGCCACCCAGGCGCCCCTTTTTTAAAAAAATTTTTTTTTAATTTTTTTTTTTTCAAAAGAGCTTTTTGAATAAAGACTCTTTTTTTTTTTTATTCAAAAGAGCTTCAATTTCTAGATCAAGATTCTAACCATAGTCACTGAGAATCATTCTTCCATTATATTTGTTACACTCACTTAACCAAGCTTCTGAAACTTCTTTCTCATATCCAGTTCCTTGTGTAGTAGACATTGAGGGTCCTTTCCCAATTGTCATTCCATTCTGATGAGTATCCTAATCCAGGTTAAAGATTGGTTTAGGAATGGGTGTGTAACAAAATTCTGTCCAATGAGATGTGAGAGAAGTTTAGTGGGGGTGTATGTGCATATTCTAGGAAATATGTGCTTGCTCCTCACAGAGAGACAGAAGACATAGTTCCTCTTTTGCATCTGGTTTGGTCTGAATGTAAAGCCTGGGATTTTTGCAACCATCTTGCCACTTGAGGAAGAAAGCCTCACCAAGATGGCAGAGTAGAGAAATGAAGGAATTTGGGCCTTTAACGACATGTTTAAGCCAATAAGCCAAAGAACTTTGAGGTCTCCTCCACTTGGAAACTTTCCATTAATATTAAGTAACAAATCTCTTCATTATTTAAGCCAGGTTTTATGTGAATTGCATCTGAAGGCATTCAAACTTCCATACTCTGCTTAAATTCCATTGAAGAGATGACAGGCCAATGACTAAGATGCAAATCAATAGCTGAGTCACTACCTATAGGGGGCATGACTTTTTCTGCCTAAACCTTCTTTGATACACCTTCCTTTCCAATTCCTATTCCATGTAGCTTCAGGGGCTAATCCAAATCTCCACCTACACAGGGGTTTGTGAACCGGGATCTGGCCATTGGAGTTACCCCAGCAACCTGGCTATAGTGACAGCTTCCAGGATGCGCTCATGACCAGTGAGCAGCATCACTAACAATCTGACTTCAGCTGTTGGAAAAGGGGGATCTTTTTCTGCCAGAATTGCCAATATGTGAGGTTATAATCTTAGAGCCACCAGTACCATTTTTGTCTTCTCATGGGAGGAGCATGAATGAGAATGGAGAATGGAGGGGAAACTAACTAAGAAAGATGAAGAAAGAGAAGGAGTGCACATCCCATAACGTACTTGCTTTGGTCCGGGCAGGCTGCTATCACAAATATCGTAGATACAGTGGCTTAAGAAACCAAAATTTAGGGAGTTGCGGCAAGATGGCGGCTTAGGAGGACGCTGGGCTCACCGCACGTCCTGCTGATCACTTAGATTCCATCTACACCTGCCTAAATAACCCAGAAAACCGCCAGAGGATTAGCAGAACGGAGTCGCCGGAGACAAACGCAGACGAGAGGCCCAGGGAAGAGGGTAGGAAGGGCGGCGAGGCGGTGCGCGCTCCACGGACTGGCGGGAGGGAACCGGGGCGGAGGGGCGGCTCGCCGGCCAAGCAGAGCCCCCAAGTCTGGCTTGCAAAAGCGGAGGGGCCGGGCGGACTGTGTTCCGACAGCAAGCGCGACTTAGCGTCTGGGAGGTCATAAGTTAACAGCTCTGCTCGGAAAGCGGGAAGGCTGGAGGACAACCACAGGGAGAGCTGCTGAGCCCCCTGACAACAGAGCTCAGTTTGGTGGGGAACAAAGGCGCTCGCCAGCGCCATCTCCCCCGCCCATCCCCCAGCCGAAATCCCAAAGGGAACCGGTACCTGCCAGGGAACTTGCTCGCTCCGCGCAAACACCCAACTCTGCGCTTCTGCGGAGCCAAACCTCCGGCAGCGGATCTGACTCCCTCCCACTGCCACAGGGCCCCTCCTGAAGTGGATCACCTAAGGAGAAGCGATCTAAGCCTGCCCCTCCTGCCCCCGAGCACCTTGCCTACCCACCCCAGCTAATACGCCAGATCCCCAGCATCACAAGCCTGGCAGGGTGCAAGTAGCCCAGACGGGCCACGCCACCCCACAGCGAATCCCACCCCTAGGAGAGGGGAAGAGAAGGCACACACCAGTCTGACTGTGGCCCCAGCGGTGGGCTGGGGGCAGACATCAGGTCTGACTGCGGCCCTGCCCACCAACTCCAGTTATACACCACAGCACAGGGGAAGTGCCCTGCAGGTCCTCACCACGCCAGGGACTATCCAAAATGACCAAGCGGAAGAACTCCCCTCAGAAGAATCTCCAGGAAATAACAACAGCTAATGAGCTGATCAAAAAGGATTTAAATAATATAACAGAAAGTGAATTTTAGAATAATAGTCATAAAATTAATCGCTGGGCTTGAAAACAGTATACAGGACAGCAGAGAATCTCTTGCTACAGAGATCAAGGGACTAAGGAACAGTCACGAGGAGCTGAAAAACGCTTTAAACGAAATGCATAACAAAATGGAAACCACCACAGCTCGGCTTGAAGAGGCAGAGGAGAGAATAGGTGAACTAGAAGATAAAGTTATGGAAAAAGAGGAAGCTGAGAAAAAGAGAGATAAAAAAATCCAGGAGTATGAGGGGAAAATTAGAGAATTAAGTGATACACTAAAAAGAAATAATATACGCATAATTGGTATCCCAGAGGAGGAAGAGAGAGGGAAAGGTGCTGAAGGGGTACTTGAAGAAATCATAGCTGAGAACTTCCCTGAACTGGGGAAGGAAAAAGGCATTGAAATCCAAGAGGCACAGAGAACTCCCTTCAGACGTAACTTGAATCGATCTTCTGCACGACATATCATAGTGAAACTGGCAAAATACAAGGATAAAGAGAAAATTCTGAAAGCAGCAAGGGGTAAACGTGCCCTCACATATAAAGGGAGACCTATAAGACTCGTGACTGATCTCTCTTTTGAAACTTGGCAGGCCAGAAAGAATTGGCACGAGATTTTCAGGGTGCTAGACAGAAAAAATATGCAGCCAAGAATCCTTTATCCAGCAAGTCTGTCATTTAGAATAGAAGGAGAGATAAAGGTCTTCCCAAACAAACAAAAACTGAAGGAATTTGTCACCACTAAACCAGCCCTACAAGAGATCCTAAGGGGGACCCTGTGAGACAAAGTCCCAGAGACATCACTATAAGCATAAAACATACAGACATCACAATGACTCTAAACCCGTATCTTTCTATAATAACACTGAATGTAAATGGATTAAATGCGCCAACCAAAAGACATAGGGTATCAGAATGGATAAAAAAACAAGACCCATCTATTTGCTGTCTACAAGAGACTCATTTTAGACCTGAGGACACCTTTAGATTGAGAGTGAGGGGATGGAGAACTATTTATCATGCGACTGGAAGCCAAAAGAAAGCTGGAGTAGCCATACTTATATCAGACAAACTAGACTTTAAATTAAAGGCTGTAACAAGAGATGAAGAAGGACATTATATAATAGTTACAGGGTCTATCCATCAGGAAGAGCTAACAATTATAAATGTCTATGCACCGAATACCGGAGCCCCCAAATATATAAAACAATTGCTCATAAACACAAGCAACCTCATTGATAAGAATGTGGTAATTGCAGGGGACTTTAATACACCACTTACAGAAATGGATAGATCATCTAGACACACGGTCAAAAAAGAAACAAGGGCCCTGAATGAGACATTGGATCAGATGGACTTGACAGATATATTTAGAACTCTGCATCCCAAAGCAACAGAATACACTTTCTTCTCGAGTGCACATGGAACATTCTCCAAGATAGATCATATACTGGGTCACAAAACAGCCCTTCATAAGTTTACAAGAATTGAAATTATACCATGCTTACTTTCAGACCACAATGCTATGAAGCTTGAAATCAACCACAGAAAAAAGTCTGGAAAACCTCCAAAAGCATGGAGGTTAAAGAACACCCTACTAACGAATGAGTGGGTCAACCAGGCAATTAGAGAAGAAATTTAAAAATATATGGAAACAAATGAAAATGAAAATACAACAATCCAAACGCTTTGGGACGCAGCAAAGGCAGTCCTGAGAGGAAAATACATTGCAATCCAGGCCTATCTCAAGAAACAAGAAAAATCCCAAATACAAAATCTAACAGCACACCTAAAGGAACTAGAAGCAGAACAGCAAAGGCAGCCTAAGCCCAGCAGAAGAAGAGAAATAATAAAGATCAGAGCAGAAATAAACAATATAGAAACTTAAAAAACTGTAGAGCAGATCAATGAAACCAAGAGTTGGTTTTTTGAAAAAATAAACAAAATTGACAAACCTCTAGCCAGGCTTCTCAAAAAGAAAAGGGAGATGACCCAAATAGATAAAATCATGAATGAAAATGGAATGATTACAACCAATCCCTCAGAGATACAAACAATTATCAGGGAATACTATGAAAACTTATATGCCAACAAATTGGACAACCTGGAAGAAATGGACAAATTCCTGAACACCCACACTCTTCCAAAACTCAATCAGGAGGAAATAGAAAGCTTGAACAGACCCATAACCAGCGAAGAAATTGAATCGGTTATCAAAAATCTCCCAACAAATAAGAGTCCAGGACCAGATGGCTTCCCAGGGGAGTTCTACCAGACGTTTAAAGCAGAGATAATACCTATCCTTCTCAAGCTATTCCAAGAAATAGAAAGGGAAGGAAAACTTCCAGACTCATTCTATGAAGCCAGTATTACTTTGATTCCTAAACCAGACAGAGACCCAGTAAAAAAAGAGAACTACAGGCCAATATCCCTGATGAATATGGATGCAAAAATTCTCAATAAGGTACTAGCAAATCGAATTCAACGGCATATAAAAAGAATTATTCACCATGATCAAGTGGGATTCATTCCTGGGATGCAGGGCTGGTTCAACATTCGCAAATCAATCAACGTGATCCATCACATTAACAAAAAAAGAGAGAAGAACCATATGATCCTGTCAATCGATGCAGAAAAGGCCTTCGACAAAATCCAGCACCCTTTCTTAATAAAAACCCTTGAGAAAGTCGGGATAGAAGGAACATACTTAAAGATCATAAAAGCCATTTATGAAAAGCCCACAGCTAACATCATCCTCAACGGGGAAAAACTGAAAGCTTTTTCCCTGAGATCAGGAACACGACAAGGATGCCCACTCTCACCGCTGCTGTTTAACATAGTGCTGGAAGTTCTAGCATCAGCAATCAGACAACAAACGGAAATCAAAGGCATCAAAATTGGCAAAGATGAAGTCAAGCATTCGCTTTTTGCAGATGACATGATATTATACATGGAAAATCCGATAGACTCCACCAAAAGTCTGCTAGAACTGATACAGGAATTCAGCAAAGTTGCAGGATACAAAATCAATGTACAGAAATCAGTTGCATTCTTATACACTAACAATGAAGCAACAGAAAGACAAATAAAGAAACTGATCCCATTCACAATTGCACCAAGAAGCATAAAATACCTAGGAATAAATCTAACCAAAGATGTAAAGGATCTGTATGCTGAAAACTATAGAAAGCTTATGAAGGAAATTGAAGAAGATTTAAAGAAATGGAAAGACATTCCCTGCTCATGGATTGGAAAAATAAATATTGTCAAAATGTCAATACTACCCAAAGCTATCTACACATTCAATGCAATCCCAATCAAAATTGCACCAGCATTCTTCTCGAAACTAGAACAAGCAATCCTAAAATTCATATGGAACCACAAAAGGCCCCGAATAGCCAAAGGAATTTTGAAGAAGAAGACCAAAGCAGGAGGCATCACAATCCCAGACTTTAGCCTCTACTACAAAGCTGTCATCATCAAGACAGCATGGTATTGGCACCAAAACAGACACATAGACCCATGGAATAGAATAGAAACCCCAGAACTAGACCCACAAACGTATGGCCAACTCATCTTTGACAAAGCAGGAAAGAACATCCAATGGAAAAAAGACAGCCTCTTTAACAAATGGTGCTGGGAGAACTGGACAGCAACACGCAGAAGGTTGAAACTAGACCACTTTCTCACACCATTCACAAAAATAAACTCAAAATGGATAAAGGACCTGAATGTGAGACAGGAAACCATCAAAACCTTAGAGGAGAAAGCAGGAAAAGACCTCTCTGACCTCAGCCGTAGCAATCTCTTACTCGACACATCCCCAAAGGCAAGGGAATTAAAAGCAAAAGTGAATTACTGGGACCTTATGAAGATCAAAAGCTTCTGCACAGCAAAGGAAACAACCAACAAAACTAAAAGGCAACCAATGGAATGGGAAAAGATATTCGCAAATGACATATCGGACAAAGGGCTAGTATCCAAAATCTATAAAGAGCTCACCAAACTCCACACCCAAAAAACAAATAACCCAGTGAAGAAATGGGCAGAAAACATGAATAGACACTTCTCTAAAGAAGACATCCGGATGGCCAACAGGCACATGAAAAGATGTTCAGCGTCGCTCCTTATCAGGGAAATACAAATCAAAACCACACTCAGGTATCACCTCACGCCAGTCAGAGTGGCCAAAATGAACAAATCAGGAGACTATAGATGCTGGAGAGGATGTGGAGAAACGGGAACCCTCTTGCACTGTTGGTGGGAATGCAAATTGGTGCAGCCGCTCTGGAAAGCAGTGTGGAGGTTCCTCAGAAAATTAAAAATAGACCTACCCTATGACCCAGCAATAGCACTGCTAGGAATTTATCCAAGGGATACAGGAGCACTGATGCATAGGGCCACTTGTACCCCAATGTTCATAGCAGCACTCTCAACAATAGCCAAATTATGGAAAGAGCCTAAATGTCCATCAACTGATGAATGGATAAAGAAATTGTGGTTTATATACACAATGGAATATTACGTGGCAATGAGAAAAAATGAAATATGGCCTTTTGTAGCAACGTGGATGGAACTGGAGAGTGTGATGCTAAGTGAAATAAGCCATACAGAGAAAGACAGATACCATATGGTTTCACTCTTATGTGGATCCTGAGAAACTTAACAGGAACCCATGGGGGAGGGGAAGGAAAAAAAAAAAAAAGAGGTTAGAATGGGAGAGAGCCAAAGCATAAGAGACTGTTAAAAACTGAGAACAAACTGAGGGTTGATGGGGGGTGGGAGGGAGGAGAGGGTGGGTGATGGGTATTGAGGAGGGCACCTTTTGGGATGAGCACTGGGTGTTGTATGGAAACCAATTTGTCAATAAATTTCAGAAAAAAAAATAAAAAAAATAAAATAGAAGTGCAGGTCTCAAAAGGGACCTGAGATGAGAAACATCAAGAAAAAAAAAAAAAAAAAGAAACCAAAATTTACTTCTCACAGTCTGGAGGTTGGGAAGCCAAAGACCAAGACACTAGAAATTCAGCAGCTAATGAGGGTCCACTTCCTGGTGCACAGTCACTGTCTTGAATGGTAGCAGGAGCAAGAGAGCTTTGTGGGGTACTAATCCTTTATAAAGCACTAATCCCATTTATGGGGGCCCTGTCCTCATGACCTGATCGCCCTCAAATGGCCCTACCTTATAACACCATCACACCAGTACAGGATTTCAACATATGAATTTTAGGAGACACAAACATCAAACCATAGCAACGCTGACCCAAACTGTTCCAGAAGCTCAGCTCTACACTTGGATTTTTCAGCAACGTAGACCCAAAAGGTCGCTTTGGCTTAAATCGGCTTGGGTGTGTTTCTTCACTTGTAATCAAAACTGATCCCAATGAATACAAAATTATATCATTAGCTACCATTTTCTGAACACCAATTATGTTCCAGGCATATTATATCATTATCTCTAGGCTCACAGTGACTTTGCAATGTGTTACTTTACAAATGAAACAGCTGAATCTGAGAGGGTTTGAGTGATACGCCCACTTCACACACTATTGACAAGCGGAGCAGAGAAACAGACTCCGAAAAGACAGGGTGCTTTCCCTTATATTACCTCTCCTCAGTAGCATTAGTAACATCCACACTGCATTTCAGACAGCCATACTTCTTTTTAAAATTTGTTTTTCAAATACTAATTTATCCTTTTAATATAAGACAGAAATGGATTCAAATTTCTATTACTACTTCTTCCTTCATTTCCCAGAGGGAAATTACACAGAGAAAGCTACCTGGTGGAACACTTGCAATTTCTTAGCTCCTTTGTTCTTGTTTCCTTCTCCTGGAATTTTCTGCTGTTTCTACGTGATCGAATCCCTTGCATCCTTGATGATACAGCTCAAATGTTACCCCTTTCACACAGTCTTCTCCAACACCTGGAGATCAAACCCATCTCTTTGAACTCTCCTTCCACTGCATTTGTACCTTTCCAAAGACAATCTCCTTTTAACTCTTAATAAAGTTATTTGGATGGGAGCCTTTTATCCCTTAATAGCATGTAAGCTCCTTAAGTAATAGGTATTTGGTCCAACTTGGCATCCTTATAATACTTAGCATGGGAGGATTCTATAAATGCTGATTGAGTCAATGGATGAATGAAAGGAATTTACAGAGCCACCTGTGTCTAAACTGTTTTGGCAGAAAGGATGATATGCTGTTACTTTTCTAACATCTGTTCCTCTGTAATTACACAATTTGAACTCATAATATATGTGCCCATTTTTAATGCACTCTTATAGATTAGTCCAGTCATGTATTTTCAATTCTAAGTTACCTTTAAAAATTCATGTTAAATAAATGCAGCTAGATTCTAAAGGGTGGGAGTGTGAACTTCATTTGTCAAAATATAATCCCTAGAAGACAATTTTCATATCAAATGTGTCATGTGATGAAGTAAACTTAAAACTCCATGCAATACTGTATTTAAATATTTTAATATCAAAGTTACTTATGATTAGTGTGTTGAGAGATTTAAAAAAATTATTGCAAAGTCTCAAGTAAGCCATGGTGCACATTATCGCATGTATATTACAGATATATATTTTAGGGAGCCATATTTGACTTACTTTTCTTAAACTTTTAAGGGAGAGTTACTTTGTAAAATTGTGTAAAAATAGGTAAATTCTGGTATTGGTTTCTCAGTTTAGCTCAATTTCAGATCCTTTAAGAGAAAAAAAAAAATCTCTAGTTCCTGAAAAGGAGAAATAATATCCTAATTCACAACAGTCATAGGCCAGAACTCAAAGTTCTAGTTTCTCTTTCCCACACTTAACTAGCTATGCAGAAATGGTCTAGTTGTTTCAGGCCCCCAGGTCTCACATGCCTCCGAAATCCTCAACTCCATTGTCCCACAGTCTACGTCAAGCTTCCTTTAAGGGCAGCAGTGACAATAGCAGTCTTTGCTTTTGGAGCTCATTATCTCATTGGGCACTACCATTTCCTAAAGAAAAGTAGTTACCACATTTTATAGTCTTATTTGATGTACAATGTTCAGCTCTCATTGCCTCTGAATACTTGAGTATCTGAACATCTCCAGAAGCAGAGTGATTTTTCATATATTTTCTTTACCAATATTATTATTGCAGAGAATTTAACATTTATAATTGAATATTTTAAAAGTCACATTTTGTACCATGATTATTTGCACACCCACAGATTGTGCAATATTACAGTGTTTTATAAGTTGACTATTATGTCATTAAATCTTATGATCTAGTAGCCTTGAGATCAATGGTTCACAACTTACTCTTTCCTTTATAGCTGTAGCTGATGGTTCTATTGTCTATCAGTTTAGCTATAGGACTAAAGTTTCTGACACAAATCCCTAGTTACTGACTGCAGCCCACATAGATACAGATAGAGACACACGTCTACACCAACACGGTCACATCTACCAAATATGTGCGAACACTGAAAATGCTTTGCATGACAGAACAGTCTCACCACCTGCAATAAATGGGGACACCATTACCTACGAAGAAAAAGGAGAAATGCACAACAATGTTCTAAAGAAGCCGCATTTTAAAAATAATGCTTGAAATGCTTAAGGACAAAAAGTTTCTTGGCATTTGTAGAAGATATTGAAGGGTAAACCATTATGATAAACTAGATCTTAGGTGATCTGCCCTTCAAAACTGTTCAATCCTCATACTGTCAAAGAAGCATTTTTCTCTCTGTAAGTGTCCTTTGCTCTTTTATTTTGTGTATAATAATCATGAAATCATTGCATTACACTAAAATAATTTTAAACCATCATGGCCATTTATACTTTTCTGCCTTATATATAAGTAATGTACTAAAGCTTATTTCATATATATCTATGAAATACAGCCCCTCTCCTTTGGAAAAGATACAGATGCAATTATGATTTGATGTTAATATGTTTCAGTAGACTATGCAAATTTACAATATAATTATCTCATTATGTTTATATATAATCAAGACAAAAAAATATACTAAGACTATTCAAAGAACTTAATTTTTATAATTAAGTGATTGCTATTATTTTTATGCGCTTATGTATTACCAAAGCACTTTTTTTTACTAAAAAAATTTTTTTAATGTTTATTTCTGAGAGAGAGGGAGGGAGAGACAGAGGACAAGCAGGGGAGGGGCAGAGAGAGAGAGGGAGGGAGACACAGAATTTGAAACAGGTTCCAGGCTCTGAGCTGTCAACATGGAGCCCAACGTGGGCTTGAACTCACAGCTATGAGGTCATGACCTGAGCTGAAGTGGGATACTCAACCAACTGAGCCACCCAGGCACCCCCCAAAGCACTTGTAATGTTTATCCTTATTATGACACTTATCAAGCAGTATTTTTTTAATGTCTCCTCACTGGACTAGAACTAGTTCCTAGGCAAGGACTTCATAGTATTTATTCATTCTAATCTCTGTGTATTATCTGAGAAAGATAGATAGGGGATAGATACATACATACATAGATATAGATTCTGCCCTGTGGCTTTAATCCTCCAAAATCAAACAAATGATAATCAAGCTTGCTATCTTTTGATAATCACAGTTAAGTAATGTCTTAAATAGATAAAGCAAAAACCAGAAAATATTTAGGGATAAGGTTAACAATAACTTTTAAACACTAAAATTGATTCTTCAAGGATTTATTTAAATTCACATAATGTGTTTACAGTAAGTGTTTACAGAGCAGCTAAACTGAGGAGGTAAACAAGCAAAAAGGATAAAGGAGGAGAAAAGTATTCTTTCATGACTGTTGAAACTCATTAATCTAAATTGAAGACTATGGAAAGCAAATGTGAAGACACTATCACCATTCTGAGTTGGGTTCAAAATCATTGAAAGCCAGATAATGTAACTAGAAGTTACCATCAACAATATAAAATATGAACATGTGAATGGTAAACTTGGGACACTGGAACTGAAAGACAATTTCAGAAAACCTTAATAATCTGCCATAAATATAGATGTTGTCCCTTTCTGTGTCAATTGTGACAATATTGTCAATATCTTAGTAGTGAAGAGATGAAATTTTGGTATTTGAGGGCATGGAAAGAAGCAGACTCCATATAAAGGGTAGAGACCATTTCTTTTTCCCTATAAATTCACTGTCCTTACAATAACTGGATATGTCTAGCCCTCCTTTCAAGCCCTCTGCCTACATGTGGTACTCTTGTTAGTGTTTGGGAGTGGACCACAAAGGGATACCAACACCTTATACCTGAAGCTCTGCAGACTGGATTCTTCCTACCAGCATATTACTCTCTTTCTAGGTAGAAACTATGGGTCCAAAGTGAAATGCAACTAGTTTCTAACTACCGCTTGTCTTGAGTGTGGTTGTGTTACTCATCTGAAATATATAGTAAGATCATTTGTTTCTGTTTCTATTCTAGTTGGGGTCAGTCTCGTCTATGGATTTTCTTCTTTCTTACTTTTAGTATGTGAAATATTAACATGGTTCTAAATGTTTGATTTATATAAAAAGGTCTTTTTAAAGCCTTATCCTTACCCCCATTCCCTCTACCCTATTCCCATCCCTCTACCCCCCTGTATATTTTTTGCACAACATGTAGCATATTTTATCACACAAAAAGTAGCACTTTATACTCTTTGGTACTTTGATTCTTTCATTCAACAATATGTTCTAGAAATCGCTCCATACCATTTCATAGATATTTCCCTTTTTCTTTTTTTATATAGCTGTATAGCTACATAGTACTCAACTTTGGGGGTGCATCAAGGTTATTTAAACATTCTCCTATTCATGAACATTTTGGTTGTTTTAAATATTTTGCAATTACAATGTTGCAATGTCTTTTGTGTATTGTGGGAGGCTTATTCTAAGAGTAAAGTCCTAGAAATGGGATTGCTGGGTCAAAAGGTAAATTTATGTTTATTTCTGTTATATATTTCCACATTTTCTTCCAAAAGGATTGTATCATTTGTATTTCTACCAGAAATATATGCACGGACCTTTTTTTTCACAATCACGCCAACCAAATGTGTTACCATACTTTTTAGTTTTCTAATAGGTCATAGATGATATCTTTGTATGATTTTTTAATTTACTTTTTTTCACAGTATGAGTAAGACTGAATATCTTTTCCTATGTTTAAGAGCCATATATATTGCTAGCTATATTTTCATGCATTTTTCTACCAAGTTTCAAGTGTCTATTCAGACAAAATTCATAGAAATGAGATTTCTGACTCAAAAGATGCATGAATATGTAGTTGTGTTAGATATTGCCAAAATCTCTTCTAAATGGCTATAGTAGTTTGCATTCCCATCAGCCATGGGTGAGAGCACCTGTGTTTCTATAGCCTTGCCAACAGAATGTGCTGCCATATACATTTTAGTATTTGCCAGTGCTATGGTCTGAATAATTGTGTCTCCCGGTCACCAGTAAATCCATATATCAGAATCCTAACGTCCAATGTGATGGTATTAGGAGGTGAAGCCTTTGGGGTGATTAGATCACAAGGGCCAAGCTTCATGAATGGGATTAGTGCCCTTATCAAGGAGGCCTGAGAGGGGCACTTGGCTGGCTCAGGTGATAGAGACTTTTGATTTCAAGTTCATGAGTTCAAGCCCCAAGTTTTGCATGGAGCTTACTTAAAAAACAATCTTAAGGAGGACTAAGAAAACCCCTTTGCCCTTTCTACCATATGAGGTTGCAGGAAGAAGACGGCCATCAAAAAGGAAGCTGGGTCTCACCAGACACTGAGTCTGCTGGCATCATGATCTTAGATTTCCTAGCCTCCAGAACTGTTAGAAATAAATTTCTATTGTTTATAAGCTACCCAGTCTATGGTATTTTGTTTTGGAGCCCTAATGGACTAATACAGTCAGTCTGACAGGTGAGAAAGGTATTGTGCCCTCTGCAGATGGGCAAATTGATGGCCAGCTTCCACTCTATAACATAGTGAAAGTGCATTATGCTAAACTCCCTTCACTGCCTGAAGTATCTCCCCAAGAGGCTCTTGTGTTCTCTCCTGCCAGCAAACCTCAGGCAGAAATATTCCAGCCCAACAGACAGGATCTTATCATCCTGAACCTCAAAAGGTAGGTGGTCATAGTCTCCCTATTTCTCCCAAGGAGTTGCCATCTTTGCAAAATTCCTTAACCCCTACTCACCTCTAAGTTCATAAATCAAGAAGTACCAAAAGGGGAAGATTTTATGAACTATGCAAGTTCCTGATATACCCTTGTGCCAGGGAAATGAGTTGTCTTTCACTGACAAAAGTCAGAGGTGCCATCTCCTGACTCTCTTGAGCAAAGATATATGTCCACCAGGACAGAGAAACAGCAACCAACATTAAATTGATAGCTTCTCAAAGTTCCAATTTACTGATGATTCCACTGGCCCAAAAGGTGCCATATCTAGGAATGCTTTTCCATTATCAAGTGCCTCCTGGTTAAGTCTTACCCTCCAAGAAGCTTGATGGACAGCTCTGGGGAATAGGATGTCTAATTATGAAACCACTAGCTAATGTCATAGGAAGTGACAGAACTTCTGAGGAAGTTCTAATAGCCACTGCCAACATCCTTAACACAAGGACTCTTCTAATGTAGAAATTTGCCAATTGGCACAGACACTGAACTTTCCCCCGACACCACACCAGGGTTCTCAGGCCTCAGATGTTAACTGTCTTCAATGAAGGAGCAGGGCAGTCTCTTTGTTCCCTACCAGGAGTCACATCTGCCCTTGGTTCTCCCTTATCCTACTCAGCCAGCTCTGGATACCTGGCAGCTCTGTGGGATCTGACCTATTTTAACCCCCTATGCCCTGACGTAGCATTCACCACACTCAAAAGATGCTGAGGGATCAGAATAGTGCTAAGCTACTTCTATAAGTAGACAATCCCAAAGTGGACTCCCCCCACCTAGCAAGTGAATAGCTTTCCAGGAGACTTTTTAATAGATAAAATAGTGCATGAAAGAGCCAGGAAGGATGACAAGGAGAGAAGTTTACAGAAGTGCTATGATATAACACCTTCTAAATCTATCGGTGGCCACGCAGAGTGGCAACCTGCCTACATATTTCAATTTTGTTCTTTTTTTTCATTATTTTGTTTTATTATTTATTTATTTTTAAATGTTTTTATTTATTTTTGAGAGAGAGAGAGAGAGACAGCAGGTAGGGGAGGGTCAGAGAGAGAGGGAGACACCGAATCTGAAGCAGGCTCCAGGTTCCGAGCTGTCAGCACAGAGCCTGATGCGGGGCTCAAACTCACAGACTGTGGGATCATGACCTGAGCCAAAGTCGGAAGCTTAACCACTGAGCCACCCAGGCACCCCTGTCTATTTCAATTTTGATCAGTTGTTTATTACTTAGCGAATATACAGTTAATAAAGAGCTATAATTTTTAAATCATCCAATATTCTTGCCACCTATTAAGTTTTTGTAGTTTGACAAAAGGAATAAAACCAAAAGCAAAACTGAGAAATTTGAATTAGATATTTTGATTATTCCCATGCCTACTCTCAAATAGTTGTGTCCCATGTATATTAAATAACTATGCAAATGTAAAGTATAGCACTAATCAGCTACTTTTTTTGTATACAATCTGAATCCCACAGATAATAGATCAACTTCTCAAATAATGAAAAATCAACATTCATAAGCTAAGTATCTGGCATACAGTAAATGCTCAAATGGTTTTTGAGGAAGCTAGAATTTTATTTAAAAAATTAAGTATAATTTCATATATACCTTTTCTGTAGAGAGAATCTATTTTCATTTTCAATGGACTTTTTTCCCCAAAAAGGTTAGCAACAACCAGAGTTGGGTATGGCATGTCTTTTAATCTGTGTTAAATATTACACACATATTAAAGCACTAGTCATTTCATTATGCAATCTTTTACTTTTCCTAAATAAGTAACATGGTCTTTGCCATAATTTTAATGACTATTTAAAGCAATAAAAATGAGATATGCAGACATTAATTTAGTACACTATATCCTTGAGCATTATTATCTATTTTGCTTGACAAAAAAATTCTCATCCATTTTTAACAACGAACAGGTTGGGTTTCCACCACCTACCCACCCACCCCTGCCCCCCTTCTTAATGGTATTTCCTTCTAAGGATATTCACTTTGGGAAAAATATAAATACTCACAAATACAAACAAAAGAGATATTCACCTTGTTAAAAATTTCTATCAATCATTGTACTGTTTCAGGAGTACTAATCCTATTTGCCAGAAAATTCAGATCTTTTATATGTCATGTCTTTATTTCAAAAAACAGGCCATTAAAGTAATGAATGAGTACGGAGATGAATTATGAGAAACTTACAGAGGTTTTTTTTTTTTTTTAAGGAACTATGGTGGCTGCCAAGATAAAAAGAAGCAAGATAAAAATCTAAAAGATGAGTAAATATTTGGCACTTGAACAGCACAAAGTCATATAAATCACTTCCACCCAGAATTATTCATTTAAATTCTAGTCCCTCCAGCAAAAAGTCATAAAGGAAGAGAAGCCATGAAGTAGCTCTTAGAACTTAATTTCAATCAACAAAGGGACTTGGTAGCAACATGGGAATGACAGAAATAGGAAAAAAAAAGACCATGTTATCTGGGAATTCACAAAAGAAAGGGAATGAAGTGCTGGACATTCTGGATATGCAGACTGACTTAAAAGCTGACTTCAAAAAGTTCCAGGAATAATTAGCATATGCCCACAGCCAGAGACACAAGGGAAAAAACGACTCATGAAGATCACAGATCCTGAGCAACGAAATTCTGACTAAACATTCAAACAATTCAAATAAGAGCTGGAGGTGAGGAGGTGGACATCAGGACAAACTAGGATAGCTGTATAAGGAGCCCTCTGACAAGCTCAGACTTTTAAAGGACATGAGTCAAGTATGAAGGAAATCAAGAAAAACAAAGGCAAGTATAAACAATAGCATGAATGTCAGGGAAGTCAAAGAATGAAGTGAGGAGACACTTGAGGAAAAAAAGCACTGAGGAAAATGCGGTGTTGTTTAAAGCATTTGATATATGCCGAGTGGTGCAGACCATGAATTACATGTTGTTATTTCCTCCATTTTATAGAGGAGAAAACTAAGATGCAAAGAAGTAAAGTAGCTTCTGTGATATCATGTGCCTTTTAAACAGTGGAACAGAGATTTCCAACCAGGGACCAACCCTTATTCTTTACTCATGTCTGCTTCCATGTGGAGGGACACCCTTTAATCCTGGCCTTTCTCCATCTCTCTTGCCTCTCCACTGTGGATATATGATTAGTAAGCTTAGAAGGAGAAATTGTTCTAGTCAGCCTCTTCCCCACACTCTCTTCTTCCTCTTCTTCTTCTCTCCAGCTCTCAGGAAAGAGATGCCTCTCTGAGCAATACTCTCACTCACTCTAGCCTTGATGCAACTTAGAGATGAGGGCTTGCCCCCTTGGAGAAGGTCCACAGTGGTCTAGAGCTGCCTGTGACTAACTGGGAAGGTCAGTCAAATCCTGGGGCAGTAAAACTCCAGCTCATTAGTTACCAAATATGTTTAATCCTCCCATATCAGCTCTATCAATCATATAGATGGTATTTTTATTCCCAAAGGCCTCATTTTGGGGAGGTTCTGTTTCTTTGCTTGTTCAGCATATGGACTTCTCAAAGACCTTAACAAAACCTTGCTTTGTATGATCTCAGTCCCAAGCTCCTAACCACTTAGCAATATCATTTTGCATATATTTTGTGTAAGATGGAATAAAGCTTACAGATGATGGAGAGAACTACTAGGTTATTTTGTGATGCTTTTTCCAGAAAATGTAATATTTTACTAAATTAGAAATGGCAAAGTATAATTAAGAGAACATTGAAAATCAAGACAAAAAGCGGGATAGTGGGGTGCCTGGGTGGCTCAGTCAGTTAAGTGTTTAACTCTTGATTTTGGCTCAGGTCATGATCTCACAGTTTGTTGGTGAATTTGAACGCTGCTTCGTGCTCTATGCTGACAGTGTAGAACCTGTTTGGGTTTCTATCCCCGCCCCCCTCTGCCCCCCTCCTTCTCTCTCTCAAAAAAGAGGGATAGTAAAAGACCCTGCAAAATAATTGAATAAAGTCAATTCTTTAGACCCAGAAAACTGAAACTGTAGCCTAACTAAATAGCATAGGTTACACCTCAGAGCCACTTTTGGCATTGCTGAGAAGTCATGGAGTATGGGGAAATGTCTCCAGAAAAACTGGAGATGAGCAAATGTCCCTACTTTTCAAAAGGCCAAAAAATGGCAAATTCTCAGTAGGCTTGACATCAATCCCCAGGAAACTCATAGAACAAGTTTGTGAGAGAATGATATAATGAAAAACCATAGGCAAGTTGGGTCTGCTAAAAAATGTAAGTTACTCCAAAATCATTCCATTAACATTTTTGATAAGTTTACTAACGTGTTTATCAAGAAATGTTAAAAAAAAAACCATAGTGTATCTTTATTTCAGCAAAGCACTGAACAGACTTTCATAATATACTTGATGCAATGGTAGAACAGGAAATACATGGTTACCCTGTTAAATAGCTTGGTATCTGGAAGATCGATCATTGTGAATGTGAATGCCATTTGGGAGGTGAATGGGGTATTGGCCTCCTCATCTTGTTGTACCCTATTTATATACAATTTTTGCTTGTCAATTATGTCTCCATGATGCTGGGGAAAAATAAAAAGCAAATACAACCTTTAAATAGAATTAAAAGAAGAAAAAGCCCCAACTCATGGAAAGAAACACTCTCAATGCACTCTTCAATAATAAAACCAACCATATTTTGAGTTTTCTGTGAGATTCTAGGTACCATCTATTAGGAGAGATGATGACAAAGAGGAGCATGTTCAGAAAGCAGTGAAGAAAGGGGGAAGATCCTGGCAATCAGGTCCATTAGAAGAAGGCTGAGGGAGTTTGGAATTTCAGTTGGGAGACTAAAGGGCGGTGGTAAACATGGAGAGTGGCTTGGAGTCATTTAACTGTGTTGGGCCTTAGATTTTGCTTGTGTAAAATGAAAGGGCTTTATGAACCCAATCTTTTTTAAAAATTCGTTTAATGAGTTTTATTTTTGAGAGAGAGAGAGAGAGAGAGATATAGTACAAGTGGGGGAGGGGCGGAAAGAGAGGGAGACACAGAATCCAAAGCAGTCTCTGTCAGCACAGAAACTGATGCAGGGTTAGAACTCATGAGTCATGAGATCATGACCTGAGCTGAAGTTGTATGCTTAACCAATTGAGCCACCCAGGTGCCCCTATGATCCAAATCTCTTAAATTGCATGCTTCATCATCTACCCAAACATTTGAAAATTTATAGTAAAGGACAAAAGCATTTGATCCCTCTTACTGAAGAAGGCAGAATCAAAGCCAATGGGTAACTGCTGCAAAGAGGTAAAATTTTTAAGAAAGCATAATAGAACTTTCTAACAATGAAATATATCCTAAAGGAATGGGGTGTTGATGGCTCATACCTAGACTGATAATGGGAATATTACGCAAGCAGTGGGTGGATGATGAGAGGAGAAGATGATGTTTATTAATATTTAATTATAATTTTGTCATTACAATATATTAAATGTCTACTATATGTCATGCTCTGATGGGGCACTTTACATATGTTATCACATGTATGGGTGAGCTTCTGTCAGAATTGCATGGTAGAGAATTCTTTAGTGGCTAGAAAGATGGTCTACATGGGTTGTTCTCAAACTCTAGTATTTTGGAACTGGTAAAACGCAGATTGCTAGGTCCTGCTGTCAGTTTCTAATTCAGTAGGTCCAGAGAAGATCCTCAGAATTTGCATTTTTAACAAGTTCTCAGGTAATCCTGATGCTGCTGGTTCAGGAACCACAACTGGAAAATGACTGATCTTGAATATTTTCAACTTCATATCAATGCTAAAGACTCAAAGTTTTAATAACTACCTTAACTTTTCTCCATGAGAAACAGAGATCCTCATTCCCTCAGAACAAGACCTGAAAACAGCAAAATAATTTTTAAAAAATCAGATCACTTAGAAATATCAATTGATTTAACCACTTAGGCTACTATGCCCACCTTTCCCTCACTCCTTTCTTAAAATGCTGTTGTCTTATTTTTTTTAAGTAGTTAAAACGCTATAGTTTTGAAATGGGCAGACAAAAAAGCAAATTTCCTTTTCTTTGCCTCAGTTCTTCATTATTACACAATTTCTGACACTCTCATTGTTATCTCCCAGGATCTGGGATTAATGAAATCTAATTTGAAAAAAAAAATCTAATGCTGTAAAAGAAATTATTACCAGTATGATGTAATGAGAATATTGTTAAAGGGTTTCAAAATTCTGGAAAGATAAACTTTTTGGCTGAGAGTGAGCATGAGAGTATTTGAAAATGGTGTGTGTGTGTGTGTGTGTGTGTGTGTGTGTGCGTGCGCGCGCACACACATATTCCATAAAAAAGTAACATTTCATCCCTTATTGCTTCAGGTGACTTCTCTCTGCTATTTTTTAATGCTTTCATTATTTGCATTTGCAGCACCCCAGGGGTCTTTAGCTATTTCAAGAGGTGTCATGAAATCCTGAAAAGTTTCTCAAAATAACATTTTAAGTCACTTCAATGGAAAAAAACCCACATATTTTCTGCATAGAAATTTTCCAGAGTGGTGAAAGGGACAAAGGGGGAGGTTTAGAATTGAAATAAACAAACAAACAAAAAAGGAAATTTGCTGATATGCTATTTACTCTTCCAATTCTGTGCTGGCTCCCGAATGAATTGCAAAGTTGTATTCTGTGCCCACAGAGACTGGGCATCTAAATCAAATGTAAAATGCCCCACATATTTTGAAATGAAAAAATACCTCATATTTTCAGGCAATTCTTAATTATCTCATTAACAGACTGCTTGTAATGGCTGAAAGCCCTAAATGATGGTTTCTCTTTAATCTGAGACTATTTTTATATTTAGAGGTGAAAAGCTGTTTTCCTAATGTTCTAAGAATTAATGTTAAAGGTGTCACTAAGAGGATCTGGAAGGTGGTTCATGGCCCTTTTGCAAAAGAAAGTTTTCTCAAATCATGCAAAGCCTCTTTTCTCTTAATGCCATTCCTAGAGCTGGGGAAGGGAGAAAGCCAGTATCTGGATTAGAAAGAGCTTCCAGACCTCTAAGTAAAAAGAGGGAGTTGAGATATTAACGTTCTAATCACATCAATTAGGTCTTAACACAAAATTATTTGATTTTTAAAACTAATAAGCTGCTATGTCTGTATATGATAAAGGAATGAGTGCCACATTCTTTATTTAAACACCAAGCAGTCATTTTGTTCTTCTCTCTAAATGAGCAGCAGATGGGCCAGGGAGGATCTGGGATATCTGCAGATTGTGCTGGCTGCATATACCCATGAAACAGAGCAGTGGGAAAGGCCTGAATTCCCAGGTTAACCCTGTCACTCCAGTGGTCTCTGTTCCTCAGGTACACCTCCTGGACCTTCCACTCTCCCTGGACTCATCGTGAGTGCCCACTTCTCCCATTCCAGTTTTCAACCCTTTCAACCAATGCCAACTTTTTATAAATATAAATATCTCATTCACGCCGCCCCCAGAAACTCAAATATGTCCCTCAGGATTAGGGGAGGGGAAATTCTAGTCTGCAATCTCTGTTATTTTCTTTGTAACCTAGCAGCAAAACGGGTGTGGTTGTGCTTTGTTTTCTGAAGCTGGCATTATAAAAATAATAGTTTCGTTATACTTTTCTAAAATAAAAACAAATGACAAGACCGCTTAGGTCTTCAAAAATTTTTCAATCGCCTCCTCCAACCCCCCTCCTTCCATCCCCCAGAGATTCTGGTATTTCTCTTAGAACCCATTCCTCCAAGTGAGAATTGTTGCTCGAATTTCTATGTCATGACCAGGACTGGCTACATAACTTGTGGGGCTCAGTGCAACATGAATATACAGGTTTCCTTGTTCAAAAATTATTAGAAATTTCAAGACAGCAACAGCAGCACCTTAAACCAAAGGTAGGATCTTTCTAAGCTTGGGATCCTACGCACAGATCATACGCTATGAAGCTGGTCGTGACTTCCACTTCTGCTACTCCTATGACTCTTTCTCTCTGTGTTTCCTAGCTCTGATTTCCAAGAGAGATAGCATTTATTCAGGATATTTCAATGGTTGCTGGCAAGCCTATTCACTGGAGATCCCTTGGTCAGTTAAGTAAGTTGGGACCAAGCAGCTGCTGCGTGTGACCAAGGGTGAAGGGGTTGGAAAGGGAGTAGAGAATGGATCTCCAGGCACAGAACATGATCACCAATGCAAAAGGAACAGTGGATGAGGCAGTTTTCCCTAGGAAGGGATGTAGGTAGGCTGACAATCATTGACATTGTTAGTATAAAATATAGCAACATGTATTTCCGATTTGAGCCTGGTGTCTGTGTGCGTAAAATGGAGTCATAATATTTTGGATGATAGTTTAGGGACTACAAATGAGATAGTGGCCTAAACAAGTGGGATGTAAAGCCCTAAAAAGTAATTGTTATTGCTACTGCAACTAAGGGATCTCATACATAGTGAAAACCAATTTAATATTTCAAACAACCCAATACTTAAAAAAGTACGTGTATAATACTAGGCTATTAGGACATTGCTCTTGTGGTATGTGCTCAGGATGACTATTATCATGAACTAAACAACACAAATTCCATGTTCTGAGGACAGACACACACCAGGGATTGCATCTTTGTTCAGATATACAGAGCAATTGATACTAGAACTGAATAAGAACCAAGAGACAATCTATTTAATAGACTGTAGCTTGTAATATTTGTAATCTGTTGATGAAATAACATGTTTCCTTAGGAAAAAAAGAATTTTCTAACATTCTCCCAAGAAAGGTTTAAGCTGCCCTTGATTCTGTCAGTAACTAGGAGTGACTGTCTCTGGGTCATTATCACTGTGATCACACCGGTTCCTCCTCTAGGTTTAAAGAACTCATTCCCATATTTTTCCCTGGTGAGGATTTTTGTCTAATTGATGATCTCCTTTCAATTTAACTACTGGATCTACTCATGGGTTGTTAACACCAGACCCCACTTTTTACCTCTTCCCTTTCCTTTGTCCTATTTAAGTCAAATTTTATATTCTGTACAAGAATTTAAGTTGGTCACATGAAGGATTTTGAAACGTTAAGGATTTCTGAATTCCAAAAATGAGATCAGTCGCTTTTAATGTTCAGGATTCCACCCCTCCCCCCACCCCGCCCATATGTGAGACTGGGTGTGTGTATATTTAAAGACTATTTAGATTTACAACAGTATAAGAAAGAATTCAAATTGCAAAAGCCAGGAGTTACACCATGTAGAAATTTTGACACAGTCCTATGGGATAAATGCTACTCGCCAAATGAATTGTGACAAAGAAACTTTCACATTATTCTATTACTAACAAGAATCAGGAAAATAAAAGTCTACAAAGTTCTTTGGGAAAAAAAAAAAAGAAGAAGCAACCCACGATGGAACATTTTGTGAGTAGATGAGGATCATTAACCAATGGTTAAGCGGGGAATGCCTGCTCTCTTTGCTCAAGCAGTCACAGGCAGAGCAGGCATTCATCTGCATAACCCTGTTACTTGCAGGGTGTTGCCTTTGCCTTCCTGGTGACTTACATTTGTTAAAACACTACACTTAGGATGCACACACCATATTAGCAGTTCCAACATGTTTCCCAAGATCAGTTTTAGCCCTGTGTGAGATTCTACTAACCACCCTACAAATACTTATTTGAAGAATATGTGTTGTATGTGCATGCAACTATGGGTTCGTGTACTTAGCCATCATGCTGTAGAAAACTGGTTTTTTAACACTTGTGTCTAGGCAGAAGTAATTTCAAAACCCCTTAGTTTCTTTTTTTTTTTTTTTATTTTTTTTTTCAACGTTTTTTATTTATTTTTGGGACAGAGAGAGACAGAGCATGAACGGGGGAGGGGCAGAGAGAGAGGGAGACACAGAATCGGAAACAGGCTCCAGGCTCCGAGCCATCAGCCCAGAGCCCGACGCGGGGCTCGAACTCTCAGACCGCGAGATCGTGACCTGGCTGAAGTCGGACGCTTAACCGACTGCGCCACCCAGGCGCCCCAGAACCCCTTAGTTTCTTTGAATATTGATTACTGCACCAATAGAAAAAAAAAATCACATGCTTAGAGAAAACGGAATTATAAACAGCCTTAGGATATTACCCTTTTCCTTCCACCATTCAAAAGTCAATTAACTTTCCATTTTGGTACCACACACTAGGACAAGTAAAGAGTGCATATGAAAAGTAAGATTTCAAAAATGTGGTAAGGAGTGTATCAAAATGCCTTAAATAGTTCTCAATATGGGGGCAGGAGAATTTTCAGCTAGCAGATATTCCAGTGCTCTGAGGGGTTCTTTGCAAGAACATATCATCATAGGTTTTAAAAACCATCAATCTTGGGGCACCTCAGTGGCTCAGTCAGTTAAGTGCCTGACTCTTGATTTCGCCTCAGGTCATAGCTCAGCGCTGGGCATGGTGCCTGCTTGGGATTCCTCACTCTCTGCCCCTCCTTGGCTCTCTCTCTCTCTCTCTCAAAATAAATAAATAAACATTAACAAAATCAGTCTCATGAAGAACAAAATCTAAATACTTTTACTATTAAGAAAATATCTTACTTTTCTCACCATGTAGGTGAAATCTTACAGACTAACACAAACTGTTACTTTGTTAAGGAAGCATAAGAAAACAACTTCCTGTGTGCCCAGATTGGGACCAATAGAATTTTGAGCACTTTTAAGATCTTTCTATTTAGACTTTCCATAGAATTGATAGAACGCTGATTCTTTGACGATCAGAAATTCACTTTGGACTACAGTTAATATGACCAGATGTGCCATTTTCCCAGGGCAGTCATGGTTTGTGCCTGGTATCTTGGTATCTCATTTGCTTTAGTATTAGTTCTGAATGCATTAAAGCATTTTTCAATAATAAGTTATTAATGGTGGCATTAAAATGAGCCAGAGTGAGTTTCATAGGCCTTCATTTTATACTTTCAGTTTCTGATACAATCTCATCTAGTAGCATTTAAAACACACATGTAGTGATCACAGCTCACACTTAACATGCAGTTAAATGTGAAGGATGACCAGTGACAGACAATTCATCTTTCCTTGGCTGACCCTTTCCAGACAGAATTTAATTAACACCTTCTGTATCAGCTATCTATTGCTACATATTAAACCACTCCAAATATAGTGGCTAAACATAAGAATGGTTTATTATTTTTCGCAATTCTGTGGAATGACTGAGTGGCTCTTCTACTAACCTCATCGGGGTTACCTGTGTGGCTATATTTATTTAGTTGGTAACTGGGATATGTTGGAAGACCCCAAATGGCTTCACTCATATGTCTGGGGTCTTGGTGCTGGCTATCAGCTGGCATGCTGTGATACTCTTCCATGTGGCCTCTGAGCTGAACTTCATAGCATAATGGTCTCAGGGTTCCAAGGTAGAACTTGGAAGACTTCCTATTAAGGTTTAGGCTCCAGAATTCATTCAACATTATTTCTAACATATTCTATTTGTCAAAGCAAGACATAAGGTCAACTTATATTAAGAGAATAGAAAAACATATTCCCTCTCTTGATGGAAGAGTGACAACATTCCATTGCAGAAGGCCTTTACACTGAAAGGCAGGATTCATGGAAGGCCATTGTTTTACTGATCTACCACATCTTACTTTAAAGGATAACACGTACAGTTCTTACTGTAGAATTGAAGTATGCTTAGATACAAGTAGTTGGGACACCTACCTCATTCTGTTCTCTAATAGTGGAGAGAAAAGTATTTAATAGTTAAAAAAATTTTTTTTAATGTTTATTTATCTTTGGAGGAGAGAGAGAGACAGAGCATGAGTGGGGGAGGGGCAGAGACAGACGGAGACACAGAATCTGAAGCAGGCTCTAGGCTCTGAGCTATCAGCACAGAGCTCGAAGCAGAGCTCAAACTCACAAGTTGTGAGATCATGACCTGAGCTGAAGTCAGATGCTTAACCAATGGAGCCACCCAGGCATCCTAAGAGAAGCATCTGATATTGTTAATTCTACTGGCCACTTGATGAACCAGCTGGTTTTACCTTGTTCTGCATTGAGGAGTCTAAGAAGCACAAAGCTCCTGGACTTCTACCCAGCAAGGTTGCTGAGAGACATGGACAAAAGTCGATTAGGCAAGTATGAAATATGTGTAGAAATTAGAAGCTAAGCAGTTCTACAAATATTGATTTAATTTTTTGCTAACAGTTTTCTCTTTTGCAATAAGTCGTCTAAGAAGCAATGGACTTTTAAAATGTTTGTGACTTAGGGGGTACCTAAGGTGGCTCAGTCAGTTAAGCATCTGACTTAGTCATGATCTCATGGTTCTTGAGTTTGAGCCTTGCGTCTGGTTCTGTGCTGACAGCTCAGAGCCTGGAGCCTGCTTCAGATTCTGTGTCTTCCTCTCTCTCTCTGCCTACCCCCCACTCATACTCTGTCTCTCTTTCTCTCAAAAATAAATAAACATTAAGAACAAAAGTAAAAATTTCATGACTATGATGAATATGGAACTTAGACAAGACACTTGCTAACATTTAACCCCACTGAAGCCACAATGCCATCACTATTTCAGAACTAGAAGATACATATATGATGAAAAAGATTCAGTATCTACCTAAAAATTAGTAGGATTTTAGAAATACTGTGCCCAAAGATAATGATTTAACACACAAAGCTGCAGATCTTAAGTTTACATAAAACTTCATAAAGCATGACTTACCATTTAGATCCAATAACTGCTTCACTCATATACCCAAGTTTTTGTGCACATGTGAGAAATGAATTATTATTATTACTTTTGGTTTTTGAGAGAGAGAGAGAAAGAGAGAGAAAGAGCGCGTGCACAAGTAGGGGAGGGGCAGAGAGAGAGGGAGACAAGGAATCTGAAGCAGGCTCCATGCTGTCAGTGCAAAGCCAAAGTGGGACTCAGACTCATGAACTGTGAGATCATGACCTGAGCCAAAATCAAGAGTTGGAAACTTAATTGACTGAGGCCCCCAGGCATCCTAGAAATGAATTATTACTAACACGTTGGTTCCAGTACTAGAAAAAGAAGTACAAATAGTGGAATGACATTAGTATCATCAAAGGCTTCAATAGAAAATCAATTAAATCAGTAATAACTTTGTTTTTTAATCTCATTCATGAAATTATAGTATTTTATAATTTCATTCTGTCAAAAATAATATGTATCTCATTACTATGAATGTGAAATCATTTTAAAAGTTCATCATTGAAGGAAAATTAATTGCTTTTCTGGTAAAAATACAAATTCAAACTTTGGTGAATAAGGCATCATGGAGAAAACAATATTTTTACTAAATTAAGAAAACTATAGATCAGAAATATACTTGGAATTGGTGTGGGTGTGGTTCAGAGCTAATGTTGAAAAAAATTAGCAGGGTAGTATGAAATTTCTCTTTTGGTTTCCCATCAAAAATTGGAATTTTAAAATGTTTGATACTTTAAAGGACTGATTTTTAGGTAAACCTAATGTACCAATCTGATATTCTACCATGATAACAAAATCTTCTATATTAATTGGGGTTGTATTTTGTTTCAGATTAATTGGATATCTTTAGTCAAATAATCAGCAAATGGAGTAAAGCTTAACTTTGAAGTTTTTAGCAAATTCCAGTAAATAAACAAAATTTATAAATAACGTATCCTACAAAAGCAAAACAGAAAATAAATGAAGCCAAGAGAGTTCTCACAGTGTACAGGATATAATTTTGAAATTACATAATTGTACTTTGGAATATCTTAAAAAAGAAACTTTTGATGTAGCTTATATTTCAATTTTAGTATATGTGCTGCCGAAGCGAGCACGCTTATATTTCAATCATATAAATTTATATTTTGCCTTGGAATGAAGAAAAATTAATAAAGCTTAAACATATTATAGTATTTAAATTTGGCAAAACATCTACATGAATAATGAGTACAGGCAGCTTACTGGTGAGTTTTGTCTTACAAAAATATTTGCTGAAGGAAGCTAATCTAAATGGAAGCAAAAAGTTCTTGAGGAAATATTTTGACACGTAATGTAAAAATATATCATTAGCAATATCCTCCATTTGTCAGAATTTTCTCTTAATTTATCAGTTACATTAGTACCTAAAGAAAGAGCATTTTCTCTATTGAAAAGATCATGATCTATAGAAATGAACCAAATGAAAATACAACTAACCATAATTTGAACCTCTGAAGATTTCAGGCATTTTTATGAAAAAAAGAAAAGAATACTATATTGAAAAAATGGTTTTTCAGGAAATAATATTAATGAAGTGGAGAAATTATATAAATACATTATAAGTACTATTACCTGTTTTTGTAGTTTTTTTTTTTAATTTTTTTTTTCAATGTTTATTTATTTTTGGGACAGAGAGAGACAGAGCATGAATGGGGGAGGGGCAGAGAGAGAGGGAGACACAGAATCGGAAACAGGCTCCAGGCTCCGAGCCATCAGCCCAGAGCCCGACGCGGGGCTCGAACTCTCGGACCGCGAGATCGTGACCTGGCTGAAGTCAGACGCTTAACCGACTGCGCCACCCAGGCGCCCCTGTTTTTGTAGTTTTAATGTTGAAGTAATTGATATAAAGAAGGGTTTTGAAATCTTTATTAAATGCATATGGATGTAATATAGGCTAATATTTTTATTTTATTTATAAACAGATTTTTAAATTTATAAAAATAAACCAACTTAATAATAAATATAACAGCTATTATAACAAATAAGTTGATAATGAAATACTAATTTAGTATTAATTATATTAAAATTTTATTATAAGCATAAAACATACTTCATATATGTTTATATAATGAAATAAATATACTTATTTCAAAAATGTTTCAAACATAACTATTTTTGGATCCACTATATAATCAATTTTTGTCCACTATATAAACATTATGAAAATGATATATTTTCAGTTATTTTTACTGAGCCCTTTTAATGTAATACACATTCTTGATTTAGATCATTA
Organism: Prionailurus viverrinus; assembly: GCF_022837055.1. Taxonomy (NCBI): domain Eukaryota; kingdom Metazoa; phylum Chordata; class Mammalia; order Carnivora; family Felidae; genus Prionailurus; species Prionailurus viverrinus. The sequence goes on from NC_062565.1 coordinate 74,325,740, forward strand.
ATCACATTATCTGTGGTTCTTTCTCACCTTTGGCCCATAGTCATCTTCAAGTTCAGCTCTTTCCCTCTAAGCCTCTAAAAATCTCCACTTCAAGAAACTACTAATAGATTGTTTCTTTTGGAACTCCGTCAGTCTTCATGTTTATAATGTGACAAATCCAAACTTCCACTGCATCAAGCGTTAGTGTTAGTAGCTTCAAGTGTTAGTAAGCATGAAATTGCCTCCAAGGTCAACATAATGTGAAGTGTTAGAGTTCTGTGGTAATGCATTAACAATTATGCTTAGAAATAACAATTATGAGAACCAATAACCATTATTTGTAATTCTATTCATTGCTTTTTTAAAAAAAAGCTTTCTGGGATGAAAGAAATTGTATTTTTGTAACTTAGGCATCAATGTAACACTGCTAACAATCTTGCATATTGCAAATGTGGATCATTAGTATTTACAATGTATTTGATTCATACAGAAGTTTCCAAAGAGCTCAAAGTGGTTTTACATATATTAGATTATTTATCATTTCTAGTGAAGTAGATTTTAAAGCATACTCTTTTGAGGTCAAATCTCAGGTTTCTTACACATCTCCTGGAAAACATAACTAGTTATTAAAACACTTTTACACACTTTGATCAATTACACTGAAAAAACTTTTCTATACCAAAATTATCCAGATGGTTCAGGCTATAAAATGGTACATATACATATAACCTTTTCTCAAACATCTCTAATAGCTTACTCTCTAATATTGCCTAAATAGCATATTTATTTTTGACATCTGGGCAGTTACCTTCTACGTGCCTTACTTAGAGTTGTTGAATGTATTCATTAATTACTTAAAGACCTATTTATTCAGGACTTCCATTATGTAAGCAATGGTATGTGTGCTGCAAAGATACAACATGAAGAAGGGTTTACAATCTCAAGGAAGACACAGGACAGCTACTCGGATGGTTATAGTATTGGTTAGAAAGGGAAAAGAAACAAATGAGATGTATAGATGAAATTCTATGGAAGGTTAAATGATGAAGGGCTTACTTCAGCTTGAGATATTAATCCGGGGTCACGTTATGATTTCCCACCTATCTAACCTATCCCTGCACTTATCTTTGTATCACTTAAGAGAATTTTGGAAATATAACTAACAGAAGACACAATTGAAAATGTTCCAAACAGGGGATTTGTCACCATATCTCACAAGAAGTCCTGAGGCAGAGAGACTCCAGAAGTGATTAATTCAGTGGTCAGTAGCATCAACGCCCCCCTTTATGTTACCACTCTGCCCATCTCAGCATATCACCAGACATACACTTCAGATCCCAAGATGATTACAGCAGCTTCAGCAGCTATTTTTTTTTTTTTTCATACCAATGTCTGAAAGTAGCAATACAGACCCTATTTTTCCTTGGGGTTTTTTATAAGAACTAATAAATCTTTTCCAGATGTGTTACTTCCTATTAACCTCCCCTCAGCATCTCATTGGCCAGAAGTAGGTCACATGACCCTTCCTAAGCCAATCACGCCAGTGATTAGCTACAATGATTAGCTTAGACTAACCTGGATTCCTTTACCATAAGAATACGGTTATATAGCAAAAAGTGAATAGTCAAATTTGGATCTCTTCTAACAAGAAAGAAGTGGAGGTGAGGGAAAGCATGGGATAGACCACCAAAAATATCTCTTACATTACCTGTAAATCTGCTCCTACCGCTAACTATCCTAGTTTACATCTTGGTACCACAAATCTCCCTGTTGCTTAATGGACTCAATATCTTAAACTGGTTCTCTTCTGTTGCCTTCATATCTCATTACCAAGCATCATAAATATTAATTCCCATGTCTTGAAAATGTTTCCCAAGTTCCAGTTCCAACTTTTATGTGCTTGGAATATTGTAAAATTCTCCTAACTGGGGGAATGTATTAATTTACCTTCCAGGCCAAAATATTTTTTGAGACTGAAATAATGTGCTATTAATGGTTATATAAGGAAACCAGGTATAAACTATAATCAACCCGGTATATGCTTCTCCTCCTTAACTCATCTTTTTTAAGTCCAGTTTTCACATTCTCCAATTCGAGTTTACATTGTCACTCAATTACTCATCCTGACAGCCCGCCCTGATCATGCCATGTGCCGGTGCAAAAACTTTCAACAGTTTCACTATACATGTGGATTTAAACACAAATTGCTTACCTCAGGATTTGGGGATTTCCCATAGTCTGCCTCCAAATTAAACTTTCCTGGCTTCCCATTCAATATTTCCCAAAATATAAACAAAATCTCAGCTACATATGACCCTTCAACCAAAACAGGCTACCTGTAATTCCTTAAGTGTGCCATACTCTCCTACCTCTCTGTGTTTGCTAATGTGGTTTCTTCTCTTTGTAATGTCTTTCTCTCAATGTTGATATCATACTCATCATTTGAGGTTATGGCAAATGTGTCTTTTAACAAGTCACATGTAATTCTGTATTCTTTTATTCATACAATTCTTATGGTTATGGTTTACATGACCATGTTTCCAGAATAAAGGTCAGAACTTGTGATCTGTTGTGGACTATAACAATGGGATGAATCCCAAACTGGGGCTTTTCTTACAAATGAATTTGATGGAGCACCTGGGTGGCTCTGTCCGTTAAGCATCCGACTTCGGCTCAGGTCATGATCTCACAGTGCCTAAGTTGGAGTCCCGAGTTGGGCTCCATGCTGGAGCCTGCTTAGGATTCTGTGTCTCCCTCTCTCTCTACCCCTCCCTCACTCACACTCTGCCTCTATCTCTCTCAAAAATAAATAAAAATTAAAAAAATAAAAAAGATAAAAAAACAAATGAATTTGCTAGTTTTTCTTCCTAGATGATAGGCTCTGCAGTGGGAAAAATGGGTCTTACTTATCTTACACTGGCATATTGATTTATGCATACCAGTTCTCTATAAATATGTTTGTATAAATTTCCTAATAAACAAATCACTTGGACTACATAGCTATCACACATCTCTTCGATTGGCTTAAAAATCTTTTACAACATGAAAATAATAACAGTTTTAACCTGTTGGAGGGGTGAAAATTGAGTAGACAGAAAACAGGGTATGGCAAACATTTCCTATATACCCTTTTATACTTTTGTGATGTTTGAGTTATTTACATGTATTGCTTATTAAAAACTAATTTAAAAGCATAAGTTTTCATTGGAAAATATGCTTTTATATAATAAAGGATTTACATTTAAGTTTTCTTTCTAAGAGTCTAAATGTCCATCAACTGATGAATGGATAAAGAAGTGGTGGTCTATATATACAATGGAATACTACTTGGCAATGAGAAAGAATGAAATTTGGCCATTTGCAGCAAAGTGGATGGAACTGGAGGGTATTATGCTGAGTGAAATAAGTCAGTCAGAGAAGGACAGATATCATTTGTTTTCACTCATATGTGGATCTTGAGAAACTTAACAGAAGACCATGGGGGAGAGGAAGGGAAAAAAATAGTTTCTAACAGAGAGGAAGGGAGGCAAACCACAAAAGACTCTTAAATACAGAGAACAAACTGAGGGTGGATGGGGGGTGAGAGAGAGGGGAAAAATGGGTGATGGGCATTGAGGAGGGCACTTGTTGGGATGAGTGCTGGGTGTTGTGTATATAAGCGATGAACCACGGGAATCTACCCCCCAAAACAAGAGCATACTTCACACACTGTATGTTAGCCCATTTGACAATAAATTATATATAAAATAAAATAAGTTTTCTTTCTAAACACATATAAGGTATGTGGTCCAGTACTACATCTTCATGGGAATTCTGCACATAGAATTTATCAGAACTGGAAGTATTATTAACAGACACAGTAGAAAAGAAACCAATTACTCTATAAATATAGGTTATAGATTATTTTACTATAGAAGGATATGGTAGAAAATATAAAATCAAAGACTTTGATGATGCAGATTTTCTCGGAAAATCTTTATCTTGCTTCGACTATGAATGCACAACCAAAAGGGAGTGACATAGATGGTCAAAAGGTACCAGCAACTTCCATGTCATTTTATTTCTTTCTACATTATGCTTTTAAGACTTAATAATTCTTGTAGATCTAATTCATTTACTTTAACTACCTTAAAGTTTCCCATTAATGAATAAAGTCACAATCTGTCCACAACCCTACTGGTAGACAGAAAGCTTGTTTCCTTTTCCCCTGTTGCAACAATATTACATTGAATAACTTTGTATATTGTGGCCTTGTGCATGTGTGAATCTACATGCTTGCTCATGATCAAACGGACAGCAAGAAGTAGAGAATGTGTCAGTACCAACTATCTCCTCTTTGCAGATCCTTCAGTGACCTTCAGAAACACATATTTTCACTTACACTGGGTTGTCCTGGGGAGGCAGGGAGGCTCTTCCCCCTACTGTGCCTTGAGAGATTATAGACTTGAATATAATGTCAGATGAATGCTCCATTGCCTTCTATTGACCTTGCAAGAGTCAGGGCTGTTCACACATAGTCTGCCATCTGCCCACATCTGGCTTCACTGCCCAACCTTAACACATTGAGTGTTTTCACACCTTTTTGAAAAAGAAAAAAACTTATGTGAGCAAATCCCAGAGTTTGCTATGCTTCAGCTGGTTAAATGAAGCATAGACTAGCAAGAAGGGACAGATCAAATATATTGGAAATGTGCCACTGTCTTCCTTTGTGACTACAGGAAAGTCACTTTGCCTTGCTGTGTCTCCATTTCCTTATTCATGAAATTAAAAGACTCTTATTCACTTTATTAATTTAATTAATGAAATACCTAATAAATAAAACACCCAGGGGTGCTTGGGTGGCTCAGTCAGTTAAGCTTCCGACTTCAGCTCAGGTCATGATCTTGTGGTTCGTGGGTTCAAGCCCTGCACCAGGGTCTGTGCTAACAGCTCAGAGCCTGGAGCCTGCTTCAGATTCTGTGTCTCCCTCTCTCTCTGCCCCTCTCCTGCTCATGCTGTGTGTGTGTGTGTGTGTGTGTGTGTGTGTGTGTGTCTCAAAAAAAGTTTAAAAAATAAATAAAATACCTAAAAGTGTTAACTAAAACACCTTAGCCTTTTAACCTTTATTTAGAACTGAGAAAATAGTCATGTGCATATGTAGTAACTTTGACCATCAAAGGTCACTTTTGGCAACTGAAAAGTCTGGAGGCAACAGTATGATTTGGTGTGAGAGTAAATCCATTGCTATCACTAACTTGAGCACTCTTGCAAAGACTTGCTATTTTATTCACTTATGCTAAACTTCAAATCTTTCTTAGGACAATATTTTTGTCATATTTGTATATTCTTCATGTTCTTGGTAAAGATTCAAGTCATGATAATTTTACATATCAGATTAGGGATTTTATGGACTAAGATTATATAACCCCCCAAATGCTTATTTTAAATAAGAAAAGTAAATCATTACACATTTCTGGTTCATAAAACCATTGAGATGGGTTCTTTAAACTTCATTAGATTTTTTTTCAGTCACTCTTGATTGTGGCAAACAGAACATTTACAAGCCTCAATTTTGAAAAGATTCTGTATCCATAAAGCATCTAAAAATATGAAGTTGGGGGCGCTTGGGTGGCTCAATTGGTTAAGCGTCCGACAATTTCAACTCAGGTCAGGATCTCACGGTCCTGATATTAAGCCCATGTTGGGCTCGGCGATGACCTGAGCATGGAACCTGCTAAGATTGTCCCCTCACCCTCTGCCCCTCCCCCCACTCGTGTGTGCACTCTCTCTCTAAAAAAAATAAATAATAAATAAAAAGATGAAATTGGGTCATTTAACACTATATTTTTCAAGATCCAAATAAATATGTTCAGACCAACCTCATTTCCCTAGAAGTTGAGTAACTGCCAGCCTCAAGGAAGTAACACCTAAATCGTTTTGGTTATTAGCTTTTTGAACAAATTAGCTTATCACAACAGCTAGCTGAGATTAGGATCCTTCTAGAAGTTGGACTATCGAAAGAGGTTCAGAACCCCCAAAATTATTTGAGTACAGAAGTCCAGACTAGGGTGTTGGAAAAAGAAGTTATTTAACAGGAGGAGGCAGCATCTTGGAGGCTGGGCCTCCCTGTGGAGGACAGATGGAGACTTTAAGGAAGAGAGATGGTCCTGGAGGCAAATCTTGCCTATTTTCAAATTCTACCACTTCTGAGAACAGAAGACTGGGAGCCAGAGCCCCACCGTCCCAGGACTTCTAAGGGAGTCAGAGAGCCTTTTTTGAAAAGCAGCTGATAAAATCTGGGAGAATGGCCCAGTCATACTGGCTATTCTACTTTCAAATCTTGGAAGTCCCTAGAATAAGAAGAATCTAAGTAATGGGATAAGAGATATTAGGGACCATAGAAGTATAAATAATTACCACCTAGGCTTTATTTTTTTTTATTGTAAGTATGTCTATTTAAACCATAACCTTTTCATAAAGTTGGTAAGTAAAGTCACAATTTTATAATTGGTCTTTGTTTGAAGCGACATGAACTGTTAAGCCATAGAGCTTTTTATTTTTTTCTTACCAAGCTTTTATTTGAATTCCAGTTAGTTAACATACAGTGTAATTTTAGTTTCAGGTGTAGAATTTAGTGATTCATTGCTTCCATACAATACCCAGCACCCATCACCTATTTAATCCGTCCCCCCATCCACACCCCTCCAGTAACCCTCAGTTTATTCTCTATAGTTAGTCTGTTTCTTGGTTTTCTTCTGTCCCCCCCCCCCACAGTTTGTTTTGTTTCTTCAATTCCACATATGAGTGAAATCATATGGTATTTGCCTTTCTTTGACGGACTTATTTTGCATAGCATAATACCCTCTAGCTCCATCCATGTCATTGCAAATGGCAACATTTCATTTTTTTTTTTTTTGGCTGAGTAGTATTCCATTGTATATGTGTGTGTATGTGTATGTTTGTGTGAATACATTATATACACCACATCTTCTTTATCCATTCATCAGTTGATAGACATTTAAGATGTCTAAACATTTAGCATGGAGGAACCTCCATACTGTTTTCTAGAGTGGCTGCACCAGTTTGCATTCCTACCAGCACTGTAAGAAGATTCCCTTTTCTCCACATCGTCACCAACACTTGTTTCCTGTGTTGTTAATTTTAGCCATTCTGGCAGGTGTGAGGTGATAACTCATTGTAGTTTTGATTGGTATTTCCCTGATGATAAGTGATATTGAGCATCTTTTCATGTGTCTGTTAAGCCATAGAGCCTAAAAATATATAGATTCTGTGCCCCATCTTGGACTCAGAAATCTGTTTTCTTCACAAGATTTACCAGAGGCTTATAATTTATATTAGCATTTTTAAGAACCATCCTTTGGCTTTGTCTATCATATGTTTATTTCATATTTTATTTATTTATGTTTTCATATTTTTTCCTTCTTTCTACTTTCTTTGGCTTTATTTTCCTCTATTCTAACTTATTGGGATGTATGCTTGGCTCATTAATTTTTAGTCTTTATTTTTTGGAATTATTTATATTTTAAGAATATAAATTTCCTCCAAATTTGACTTACAATATACCTGACACGTTTTAGTTGTTTACTTGTTTCATTTGAAAACAATATCATCCTGTTAAAAATATTTTCTAATGTCCATATTTTTTCTATTAATTTACAAATGTGTTTCTTAAAAATCAAATATATAGGGACATTATTGTCTTTCTAATTTTTATTTCAAATTTATAATTGTGTTGTAATTACAATGTAACTTATAATGTAATTATAAATCACAGTGCAAGAACATCACTGTATGGATTCAGTCTTTTGAACTTTGTTGAAATTTGCTTTCTGATGTTTACGAGCCTGCCTTTTTTTGCTTAACCATGTTACACATTTTAAAAAATAAACCTTGTCTACTAATTCTAACATCTAATGCCTTTAGTTTTGTTTCTCTTGCTTATTATTTGGAAGTTTCACTCATGTTGCTTTGTTTCCTTCTGGGCTTTGTTATTTTTTACTGTGAGATCCACATGTTTTTACTGGAAAATCATTTATGAAAAGTCTTTGATGCCTACAATAAAGTAATTCTTTAGTGAGGCTTTTCTTTTGCTTTTATCATACAACTTTACCAGCCCAGAACCACTTCAAACTAAATTTGGTCTCAAGGTTTTTTGGGCTGTTTAAGTGATATGATTTGGGGCTGCAAAACTGCAGGAAAGCTAGCTTGTAGTTATACATTTCCAGGGACTTCCCCCTTCCTGTTCTGCACTGTTCCGAGGGAATCTCCTTTTGCAGTCTCTTCTGGTGGTAGTGATAGTGAGATGGGGAGTCAGATTTACTTCAAGATCCTGTTACTCTAAGGTCTTTGCCCTTAGGGGCCGTAGCTTTACAAGGACCAGTCTGCTATTAAACATTCCAACTTGGATGGATTTTTAAGATTGGATTTATGTCCCCCACACAGCTGACTTAATCAAAACAGAAGTTCAGTTTTGAGATCCTCTATGGGTTTAAGCAGTTTCCCCTCATTCCCATTCTTAGGTTGTAACCTTACTATCTTTTTAGCTCCTCGATGATTTTAAGGTAACAAAATAAAAAACAGTTTACAACATTTTTTTTTAAGTGTAAGAATTGATCTAAATATCCTAACCAGCCATATTACTCCAAACTGGTCTTCAGCTTGATTTGTTCAAACTGGTCTTTCCACAGAGCAGAAGACATGGCCATCAGCAGGTCTCAATCATGACAAGAGCATAAAAGGGTTTTCCTCTCTTTAGGTCCAGGATTAAACATAACCCTGGGATAGACTCAGATGGACTCACTGCTGCCGGGATATAGGGCACTGAACCAGAGACAGACTCTGTCACCAGAAGAAAAAAAAAGAAGGGATGCTGGTGAGATCAAAACAATTGTGTCCACTGTGCAGACACTATTTTATTTAATTTCTCACCCCCATGAAGAGGTAGGCATTCACTTTCTTTTACCTGAAGAACATAATGGCTAAGTGAAAAGCTAAGAAGCTTTTCTAATTTAGTATAACTAGGAAGAGCCAGAACTAATTCAAACCTGGGTCTCTTTGATTCCATGCTCCATGTTCTTAACCACTACATTCTCCTACCAGTTACTCACCCTTTAACTGGTCATTCACTTACTGTGTCTCTAATGGAGAAGGACTCAGGACATGGCACTTCTGGTGGATGGAATGGAAGATGTGAGCACATGGGCCAGTACAAGTGGGCAGCTCAAGGGTCAGGGGCACCTCCGTGGATCTGCTGATATAGAGTGAGGGGGAGGCCTTTGGACAAAACAAGCCCACTGTGCATACTTTGCATTTTAGTCAAGATGGGCCTGCTCTTCCATCGAGTCTTGGGAAGGTAAGTAAATGTGAGTCAAATAAAGCTAGACGTTTTTACACAGATTTGCATTCACCCTGGCCAATCTCAGTATCCTATCACACACACCCCTCCAAAAAGTTACAAGCTTAAGTTCAAAAAGCACTGAAAAGATTACACACTTTCAGTAAAGTTTCAAGAGGCAGAGCAGCATACAGGTGAGTGTGTAGCACATACAACATAGCAGAGCATCCCCCTTCCTTTAGTGCTATCCCCCTCCCCAAAGGTCCACTTCTCATGGAAGCTGCTCAAACCTTCTCTCAGGCACCGGCTTCAAATTCCAACTTATTTCTTCTTTCTCTGTGAGCCTTCAGTTTCCTCCCCGATCTTGGATGTCCCTTTCCAGTTAGTTTAAGCCCATTCTTACATAGAACCTTATACTCCACTTGTTTTGAAACTTTTCCTTCCCACAGTACAGTATACTGATAAGTCCAATAAAGACCTAGTAAAGAGTCCAACAAAAGATTCAAGAGGTAGGAGAGAAGGGAAATTTACACATACTGTTTACTTTAAGGTTTCTTTCTTGCTTTCTCCCAAGTTTTCAGGGTACATAATTTAGGGCTTTCGGGGTGGAAATGAATCTAAAAATATTAAATGTGAGGTTAGAGTTACGCATGAACAAATCACTATGGAAAATGATCTGCCTTATGAGAAAAGATGTTCTTTTTAGTCATTGAAAGCACTTCTTATTGGGTAGGAATCCAATGTGTAGCTTAGGATGGAATTGTTCTTTGTCCTTCAATGTTGTTGTTTGTTCTCCGTGATAATGTCCCTGTAAAACACTACTGCTAATCTAATATTGCATGGTGTCTTAAGCCCTGGATCCTTTACGACCAGCTGCCATGTAAAGTGATTCAGTATCTATGTACAAGTAATTTCAAGAGAAGCTCTACTGATGATACAATGACTTGCAGACATGCAGAGTTGAAGTCAACTGCCTCTCAGCAATTTTAAATCAAACGCTCTGATAACTGAGCTGGCAGTTTTTCACCTGGGATTTCCATTTTATTCACCAGAAACATCCTTTTGGGAAAGCTTAAATGCTTTTGAAATGAAAGCAAATGAAATTGGTACTTTTGCAAAAGATATCACCAGATTTTGTTTATTTATTTAAAAATAAATTTGTTGGATTAATTTGGAAATTATTTGTCTTGGTCTTTGTGTTTTGTGCTATTTTTATCACCTATGCCTATCCCTTAAAAAGTAGACACTTCTCAATAGCCACAAAATGAGATTTAAAAAAAAAAAGCACAAAATAAGAAACTTGTTAAGATAAAATCAGTTTTCACTCCGTCTTCCAGTATACCAAGCACACACAACAGAGAATCTCTATGGCTACCCTCCTCCTTTCTTTAATACACTCACCATGGCCCACATTATTAGAACACACACACACACACACACACACACACACACACACACCTGTTTCTCCTCTTACTAGCCTCTATAACTCTTGATATACAGAGGGGTAATATCTGCCACATGATAAATGCTTAATTTCATATTTCACTAATTCTAAGAGACATTTACTTCTTAAATTTTAATAAATCATAAAGATGTTTCTTACAATAAGTTCATGTTATATAGGCAGCAGCAATTTTTTTTTCTTAGTGGCATATAAAATAATCATGTATCTTATAATTGATAAGGTCTTATATTCAGTGAAATATGGTGCTGAAATGTACCTATTAAGAGATACACAGAGTTTTGGGGAATCTATTAATGTAATTTGGTTAAAAATACAAAGAGTAAGTGATAAAATAATAGAAATTCAGAACATGGGATGGGAAAGAAATTTTTCTAGAAATTAAAGAAATCAGAGTTACAATTCAAACAGTATATATTTACTGAACACTTACCATTTGCCATGCATTGTTCTTGGTGCTATGGATGAAGCAGTGAACAAAATATCCTTGTGGAGCTTACAACATAGTGGGGGGAACAGACAAAAAATGTTTAAAAAAATGTTTAATGTTGGCTGATAATAAGCGCTGGGGAGAAAAAGCAAAGTGGTCAAGAATAAGATAAGGGAGGGAAGTAGAAAAATATTGCTATTTTACACAAGGTGGTCAGAGTGGTCTTCTCTGGAGGTGACACTTGCAGAAAAGGAAGCAAGGATGTAAGTTATGTGGCTCTTAGAAATACAGCATTCTGCAAAAGGAAAGAGCACAGAAGCAGAACATTCTAGAAAGAAGGACACACGCTAGGGGTGTTTGGGAACAGAAAGGAGGCTAGTGTGCTGTGACCAGTGAGCATGCATGACCGTTCTAAGAGAAGAGGCCAAGGAGGTGGTAGGGCCCAGCCATGTGGGGCCTCGGAGGTCACTGTGAGGATTTGCTCTTTATCCTGAACCATGTGGGAGGCTTGCCAGGGTTTTGAACAAGGAATGATACACCTGGCTTACATGTGGAGTTGTGCACTGCTGTGTGCAGTAGGGGTGAGAGGACTGGAGGAGAGGCACTGGCAAGAACGGGAACATAAAGAACAGCAAGCAATCTACAGATGGGAGGTGATGGTAATCAGGGATGGGGTGGTAGCAATGGAGGAGGTAGCATTCTGGATAACTTCAAAGGTAGAGCTGTCAGGATTAGCTAATAAGTTGGATATGGAGTATAGAAGAAAGAAATCAAGGATGGAGGCAAGATTTTTGACCAAGCAACTGGTAGGATGAAGTTGCCATTTACTAAGATTGGGAGGATTGTGGGAGGAATAGACTGGAGGAGAAAAATCCAAGAGTTCATTTTGTATGTATTAAACTAGGGACGATTATTAATGTCCAAGAGGACATGTTGACAAAGGAGTCTATGCTTGAGGAAAAAGACAGAAGATGGAAATATAAATGGGTAGACATTAACATATGTGTGGAATTTTAGGAGATAGGAAATCTCCTAGGCTCTAGAGGAAGGGGATAGAGAGGGCAGGGGAAGGAACCCTGGGGCAATCTGATATGAATGTTGAAGGAGATGAGGAGGAACCAGCACAGGACACAGAGGAGCATTCAGGGAGATGGGAAGGGAATCAAGAGAAAGTGGCATCCCAGATGCCAAGCAAAGAATCAAGGGAGTAACAACCTTGTTTACATTCCACTGATGAGATAAGTAAGATATGGACTGAGATGTAACCGTTGTTTTTGAAAGCAAGGCCTTTCCAAAAGATACTTTAGTGGAATGTAAGAATAAAACCTGGCTCAAAAGAGTTAAAGTGAGTACAGGTACAGAAAATATGAAAATGAAAAACAGCTATTATAAACTACTCTTTCTAAAGGGATACAGATACAGGATGTTACCTGGAAAGGATATAGGATTGATGAGAAGTTTTGTTTTTGTTTTTTTTAAAGATGGGAGATACAGCATGTTTGTACCCATGAAAGAAGAGTATCCAGCCTTCCTTCTGAGTCCCTTCTCTCCAGTCTCTCTAAATTAATTACTTAATACAACTGGGGAGAAGCATGTAATTGAGATCAAAATCTGACATCTTTTCTAAGTTAAACTCTGAAAGTAATATTTATTTACACTCTTATTACTGACTGCCTTACCTTTCAGAAAGGGTTCTAGAGAATCAGTTTTTAGAAATATCCTGATCAGCTTTGTGTTTTAGTAAGATATACTGTGGGGGATTTTCACGTAGTTTTGATTAGCAATATAAAATAAAAGGGTGCCTCATGCCTGCAAATTCATTCATTTTAATATTAAACCATATTAACAACAGAATAATAAGGTCTCATTCTCGAAAAGAAATAATCCCACCACTATACTCCTCTTTTTCAATATCAGAGCTGACAGATAAGCCAGTCTCATTAGAAACAGATAAGAGTCTCCTGACATCTATTACAGTAGATGGCTGACAGTAACACTAAACACGTTGACTCAATTTATTGTAGAAGAGCTAGACCGAATAAATGAGGATCCCAGCCCAGGGGGGCATGACCCTGGCTGCATATCTGATTTACCAGTACCCATGAGCCACCCCCAGAGATTCTGATTCATTTGGTCTAAGTTGGCACTCACACCTGGGTATGTTTTAAAACATCCCAGGTGATTTTCGTGTGCAGCGATTGTAGAGAATCACTGCCTGGCATTTAAGCTTTCCACCTCACGGTGGAAAAATATCATAGCTGACTTTAATTAAAAGGCTCGGAATTTGATCTACTCTCAAAAACAGAACCTAGGAAACAGCCCCCTCTTCGTGAAGTGACCGCCTACCCTGGATTGTCTCCACCACAGAGAGCACACTCCGGAAATTTGGCTGTGGTGGCAGCTCCATACACTGCCCAGGCAACGTGGGAGTGGAGTGACTTGGCATCTGTGGGCAGGCTTTCTCTTCTACCCTAGTGACTGAGATGACTATTGAAGGTCTCAGAGCAGTCAGTGTCAAATTGGTTTTTCTTTGTTCTCTTTACTACATTTGACAGCAGGGTACGAGGAGAAGGGACAAAGCTTACTTTAGGTGTTTGTTGGAGAAAGAGCGGGAAAGAGGGAGATGGAACTGAGAAGAAAAAACACAAGGGGAACAGAATGAAAAAGATGAAGCAAATTCAGTTTGGGTTTCAATTGTGCACATCATTTAGGTAACAGGTAAGTTTGTGCTTGAATTTTTGGAAAATTGTATCTATTTTGTTTTGTTGATGACAACAGCCAGGTTATTCTGTTTTGTTTTGTTTTGTTTTGTTTTGTTTTGTTTTGTTTTGTTTTGTTTTGTTTTGTTTCTCTCCCCTCTGGAAAGAACAGAATACCACAGTGAAGATCTCGGACTAAAAAGGCAACTTTCCATTCTTTTATTTTGCCTCAGAAACTTGATTTATAGGATCAAAAAACAAAGAAAAAAATCACCCATCAAAACAAAAATAAAGAATTAAGTTTAAAAATATACTCTCAACTTAGGGGCGCTTGGGTGGCTCATGCAGTTAAGTGTCCAACTCTTGGTTTCGTCTCAAATCATGATCTCACGGTTTTATGGGTTCTAGCCCCACATCAGGCTCTGTGCTGATGGTGCAGAGCCTGCTTGGGATTCTCTCTCTCCCTCTCTCCCTGTCCCTCCCCTGCTCATGCTGTCTCTGTGTCTCTCAAAAATAAATTTTAAAAAGTTAAATATATATATATATATATATATATATATATATATATATATATACTCCCAATTTTACCACCATCAACTTATCTACTTTTCTGTTATTCAATTTCTTGTTCAGTCATATAAATTCTCTTATAGATGTCTACCCGTAGAATAGATAGATTTTCTTGTATTCTGAACTTTCATCCAGCCTCTCTTTGTTTCTAGTTGCACTTCAGAGGCTCAGTTGGATCGGTGCAATCAAGCCTCCTTGGCTGCCTCTGCCTCTGGGCACATTACCTTCATCAGTTCCTCCATGCTTCTCAGGATACTTAGTGTCTTAGCCAGTTCCCTTCCTTGCAGATCCCCAGTCCCTGACTCTACTCACAGTCACCCATGCTCATACACTTACGGTGTTTTCTCCCAATACACATCATCTAACCTTTATCTAAGTGCATACCTATTCATGAACAATGTATATTGTTCATTGTGGATGTGCTTTTACATTTGTATTAACAGTATCAAGCTATAAATCACATTGTTGTTATTGTTTTAATCACTCAGTGTTACATTTTGGAGAATTCTGCATGTGAATGTACATAGTTCTTGTTTTATTTCTTCTGACTGCTGAATAGTGTTCTATTGTTTGCTTATAGCCTATTGTAATCTCTTTTGCAATAAAGTCATCATAATTTTCATTTTAATGACTATATTGTAGGCCAACATATTGATACATCAACTTAAACCTACTATCGGGGGCACCTGGGTGACTTGGTCTGACTTGGTCTGACTCTTGATTTTTGGCTCAGGTCATAATCTCATGGTGGAAAGATAGAGCCCCACATCAAGCTCTGAGCTGGAAATAAATAAATAATCTTGCTGCTATTTAGATTTTATTTAATTTTATAATTATAATAATTGCTTATTTTATAATTATAATAGTTATTATTTATAATTATAATAATTGCTTATTTATTTAATTTTATAATTATGTATTATATGTTAGTATTAGTTTGCTAGCACTGCCATAACAAAGTACCACAGACCTTGTTGGCAGAGTTGATTTCTTCTTTTTTTTTTTTAATTTTTTTAATGTTTTTATTTATTTTTGAGATAGAGACAGAGCATGAGCAGGGGAGGGGCAGAGAGAGAGGGAGACACAGAATCTGAAGCAGGTTCTAGGCTCTGAGCTGTCAGCACAGAGCCTGACGCGGGGCTTGAACTCACAGATTGTGATATCATGACCTCAGCTGAAGTCGGTGCTTAATCGACTGAGCCACCCAGGCACCCCTGAGTTGATTTCTTCTAAGGCCCCTCTCCTAGACATGTAGATGGATGTCTTCTCCCTCTGTCTTCACATGGTCTCTCTTCTGTGTGTGTTCATGTTTGTGTCCAAATTTCCATTTCTTATAAGGACAAGAGTCATACTGGATTAGAGCCCAGCCTGAAGACCTCATTTTAACTTAATTACTTGTTTAAAGAATTTGTCTACAATAAGAATTTATCTAAATATGAATTTATCTGAATAAGAATTTATCTACCAACATGGTTACATTCTGAGCTATAGGGAGTTAGGACTTCAACGCATGAATTTGGCAGTGGTGGGCGGGGCGGAGGGGGACATGATTTAGCCCACAACTAAAAAACTGTAATAGATATGACTATATAATGTAACTAATGTAACTACACCTTTTTACTAATTACAGATCTATATATAGATTTCTATATATGTACTATATATACATATATATGTACATAGTGTTTTTCTGATTCTCTAGATAAGTTTTGAAGATGAATACCTAGAATGTGGTGAGTCAAAAGATAGAAACATTTTTATAAATCTTCATGTTTATTGCTTTCCAATTATTGTACTCATGTATACTGCCAATACCTGTAGGTGTGTGCCAGTTTGACCAAGTACTGCAAGCACTGGGAGCAGAATTTAAATAAACATTTCCTTTTTCAACAAGTTTAAAATTAACACTTTTTTCTTCTGAGTTGTCGTAAGACTCTGCAGGAGTAACTTCTGATCCCTGTTAGTAAGTACCAAGTCAAGACTACCCTTTAGACACCAATAGCACAACAGTAGATAACAGTAGCAAAATGAAAGTGTGTTGTCATAGCTGTATATATATGTCATTATAAAGAATTAGATTTTAATAGATTTATAGATAATAGATTTAATAGATAATAATTATATTATTTATACACACACACACATACATGGAGACAGGGAGAGAGATATTGATGAATTGATTGATTGATTTTAAGGAATTGGTTTATGTGATTGTAGGTATTGGCAAGTCCAGAATCTGTGGGCAAGGGCAGTAGGCTAGGGACTCAGGGAAGAATTTGATGTGGCACCTTGAGTCTAAAGGTAGTCTGCTGGCCCTCTCCCTTAGGAAACATCAGTCTTTTTTCTCTTGTTTTCTCAGTTGTTTGGGTGAGGGCTACCCACATTATGGAAGGTAATCTGATTTACTCAGAGTCTACTTATTTAAATGTCAGTATCATATAAAAATATCTTCCACAGCAACTAGTTTGCTAGTGTTTGACCAAATATCTGGGTACAACGGCCTAGGCAAGTGACACATAAAGTTAACCATCACACTGGGTTTTGGGGGATTTTATAACAGCTTTATTGAGATATAATTCAATATAATCACCATTTAAAGCACATAATTCAATGGTGTTCAGAATATTCAAAGAGTTGTGTAATCATCACCACAATGAATCTTAGAAAATTCTTATCACTTTGGAAAGAAATTCCATATCCTTTAGATATTATCCTCCAATTTCCCTAATACCCCCAGGCCTAAGCAACTACTAATATGCTGTATGTCTCTATAATTTACCTATTCTGGAAATTTCATATAAATTGCCTTTTTTGTGGTCTTTGTGAACAGCTTCTTTTACTATGTTTTCAAAGTCCATTAATGTTGTACTATGTATTAGTACTTCATTCTACTTAAGGTCAAATAATATTTCATTGTGCAGAAATACCACATTTTGTTTATCCATTCATCAATTAATGGGACATTTGGGTTGGTGTCACCTTTTGGCTATTACATTATGCTGCTATGCCCATTTGTGTACAAATTTTTGTGTGGACATGTGTTTTAAATTCTCTGGGTTACATACCTAGCAGAATTGCTGGGTCCTATGGTAACTTTTAGAAGATTTGTCTGTGTCTAACTTTTTGAAGAATTGTCAAACTGTTTTCCAAAACTGCCGTACCCATTTTACATTGCATGAGAGTTCCAATTTCTCTTCATTCTTGCCAACACTTATTTTCTAACTTTTAGATTATAGTCATCCTAACAAATGTGAAGTAGCATCTCATTTTTTGGTTTTAATTTACATTTCCATGATGACTAATGATGTTGAGCACCTTTCCCTGTGTGTATTGGCCATTTGTATATCTACAATGGTCATTTGACCATTTTTAAGCTGGTTTATTTGTCCTTTTATTATTGAGTTGAAAGAGTCCTTTATATATTCCAGACACACATCCTTATTAGATATATGTTTTGTAAGTATTTTATTCCATTGTTAAGGCTGTCTTTTCAGTTTTTTGGTAGTGTCAGTTGAAGCACAAGTTTTCAATTTTGATAAAGTCCAGTTTATCTATGTTTCTCTTTTGTCATTTGTGGTTTTGGTATCATAAGTAAGATTTGTGAACAAATCTAAGGTCTCAAAATTTTACCCCATGTTTTCGTTTAAGAGATTTACAGTTTCAGCTCTTACATTTAGGTCTTTGATCCATTTTGAGTTAATTTCTGCATATGGTGTGATATGGGGATTCAACTCCTTTCTTTTTCATGTGGTTATCTACTTGTCCCAAGACCACTGTTCAAAAGATTATTCTTTTCCCATTTCATGTCTTTTCCCCCAAAAGACCAAAACCTTTATGTTAACAAAGTACACTGAAAAGTTTACATTTATGATGCCACTGGCTGACTCACTCAGTAGAGCATGCAACTCTTGATCTCAAGGTCATGAGTTTGAGCCCTATATTGGGCATGGAGCCTACTTAACAAAATGGTTTACATTTATTTCCATATATTTTGTGAGGAAAGTCTCAACTCCTATTCATATATAGGAAATCTAAAGAAAACTTATAATTTTGTTAGGTAAAGATGTTTTTAACTCTGAGTCATATGATGGTATTAGGTGTTTAGAGAAAAAAATAAATATAGGTAACCTGAAAAATGACCTTGGTGAAAGTCATGGATCCATTACTTCAATTTGAAACTCTCTTCCACTGTCATTCACACACTACTTACAAAGATGAGTTAAAAATTCATAGCAACTTAATTCCTCCTTTCCACCCCTTAGTCACAACTTTAGAAATTACCGTGGAAAATTAACCTTTAAAAAAAAGTAAATAAATAAATAAAATAAAATAGTAAATAAACCTCAACAGCACCTCTCCTTTTCTCTTCTCTTTGAAAGTGTCAAGAAATGTCATGCCATTATAGACCAAACTCTACTGCGGGCAGTGGAGGCCAGAGAAGTCACCAAAACAGCAATGCAGAGATTTAAGATATTCTCGAGCAAAGTGATTACTTCTTTCCTTTCAGGTCTTCTTTTATCTTCCAGAAGACCAGTTCCATGCAGGAGGTTGCATTTCAGGTTCCTAACAGAGTTAGTATTGATTCAATAGAATCTAAATTGAACAAGAGATTCTACACGACTCTCCTTTACAAGAAAACAAAACCCCACAAATACCCAACACCCCTTCGCCCAAAATAATAAAATGGGAAGATTTAGCCTACCAATACTTATTATTCATCTGTATCAGTTAACACAGAAACAAATAGACCAATGAAACAATGAATAGACCAGTGAAAATAGAAAACCCAATAAGATGGATACTTGATATATGATGTGCTGGAGCCAGCTTCTACTAGCTCCCAAGAGCACATTTTTAAATTACTAGAAGCTTAAAAGTGACATTCCACAGGGCCTATTACATCGATTCAATACAAAGCTAATAGCTGATTTCTTATCTGAAATCTTTATTTTTATCATTCAATAATTTTTGAGAAGGCAGAAGGCTTACTTCACATTTGCTGTATTTCATATAACACATAATTAATGGATTAAAGAATGAGTGAATATATTAACTGTCTTTACACTTATAGGCCTTAGAAATAATTTTTGCCTTTTTGAAATGTATTTGCTTGGATATGGCTCTCAAGTAGTTTCACCACATAAAGCTTTGCCTTAAAACATCAGCCTGAGGCAAATTTTTTAAAGTATCTGGGTAAAGGTGTGTGAGGTGAGACTGGATAACTATGAAATACAGTAACTTTACTTTCTTCTTACATTCTCTGCTCAATCTGTCATTGCCTATTAAGCATAATGAGTTATGGGGGCACCCTAAATGCCTCAGTCAGTGGTTGGGGGAGAGGGACGGGAGGTGTAATGGCTTACATGTTTCTACCCTATTTGGGGCAAGAGATCTGCTTGTAGCTCAAACCTCAATTACAAAGACTTTTTTTTCCAAGCAAAATTGTGTTTCAAAACTTCTTCCAACCCCTAAGGATAACAAGGAGCATAGAACAAAGAGTGATGGAATACACTCAAGACAAAGATAGGTCGTAAACTGCAGCTTCCTGCAAACAGAGAGAAAAGTCCTTTGGGAACTTACTGATAGCAGGCATTTTTTAAGAGAGAAAAAGAACTCCTTAGCAATACAGTTGAGAGAGTTTGTACTTAAAAAAAGAAATTTGCACAAGTGTATAAATAAAGAGTGAGTTACATCCCTAATATAAACATGTACATCCCAGTATGGCTCTAAAGAGCAGCAGGTGCTGTTATAGCTCGAGGAACCATGGAATCCAAGCTACCCCAGGGTAGAGACTATATCCCCTAGACTCCCCAGTGAGAAGGAAATGGGAAGTTTATGACAAAACCACTGCCATTCATCTGAGTTTCACTGTTAGGTTAATAATTTAGTGAAATATACAGCTTTTTTCATAATATGAATGGGTTCAGCTATTCTCAATTAATTCTTTATAAAGTCTAGAGTAAGCAAAATCCCTTGCCATAGGTCAAGACTCTTAAATGGACTCACATGCATAAACTTTCAGGGGATCTTTGAATCAAGACTAAAGATCTATGCAAAATTGCATGTAAGTATGTGAATTTTCCTTGGTAAAGGGCCCATCATTTTCTTTAGATCCTCAAAGAGACTTGCAACCCTAAAATGGTAAAGAACCTGTATTTTGAATAAAAATCAGAACTGGGCAGGTTATACCTCATTCATCTAATCAAGATTCTGGTGTTCAGAACAAGAAAACTGGGTAAGCAGCCCACATATAAAAATATGCATTTACAGACTATTTTCTGTCTGAGTTTCCTACATGTTATAGTATTTTCATGGAGAAGAAAATACATAACAGAGGCAGCATAAACATTTTCCTCCAAAATAGTTAGCTCAAAAAGTGTCCAACAATTTTAAATCTTTTCTTTGCAAACATTTCCATCCATTTCCTGTTCAAAAGCAAAATCACTTGGTCTGCATGTTGAGGTTCCATCTGTAAATATAGGTCTGAGAAGAAACTAGCCAGAAGAGAAGGAAGTAGGAGGGACAAGGCACATTAAGTGACTTGTGGGTCTACTGCCTTTTTCATTTAGGTTCTGGGCACCAACCCCCATGTTCATTTTCAAAGCTACACAAGCATCATGACCACCACATGCTCAGATGTGATGCTGGAGCCTGTGAGTTTGAACAGTGCAAGAGGCAAAAGAACATCTGAGAGTCCTCGCTGAAAACAAGAGAATCTCACATAAAGCTCTTCAAATCTTAGAACTAACATTTTTCCTATTCCATACTTGGGGGAAATACTAAGATCCAGAAATATTTGCCATAATATATAAGGAAGGAGGATGTGCATGTGTGTATGCAAAAGACAGGTGACAAGGGAGGGGAGCAAGGAGGAGAAAGCTACCAAAAAGCTTCAGTGTGCTAATGGAAATAGAGTCTCTTTTATCAAGTAACAAACAGTCCCTACCCCTGTGAGAATGTAAGGTAATATTATTTGGCCAACGTCATGAATAGAAATCTATTCATTATATATCGTTTATTTAGGACGATCCATTTCAATATATGCCTTTATGGCCTCCAAGTGAGGCATCTGATATATACTGTGCACAAAGTAAGATCCTTTAGAACAGTTATGCACAATATATGCACTATTAAATTTATACATTGGATCTCAGCAAGTGATTGATAGGAGAAAAAAAAGGTTGGACGAGGCATGTTGGGTGAAGAGACCAGGTTTCTTTAACACACAGTAGATACACATCTGGTTTGACTAGCAACTTCAGCCTATGCAACATTGGCAGTGGTGCTGCTGAGGTGATGGAGCTATTTACATTAACTACTTTAGGAAGACACAAGACAGGTATCATCCAACATTAGGATACAGCTGGAGGGATGTGTGAACCATTCCTGTTTGTAACTTTAGGAAATGGATGTTGATCCTAGGCCATTTTAATATTAGTACTTGAGGAGCAGGTCAAATAATAAGGCAATAAACACAACCTCCAACTAAAATCCTGTTGCAGTCTAGACAGTGAAATGGTACAACATTAGCAAACTTTAGAACTGGGGCACCTGGGTGGCTCACTTGGTTAAGCCTCTGACTCTTGATTTCAGCTCAGGTCATGATATCATGGTTCCTGAGTT
Organism: Prionailurus viverrinus; assembly: GCF_022837055.1. Classification (NCBI taxonomy): domain Eukaryota; kingdom Metazoa; phylum Chordata; class Mammalia; order Carnivora; family Felidae; genus Prionailurus; species Prionailurus viverrinus. Next base: position 74,347,837 of record NC_062565.1, read on the forward strand.
GCAGTCCCACATTGGGCTCTGTGCTGGCAGAGCCTACTTGGAATTCTCACTCTCCCTCTCTCTCTGCCCCTCTCCCACTCATTTGTTTCCTTGCTCTCTCTCTCAAAATAAATAAACATTAAAAAAATAAATAAAACGTTAGAACTGCAGCTTTTGTTGGATCCCCCACAGCGTATCTGCTCTCTCCTTCAAATGGACATAGAGACCCTCAATCATGGTGGAAATTGAAGGCACCCGCCTAAGATGCTTCGTTATATTTTCTGCCAAATCTGCCACAGTCCAGTGGCCCAGGAGGTGCAGCCTTTCAGCTTGATCACCTCATAGGCAGAGTCAACCACTTGTTTGTGAACCTCTTTCTGCTGTTCCTTATCTGCATCAGTGCCTAAGTCAGGTGCAGATTCTTCAGAGAGACCTGCAACCTTTACTCTACTCCCTATAGGCGCCCCTGAGTCTCCGTGCTCCCCTAGGGCCAACCCATGACAATTAATGGGTGAACTCCCAGCCTTTTCCCCATTAGGTAGCAGAATCAGGCTGAATCCAGATTGCAACCACTTCCTATAACACAGTTTTAGGGGAAGCCACTTATCTTCCAAGCCATAGAGGTCAAGATATCCACTGGATTGGAAATAACAAGCAACCTGCATTTTGGACTGTATTTTATAGTACAAGGAATGACGAATTTACAGATGTTCACATTAGGATGGACCACATTAAGATGGCTTTCTCCCTCTTGCTGATGTGCCCCAGCTGTGATAATAACGAGCTTGGAGTTCTCACTCATGTTACACCCTTTGCCTGTGACAATTTTTGGTGTTCATCCATCTATGGAACTGGTATCGTGGATCCAGTGATGAATAAGATGCAGGGGGTCCCTGCCTTTGGCAGGTAAGTCACATTAAGCTTAGGGAGTGTTGGGGCACCTGAGGTCAAAAGAAAATAATAAACTAAATGTAATGGAAAATTTTATGTGTCAATGTAGCTGGGCCACAGTGCCCAGATATTTGGTCAAACATTATTCTAGATGTTTCTGAGAGTGATTCGGATGAAATTTCCATTTAAATTGGTGGATTTTGAATAAAGTAGACTGTCCACAATAATGGGTGGGCCTCATGCACTCATTTCAAGGCCTGACCTTCAGAACAAAAGACTTACCTCCTCTAAGCAAGAGAAGAACTCTGTGGCATATGGAAATTTTGAACTGCAGCATAGGCTCTTCTCTGGGTCCCAACCTGCCAGCCCACCCTGTAGATTTTGGATTTGCCAACCTCTCATATTACATGAGCCAATTCCTTAGAAGAATCTCATATTAAATATATATATACATGGATGTGCACGCACGCGCACGCACACACACACACACACACACACACACACCCTATTGATTCTGTTTCTCTGAAGAACCCTGACTAGTATAATAAACTAAACCAAAATAAAATAAAGCAGGTATTCAGTTGCACTTCTGATGTTATGAGGAAGACTTTACAGACTTTCAATTAAATCTTCTAGAAGGAGCCAGCTTGTTGGGGTCCAGCAGGGAGACTGCCAAAAAGCAACTTTCTGCTAAAGGTGCTGAAACAGTAACAGTAGATGATCCACCTGCCAAGGAACTGATGAGTTATTTCAGGAGGATGGGGCATTTCTTAGGGGAACTACCCCTCCAGCTCTAGCAGATAGCCTCGAAAACACGGAGTTTATCTACCATGGATTGTTTTATTATTTTTAAAAAGATTATATATTTCATTAGAGAGAGAATAACAGTCTTCCAGATTTGGAAGCCTAGAAATTGTGGAAGCCCAGAAATTCTGAGAAAGAGGGTTCCAGCTAGAAATTCAGCGAACTAGCAGGGTCCAGGTATGCTTGATTAATGAGGCCTACTCTGTGGCAGACACTGTATGTGGAGCTGAGGAAGAGGTATATAAAGGATACAGTGTTTAGTGAGCATAAAACTTTCTTAGAGAAAAAAATGTGCAAATATCCAAATGTTTAAGAGTTTAAATATAAGACAGCAATATATGACAATATACCTACCAATATATGAATCTCAGGTGAGTGATTTAGAAAAGAAGGTCAAAGAAGGTCAGGAACAGCTCTCTTGGGGCTATTGTGCTCTGGAGAAAGTGGAGCTTAGCCATAGCCTTAACCTTTAATGGAACTTGTGGTATCATGGGCTGATGTTTACATCGAGATGGACATACAGGATAGCCTTTCAACACAATATGACTTGACACGTATGTGCACATATAAAAGTATGTTGTTATATTTTATTTTATTTTTTTTAAATTTTTTTTTCAACGTTTTTATTTATTTTTGGGACAGAGAGAGACAGAGCATGAACGGGGGAGGGGCAGAGAGAGAGGGAGACACAGAATCGGAAACAGGCTCCAGGCTCTGAGCCATCAGCCCAGAGCCTGACGCGGGGCTTGAACTCACGGACCGCAAGATCGTGACCTGGCTGAAGTCGGACGCTTAACCAACTGCACCACCCAGGCGCCCCATGTTGTTATATTTTAAAGTAAGTTTATATTCACACTTAATTTTATATAAATATATATGATTTCGTTATGTGGTGGTTGCCAAAATGTGGTAGAAGTAAAACAAAAATCTATGCCAGTAGCAAAAGGCTATCCTAGTTCCTGGTTGAATTAAAACCATATTGTAAATTAAAATAATATTTTGATATAGTATTTGTATTTGTTTCCTACTTTCTCCTGACATCCTTATGATTGAGGATGAATGGATGATTAGGAACATTTTATGTTTTGTAAATTGCCATGGAATATTAACTAAGTTTTGTTTGAAGACATAAATTATTACTTTACCTAGAAATATTCTTAAGTTATTATTGCAGATGGTGGGCAGCTTATAGGGAGTCTAAATATTGCAAAACAGATACCAGAGCTGCAGCCGCAAAGTCCAGACCCTATATCTTGTACCCCCGATGCCAGCTCCCCCACCCAACCACGTGCACTCCCAGTTCTTTTTGGTTCTAAGTCCAATGGGATAATTCTCAAGGATCCGTTAATTCAGAATCTTTTTTTTAAGTTTTTATTTAAATTCAAGTTAATTAACATACAGTATAACATTAGTTTCAGGTGTAGAATTTAGTGAATCATCACCTAAATACAATACCAAGTGCTCTTTTTTAAAAAAAATTTTTAATGTTTATTCATTTTTGAAAGACAGAGAGAGACAGAGTACAGCAGGGGTGGGGCGGAGAGAGAGGGGGAGTACAGAATCAGAAGCAGGCTCCAGGCTCTGAGCTGTCAGCACAGAGCCCGATACGGGGCTCGAACTCACGGACCGCAAGATCATGACCTGAGTCGAAGTCGGATGCTCAACTGACTGAGCCATCCAGGCGCCCCACCAAGTGCTCTGCACAACAAATGCCCTCCTAGTACCCATCACCCATTTAACACATCCCCCACCCACTTCCTCTCCAGCAACCCTCAGCTTGTTCTCTATAGTGAAGAGCCTGTTTTCTGGTTTGCTTCTCTTTTGTTTCCCCTGTGTTCATCTGTTTTGTTTCTTAAATTCCACATGTGAGTGAAATCATATGGTATTTATCTTTTCTGACAGGTGTATCTCACTTAGCATAATACTCTGTAGCTCCATCCACATCATTGCAAATGGCAAGATTTCATTCCTTTTTTTGACTGTATAGTATTCCATCGTATATATACACCATGTCTTCTTCATCCATTCATAAGTTTGATGGACATTTGGTCTCTTTCCATGATTTGGCTATTGTTGAAAGCACTGCTATAAACATTGGGGTGCATGTGCCCCTATGAATCAGCACTCCTGTATCCTTTGGGTAAATTCCTAGCAGTGCTATTGCTGGGTCATAGGGTAGGTCTATTTTTAACTTTTTGAGGAACCTCCACACTGTTTTCCAGAGCATCTGCACCAGTTTGCATTCTCACCAACAGTGTAAGACAGTTCCCTTTTCTCCACTTCCTCTCCATCTGTCGTTTCCTGAGTTGTTACTTTTAGCCACTCTGGCAGGTATAAGGTGATATCTCACTGTGGTTTTGATTTGTATTTCCCTGATGATGAGTGATGTTGAACATCTTTTCATGTGTCTGTTGGCCATCTGGTTGTCTTCTTTGGAAAAGTGTCTATTTGTGTATTCTGTCCATTTTTTTCACTGGTTCTTTATAGATTTTGGGTACTAACCCTTTATCCAAGATGTCATTTGCAAATATCTTCTCCCATTCTGTCAGTTGCCTTTTAGTTTTGTTGACTGTTTCCTTTGCAGTGCAGGAGTTTTTTATCTTGAGGTCCCAATAGTTCGTTTTTGCTTTTATTTCCCTTGCCTTCAGAGACGTGCTGAGTAAGAAGTTGCTGTGGCTGAGGTCAAAGAGGTTGTTGCCTGTTTTCTCCTCTAGGGTTTTGATGGCTTCCTGTCTTATGTTTAGGTCTTTCATCCATTTTGAGTTTATTTCTGTGTATGGTATAAGAAAGTGGTCCAGTTTCATTCTTCTGCATGCTGCTGTCCAGTTCTCTCAGTACCATTTGCTAAAGAGATTGTCTTTTTTCCACTGGATGTTCTTTCTTGCTTTGTTGAAGATTAGTTGGCCATACATTTGTGGGTGCAATTCTGGGTTCTCTGTTCTATTCCATTGGTCTATGTGTCTGTTTTTGTGCCAATACCATACTGCCTTGATGATTACAGCTCTGTAATAGAAGCTAAAGTCTGGGATTTTGGTGCCTGCTGCTTCAGTTTTCTTTTTCAACCCTACTTTGGCTATTTGGGATCTTTTGTGGTTCCATAGAAAATTTAGGATTGTTTTTTCTAGCTTTGAGAAGAATGTTGGTGCAATTTTGATTGGGATTGCATTGAATGTGTAGATTGCTTTGGGAAGTATTGACATTTTAATAATATTTGTTCTTCCAATCCATGAGCATGTAATGTTTTTCCATTTCTTTGTGTCTTCTTCAATTTCTTTCATAAGCTTTCTATACTTTTCAGCATACAGATCTTTAACATCTTTGGTTAGGTTTATTCCTAGGTATTTTATGGTTTTCAGTGCAATTGTAAATGGTGTCGGTTTCTTGGTTTCTTTTTTGGTTGCTTCATTATTGGTGCATAGAAATGCAAAGTATTTCTGTACATTGATTTTGTATCCCGCAACTTTGCTGAATTCATGTATTAGTTCTAGCAGCTTTTTGGTGGAGTCTTTTGGGTTTTCCATGTAGAGTCATCTGCAAAAAGTGAAAGTTTGACTTCTTCTTTGCCAATTTGGATGCCTTTTATTTCTTTGTGCTGTCTAATTGCTGAGGCTGGGACTTCCAATACTGTGTTAAACAACAGTGGTGAGAGTTTGATGATGATATTAGCTGTGGGCTTTTCATACACGGCTTTTATGATGTTAAGGTATGTTTCTTCTATCTCAACTTTCTTGAGGGTTTTTATTAGGAAAGGATGCTGTATTTTGTCAAATGTGCATAAATGTTCTAAAGGATCTTATTTTGTGTGTTATATATGTCAGAAAGTAGTGTACATTGTCACATGATGTAAAAAGGAAGATCTACATATCAACAATGTAACCAACTATGTACATGTCATACCAACTAAAATTCCAAATAAACTTTGAATGGTGAAAAAAAATATTGTGAAACAATGACTCCTAATCTTTAATTATCTTTCTTTAAATTCTGCTGGAAAACCCTTGTTTATAAATAAATCTTCAGTGGGCACCTGGGTGGCTCAGTTGGTTAAGTGTCTGACTCTTGGTTTTGGTTCAGGTTCCTCATGGTTCCTGGGATCGAGTCCTGCATTGAGCTCTAGGCTGACAAGGCTAAGCCTGCTTGGGATTGTCTCTCCCTCTTTGCCCCTCCCCTGCTTGCGTGTGTCCCCTGCCCCAAATAATTAAACATTAAGATAGATAGATAGATAGATAGATAGATAGATAGATAGATCTTCCCATTTTAAATACCACCCCCCACACACACACACAATATTGGAAATGAAGTGAGTGGATAGCAAGAACTCTTGGTTGACGTCAGCTGAGCAATCTTTCACTATGCTACTACAAATGCCATATTGCTTTTCAAAGATCCCTTATGAATTGGGATTTGAGCTGATCCTGGGCATAGTTTCTTTCAGTCATTCTTTGACTTGTGCTCTGTTCCAGGCAGGTAGGCATAGGATGCTGACCCCTGTAGACTGCATTTCAAAGCCCTCTGTACCATCTGGTTTCTGGCTAAGTTTGATCAAGGAGGACACTGGCTGTCAGGGGTAGAAAAGTCAGGGAACTATTTCTCCTCTTCTTTGTGTGCCTCAAGTCATTGAAACACAAACCTCAGCATTATAAATCTTCCCATTTTTCACTTTTGCCTTATGGACAAATGCTCTCTGGAATACTCACTACTAGAAGGGAAGGTGAAACTTTCTTCTTAAAATTAAAATAATGATAATAAATAAACAAGGAAAAATAAAACAAATCAAATAAAAGTAATAAAAACTGAAGTCTGGATAAGAGACCACAGTCTGCAAACAAAATGCCTAGACTTAATGCATTTTGTTAGCAAACTACAAAGAGTCCTTAAGAACTGTGGAAATGGTTGGAGGTAGCAATCAAAATTATTTTTAAGTCTTCTTACCAAATCATTTCTACTGGGAGCTACTCTAAAGCTAGCAGAGTTTAATTTCTATTTTTAAATGTTCTTACAATAATGAAACTACCTTTTCTGTGAGAGACTAAGAGTGTTCAAAGATGTTTAGTTGTTGGTAGTGCCATAAATTCCAAATAATGCATTGGCCATATTCAATAAACAGATTATTTTGTGAAAGAATAGCATGATTCTCCATTATCACAGTTGATGTAACTAGTCATAGACCTCTCTCTCCTATCAGTCACAAACTTCACTCTTTTTCTCCCTGAAGATATGTACAGCTCCTAAGTTTTCTGTTTCTCTTATAGTTAATGTTTACTCAGCAGGGTATTTATCATTGGTACACTTTTTCTATTCTTCTTTGGCTATTTCTGGTTGAATTATTTTAGCTTTTTGGAACTATGAAATTCCTTTAGGAAATAATTATTGATCTCCTGTTAGAGCATGAAGATGACTCTCAAGCACCTTTTCCTAGAACTTTTGTGAAACACTAAAGGAAGCAAGGTTACAAACCCCAGCTGAAATCGAAAACCAAACAAATAGTTGACTATATCCTGACAGGAATCACTGGGGATATCACTCCTTAGACTATGGGAAAATAGTTCAACTACTGTGAGTTCTAATTTTAATTTTTACATTTCCAAAGCACCAATTTTTAGTCACTGAGCATGTGAGTCAGCATTAAAGGGTTTGAGATCAATTCTTAATTAACATATTTTTTCTATGATATCCTACCTATCTGGAAGGATTCATATGCAATGCAAAATGCCTTTGATCCTTCGGACCTATCCTGCCTTAAATAAACTAAGTTGAGGTGTTATCTTTTGTGAAAAGATAACACCACCACCTACCACAACTTTTTTTCCTTTATGTAGAAATGGTATAATTTTCCCATGAGGTATAAGGTCTAAGTTTGATGTTTTACAAAAAAAAGACTTCAAATTTAGAATTCAGGAAAAATTACATGCTTCCTGGGATTTTTGATTATGAGGAATAACGAAGGAAGGACTGACCTTAATTATAGGTCTGAGGAAGAAATTCTGTTTAGTCACAGGTTGTCCTAGGCATTGGAAAAAGCAAAACAAACATTCAGTCTATCAAGTGAACCCAAATAAGTGTTGATATGTATAAATAAGGATCTTGGACTGTAGACCACATAAGGTTTTCTACTAGATCTAAAAAACTGTGATTGTAATAATGTTGTTTCTTTATAGTCTCTGATCTTGTGATGTGGAGCCCTTAATGAATCTATACTTATTCATCCCTTTCTCTACATTTCTGTCATTTCATTTAGAAAAGATAATTATAAATGTTATTTTCTTGAGAAATTTCATTCTCCATCTTTTTTTCTACTTTGTGATAGAAGTCATTGATGCCATAGAAATTCTCTGGGGACATTATGGATATTCCTCAATGTTCTGTGTCCCTCATCAGGGCATATAAATGTTGAATTAAAGAAATGGCTTAGACTTCTGCTTCCAGTTAGGATGTAGAAGGATGCAAAAGACCTTTGCTTTGACAGTAATTATGAGAAAAGAACCAGACAATATAAAAGCCATACTTCTCTATGAGCCCAGTAAAGAACAGTGGCAGCAAAAAAGGCTTGATAAACTACATTCCAGAGAGAAATGAGCTCATCACAAGTGAGTAGCAGATGGCAGCAGCTTCTGTCAAAGATAGGAAGACTTTGTTGGGGTGAGGAGAAATAGCCACCCCTTGGATGACTGGGCTGGTGAGCAAAGGACAATCACATGGTCCTGGGCATTTACACAGTGATTGGACCTCAGGGTCAAAAGTGAATCCAATATACCTGAAACTGTGGTCAACCCCTCCCAGCTCAAGATCAAAAGGCTCCAGTGGTCTTTCATTCACAATGTTTGGAAATCTCTCTCTTCTCTCTCCCCCCACCCTCTCTCTGTTGCTCTCTCTCAAAAATCTGAGGAAGTAGAAAAATGTGATAAGATAAAATTTAGATGACACAGAAATAGACTCAGAGATAACCTAGTTACTGAAATTAGTAGATAGGAACTTTAAAACAACTATTATAAATTTGTCAAAGAATTTATAAGATAATGCATATTGTGGGTAAAGAAATGGAATCTTCTCTCCGTTTTCTATGAAAAATGAAAACACCATAAAATAACCAAATAGAAATTCTAAAACTTAAAAATGCAATATCTGAAGTCAAAATTTATTGGATGGGCTTAACAGCAGGTTGGATGTTGCAGAAAAAAGAATGAATGAATTTCAAGCAGGTCCATAAAAAATACCCAAACTGAAATAAAAATGAAAAAAAAAAGGTTTTTAAATCAGAAGATCTTTAACTGTGACATAATATCACACAAATATAATTGGAGTCCCAGTAGGAGAGAAAGTGGGTCAGGAAAAAAAAATTTAAGTAGTTTTTTGTCATAGCAACAAAGTGCTCATTTCACAGTGGTATCTCTCTCCTGCTTTCTAACTGCTCTCTCCCTTCCACCTCTCCCTGGGATAGAACTGGTAAGGATATTTGGGCAGTGTTGTTGGTTTAAAGCATGGCTAGTCCTGAATTCCAATAATTAAGTCAGAGTAAGCTTACTCTAAGACTCAAGGTGTAGTAACTGCTGAATGCATGGAAGACAATGAGCCAGTAAGTACCAAGTAGTTATAAGTACTGTGTCATTCCATTTGTTTAGTCCTAACATGATAAAACCCAAATTCCGAATCTCGGGGGGAAGTGGAGGTTGGGGAGGAGGGCATGGAAACTATCTTAAACATTAACATCTCATTTAATCAGTTTATAAATAATCCCTCTGTTCTCTCTGAATGACATTTTTTAAAAGTGTTTATTTATTTTTGAGAGACAGTGAGAGTTCAGAGAAGGTGCAGGGAGAGGGAGACAGTCCAAAGCAGACTCTGTGCTGACAGCAGAGAGCCCAATGTGGGGCTTGAACTCACAAAGTATGAGATCGTGCCCTGAAGTCTGAAACTTAACTGACTGAGACACCCAGGCACCCCTCTGCATGGAATTTTTAAAATATAAAACTGAAACCACTGAAGGGAAAGGAGCAGTGACATAGCAAGTAAATCTGGAAATGCTCCTTTTAATAACTTATTCTGCCCAATCTTAACACATAATGAAATGGAAATGACCAGGTGTGGAGAGGCTAAGTAGTCTAAAAAGCCAAAGTTCATCTATGAAGTGCCTTGATGGATGTGGCTGCACTGGATGAGGCTTAAACACTACCTCTAAGTCAGCCAATAGGCCCTGAAAGGGTGTTGAGAAACCCCTGTTCTTACTAGAAGATTCACATAGGGTGGAGGATGTTCTGTCCACACTGGCAGGAGCGGCAGGGGCAGCAGTTACTGGGAAGCTACTGTGACATGTCTGCATCTCCTGCTGGCACCTGTCAAAACTCTGAATAAACAAGGCTACAGGAAAGGAAAAAGATCAAAGATATTTTAATCTTGTATAATTATAAGAAGACTAAATGGGAAAATGCATATTTCATTCCATATTTCACATTTCCCATCTCGTCATCCAGGATTTAACGATCCTGTGGCACAGTAGCCTCACTATCTTGTGTTTTTGAAATTTTCTGATTATAAATTGTATCATTATATAAGGGTTACCTGTTACTTTGGAATACTCTTGCTTAATGGAAGAATGACTGGAGGGAAACTTGTGATACTAATTGATTTGACCGGTGATTTTAGGTGATCTCTGAATGTGACATGTTCTTGGGCAAAGGGGGATAAGAATCAAAAAGAACAGCTGTGGAGTTTGTTGAGGATGGTGATACACCACAGAACCTTAGAGGCCATGCAATTCTCCTGAAGCACCACTCCAGAATGACATGAAAGACCAAAGGTGCAAGTGAGGCTGGAACAAGGGGTTGGAGACTTCTTGGTGGGGGTGGGGGTGGAGGATAGGGGAATGAATGGATTTTTTTTAATGAATGAATGAATTTAACTGAATGCCTACAGAGTTGTGTGGAAAATAGGGATAAAATTAAGAAAGAGAGAAAGAGAGAGAGAGAGAGAGAGAGAGAGAGAGAGAGAGAGGAAGGAAGGAAGGAAGGAAGGAAGGAAGGAAGGAAGGAAAGGGAACCCACTAGTAAAATTCTAGGAGTTACTTGAACAAATTCCATGTAAGGTTACTTTCAGCTTATGTTTGAATAATAGCTGCCTGCTTCTCCTTCTGAAAGGCTTCCGAGACTACATTCTATCCCTTTCCCTTTTGGACTCTTAGATTGCCCTGAAGAAACAGTCTTTGCTTTTTCAAAAGCTATGGTGAACACGTCTCCTTTTACTTTCAAACTGAGATGAGAAAAAATTGAAAAGCCTAGGGTTACTTCCCTTCCCCCACCACATCCCTTTCCCTAGTATAAGCAATTGCCACCTCTAATTCTGCAGTTAGAAGCACACATCCACATCTTATCATGATCTTACTTTCATTGTGAAACCTCACAAGCATTGTTTCCTCACAAGAGAATGCGAGACTGAGAATTTTCTACTATATATCTGACCAAAGAACAGCTCAGAAAGTAAATTGCCTCTTTTCTAGGAATACTGACAATCCTAATGTGTTAAATTAATTCCCAACAGGATCACACTTGACTCAAGATTCTGCTTGACTCTCCATGGGGTTAAAATAAGATTGAATTCATCTTGAAGGAGTCATAGTAAGAAAGTTTTGAAATGATTATTAACCCAGCTGAGACAGCAACTCTATTTTGTTCAAAGCATATAAACATAATGCCCAGTGTTGCCATTACCCCCCAAAAGTGCTAACCCAATGTTAAATTGCAAGCGCTGGTAGAAAAATTGGGGAAGAGTAATAAAAGTCTTTAAGGATTTGCTTCCTCTTTAGGCAAATTAATAATGGCCATGGGAAAATAAAGCGATTTGAGGAGAGGAGCTGGCTGTGTACCAGCTGCTGCTGGAGTCAACTAATTTTAACATTCTATTGGATATCTCACTAGATACACATGCGTGAACAAGAAGGGCTTCAACACTTTACAATTAGACTTTTAAATTATTTTCTAAGATGTAGTTGTGGGTGAAAGTTGATGAATGCATAAAGGAAGTTGAGAAACAAATTTCCAGCTACGTTTCATACAACCAACTTCAACATCCTCTTTGATGTGTCACAGACACTGCATCCAGTGCGCCTCCTCAGTGAAAAGACTGGGCTGTCCTCAGAAAGGAAGAGTAATTGCTGCTGTCAATTGAATCACCTGTCTCTCCCACTAGACTGTGAGCACCTCCCGGGCAGGGACCGGGTGTTTTACTTTTGTATCCACAGGACCTAGCATACAGCCTACCATCTGGTAGGTAAATGCTCAGGACACGTTAGTTGAATGGATAATAAGAAGGAGGCAATAACCATCACACCATGTTTGATGGTGGTGCCTAGTGACTCCTTGGGCCCTGAATCTTTCATTATTAATCTCTTCTTTGGATGAAAATATTAATGGCAGTCTTCTGATAGATAGGAAAGCAGAACAAATGCAGAGACCTCCCCAACTCAACATTATAGAGACGTTAGCTCTTCCCAAGTTAACTGCAAAACTTACAACAATCCCAATAAAATACCAACAAGCATTCTTATGAAGTTAGAGAAGTTGATATTAAAATTCATGTGAAAAAGAAACACACAAAAGTAATCAGGAAAGCACTAAAAAAGGAAACTGTAAGGGGAACTAACTTTACCTAAAGCACACTGTAAAGTTTCTATGATTTCAATATTATGGTACTAGCACATGAATAGACAATTAGACCAAAAAGAGAAAAGAAATGGATCCAAAGATATCTGAAAGTTTAGCATACGATAAAGGTTCACCACGAATTACTGGGGCAAAGATTGACCTTTTATTTTATTATTTTATTTTTTACGTCATTTTATTTTTTTAATTGACTTTTTAATAAATGGTAGCAATGTGGCAAAAGATGAAATTAGATCCATACCTCACTCTGTACATAGGAGTAAACTCCAAATAGATCAGGAATATTAATGTAGTATATGAAACCATAGAAGTATTGGGAAAAAAATGAATGAATTCCTCTTTAACTTCAGTGTAGGAAAAGGCTTTCTAAATATGGTTCAAAATCCAGAAGCAATAAAAGGAACTGCTGATAAATGTGGCTATATGAAAAAAAATTAATTGAATGGCAAACACCATAGAGTTAAAAGGCAACTAACTGGAGAAAATATTTATAATATATACCTCAAATAAAAAGTAAAATCCCCAATATACAAGAACTCTTAAAAACTGTGGGACTAAGGACCAAAACCCAAAGGAAAATGGTAAAAAGATATGAATAAACGATTCACAAAAAAAGATATACAAATGGCCCCTAAACATATATAAAGACACTTAAATTCCCTCAGAACTAAAGAAATGCAAATTCAAGCAACATTGAGTTACCATTTCCCACCTATCAGACTGGGGAAAATCTAAAAGTATTACAACACGTTCTATTGACCAGGCTGTGAGGAAAGAGGCATTCTCTCACATTACCAGGAATGCCACTGGAACAAGTCTTCTGGGTGGGGGATTTGGAATTATGTAACAAATCTATATATGCACTTATCCAGCGGTTACAAGAGAATGTTTGAGTAAACTGTGACATATCCACACAATGAAGTACTATGCAACCATATAAAAAGGAATGTGAACAATCACTATGAACTGATATGAGGTGATTTCCAGGATATATTGCTAATTACAAGAAACAAAGTGCAAAAGGTTATCTACTGTGTGTTATCTTCATTAAGCAACAAGAGAAAATAAGAAAGATGCAAAAAGAAATATAGGAAGAACAAACCACAAAATTTAAGGAGAATTCTCATCCACAGTGGCTAGGTGGGAATGAGGTAGAAAGATTGGCAAAAGTATAACTATTTGTGTATTTCTGAGTTTTAGAACCATGGTAATGTTTCATATAGCCAAAAACAAATAATGAATATCAACCAGGGCGATGGGGGAACCCAAATGTAATCCAAAGAGAGTTAATCTAAATGTATTAACAGTGAATAACATAACTACACTGAAGAAGTTGGTGAAGAAAAGAACTAAACTTAAGTAATTTTGAAAAATAATAGTTTATTATGTAGATAAGGCTGAACAAAAAAGACACAGATATTTGCATTCTCTTTATTAAACTTGGTTTCACAAGGTATGGTCAATTCTGAAACTGTATTTATATATTCTAGAATTAAGCAAATAATAAATATATTTGGAATAATAAAACCCAGATTTCTTACAATATTTACTAAGTGTGAAGCTAGAGCCCTATATATATTGCTTTTAATGTAGTCCATAGTTCTGAATTGTTCATCGTTATGATTGACCTTCTAGCAAATCATTCTAAATTAGTAAAACTACATATGAATGGATGGCGTCTCCCTTCTAAGGAAGTAAAACCTCACAGCTGGCATAATTATTTCCAATATAGGTTTGAAATTCAGCCATACAAGAAGGATATCTGGCATTCTCAGAGAAGTAGATTTTACGATTAAACAGTAATAACAGTTACCATTTATTAAGCATGATTGTGTGCCAGATACTCAGCCATATGCTTTTCACACAGTATTAATTTAACTGTATTTAATGGCATTGTTCTGCTGTTTACAGACCAGAACATGTTTACATATTGGAAAGTGGAGATGAAGTAACTGCCCAATGTAACTTCAAATCTGTCTAATGTCAGAGCTCTCAAATAGAGTCCTCATGTCATATTCTCCAAGTCCACCAAGACAATTCCCTGATTCCTGTGCTATTGCTTTATTTCCCCACACTCTGCTGTCCCCACACTTATGTGTCTGTTATGACCAACACATAACAACAGCAACTATAGATGCTCAGCATCCATCAGGAAAAGGACGGGTCATAGTTATTCATTTTCCTTACCTCGATGGTGCCTTAGGTTACCTCTCTTTGTGATCTTATTTGGCACCTTATATTTTCTAGAACTCAATTCATTTAACGTATTCTTTAAAGGAAAAGACAGAACACAATGGGAAAAAGTATTTTAAGATTCTACCAAAAGATTTCAGAAACTGGAAAAGATTACATCTTTTAGCAGAAGGTTTATTTTTAAAGTTTACCCAGGCTCTGAACTTATAATTGCATTAACTATAATCTAAGAATCCCTTAAATGTTGAATTCTCAGAGGTGAAATTTCTTCTACCACCCAGGGGCCAAGGATGAAGGGAATAAACTTGCTTTCTTTGCTCATTTCAACCTCTTGGGAAATTCCCTTCAACTCTTCACCCTCTCTCTCCTGTCACTTTCTGGGATACATGAGATCTGCCAAAGAAAAGTCAGGTGACTTTTCCTTGATTCACAGGTTATGAGGAGAAATTTAAAGTTGAAAATTGTTTAAGCTCAAGAAAAAGATACATAAATAAGAAGCCAAGTGTTGACAACAGAGAGAAAGTGCTCTGCTTGGAAGAACTCCTGCATACCATGTTCAGTAAAGTCCCCTCTCCTCCCACATTATTCTTTTACGACAAATAAGCACACCCATTCCTAAACTGTGGTGTGCCCTGTACCACACCCACAGCTGTGTATCCAGCCACTCTACTCAACCCCTCCATTCTGTGTTCTCCAGGGGATTATCCGGCCTTTCCACCAAAACAGCAGTGGCTCTAAAAACTGGAGAGGTTTACCAGAAATGGCAACAGGGAAATTTAAGCGCTACCAAAAAGAATTCTTCCATGACCAAGATCCATGGAAAAACATTTAAGATCCAGTAAATGGCTTCCATATTTTACAGACGATTCAGACCTAAAATTCTAAGAAAAATAAGGAAACATGGGATTTTGTTACAAATTCTGTATAACTGCTGATAGATGATGTTCTGCCAAACATACCTATTGATATGAATTAAATCTGGACTTGGGAAAATATTTTTTATTTAAGAGTCTGTCATTGCTGTGGGTTTGTGGGGAGCTATGTAGAAACTTCAGATTGGTCCAATTTACTTTGAATCAGAAACATATTCTGAAATAGGACTTGTCAACTCATTTTTCAAAGGTGTTGATTTCCTCTTTCATTTTAATTTCAAGATTATGCCATCAGAAAATTATCAGTGCTATTCATTTAATGCCCTACCTTAGTATAAAATAGATCTCAGGTAGTTTATGGACTTACATGCAGCACAGTGAGATTTTTTTTCTAAAGATAGAGAAATAAGAGCAAAGTGAAAGGAAAAAAAGAAAAGCCCAGGAGAGTTAGTTCACAGAAAGGCATGCCCCAAGTTCTGCATAGGGATAAGGGAAACCACATTATAAGTTCTGGATTCCCCAGTTGCCCAACCTAGAATGGGGACATAGCTATGGAATTCACATTGCCCATAACAAGGGGTGAGGTGGAAAATACTTAACAAAGGAAACAGGTCAGGCCCTAATCAACCTGATGCTAACCTTAAAAATACAGTATAATTTTATGGTAATGAATGTTAACTAGACTTATAGTGGTAATCATTTCACAATGCATACAAATATCCAATCATTCATTACATTATATGCCTAAAACTAATATGTTATATGTCAATTATACCTCAATTAAAAAAATAAAATAATAAAAAAATGTAGCACAGCATCTCAATACATAGTATTTGGCAATAAGAAATGCCATCCCCTTGACTTTGCCATCTTTAAATTAAAATTATCTGAGTACCTGTTCAGCAAAAGATTCCTGGATAAATCAAACCTGTTGCTTAAAATAAAAATATAGTTTATTTTTTCTTTGTTTCTTATGCTTTAAAATAGAAATTGGGCAGGACTTCTGTTAAAATTTAGATTTTTGACTTCTTTTTGTTGATATTTTTAAGTTAAAAGTAGGAGAAAATTTTCCAAATATGTCTACTGGTATTATTTCCTCTTCTATATCTCACATATACTCAGACTGCCAGAGACTTTATTTTAGGGCAAGATTTTCCTCAAACTGAATCCAGTGAGGACATCTTTGGCCTACAAACACTAGAATGTTACAAACTTGGGGAAGGTGAGTTCTATGAAAAAATACTTGATTAAGTATTAAATGAATGTGTAGTCCTTGATCTCCTGGAAAATGGCTTCAATAACAGCTCCTCAAAGAGAAACCAGCAAAGAAGAAAGGGCTGCACAGAAGTGGAAATTCTTCAGAGTAACATAAGGAGGCAGGTTTATTTCTCACATAATTTTATTCTTGGGAAAGGGCAGGAAGAAAAGCATTGGGAATAAAGTATGGGTCTTACCCTAATCTCCCCTTGACTTCTCAAGGAAATCATTTTTTAAATTTTATTGGTGGGTGGGCAGAAAAGGGGGAGTGGGAAGGGGGTTGGGGAGGGAGGGGGAGAGAGAGAGAGAGAGAGAGAGAGAGAGAGGGAAAGAGAGAGAGAGAGAAGAGAAGAGAAGAGAAAAGAAGAGAAGAGAAGAGAAGAGACTCTTAAGCAGACTCCATGCTCAGCATAGAGCTTGATGCAGGGTTTGATCTCACAACCCTGGGATCATGACCTGAGCCAAAATCAAGAGTCTGATGCTCAATCAACTGAGACACTCAGGCACCCTCATGGAAACCTTTTTTTAAGGGAACTTGATTCCAATTAGGTGGAGAGGTTTGAGAAATTTGCCTTTCCTAAGTGTCTCTGCTCCCAGCCAAAAGAAGAGACTTCCCAGATTTTCTTTTTTAAGATTTTATTTTTTAAATTTTTATTTATTAATTTGAGAGAGAGAGAGAAAGAAGGAGCAAGGGATGGGCAGAGAGAGAGGGGAGAGAGAATCCCAAGCAGGTTCAGCATTGTTAGCACAGAACCCAATGCAGAGCTCAAACTCAGGAACCATGAGATTATGACCTGAGCAGAAACCAAGATTGAATACATAACTGATTGAGCCACCCAGGCAGCCTAATATTTTATTTTTAAGTAATTGCTACATCCCACATTGGGCTCAAACCCATGACCCCAAGATTCAGTTGCATGCTCTCCCAACCCAGTCAGCCAAGTGCCTTTTCCTAGATTTTTCTAAATGAAGAATCTTAGGAGCATGACAATCATCTCTAGATTCAACAGTCTGTGCTTACAGACAGTTCTTCCCTCATATAAAGCATGAGTGACATTAAGGACTTTGACCAACTAATGCAAGCAGACTTAAGTGATCTTTGTTTAGCATGTAATTTTAATCAGATTCTGGGCTTTAATAGGCAATCTTTTTGTTACCGTATGTCCTGGAGGCAACTAACAGACCCTGACAGAAAGGAAGGAACAAAGGAAAAGACGAGGAAGGGTGTGTGACAGTTGAAAGGAAAGAACAGGAGGGAGAACAAAAGAAGAAAAGATGAGAAAGAAAAGAGGTATGCAAATCATACATTTCCTGTGGTGTCAAGATAACTCATGATACTAAGAATATTCCAGAAGAAGGGCACCTGGGTGGCTCAGTTGGTTGAGCATCCAACTTCAGCTCAAGTCATGATCTCACGGTCTGTGAGTTTGAGCCCCATGGCTGGCTCTGTGCTGCAAGCTCAGGGCCCGGAGCCTGCTTCAGATTCTGTGTCTCCCTCTCTCTCTGCCCCTTCCCCTTTTGTGCTCTGTTTCCCTTTCTCTCAAAAATAAATAAACCCTTAAAAAAAGAATATTCCAGAACAAATTTTCCATAAAAATGGGATTGGCCATCAATTTTGGACTTCAAGCTGTACTACAAAGCTGTAATCATCAAGACGATATGGTACTGGCACAAGAACAGACACAGATCAATGGAAAAGAATAGAGAACCCAGAAATGGAGCCACAAGCATAGCCAACGAATCTTTGACAAATCAGGAAAGAATGTCCAATAGAAAAAAGACATTCTCTTCAGCAAATGGTGTGGGAAAACAGTGACATGCAGAAGAAGAATGAAACTGGACCATTTTCTTACACCATACAGAAAAATAAACTCAAATGGATCAAAGACCTAAACATAAGACAATAAGCTATCAAAATCCTGGAGAACACAGGCAACAATCTCTTTGACCTCAGGTGCAGCAACTTCTTACTCAACAAGTCTCTGAAGACAAGGGAGAAAAAAGCAAAATTGAACTATTGGGACCTCATCAAGATAAAAACCTTCTGCACAGCCAAGAAAACAATCAGCAAAACTAAAAGGCAACTGAAAGAATGGGAGAAGATATTTGCAAATGACATATCTGATAAATGGTTAGTATCCAAAATCTATAAAGAACTTATCAAACTCAACACCTGAAAATTAAATAATCTAGTGAAGAAATGGGTGAAAGATATGACAGACACTTTTCCAAAGAAGACATCCAGATGGCTAACAGTCATATGAAAAAATGCTCAAAGTCACCCATCATCATCAGGGAAATACAAATCAAAACCACAATGAGATACCACCTCACACTTGTCAGAATGGCTAAAATTAACAACTCAAGCAACAATAGATGTTGGAAAGGATGTGGAGAAAAAGGAACCTTTTTGCAATGCTGGGGGAATGCAAACTGGTGCAGCCACTCTGGAAACCAGAATGGAGGCTCCTCAAAAAACTAAAAATAAAACTACTCTATGACCCAGTAATTGCACCACCAGGTAGGTATTTATCCAAAGGATATAGGAGTGCTGATTCAAAGGGGCACATGCACTCCATGTTTATAGCAGCACTATCAACAACAGCCAAAGTACGGAAAGAGCCAAATGTCCACTGACTGATGAGTGGATAAAGATGTGGTATAAGAGACTCTTAAAAACTGAGAATAAACTGAGGGTTGATGGGGGGTGGGAGGGAGGGAGGGAGGGTGGGTGATGGGCATTGAGGAGGGCACCTGTTGTGAGGAGCACTGGGTGTTGTATGGAAACCAATTTGACAATAAATTTCATATTAAAAAAAAGATGTGGTATATATATGCAATGGAATATTAGTGATAAAAAAGAATGAAATCTTGCCATTTGTAACAATGTGAATGGAACTAGAGTGTATTATACTAAGTGAAATTAGTCAGAGAAAGACAAATATCACATGATTTCACTCATATGGGGAATTTAAGATACAAAACAGATAAACATAAGGGAAAGGAAACAAAAATAATATAAAAACAGAGAGGGAGACAAACCATAAGAAACTCTTACATACAGAGAACAAACTGAGGGTTGCTTGCGGGGGTGTTAGGTGGGAAGAAGGTCTAAAGGAGTGAAGGCCATTAAAGAGGACACTTGTTGGGATGAGCATTGGATGTTATATGTTAAGTGCCCATGCTTTCCGCAGCCTCCCATGCAACTGAGCTCCATGGCCTAGCGTCCTATCCCTGCCACCTGCAATCGTGTGCCAAGGCCCACTAGATCTCTCTGCTGAGGTTTCCACCAGCACACAAGTGAGAGCCTGGTAGCCTTCCCCTCCAGTGGTTTGCTTGTGGCCACCCATGATTATTACCAGCGCCACTTAAGTTCCCTTCCAGTAACAGCTCTTGCAGAAGTTCAGAGTACCCTGTGGAAGCCATCCTTCACAACCCCTGCCTCCCCAAGGCCAACCTGGCCACTGGTGGGCAAGCTTCTTTTTGGGGAAGTCCATTCTCTCATTCCTGGCTACAGTGTTGGAAACTCCAGAATGCTCAGAATTTCCCCAGGCCTCCAGTGTAATGATCACCTGTGACTTGGCTCTGAAAGCCAAAAGAAAGCAGCCTGGTGGCCAGCCTGGCAAAGCCAACACCAGGCCCCAGTCTTGAGTGGCCACCACCAGAATTCAGGAGGTGCTAGGCTCATCAGAGCACTTCCTCTACCCTCCCCGTCCAGTAGACAAGGCAGGCTGCAGCAAGCAGAAGCAGTTGGGTTCTTTTATATTAAAACAGCAAAATACCAAAAAGGAAGTTGAGAGAATCCCACTCTTTATTATCCAAGCCACATGCAAGCTTTCCTGAAACCCTATAACCATGAACCTTGCATCAAGTAGAAAACAAACCCCAAGTTAAAACAAAAAAAAAGAACATATTTCCTCTGAAAAGAGATTTATTAACTTGGGTCCTTTGACCCTTAAAGTGCTCTTTGTATAGGTTGTGGAGAGTCCATAAATACTTAGATATTGTATGCAAATTTGTTATGTGCATACATAAGTATGTGGTGGTCTATCAGTATCTCAAAGAGTTCTTTTGCTAAAAAGAAGTTAAAACCAATGTACATAAAAAGGAATTTCTTTGAAATGTAGCTTGAATCACTACTTGAAGTTCTTAGTTCTTGGTTCACTTAACTGTGAAAGGATTCATTACCCTATTCCTGAGAAAGGTAATCCATGAATCTCAGATATGGAAAAAAATGGAAATGTTATGTGGCCCATTTCTCTGCTTTCAGAAAGGACTACAGTCTATAGTAAATGAAAAAAACCATCATTTTTCAAACTCTGCAGAGCAGATTTCAGTCCTTTTTTGGTAGCCATTCATTGTTCACATTTCTTATCATGAAGTTCTTCTTTCTGTCAAGCCTAATTCCCTCATGTTGCAAAATAATTTGATCTCTAATGTTTAAGGAGCCAGTATTTTTGGATACTATTATTAAATTCACCTTCAGCTTTCTCTCCCTCAATACTTTGGATCTTTCCACATTTTCATTTTCACATTCATTAATCATCTTTATGGCTTTCCTCTGAATCCTTTCCAATTTTCCATACTTGTCTATAAATTCAGAAATGAGTACACTGAAGAGAGATTCATAAAACCTTCCATTGACTGGGAAATGGTCACTGAATTGGTATGTAATAATAAATTGCCAGAAAATAATAATTATAAGCTTGTCCTGTGTGGGTGAAATTATAAAATCAATGCAAAATGGGCCAGATAAATTTATTGGGAGTGAAAATCTGGAATCAACAGGGTGGTCATCTGACTAACGATTGCGCATCAAAGGAAAGATGGTGTCACTTAAGAGAGATTTTGGTCATCCATGAAAGCTTGACAAAGAAGAATCACAGAGTCAGGTCCTGGCAGTGACCACCCAAGGAGTATCCAGGGAGGAGGGTGTTGGACAGATTATTCTGCTAACCTGGTCATACTTGCCTCTTCCTGTTGATAAGATAGCTGTAGTATGTCTGAGTCCTGCTGTCATTATAGATTTGATCACTTACCACAGAACCCACTGATGTGACCATGTCACTCATGTACAAGAAGGAGACCAGCATGCCAGGTGACCAGAAGAACCCATTCAGCTCTCCCTATATTCCTGGAAGCCCTGATTTCTATATTAAACCTCTTTATCATACTTGCCAAATTCTAATTAAGATACTAGATAATGATGTGTCTACATTTTTCCAGTTTCTTGAAAAATTGTATGCAACAAATTCATTTTGATTAACCTTACTTTATTCTACAATAAAATATAAAAACGTTTACTTGGATGTTTAAATCCTGAAGGGAAGATAAATATGAAGTCTATTGGTTACTATGCCAATGTTTACTTGGATAAAGGAGTTTTTTTTTTCTTTATTGCACTTCAGCATTTTCTTCCTAGCAATGGAAAGTGTAGATAATTAACCAGTATATTATTAGTTTCTAACTGGTATCCAACTCAGAAATCTTCACTGATGGCACACCTTTGGCAAATTCTCCTTAACTCATTAGCTCTGAGAAATGAAAAGGAATATGCTGGTGTCAAACATCATCTACACCCATTTGAAAAAAGTCACTCTGAATGAAATGCTATAAATCATATAGGAAACTTAAAAGGATTCACCAAAGTGTCTTACATGGATAAATCATTAAGAAGTTCATGAGACATGGAAGACAGTCCAAAACATAGGCCAGCAGTATTCTTATTCTCTATCATGGGAGTCAGTTAACAAGCACAGGATGGACACAATTGATAGCATTTCTCTTCCCAGGGTCTCATGGGCTTCATTTGCAAAAATAATTTTGGAGAGGTTTGCTACTCATACACAATAATTCATATACTTTCAACCAGTGACATCCCTGGCATATTTGGTACACAGAGAACATTTTTCCTCTATACAACGAAATTATTTTCAGTAATAACTATGACATGAAACAAGAATAATATCAACAAAAGAAATGTAGACTGAACTTTTTTCTTTATGGACCTTAATAAACACAATCATACTATAAATCAATGAGTGGGGGCGCCTGGGTGGCGCAGTCGGTTAAGCGTCTGACTTCAGCCAGGTCACGATCTCGCGGTCTGTGGGTTCGAGCCCCGCATCGGGCTCTGGGCTGATGGCTCAGAGCCTGGAGCCTGTTTCCGATTCTGTGTCTCCCTCTCTCTCTGCCCCTCCCCCGTTCATGCTCTGTCTCTCTCTGTCCCAAAAATAAATAAACGTTGAAAAAAAAAATTAAAAAAAAAATAAATCAATGAGTGAAGAATGGATGAACATTCAGGTCTAAAAAGGAAGTAAGTAATCAATTATATTCTTGTGTTCTCAATTTACTCAAGATACTTTTTGGGGAAAAAAAGAAATAACATATTTATTTTGGTTTTTAATGAGTGATTAACATTAAAGTTTCTATTTTTGAGCTTTAGCTTCTGCAAATTTAAAAATCTTAAACACAAATGAAAACTCTAAATGGTCACATGAAATGGCAGAATTGAAATAATTCAAGTTCTGTTTCATTATATTTATAACTATTATTTATTGGTGTGTTTTTTTAGTTTATTTATTTATTTTGAGAGAGAGAATGTGCATGCGTACACACATGTGAGTTTGGGAGGAGCAGAGAGAAGGAGAGAGAGAATCCCAAGCAGGCTCTCAGACAATGTAGAGCCTAACATGGGGCTTGAACTCACAACTGTGAGATCATGACCTGAGCTGAAATCAAGAGTCAGATGCTTAACCAGCTGATTCATCCAAGTATTTAAAACCCACAGTTTAAACACAGGAATATGTGAAGATATAAACTATGGCAAATGAGAATTCCATCGATTCTGAATCATTACAAACTTACTCTTGAGTCTCATGTGTCAGGGCATAACCTCACATCTGCCAGTTCTCTAAAGTAATTTACAAGTGGAATACAATGTTCAGTGAGAAATAAGTCTTTCAAAAGGAGGTAATTTAAAGCATATTATATATTTATATATACAAGCAATATATAATATATATAATATTGGAAAAACATAACAGTAACTGTTATACTTGTTTAGATCTTAAGCCAACAAAACTTTTTTCAGGGAGTAGTTTTCCACTGAGTGCTTAGAATTACAGGCTCATAGTGATAATAAACAGCAGAACAATGTTTTTTGTTTTATTTTTGTTTTTACCTTCCCTACACAGTGTTCTACTTTTTGTTTGTATCTGGGGTAGATTGATTCCATTGACCTAACTTTGATATGCTACTTCTTCCAGTTTAATGATGTTGGATTGTAATCTTTTTTTTTTAGAAAGAAAGAGTGTGTGAGTAGGGGTGGGGAGGGGGGTACAAACAGAGGGAGAGAAAGAGACTCTTAAGCAGGCTTCATGCTCAGTGCAGAGCCCTATGCAGGCTCAATCTCATAATTGTGATAGCATGACCTGAGTCAAAATCAAAAGTGGGACACTTAACTGACTGATGCAGCCAGGCACCCCAGGACGGTAATCTTGATAGACCCATGCTCAACAGTAATCTGAAATATTCCCTCCACTTTCAGCCATACATCAAATAATATTATCTACTTTTTTCACAGAAGCCAACTGTACAAACTTTCATTACTCAGGACCTACACATGCCCTTTTGTTGGCAAAGTCCTCAAAATAGAGCCTGAATTCTTGACCAGCTCAAATTGGTTGGCCAGCTAAATAGGACGTCATGTTTAGAGTCATGCCTGTATCCCATTCATCTCCCTCTCAAGGTAGTGTCAGTGTGTGACTCCCCAAGGGTATATTCTTTCTTCTTTCATGATGTTGCTGAACCTAATGTGCAAAGGCTCAAGCCTTTGTTGTATCTGTTCAGTCTCAACATTGTACACATTCCTTCCTAAGGAAATAGATGGGGGTTGAGTTTGTTCTTTATTGTCTCTTTGAGTGTAAAGACCTGCCAGATTTCTCTTATATCTTAATATTATTTCATCTCCTTAATTTGTTTATACACCTTTTATGGATTTATGAGAACTTGTTAAGCATAGTATTTAGTCATAAAATAATTTCCTACTTTTCATTCCTGATGTTCTTGGGCCATATTTTTGCTTTCATGAAAATGTACTCTCCTGAGTGTAGATTGTACTGGCTGAGAAAATGAACTCAAAACCTTTTTTGTCCATTACCTAGATTTCTTTCCAAAAGGAAGTATCATTTAGCAATTTAAAAAAGTTGTCTGGGGATGTCTGGGTGGCTCAGTTAGTTAAGCGTCCAACTTCAGTTCAGGTCATATCTCATGGTTCATATCTCATGGTTCATATCTCATGGTGCTGACAGCTCAGAGCCTGGAGCCTGATTTGGATTCTGCATCTCCTTGTCTCTATGCCCCTCCCCTGCTTACACACACACTCTTTCTCTCAAAAATAAATAAACATTAAAAAAAATTATTTTTAAGTTGTCTGGCTGTGGAAAGTTAAACACATCCAAGGCCATGCAAGCTTCAATTCATCAATTTATATTATATGGTATATGTAATTTTATATTATATGGTATATGTAATTATATGGTATATATGATTTTTTCTTTACTACATGAACATTTGTTGTATAAGCACATTACATTTATTGTAATAAATATATTATTAGAGCTTCAAATGTGACAGAAACTATGCTAGGTGCTGGGGATACAGTGGATAAACACAGCAGGAAATCGATTCTGGCCTCATGGAGCTTACAATCTATGAGTGGCTAGAATTTACATTTTTTACATTACTTGTAGAATTATCCGACTCCTGAAGTGACCTCAGGTAGCACATTTGCAAAACCTTTCATAAAAGACCTCATCATCTACAATATATAAGTACATTCAGTTAGAACACAGAGCAGCCAGAGGCAATATTCCATAATGATTAAGAATTCAGGCTACAGGGGTGCCTGGGTGGCGCAGTCGGTTAAGCGTCCGACTTCAGCCAGGTCACGATCTCGCAGTCCGTGAGTTCGAGCCCCGCGTCAGGCTCTGGGCTGATGGCTCAGAGCCTGGAGCCTGTTTCCGATTCTGTGTCTCCCTCTCTCTCTGCCCCTCCCCTGTTCATGCTCTGTCTCTCTCTGTCACAAAAATAAATAAACGTTGAAAAAAAAAAAAAGAATTCAGGCTACAGAGCCAGGTGGTCCAAGGTCAAATCCTGGCTCCCCACACTGTATGGTAGTGGACACTGACATTCTACTTGACTTTCCTGAGTGTTATGTTTCTCAGGATCAAGGAGGATAAAAATAGTATGCTATGCATCTCACAGAATCACTGTGAAGATTAAGATACGAAAGGCTGAGGGGCGCCTGGATGGCTCAGTCAGTCAAGCATCTGACTTTGGCTCAGGTCATAATCTCATGGTTTGTGGGCTTGAGCCCCTCGTCATCTGCTGCACGGACAGCACAGAGCCTGCTTCAGATCCTCTGTCTCCCTCTCTCTCTGCCCCTTCCCTACTCGTGTTCTCTCTCTGTCTCCCTCTCAAAATAAATAAACATTGAAAAAATAAAAATAAAAAAATAAACTAAAAAAATAAGCTATTAAAAAAGATGTGAAAAGCTGAGAACAGCATCTAGTACATAGTAAATGATAAATAAAAGTTAGCCATCTGTATTATCAAAGTAATAACTTTTATTTTTATTTTCTGCTGTAAATGTTTAAATAAAAGCCCCATTAGAGGACCATTAGAAATAAAATGTAAGTGTTTAAGTAATTTGTTCATAAATGTATCAGTCAGAATCTAAGAAGGAAAACAGAAACCATACAAAGTATTTCAAATAAAGGGAACTGACCACAAAGGAGTTGGCAGAGTTAGAAGAGAGAAAAAGGAATAAGCAGGGATACCCAGGGAGCAGGAAGCTGCTGCTGTGCCCTGGACTGGCACCCACCAGTTCACACTTGCTGCCTTCCTGCCAGAGATGTTGCCACCAGTGCCGATACTGGGGCTGGAACTGCCCATGAGGCATCATTGCTGCCAGAACCAGATACCTACAAAGACGTGCTGCTGGGGAGCCCACAATCATCTTTTTCTCATCCCTAGAAACCACCAGCAACTGCCAGTCCCTGACATGGAGTTGGTGCCAGAGACAGAGATCTCTCTTCCTTCAGCCTTCTGTTTTCCCACCAGAGCCTCCCGCTGGCAGCACCTGACAGAAAGGGGGCCTAGGAAAGGTAGTTTGCAGACTACCATCCCCAGCAGTACAGAGCAGAACAGAGGACAGGAATGGAGCTGAGAGACAACAAGTAGCACAGAAAAACAGCACATGCTTAGACCTGTTATCAAATCAGGATTGAAGGGTCATCAAGATAATTTAATTCAACTTAAATTTTTTTTTTTTAATTTGAGAGAGAGAGAGAGAGAGAGAGAGAGAGAGAGCGAGCATGCACAAGCTGGGGAGGGGCGGAAAGAGGAGGGGGAGAATTCCAAGCAGGCTCCACTGTCAGCACAGAGCTTGACACAGGGATCAAACTCATGCCCGTGAAACCAGGAGCTGAGCTGAAATCAAGTTCTGGACACTTAACCGACTGAGCCACCCAGGTACCCCTATAGTTGGAAGGGGTGCCTTTTAGTTGGAAGATAAAACTGCAGATGTTCTCTTTCCTGCCCACTTTTTTTTTTCTTGATAGTTGATTTTGTTCCAGCTGAGTTTCATGTTTATCCTGGCACAAACTCTACCATAGAGTCTATTAGAAGTTTCTACAGATGATTTTTTAAAAAAGGGTTTAAAAATGAGAGTACTGGGGCACCTGGGAGGCTCCTTCAGCTGAGCATCTGACTTCGGCTCAGGTCATGATCTCACGGTTTGTGAGTTCGAGCCCTGCGTCCAGCTCTGTACTGACAGCTTAGAGCCTGGAGCCTGCTTCGGATTCTGTGTCTCCCTCTCTCTGCCCCTCCCTGCTCATGCTCTGTCTCTGCCTTTCTCTCAAAAATAAATAAACGTTTAAAAAAATTTTTTTTTTAAATGAGAGTATTCTAACGTTTGGAATAGAATTTTTAAATGCCACTCTGATGGGGCGCCTGGGTGGCGCAGTCGGTTAAGCGTCCGACTTCAGCCAGGTCACGATCTCGCGGTCCGTGAGTTCGAGCCCCGCGTCAGGCTCTGGGCTGATGGCTCGGAGCCTGGAGCCTGTTTCCGATTCTGTGTCTCCCTCTCTCTCTGCCCCTCCCCCGTTCATGCGCTGTCTCTCTCTGTCCCAAAAATAAATAAACGTTGAAAAAAAAATTAAATTAAAAAAAAATAAAATGCCACTCTGTCCATTCTGCTAATCAATGCCACTAGTTTTCTGTCTTGGTAATGAGCACTGCAGAAGTGTCCATATTCTCCTAACTATCTGGGTCACTGAATAGGATGTGGAAGCTTTTGAAGAGCTTCCCTGGCAAATAAAACCATGCCAAGAAAATGATAATGGGTCATGATTATTGCCCAAAGGATACAGAGAGCAGCCTTTGGAAAGCATGACCAGTGGGCAAGGCAGCATAGCCTCATTATGTAGTCAGGAGAGAAAAAAGCAAAGTCATAGACTTTTCCTACCTAGTTCTTTTGTGCTCAAAAGGTGCTGAGGACTGATGTGAGGAGAGCATTCATTCACATGTTTAACAGGTACCAGACACACCAAAAGTGTTTCCTGATATTAGGTCTGAAGTAGTTCTACTAGTCAGAACCTATGTTAATGAAAGATACAGAGTGAATCCTTAATTGGGCTGGTTACTTTCATGTGAGAAATACAGTTCCAGAATCAGGTATGGCTGGATTCAGACAAGGATGTGGGTATATGGGTTGGAAAGGATTAGCATGTAAATAGAAATAGGTGACTACTGATGCGGTAGGGACACATAAATTTACTTAAGGGTCTTTATGGTGAGACCCTCATTAAATCTCTTCCACACTCTTGCCAAAGTCCCTCCTCAATATGACTAAGCTTTATTTCCCTAATGAAATTTAAAAAAAAAAAAAAAAACCCACCCTTCTCCTCAACCACTTAAAACTTTAGAGTGGGCCATATCAAATAATACATTTGTGAGGTTTACATACTGACTAGCTAAGAAACAGGTAAAAGCCATGGGGGTAGTTATGTGGGGGATGGTAGGACTGAAAAGGGGTGGAACAGAGAATGGAAAGCATTAATTGCAAAATATACCTAAAGGGAAGCTCACCAAATACATATAGTATTTTAAAGGCAACATGGTGTTCCAGAAAGAACACAGCCTGTGGCATCACTCAGATGAGGACTTAAACATGATTTTTTTTTCATTTCTTGGAACCTTAGAGATAATATATGTAAAATCACCCAGCACAGAACAGATCTTCAATAAAAGGCAGCATTGATTTATTATGTACACATAAAGGAGGTTATCATAGTTGACCCTGTGAATATAAAAAGTTAGGATACATCAGTGGGGCACTAAGTTTCTCCTCCACACGGCACTGGGAACAGTATTTACGTGTATTCATACAGCTGTCCCCCCACCCCCACCCCGCCAAGCTGCCTGTCAGTCAATGAGCAGGCCTGACCTCCAGGGCACAGTCAACAGCACACGATACAATACCAAGAAGTCACAGAAGGAAATTCTGCCCATGTGCTACTGGAATTTTATAATCCCTTATCAAAATGATAACTTGAAAGATGTGAACCAGGGTGTCTATGTTTGAAAGATGTGGACCGGGTTGTCTATGTTTCTAGCAAAACAAAACAGAACTTTGGAGATAGCACCAGATAATGGGAAGAGTGTGAGGATGGGAGTAGAAAACTTTGTCTGACCTCAACTCAGCCACTAGCTCTCTGTGGCATGCTGAGGGTCTCTTTTCCCTCCTCACCACGTGAAAAGTTCCTTAAGCTGAGCATACAGGGAAGGCTACTCAAAGGAGGTGAAATCTGAAGTGAAACTTGAGTGACAAGAAGAACCCAGGTATGGAATGAGCTGGAAAAAGAGCCTGCCAGATAGAAGAAACAATTGTAAATGCTCTGAGGCAGGAGAAAATGCAGAGTGTTCAAGGAATAAAGGGAAGGCAATGGGGATAGGGCATCATGAGCAGCTGGGAGCATGATTTGAACTAAGGTCAAAAAGCCATTAGGAGCTTGATCATGTTGGGCCTTAGGTTTTATCCAAAGATCAGTGGCAAAACCCTGGGGGGCCTGAAGGACATGGAGGACATGATGTGAATAATATTTTAAAGATTGTTCTGGTTACTGTTCAGGGCATAGTGTAGGGAACATGAGTGGAAGCAAGGAGGTTATTTAAAGCCTATTGCAGCAGTTAGGCAAAGGATGATGGTGGCTTAGTCTTGGGTGGCAGCAATGGAGAGCCAGAGAGTGGGATAAATTCTGGTTATATATTGGAATAAGATCCATATAGAAGTGGATGTATGGGAGAGTGGAGAGCTGCTCAAAGATAGCCTTGGATCAGGCAGAAGGTTGTGTTTAACCAGGGTTGGAGTCTCTGCAGGTGAAGATATTAGAGGAGAGCTGGGCAAGAGTGAGGGCTTGTGTAAAACAGTGTATTTTAAAAAGTGGCCTAGAATCTTAGGAGAGAAGTGAGGATACAAGTAGGTGGGTAATGTAGAATAAAAAAGCAATGAAATCAACAGATTGAAGGTCTCTATTATTAGTCATTGATGTGAAGTTTTTAGAGTAATTACCAGCATTCTAACTTTTGGTAAATTATTCAACAATTTTTCAGAGCCTCAATTTCCTCATCTGGAAAATAGGAGTAATAATTCTTATGTTACATAGCCATGGTCGGTATTCAATTAGTTCATGTCTATAAAGCATTCCCTGTAGGGCCTGGTATCTAGTAAGCACTCAGAAAATGAAATAATTTACATTAATAAAGCCCCTTGCAACTCCTTTCAATTTCTCTGGGCTCCAATTCCCTTCATTTGTATTTAGGCAACAGCCATGGAAAACAGAATGTGATTGTCCTTTTGAGTTAATTCTCTCCCACCTAAAGATTGGGTGACAGTAAAGAATTTCAAACACATAAAAGCATCATCACATTTTAGCATTCATAATATCTCGATCCCTAATAAATTCCATTTAGCAAAATTTCAGTAGGTTAAAAGAGAACATGAATAACCATTTAGATATCTTGTACTTTTAAGAAATAAGGCACCCCCTATACTCCTATCCCAAAGGTGCCATTACCAGCAGAGTCCATGTATCTGTGTCCCAGACTTTATGTTGCTCTCCTGTGACTGGCTCTCCAGAGCAAGGCCCTATGTCTGACTTGGAGAACCCTGTTCTCCCAGGACAGGTCTCTGGGAGCAGGTCAGTCATTCTCAGAAGCTGCATTAACCTTTCAGGCACCATTTAGTGGATTAATGTTTTGATGTACTAAATAGTACCCTAGTGGTCCATTCAGATATGACGCAGCCTTTAAAGAGAAATCGGGCTAAAAACTTTGTTGTTTCCTAGAATAAAAAGAGCCTTAATATTTGCATCTGTCTTTACAACAGTTCTCTAAGGGCCTTGTGATTCAGTAGAACGCATTATGATTCTGGTATCAAGGGACAGGAATAAAACCTGCATAATGGTATTAAGAGCAATACAAGTGATGTGATGTACCATGTGGTTTAACAAGACAATAATGATGCTTTTCTGAACTGTCAAGAATCAGCCTTATCTTACAAATATAAATGTGAAAAGATAGACATGTTCAGTGATCTAAACATGCAACTCCTCCAAGTAATCAATGACATTTTTCAATAGCCACCTCTCACTTGAGCACTTTCTGTGTGCTAGACATATTCCAAGCACTTCATATTGCTTTAATTATTTCCTCCTTACAGCAGCCTTATGATTCTACTATCATTCCTGCATTATGGATAAGCAAACAGGTGCACAGAGACATTCAATGACTTGCTCATACAGCTAGCAGGTGGCAAAATCAGGATTCAAATTCAGACAGCCTAGCTTCATAGCCTGGCCTCTTAATCATGCACTCTAATCATGTTTTTCAAGCTTTGGTCGTCATGACTCACAATAGAAAGTTATTACTATACTGTAAACTCACAGAAAGATAATACTTACCCTAACAATGGGGAACACCTTTCAGTATTTTTCTTTTTATCCTTTTCCATTCTGTTTTTAATAAATGCTGATTGAGAGTCCCTGAATTTATTATCTGACTCAGTAATGGGTTGTGGTCCTTGGTTTTCCAAACACTGCACTAATTATGCTGCCTCCTAAATAAAGGAGCCTGGGATTCATAAAGAATCTGCACTGGAATTGAATGGAGGCTGAAATTGGCTTCTCTCTCATTTCTTGATCATCCTCCAACTCTCACCTGTGCCCAGTTAACCAACCAGCCAGAAGGGGAAGATCAGGGAGTAGAGGAAGGATTGGTTTGCAGAAATGTCCTAATTCCTTCTCAATTGTTTCCTTTCTTTTGTTATAGCATTCAAATTATGCCTGGACCATTTTAATAGAGAATAAAAAACATCACCCAAAAATCCAATTCCCCTAAGCCCTAGAATAATGGCATTTTTTACTAATGAAACATGCAAACTACTGTCGAGTCCATTAATAGCCTCAATTTTTAATCTCTCAGATGATGGAACATTAAGGTTTCCATAGCAGCAGATTCTAGCTGTTGGGGGATCCCAGGCTTTCAGTTGTGTGACAATTAGGGTGAAGCATTGCTAAGATTTTCCAGTATTTCTGTGTCTTCATTATGCAGCACTCAGGTTTTTTTTTTTTTAACTGATTATCACGATGTATTAGTTTAAGGAGCTTGACATGTTGGTACCTACCCTGGGAGAAGATAGTAATTTCTTGCAGCCTATCATCAGGAGCTGCCTGACATATCTGGAGTGATGATCTGGGGATGATCATTATCTTTAGTGTTTGCCTTATAAATTAATAAAAGTCTTGGTGAATTCAATTATAGACAGTTTGTGTTCCAGGACTCTAATGATTTTTGATGAGGACAAAAAAAATCCAATGATCTAAGACAAGACCAGGAAGGCCTTCTTCATCTCTAATGTCCATATATCAGAAGCTGAAGTATGTAAAGCCCAGTTGGTTTGATAAAAATTAACAAGTTTTTTGGATTGAGTATAGCTAAAGGAAGGGAGACATTGAGTGGCAAAAACAAATTTGAATATTGACTTATAACCAGTTACTATCTAATGCCATTGATAAGATGCATGGTATAAGATCACAAAGTTCTAACTTTACTAATTTGAAGGGCACAGCTGAAGTTACTTTTTCTAAAGAAAGGTGGGGGTGGGAAAGAAGGAAGGGAGGGAGAGAAGATGGGGTGCAAATAGGATTATCCCTATTTTTCAAATATGAGAAAATATACCAGTAACTCAAATGTTGCTTATATAAACTATAACATTTATACACAATGCCCTATGAAGTAGATTATTAATGGTTAATGCTCTATGTTAATCAAACCTAGAAACAGAAATATCCTCTTGGACATACTTACCATAGCTAGACCACATTTCCCACCCTGCTTTGCAACTAATTAAGATCACATAATTGAGTTCTGGCCAGTGAAATATAGAAAGCAGTGGGGTCTCTCCTGTCTTTTTGCTGGATGTTGATGCCCAAGATGAGCTTGTGGGCCATGTGATGAAGACAGAGATGCATCTGCCAATCTGGTTCTCTAAATGACCATGTAGAAAAGATGCCCCTGGAGACCCATACTGGAATATGATGACAGCAATTAATACACTTTTAATGGGTTAAGTCACTGATATTTTTGGTATTCTTGTTGAGAACCAATGGCAGTGTTAATTATCCTGCCTAATACAGAAATTAATACTTTTGTTGCAGGACGCAACACAAAATATGTGGCTTTAGCAAGGAAACTAAACATGCCAGAAGGATGGCAATCAATGTTATATTGTGGCAAGACATTTTGGAAAAGTGCAATAACATGGAAAACAGACCACGTGCCTATTGAAGTAGCCATTCTAGAGGAAATGGTTACAAAGAATGAATGGATTCGTGTGTGTTGGTGAACTTGGCTGGGTTTGGTATGAAAGTAAAAGAAAAAGATGTACATAGGAGAAAAGTTGCCAGTTTCTAGAAATTTGGCTAGGATTGTAAAAGCCAACTGCTTTTCTATCCCAGCTTAAGACTTGAGGACTTAGGATCAAAACAGCCTTTGAATCAAATAAATCTTTAAAACCCAGTCCCTCAGCAAAATCACATTAAGATTTTTTTTTAAATCACATTAATAATGTGGTCTTCTCTCTAAAGATCAGTAGCCTGAAAATACTCACCATTTAATTGAGAGAGAAAGGATCAGGGAAGGATAGAGGGGAATCCAAAAAATAAAATAAAGAATCATATCTAGCAAAGAATTTGTTGTGAAGTTACTGGCACATGGAATGACTGGAAGAAAATAGATCAAAATCCTACTAAGTTTTTAAGGGACTTTCATTACCAAGGGAACTAGAAGCTTGAACTTAGAAAGTCTTTAACTCTTTATGACTTAAAATAATCCTTGAATCTTCAATCTTCCACATTCAGGGAGCTCTACAGTCTCCAACAAAGACATACAAAATGCCCTTTTCACAAGTGACCAAGAAGAGGAATATAAAGGAAGAATCACCTAGAGAATGGATCCAGGAGCCATGGAGTACCTACTGGAAAGCAGAATCAAATTTAATCATGGCTAATGAGGACCTGAAAAACTTCACAATGCTAGTCCCAAGGGATTACCACATTGCTCAGCACCAGTATTCGCTGTGGCTTCCATTCTTCCCTTTTCAAAATGGGAGTGTGTACTGTGGTTATCCTCCCTCTGCTTCATCAGTGCATGGTGTCTTTAGAGTTCAAAAGTCACCACATCATAAATGCCACAGCTATATACCCATGGCAGCCTAAGGTCTTAGACTTTGAGTGGATGCAGTGCTGGACAAGACTCTAGATTTTGTAGCTTCAGCTGGTGCAACTGTGTTCTATGTATAGAAGGAAATGACAGACAGTTATTTGGTAACCAAATAGTAGTACTAAGGCAAAGCCAATGCTATGTCACACCAACCACATTTCCCTTTCTTCCTAGGCACACAGTCCAGCCTCCTTCACAGTTAATAGTTTATTCAACAATCCTGACCAAAGAAATATTTGTATAATTGATGTATACACTACATTCAGATTTTGTTCATTAAATTTATGGCTCAATCTTCTACTTTCTCATCCCTTGCCTACCTCTGCCATTTCGATGCCAACAACCAGGGAAAACTTGAGAGCTACGTACAGAAGATGACAGATCATTTATCAACCTGGGTTAAAGGGTTGTACAGAGAGGAGCTCCCACTCCTTCGCTCCAACACATACTGGACTGCACAAGAATGATTATAATCCCTGGAAACTGGAAGCAGCCAAGATGTTCTTCAATTAGTAAATGGATAAACTGGTACACCCATACGATGGAATATCACTCAGCAGTAAAAAGGAATGAGCTATCAAACCATGTAGAGATATGGTTGACGATTAAATATACATTGCTAAGTAAAAGAAGCCAGTCTGCAAAGGTCAATCTATATGGTTTCATTTCCATGACATTCTAGAAAAAGCAAAACTATAGAGATGATAAACAGATCACTAGTTTTCAGAGTTCAGGAAGGAGTAGGTTGGGGAAGGGCTGAATAGATGAAGCACAGTGTTATTTTTTATGGCCATGAAACTATTCTGTGTGATACCATAATGGTGGATACATGACACAATGTATTTATGAAAACCCACAGAATTTTACAGTACAAAGAGTGAATCTTATTATATGCAAATTAAAAAGAAATCATTTAAGAGGTCAGAGGATCACAGGATAAAATGCAGACTGTGACAAAAGAATCTGCCTATATTAAAAATGCATGAAACTCACTAAAGGGATTAGAGGTGCTTACTTATGTAATTTTGGAAATAAGGTAAGTCTATAAGACTACAGTCTATAATAAATTATTTATGTATTTAGTCTATAAGATTAAAGATAGAACTGCACCCAAGCACTACTCTACAGTTGATACAGTTGTTTCCCACAGAGATATAGGTTAAAAACTTTAAAATCAGTATATATGGAACTGAATAATTAAGTAAATGGGTAGCAGATGATGAAAGCAGGGTATCTCACTATTGTTGTGGGAGGTTACAAATAAGCAAGGAGACAAGACTAGAATGACCCATAAGGTAATGGACTACAGTGGGAGACATCAAAATTAACTTATGTTTAGCTTACATAGACATAACTGATGACATATAAAAATATTTGTAGATATGTGTATATACATGGGTTAGTATATACACTTATATTTCCTTGCTCTGCCAGCTGATAGTGCCTAGAAGCAACAATACTCCAGTAGCAACAAGCAAAACTGACACCCAGATCTTGGTTTCTAATACCAGTCTCCAATAAAAAGAACCAAGATTACTCGAAGAAATGGCTGATTCTAGGACTGGAGCAGGAAACATGCACAATGAACTACTGCAACATCTAGTAACATGCCAGAAAGTTAAGAAATGCTTAAAAACAAAACAAAATCCACAATGGTGGAATTGCATCAAAAGAAATAGGAGTCAACTGAAAGAGCTCTCAAAGGTCAAAGCTGGAACAATTTAACTGACAAAATAAAGTATTGGATTATATCTCAAAGTATAACAAAATTTCCATAAGCCCATAATGATTTAAAGAAGCGACTGAATTAATAAACAAATGGAAGAGAAGAGACAAATCTCCCATGTAGAAAAATTTCAAATAATCTATGTAGACACTCCACTCACAAAGGATAGCATAGGTCCCTGCTCCTTAAATGTGGCCTGCACACAGTGACTTCCTTACAAAGAGAATAGCATGAAAAAAAGGGAAATCAATAAGTACAGTGGAGAAACCTGAAAAAACTAACTGAGCCAGGTTATCAAGGTCAATATCAACAGTCATATTGATAGTACATATTCTTAATATGATGTCATAAAAATGGGAATTTACCTCTGTGTCTTCCCCAAACTCATAACTTCAGCCTAATCATAAAAGAAAAAAAAATCAGACAAAGCCTAAGTGAGGGGCATTCTAAAGAATACCTGACCAGTTTTCCTCAAAACTATCAAGGTCATCAAAAACAAGGCAAGTCTGAGAAACTGGCACAGCCAGGAGGAGCCTAAAGAGGCTTGACAACTAAAAGTAATGTTGCATCCTGGAAGGAAATCTGGAATGGAAAAAGGACATTC
The DNA here is from genome assembly GCF_022837055.1 of Prionailurus viverrinus. Classification (NCBI taxonomy): domain Eukaryota; kingdom Metazoa; phylum Chordata; class Mammalia; order Carnivora; family Felidae; genus Prionailurus; species Prionailurus viverrinus. The sequence goes on from NC_062565.1 coordinate 74,384,659, forward strand.
ATCAGATAAAAATTAAGGAAATCAGAATAAAATATTGACTTTAATAAATAAGAGCAGTATTAGTTCATTAATTGTTCCAAATGCACCATAACAATTTAAGATGATAATAATAGGAAAAACTATGTTTGGGTATATGGAAATTCTCTGTACTATCTTTGTAACTTTCTGTAAATCAACATTCTAAAATCACAAGTTTATTTAATTTAAAAACCGTTAAAGTATGGTATTAAGATCACTTATTCTTTTGTTAACTCTTTTCAAGCTAAAATTGATGGTATTGGATATGGGGTTTATAAGGTTACTTCTATTCCTAAAATTCTGTGATTTTATGACATAATCTACTAAGAAATTTATCACAAGCAAAAAATCCTAAGAATATTAGCACTAACAAAGGTCTGATTTCTTAACAAACAGCCCAGTAATTTTATTAACTTTCTTGTTCAATTTAATACCTATCTATTAACTAGAAAAAAACTAACTTAACTTACATATTTTTCCTGACAATAATCAATATACAGTGTTTGCCAGATCTTTCCTCCAACAATCATCACAAAAGCAAAAAGTCTCTTCTAATGTAGAGTGTTTACTGAGAATGAACTAGCACAGCATGGGAAAAGAGTGGTTATTTTTAAGCAGGCCCATTATATTCCTCTCGAGAGCAATGGTGTACGTATTCAAGTAAATTCATTAGGAGACTGGGCGGATGATGAAAGAATATGACTGAAAGGTACTGCTGTGGTTTCCCATTAGTAAGCTGGATGACCAGTGGCAGACTAGCCCTGTGGGAACACCAAGTATGAGGAATAGAAGGAAAAAAGAACTTCCTATTTCTTCTCTAAAATGAAAGTTACCATTTCCTAATGCTGTACTATAAGTAATGGATGGAGGACAGGCAGTGTGTGGTAATTATTATGAAGGTTCTCAGATGGGGGCTGTGGAAGGGGATGGCTGATCTGCATTAAGATCACAAAGTGGATGAAAAACTCTTGAGTAGTTGTAGCTGACACAAAATATGTCCCATATTTAGTCAACTGAACAGCACTAGAGTTCAGTCTGTGACTAATTTACAAACAATGGTCTACTGAGTGTGGGGTAAGAAGACTCAGTGAGCTACTGTTGCTAATATGTCTGCTTCAGGCAGAAAAGGGGGGATCTTTATTATTATTATTAAATTGATAGCTTTACTACTCACATCTTTAAAACAAACTTTCAAGAGGAGATTTAAGAAAAGCTGAGATAAAACTGAGTTGAAATCCAAAGAATCTTGTTTGATTTATGCAATCAGTATTTTAAAATTCCAGATGAGCAATACATGTTTATTAAGCACTTGTTTGCTCCCGTGTTATATTCTGCTCTTTGGAGATTATAAGAGGAATGTAAAACAAGATCCCACTACTGTGAGGTAACTTGACCCCAATCTAACAGCAGAACCAGAGCAGGTAATCAGACATGGAAAATTAGAGAACCCAACTGTTTAGAAATATCAGGGCAATAGGAGGTCAGAGATGGGCTTACTGGAACAAAGGCCTATAAAAAATAATTAAAAGTCTGATTCCTAAAATATGTTTTAAAAACACATTTATATTGTTTATGGATGCTTAAAGAGGATTATGCAATAAATGATACCTAAACAAAGGTTTAGGTCCCTGTCAGGTTGTTCAGCATTATACACAGATGGGCATCCAAAAATCTATGTTCCTCAGTCTTCCCATAGAATATCAGCTTCTTCCAGCTACTGTTCTATGCTATCAAAGCCATGGGAAGCCATTCCTGTATCCATTTTGGGGGAGCAAGGGTGGATTCTTTACTCTTCAGAGTAGAGAATTTAAAGGAGAAAAAAGACTTTGTTCTTGCCAATACCTATCACTTCTCAAGGCAAGATCTAATGCATTGTTTTTCTGAAAAATCACTTATAATGAGGAAGTGAAAGAATAAAAGAGGTGTAAGGGATATTATATCATACCTTGTGTACATAGGTTTGTGGTGCTAAGGTATTTGAAAATGGTGTGTTCAGGGGCGCCTGGGTGGCGCAGTCGGTTAAGCGTCCGACTTCAGCCAGGTCACGATCTCGCGGTCCGGGAGTTCGAGCCCCGCGTCAGGCTCTGGGCTGATGGCTCAGAGCCTGGAGCCTGTTTCCGATTCTGTGTCTCCCTCTCTCTCTGCCCCTCCCCTGTTCATGCTCTGTCTCTCTCTGTCACAAAAATAAATAAACGTTGAAAAAAAAAGAAAGTATCTCTCCCTTTAAAAAAAAAAAAAAAAGAAAATGGTGTGTTCATCAAATAGGTTTTTATGTATTATTTCTGAACTATCATATTTATGCTGTCTCTTTAATAAAGAAAAATCTTGGTTTTCTGTAGAAGTTATTTTCACTTTCAATTCTATTAGAATTATCAAAATTTGCTATTATGGGAGACATGATTAATGAGATAGTCTACTATTTAGATACTCTTTTTATAACTCTGTTCTTTTTAATCTGTTTTCTCCCTGTAGTATTTTTATTTCTCTAGTAAATGCTTCATATTTTAGTCTTAAACTAGAAATATTTTAACAAAAGGCATTGTTTTAAGAGGATACAAAATGGTTTTCAAAATATAACTTTTTAAAGATTCTACTTCATGCAAATAAAAAGCCCAAATATAGCTTCAGTGCTGTTATAATGAATAAAATGAGAAACTCCCACAAAGAAATAAAAAAAAATCCTACTCCCAGATGAAGACCTGCTTATTCGTGGCAGCACAGTAAAGAATGTGCTCAGCCCTGCCAAGTCTCAGTAACCAGGTTTTCTCCATAACACTTGTTCTAGATGCTTTCTTCAAAGAAAAGAGATCCTTTTCTAGAAGCAGCCCTCTATTTAGAGACAAATCAGTCTATGGTGTTTGTGTGTGGTGGCAGGGGAGGGAGAGAGGAGGTGCTCTGCACCCTCTCCCTCGAGGACTTGACTCATCCCATTTGAGGGCCATTTATTTTTGTTGAGCCCGTGGTAACAAGGTAAATGACTAAAACAGGCATATTTTGTGTTTTCCAGAATGCTATTATTCCTTTGATTTTATCTTATTGGTTTATTATCAAGATTTTGTATGAAGAATAAAAATAGATGTTTATTTATTTATTTTGAGAGAGAGAGCGTGAACGCATGAATGGAGGAGGAGCAGAGAGAGAGAGAATCCAGAGAAGAGCTCAACGTGGGGCTCGATCTCACAACCGTGAAATCATGACCTAAGCCAAGGCCAAATAGACGCTTAACCAAGTGATCCATCCAGGCACCCCAAGAAGAAAAATAAAAAATAATACAGTATATTATATTAAATATTAGAATAAAATGTTTTCTGTTCAATACATTTCACCTCCATAGGCAGAAATGTAAAATAACAAATATGTGTAATCTAGTGAGACTGGTTAAGGGATAAGGAAGTACCTCTTTATTTTTTTTTATTTTTTTTATTTTTTACCTTTCAAATCTTATTGACCTTTTTTACTTAGAATTATACCCTTTAGGTACATCCATGTTGTTGCAAATGTCCACATCTTGTACTTTTTTTTTCAATATATGAAGTTTATTGTCAAATTGGTTTCCATACAACACCCAGTGCTCATCCCAAAAGGTGCCCTCCTCAATACCCATCACCCACCCTCCCCTCCCTCCCACCCCCCATCAACCCTCAGTTTGTTCTCAGTTTTTAACAGTCTCTTATGCTTTGGCTCTCTTCCACTCTAACCTCTTTTTAGGAAGTACCTCTTTAGACAAATTCCACACATAATGATAGTTCTCAAATAAACTTTTCATTCATTTGAAAAAAATTTATGCCAGGCACTACTTTAGAGAAATAAAGCTGAATAAGGTCTAGTGTTGAACCCTGTTCTCAAGAAATTTACTAGCTGGCAAAAAAGGCAAATATGTAAATAATTAACTGTGATATAATATGATACATAGCATCAGACAGGCAGAAACAAATCACCCAGAATTGCAAAGTTTGACAGGCACATGGAGTGCGTTGTGCCATGGTTGCTGGCAAACTGGTTGCCAGGAGGTGCTGATGACAGATTATTCGAGCTCTGTGTACATGGCAGCTCAATAGACATTGGCCAATGTAATGAATGGATGGACTTTGATGTGTTCATTAGGAATTATTAATTCATAAAACAATGTCTATTGTTCTGACATTCATGGCAAAATAAGAATTATGTTTGTAAATATTCCTTAGCCTCCAAGTTACATTGTTTTAATGTTCTGAGAGTTCTTAATGAGGACAGTTAAATTTAGAAGGAAAGAGTCATCACACTGGGTTAAAAAGCACATGGCATTCCATGGCCTTGATGATTATGACACTCACAGATGTGCTTAATGAGTTTAGAGCAGCACAAGGTAGAAGGTTCCTGATCTGCCAAGAACTAGCAAAAGCAATACAATTTCCTACAAGGAAAGGGATAAAGAACAACCACTGTTTTTCAAATTTGTGCTTTCAGAACAACATCCGATGTGTTTTTTAGAAATGCCTGAAGTGTTTTTAGGTTAATGTTTCTATTATGGACTGGTGTCCCCCCCAAAATACATGCAGTGAAGCTGTGAACCCCAATGACTCAGAATGTGACTGGTCCTTTCAAGAGGTGATTAAGTTCAACTGAGGTCCTCAGAGTGAGCCCTAATCCAACTTGACTGATGTCCTTATAAGAGATTGGGACACACAGAAGGACACCAGGGGCACAGAAACATAGAGGAACCACCCTGTGAAGAGGTAGCAAGAAGGCAGCCATCTGCGAGCCAAGGAGAGACATTTCAAGAGAACCCAACCTTGCCAGTGCTTTCTTCTTGGACTTCAAGCCTCCAGTACTGTGAGAATATACATTTCTGTTGTTTAATCCACCCTGTAGCATCTTGTAGCCCAAGCAAACTAACACAACTCCCCAATTATCCCCTCTTCCCCAACCAACAGAAAATTCTGATTTAACTGAGGCTACACAGGCACAAATCTGAATGTTTTAAATGCACACAGATAAATCCCATGCCAGCACACCTACAATCTTGAAAAAGGCAGCAACCAAGGAGAACTATGTGTTTTGCCAAAGAGATCTCCTTCCTGCTGCATACCTTCACCTATCTCCTGCGTATGATCTCAACGGCCACTCTGCTGCTGCTGTTGTGGTTTGCAGAGGTTTGGGACCAAAGACGTCTGCTCGGACCTGACCCCAGTCATCACACAGATGGAGCAGAGCAAGGGAACAAGAAGCCACCTAGACCCATCTATGAGAATGGGGATCCTAAATACTTCCACACTATGACCCTGGAATTCAAATCTCATGTATGTGCTGCTGTGCCAAAATTATTTCCATTTGGCTATGCCTCTCTCGGGGCTCCTTTTAGTTCTCTAACTTTAGGTTTAGTTAAGTTAATCAAGCACTCCTGGAAAAAAAAATGCTTCCATTATCTGGGAAGCTCCTGCAGAAACAGTTCTTTTATAGATCAGGGTCTTCAAAATCTGACACTAATGATGTAAACTTGTCCCAAGGCACCTGTGTACTTGGTAACAGAGTGAGCCCTGAAGCAAAACTGTGAGGTTAGAGAAATCTGTCTTCAACATTTTAGCCTCTTCTGTTTGCCATTATCTCAGTGAGGCCACTCACTAATCCTTGCTCCAAATGGAGGTGGCTCTTCTGCATTCTACTGACAGTTGATTTGGACAAAGTCCTCCCCAAATTCATTAATACAGTCATTCGCTAAACCAATACTTACTGAGTTTCCTCTCTGTTGCAGCTAGACCCTGAACTAAGCAGTAGAGATATAATAATATTTTTTGTTCTTAAATAGATTGTAGCTCGGTGCAGGGAGAGGGGATAACAACAAATACTGTTACCAAAGAAGATATAATTACACAGAGATAAAAAGGAGCAATGGTGGAAATAAGGGCTATAAGGGTGAAACCCAGAAATGCAACTGAAGGAAACCCCCAGGGGAAGGGGAAAAAGTCCCCTTCCAAGTTCAAGCAAACAGGGATGTGGCTAGCTCAGGAAGCTTCAGCTAATGGGCTGCAGATGAGAGGGCAGCAGACAACTCTTTGGAACATGAATCCTAAGAGGTAGGAGGGAACCAGACTATTCAGGGCCCTTATAATGGAGCTGGAATGGGGGGTGGCTCCCTTTTCATTAAATCATCTGGTTAATGAGAAAAAAGATCAGCACAGGTGGCTCTCTTTCATTAAATCATCTGGTTAATGAGAAAAAGATCAGCACACCGTTTGGACTCCAGTGTGATCATTAATAGCTACAGAAGATTTACTGACCAAGTAAAATTCAAATTCCTATTGTAGGTGGTGATAGAACCTGGACTCTTGACATGACTATTGTTTAGCACAAAAGCAGTATTTGAAATTAGTCCAAGCATGATAGGTTTTTTCTTAAGCAATCCATATGAGACTATTTTTTTTTTATTGCATCAGATGTCAGAGGATGATATCCTTTTATCCACTATCCAAATAGAATATTATTTTTTCAACAAAATTTAGCAACTGGAAAATGTTTATACATTTAGGAATGTAACTTATCTGAAATAGCAATATTGAAGTGGATGTGTTCGATAGAGGGCTTTTCTGAGCTGGCCTTTTGTAGAAGACTTGTCTGTACATGCCTAGCTTATCTCCCCCTAGAAGATGAAAAGAATATCTAATCCTGGAATAGGAACTGTTTCAGGGCTGGCTACACCCGATCCCCACCTCTTTTCTCTTAGAAAGCAAAACTATACATTTCCACACCAACAACAGCCAGTTAGCAGGCACAAATGCTAAATGGGAAATTAGAGTGGGTGAGACAGACTACTAAAATTTTGACTATCCTACTAAATTTAGTCAAGGAAGATCCATCTATGCCAATTTAAAATGGTTTCCAGGAGCTGCCTGATCACACATTCCAGCAAAAGACAGAAGACCAAAATAGAGAAAGGAAATATAGTTATTCCCTGAATCTAAATGTGCTTCTAATTAAGGTGTCTGTCCACACCCTGCTCTCCAGAAGAAATAAATAGCTCTTTTCTGCTGGACAAGGATTACTATGTTTTGTGATGAATTCACTCTGGCTTGCTGACTCTTTCCTTCACTTCACCATACAGACCCAGATGAGCTGGAGCTGCAGAAGGGGAAGGAAATTCAGAATTGCCATTATGTCAGGGAGACATCCCACCAGTATTTTTTTCCCATGAATTTCAGTTCAATATTAAAATGCACCAAGTATACATTTTTTTAAATACATTAAGTCAACTCCTTCTATAGTACTTCTCTCTCTAGCTCCAGTTCTATATTGCAAAGACTGCTTTATCAATATAATTAATAGTTTCTTTTCACAGATAGGTTTTGTTTCATGCTTCAACTTCCACCAGCATAAATGATAATGTTAGAAATAAATGATCACACAGGTGTGACTTTGATCTGCAGATTTTGAAAATGATATTTGCATTATTCTATTTTATAAACAACCACCACATAGAGTGTGTTTTCAGTTGTTTGCACATTGCCATAATTATATAACTTATGGCTTTGGAATCAGGACTCTGAAATAATGTAGTTCTACCCCTGACTTTCTACATAACCTTGACAAAGACATTTACCATGTCTTGGCTCAGTTCCTCTATCTGTAAAACAGGGATAAAAAATATTGACTTTACTAATAGGGCTATGGTTCAGATTAGTTATCCCAGCTTTGCAAAGTGCTTTCAAAAATCACCGGGCTGCAAAAATCACACTCAGGCAAAGGATGTACTTATTCTGCCCATCCTTCTAAATATCATCCTTTCCTACTAAATCATTCACTCTCTTCTCTCACATACTAGATTCTCTCAGGTGAGAAGATAGCCTAATGGCAGATGTCATCAGGCACCTCTTCTGAACTAATCTCATGAAATGTGAGGCAATACATAATCAGTAACTAAAATAAACAAAGGTAAAATTAGATTCTGACACCAATGGCCTCTTTAAGATTACACTGAGTTTTTTAGACTTCTGTTTTTTATATTATGTCAATACTGTCATTATACTCATCATCATCAATGTTTATTGAGTGTTAACCAGGTGCCAGGCACTTTGTTTAGCTTTTTAACATCGACTAACTCATTTAATCTGCAAAGCAATTCAGTGAGTGAATTGTCATTATCCTCATTTTACTGGAAAGGTTACGGGGGGGCTTACAGGGATCAAAGAGCTTGAAGTCACAAGACTTGTAAGAAATAGAACTGGAGCACAAATTCAGTTCTAACTGACCCCAGAGACTCAGCTTTAAATAACTTTGATATATTCCCATCATGCTAATCTTTGTGACTAACTTACTCAGCAACCAAAAGTAGGGTTAAAATTTAATGCAATTGTGGAAATAAAGAAGACATCAAGAAGCTGCAGGTGTAGAAAAATGACCCCAAACTAAAGCAGTTTTTAAATTAAGAGAGTCAAATAAACCTATACTTAGCTGAATGGAGAAAAGTCAACCCTTGGAGAGAATATAGCTAATTCTTCCAATCATATAGTAGCACAAATAGAATATACTTTTACGTTGAATATATCCAACATATTATTTTTCATATGTCTGCTAAATTATTTAAAAATGTAGTTAATGCTTTTAAAATAAAAAAAATCTGTCAAGGGTGTTTAAAAAGACATTGCATTAAGTTGAGCATTAAAATAAATGAATTTTAAATTTCCTTCTATCTCAAAAGTTCAATGATTCTCTGAATGATTGGTGAAAATATAAATGAATTGAACAGCACTGTTCCGTGCAATCTCTTGTATGAGATCATTTTCACATTTCTCATGGAAGCTTTTTAAACTTCTCCATTCCCCATTAGTCTCCTATAATTACTCAGAATTCTTTCCTCTCCCTAGGTAACTTTCATTCATTCTTAGATGAACAGACAATTTGCCATCCACACCAGGACATTTTTGATACTGAAAGGGGACCATAAAATTTGTAATTATACATTGTTATGGGAAACATTTATTTATTAAAAATAAGTTGTTTTCTTCTAATTTCATTGGTGTATTTATAATTCAAATGATTCTTCTGTCAATCATAGTAGTTTTCATCAAGTGAGTTCTCTAACTTTATGATCCTTTTTACAGTTCCTGCTGGTTTAGATGCTACAAAATTTAATCTTCCTCAATTTTACTCCATTCTGGCAAAGAATATAAATTCCTTGTTAAGAGACAATTCTCCATGGGTCTCCCACATTATTGACTGCCTTCAGAATGACAAGGAATTGTCTTTTGTTCTAGACTACCTTTTTTAAGGATATTTATATGGAGAATAACCTTGAAAGATAAAGATAATGTCTCCCTCCAGAGAAGATGTCAATATTAGAAGATAAAGAAAGCATCTCTCTCTGGAGCAAAGTTCAGGCATATTTAACTCCCCCGCCCCATTATAAAATATTCAGGCCCTCTAACATCAAGATTTCTCTCCTACAACACAACTCATTGTATGTGCAGGGGTCACCTGGGGCTCTTGCATCAGATATGGGAATTAATGCATAAATGTGAACAATCTGGCTATTACTATTGTTGTAATTACTAAACTGCCCTTCACCTCTGACCCAGAAGGCTCATGTCTTCTACCACCATCCATGAAAACTGGTAGGCCAACATATGAGATTGAAAATAAGGTCAAACTTCAGACTTTTCATAGTTCTTGCTAGCTGGTGTGATGAGAATAGCATGCTGATAGAGGTAGGAATTTGTAGAAGAAAATGAGGGAGACTATTTTGAGCCAATTAAAGGAATTTGAGGAGAGTCCATAAATTATTTGGCCAGCTGGGCAATGAATGGTTCTCCAATTCATCACCTGTTAATGAGGAAGAATTGAGGAGGTGCTTATAGACTAGGTCCTGGGATAACAGTTCAAAGATATCCACCCAGAGGTGAAGATGGCAGTAGAGTAGGAGGACCCTCGCCTCACCTTTTCCCATGAATACAAGTCGATAACTATCAAATTATCCTAAATACCCCAGAAATCAACCTGGGAGAGAAAATTCCACAACGAAAGATGAAGAAGAGGCCACATTGAAGAAAACACAGTTTGAGAGAGAAACAAATGGTGGCCACTGTGGTGGGGAGGGAGCTGTGGTCATGGAGAAGGGTGAGAGACACACTAACACACAGGGGAGCACATGGGAAAATGAATCCCCATAACAATTGGCTTGGACAGTGAGAGGGGCTGAATTTCATGAGTTCTTGCAACCAGTGGGGCTAAAATCCTAGAGTTCTAAAGGTTAGTGGGCTTGGCTCAGGGAGAGCCTGGAGCACTGGGGCTGCTCGTGGAGAAAAGGCAGGGCAAACAGCCTGTGGATATACAGTAGGAAAATGGCAATCTCAAGAGCACTTAGGGCACACAGTCAAGAGGTTATTTGTTTATCTTGGAGAGTGTCCTAAAGAGGCAGAATTCACAGAGAGACCCTTCCTGGAACAAAGGAACTGGTAGGTGCCATAAGTCCCTCAGCATAAGCACAGGGTCACGTGTTAGACCCAGTGCAGCATGGACACTTGCTACTTAACTTGCCTACATCAAGCTCCACCCTCACACACCAGTGGAACCACCCTTCCCAGTCATATTTGCCTCAGTTCCAGCAGCAGTAGACCCCTTCTCCCAGAAGACAGGCACAAACTCCTTCCTGCATGGTGTCTCCAACCCAGGAGTTTTGTGGAGCCTCAGTTCTGGCAGGGGTGGTCACAAGTCTCATTTCACAAGCAGACTAAAGCATACATAGTTAAAACATGCAACATTCAGGCCTGGTACCAAATACTGCCCACAAGAGGCAAAGAGAGCCTCTGCAGATGACTGGCCTGGCAGATAAAGAAGCCAGGACATAACAGCAAAGCACACACAGCACACATTGGAGACACTCTCTGAAGAGCTAGGCACTGGGGAATAGGGGATACTACATGACAGGGCACTACAGGAACTCTTCTTTATAAGGCCATTACCTTCAAGAACAGGAGACATAGGTGACTTTCCTAACACACAGAAAAAGGCACAGAAACTTAGACAAAATGAGAAGACAGAGAAATTTGTACCACGGTCTTCGAAAAGAAAGACCATGGCCAGAGATCTAAGTGAAACAGATATAAGTAACAATTCTGATGTAGTATTTAAAGTAATGATCATAAGGATACTCACTGGACTTGGAAAAAGAATAGAAGACATCAGTGAGACCCTTCACACAGAGATACAAAACTAATCAGAGATGAAGAGTGCAATAAACAAGATTAGAAACATGTTTGATGCAAGGAACAGCAGGCTGGAAGAAACAGAGGGATGAATTAATGACCTAGAAGACAGAGTAATGGAAAGTAATCCTGCTGAAAAAAAGAGAGAAAAAAGAATCATGCAAAATGGGAATAGACTTAGGGAACTTGATGACCATCAAATGTAATAACATTTGTATTATAGGAGTCCCAGAAGAAGAAGAGAGAGAAAAGGTGGCAGAAAATTTATTTGAAGAAATAATAGCTGAAAACTTCCAAAATCTGGTGAAGGAAACAGATATCCAGATCCAGAAGGCACAGAGAACCCATGACAAAATCAATAAAAGTATATCCATACCAAGGCATGTTGTAATTAAATTGGCAAAATATAGCAATAAAGAAAAAAAATTTAAATGTAGCAAGACAAAAGAAGGCAGTAACATACAAGGGAAACCCCACAGGGCTATGAGGGGAATTTTAAGTAGAACTTTCCAAGCCAGAAGGGAGTAGAATTATATATTCAAAGTGCTAAATGGAAAAAATCTACAGATAAGGATACTCTATCCAGCAAGGCTATCATTCAGAATAGGAGAAATAGTTTCCCAGACCAAAACACACACACACACACACACACACACACACACCCCTAAAAGAGTTCATGACCACTAAACTAGCCCTGCAATAAATATCAAAGGGGATCTTCGAGTGGAAAGGAAAGGCTAAAAGTGACAGTATAAAAGTAGGAAACACAAAAGCAGTAAAAATGAATATTTTCATAAAATATCAGTCAAGGAACTCACAGAATATAAGGATATAAGATATGGCAACATGCACCTAAAACATGGGGAGGAGAGAAGTAAAGGATGGGCTCTAACTTAAACAGCCATCACCTTAATATAGACTGCTATATGGGGGGCACCTGGGGGGCTCAGTCGGTTGAGCGTCCGACTTCGGCTCAGGTCATGATCTCACAGCTCATGAGTTTGAGCCCCGAGTCGGGCTCTGTACTGGTAGCTCAGAGTCTGGAGCCAGCTTCTGCTTCTGTGTCTCCCTCTCTCTCTGCCCCTAACCACTTGCATTCTGTCTCTGCCTGTCTCAAAAATAAATAAACATAAAAAAAAATTAAATATAGACTGCTATATGAAGATGTTATATACAAACTTACTGGTAACCACAAATCAAAAAATATTAATCAATATGCAAAGAGAAAGAAATCTAAAGTTATCACTAAAGAAAAGCAGCAAACCATGAAAGAGAAAAAGGATCAGAGAAAATATTCAGGAACAACCACAAAAGAGGTAATAAAATGGCAATAAATTCATATCTATCAATTAGTTACTTTGAATGTAAATGGACTAAACATTCCAATAAAAAGATGTAGGGTGGAAGAATGGGTATAAAAAACAAGACCCATCTATATGCTCCTCACAAGACACTCATTTTAGACCTAAAGGCATCTGCAGATTGAAAGTGAGAGGATAGAGAAACATTTATCACACAAATGGATGTCAAAAGAAAGCTAGAGTATCAATACTTATATCAGAGAAAACAGACTTTAAAAGAAAGACTGTAACAAGAGACAAAGAAGGACCCTACATATAACAAAAGGGACAAACCAACAAGAAGATATATCAATTGTAAATATTTATGTACCTCACATGAAAGCACCCAAATCATAAAACAGTTGATAATAAACATAAAGGAACTAATCAATAATAATACAATAATAGTAGGGGACTTTAATGCCCCACTTACATCAATAGACAGATCACCCAAACAAAAAATCAACAAGGAAACAGTGGCTTTGAATGACATACTGGTATCAGATTGATTTATCCATTTGTCCATTGAGAACATTCCATCCTAAAACAGCAGAATCCACATTCTACTCAAGTGCACATGAAATATTCTCCAGAATACATCACATATTAGGCCACAAAAACATGCCTCAATAAATTCAAAAAGATTAAAGTCATACCATGCATCTTTTCTGATCATGATGCTATGAAACTAGAAGTCAACCACAAGAAAAAAATCTGGAAAGACCACAAATATATGGAGGTTACACAACACACTACTAAACAATTAATAGGTCAACCAGGAATAAAAGAACAAATAAAAAAGTACATGGAAACAATGAAAATGAAAACATGGTTCAAAACCTCTGAAATGTAGTAAAAGCACTTCTAAGAAGGAAGTTTACAGCAATACAGGTCTACCTCAAGAACAAGAAAAATCTTAAACAAGGGCTCCTGGCTGGTTCAGTCAGTAGAGCATGCAACTCTTGATCTCAGGGTCATGAGTTCAAGCTCCATGTTGGCATGGAACCTACTTAATTTAAATATATAAAAATAAATAAAAAGAAAAGGTAAATTCCCAAATAAGCAACCAAACCTTACCTCTAAAGGAGCTAGAAGAAGAATAACAAGCAAAACCCAAAACCATCAGAAGAAAGGAAATGATAAAGAAATAAGTCATAAAGATACTAAAAAAAATTAGAACAGACCAATGAAAACAGAAGCTGTTTTTTTAAATCAATAAAATTGATAAACTTCTTTATTAATAAAAAAGAAAAAGGACCTAAATGAATAAAATCACAAATGAGAAGGGTGCCTAGGTGTCTGCACTTTTAGCACAGAGCCCACTTGGGATTCTCTCTCTCCCTCTCTCTCTGGCCCTGCCCCACTCTCTCTTTCTCTCAAAATAAATAAACAAACATTTAAAAAAATCACCAATTAGAGAGGAGAAATAACAACCAACACCACCAAAATACAAACAATTATAAGAGAATATTATGAAAACCTATATGCCAACAAATTGAACAATATAAAAGAAATGGATAAATTTCTAGAAATATAAAAACTACCAAAACGGAAACAGGAAGATATAGAATTTTGAACAGACACAGTACCAGCAAAGGAATTGAATCAGTAATCAAAAATTCCCAAGAAACAAAAGTCCAGCACCACATGGCTTCATAGGAAAATTCTACCAAACATTTAAAGAAGAGTTAATACCTATTCTCAAACTATTCCAGAAAACAGAAAAGGAAGGAAGACTTCCAAATTTACCCTATGATATCAAAATTACCCTGTTATCAAAACCAGATGAAGACCCCACAAAGAAAAGAGAACTATAGGCTAATATCTCTGATTAACATCGATGAAAAAAATCCTCAACAAAATGCTAGCAGACCAAATTCAACAATATATTTTAAAAAAATCATTCACCATGATCAAGTGGGATTTATTCCTGAGTTGCAAGGGTGTTCAACATTTGCAAATCAATCAACATGATACATCACATCAATAAGGAATGAATAAGAATAATATGATTTTAATAGATGCAGAAAAAGCATCTGACAAAGTACAACATCCATTCATGATAAAAACCCTCAACAAAGCAGATTCACAGGGAATATACCTCAACCTAACAAAGGCCATATATGACAATCCCCATCTAATACCCTCAATGGGAAAAAAACTGAGAGCTTTTCCCCTAACATCAGAATAATGCAAGGATGTCCACTCTCACCACTTTTATTCAACATAGTATTAGAAGTCCTAGCCACAGCAATCAGACAACAAAAAGAAAAGGCATCGAAATCAGTAAGGAAGAAGTAAAACTTTCAATATTTGCAGATGATATGATTCTACATATAGAAAATCCAAAAGACTCCACCAAACAACTGCTAAAACTAATAAATAAATTCAGTAAAGTCTCAGGATACAAAATCAACATACAGAAATCTATTGTATTTCTATATACCAAAGATGAAGCAGCAGAAAGAGAAATTAAGAAAACAATCCCATTTATATGAGCACCCAAAACAATAAGATACCTAGGAATAAACCTAAGCAAAGAGGTGAAAGACCTGTACTCTGAAAACTATAAAACACTGATGAAAGAAATTCAAAATGATAACAAAGAAATGGAAAGACATTCCATGCTCATGGATTGGAAGAACAAATGTTAAAATGTCGATACTGTCCAAAGCAATCTACACATTTAATTAAAACCCTATCAAAATACCACCAGCATTTTTTCACAAAGCTAGAACAAACAATCCTAAAATTTATATGGGACCACAAAAGACCACAAAAAGCAAAGCAATTTTGGAAAAAAAAAAAAAAGCAAAGCTGATGGCATCACAGTTCTGGACTTAAGTTTTATTACCAAGCTGTGGTAATCAAAACAAAATGGGACTGGCACAAAAACAAATACATAGATGAATGGAACAGAATAGAAAACCCAGAGGGGCACTGGGTGGCTCATTTGGTTAAGCATCAGACTCTTGATTTCACTCAGGGCATGATCACATGATTCATGAGATGGAGACCTGTGTCAGGCCCTGTGCTGACAGCATGGAACCTACTTGGGATTCTCTCTCCCCCTCTCTTTTTGCCCCTCCTCCACTTGCTTTTCCTCTCTCTCTTTCTCTCAAAATAAATAAACTTTAAAGAAAGACTAGAAAACCCAGAAATGAACCCACAACTATATAGTTAATTAATATTCAACAAAGAAGGAAAAATTATCCAATGGGAAAAAGATTGTTTCTTCAACAAATGGTGCTGGGAAAATTCATCAGTTACATGCAAAAGAATGAAACTGGACCACCTTCTTACACTATACACAAAAATAAATTCAAAATGGATTAAAGACACAAACATGAGACCTGAAACCTGAAATCCTCAAAGACAGCACAGGCAGTAACTTCTCTGACATCAGTTATAGCAACTTTTTTCTAGATAGGTCTCCTGAGTCAAGTAAAACAAAATCAAAAGAAACTATTGGGACTGCATCAAAATAAAAAGATTCTGCACAACAAAGGAAACAATCAACAAAACTAAAAGGCAATCTACAGAATGGGAGAAGATATTTGCAAATGATATTTCCAATAAAGGGTTGGTATCTAAAATATATAAAGAACTAATACAACTTAAGACCCCAAAAAACAATCTAATAAAAAATGGACAGAAGACATGAATAGATATTTTTCCAAAGAAGACGTATAGATGACCAACAGATACAGGAAAAGATGCTCATCATCACTTCTCACCAGGAAAATGCAAATCAAAACTGCAATGAGATACCACCTCACACCTGTCAGAATGGCTAAAATCAACAACACAGAAAAAAACAGGTGTTGGAGAGGATATGGAGAAAGAGGAACCCTCTTGCACTGTTGGTGGGAATGCAAACTATGCAGCCACTCTGGAAAACAGTATGGAGTTTCCTCAAAAAGCTAAAAATAGAACTACCTTATGATCCAGCAGTTACACTAGTGGGTATTTACCCAAAGAATACAAATACACTAATTCAAAGGGATACATGCACCCTAATGTTTATAGCAGCATTATTTACAATAGGCAAGATACAGAAGTAACTCAAGCACCTATATGTATACAAACACACAAACACACATACACACACACATATACACACAGTCTTTTATTTCCTTTGTTCATTTGTTTTGTTTCTTAAATTCCACATGAGTGAGATTATATAGTATTTGTCTTCTCTGACTTATTTTGCTTAGCATTATACTCTCTAGCTCTACCCACGTTGTTGCAAATGGCAAGATTTCATTCCTTTTCATGGCTGAATAATATTCCATTATATATATATATATATATATATATATATATATATATATATATATCCCACATCTTCTTTATCCATTCATATAATGCTGAAATAAACAGAATGTAATAATCCCTTTGAAATAGTGTTTTGTAGTTTGGGAGGTATATACTCATTAGTGTGATTACTAGATTGTAAGCTCTATTGTAGTTCTATTTTTATCTTTTTGAGGAACCTCCATACTGCTTTCCAGAGTGGCTGCACTAGTTTGCATTCCCACAAAGATAGGTGCCCAAAAGGTACCTAGGTTGTTGTGAACCTTCATCCAGACAGGTATGCTTTATTACTAGTTAGGCTATCAACCTTAAGGCTTCCACATCGTGACAACTAGTATTAGATTCATCCTGAAACTGCAGAAAATTCCATCCCAACAGTTACAGAGATGAACACCTATGCAGTGTGAGAGAAGGAGAATTTGCAGAAACTGTGTCAGAGACCAAACTAATTGTTAGTGTTGGTATCACATGGGAGAGACGGGTGTGGGGTACCTAAAGACTGTTAAAACAGAATGGCAACAGCTGAAACATCTTATTTCTCACTCCTTTCTGCAGGCTCTCAACCCAAACTTAGATCCATTCAGAAATGGTAGAGAAAGGTCTTGGAGTTTTTGCAGTGGGTCTTGGCAGGCTTTGGATGATCTTTGACCCTCATGGAGCGATTTCTCAGAAAGAGACAAACTCTTAAGGGAAATGACAGCTGAGCCACTGACTGGTATTCAGTCTCTTACTGCCGAGGCTGGGTTTACAATGCTGATGAAAGTGAATCAATAGAGAATGAGAAACTAACCCAAAAGATGCTAGATATGTTTTTACTGTCAGCCCCACTGCCCTGGAAAACTCCCCTCTTAATGTTAAAATTGGGCAAAAACTTAAGAAATGATATAATGGGGCAGACAGTGACCCAAATTAAAGAGATTTATTTTTTTAAAACTTATTTTTGTGTGAGTCAAGCACATGTCACCAAAAGATGCAAACCCCATAGCCCTAGCCTAAAATCAGTATGCTTGTTACTGCTAAATCAAGGAGTCCTCAAGGCAGAAATAGACAATGTCACAAACAAAAACCTTGCCACTCAACATGGGGCTGTGGAGGAGAGAGTGGTACAGAGACAAAACATTGGAAATTTGCCTGGTTGAGCTGCTAGCAGTGACTACACTGCTTGAAACCAAACCTAAATATAATGCCCTGAAGTCACAGATCTCTCTTCCTAAATGCTCTCTCATCCCTTCCTCCTCACCCCGCCTCCATTGTTTTTAGAAAAATGATTAGGGGTAAGGCTGAGGTGTCCGTGTCCCCAAAGGCAAATCAAAGGCCAAGTACAACCGTGTGAATAACGTGGGGAATTTCAGGGTGGGAGGGATTAAACTTATTATAGCCATCTTGACTAGAGACAGCCTAGTTACTATTCTACTCAGACCTGTGGAAGGAAAACATACTTAGATTTAGCTAATGAGATTTGAGCTGGGTTCACAGTGGGAAAGAAAAGACTTTGTGATACCTTGGGGAACTTTGGACAAAATCAATGTACTGTTGCTATTTCATCTATATCTGAATATATAGTAAGAATTGAGGTGTTCTATCACAGTTCTTCCCTATCTCATAAAGGCCGGAAGACTCCTAATTGCGAAGAGCCACATGGAGAGAAGTGATAAAGAGACCTGTAAATTTCTCCTCAAATCATCTCCCTGTTCCCTCCCACATGATCCAACAGAAACAGATGGCATTCCAGGGGGGAGACAGGGAAATGACAGCCTTGAGGGCTTGACTTAGAGATAGCAGGAGTAGTAAGGGATGCAATATCTCAAAATAATAACCCTACATGGCCAGTGAAAAAAGCTAATGGGAGCTTGAGACTTACTGATTTCAACTGCTGTTCCCAGTGCCCTGGCTGTACAGACATTGTGACTTTAACTGAAGCCACTGCACAAACTGATGGCACCTGGTACCACCTCTTAGACATTGCCAACACCTTCTTTTCTATATCATTGGTACATTTGGACTAAAATCAATTCACATTCACATAGCATATCCTTCAACATACATTTACAACATTCTCCTTGGGAATATCATGATTACCAAAAGTCCCTACCAATTGCCAGCAATGGATGAGTCAGGATTAGTACAAATGCCTCTACCTTTTGATATCCAAAGCTTTCACTGTGTAGATAATATCCTTTAGTTGATAAATGAGAAGGCTCAGTTTCAGCTACTCTAACTGCAATGTTATCACATATCTGCCAGCAGGGGTAGTTGATAAACACTGATGAAATTCAGGGTTCTGTTCTCTGAGTAAAGTTTCTTGGGACTATGTGGGTGGAATGACAATTTTCATTTCCTTTGGCAGTAAAGGAAAAACTGCTGTTTCTGACCTCTAACCACCAAAAAGGAGAACAACATCTTATTTGACTTTTTAGTATTAGAGACAGTATGTGCCTCACTTGGGCATTCTACCTGGGTGTTTATATCGGCTAACTCACAAATTAATATCCATGGGGTGGGGGCCCAAGTAAACAGGTTGCATTAGAACTTTTCTGGCAAGCTGTGGAGATTCTCAATCTTTTGGGCCTTGCATTCCAAATAATGCTTTTGAGATACAAGTTTCTGTAACTGTTGATTTTTCCACTTGAGCCTCTAGTAAAGTAAGACAGCCACCACCCAAAAGTGTCTATTGTAGTTTTAAATTTGTCACCTCTCTGACATGGCTATTAGGGACACTCTAGCTTGCTACTGAGAACTTGTTGAAACTGAACACTTGACCCATGGAGGCCTTGTAACTCTCCATGACCTGCTTCTCATTCAGGGGTGAGAATGACTTAACTAACAATATAGGAAGGGCCTAACAAGCCTTGATTGTCACACATGAAAATGGTATATTCAAGAACACAGCTGGCATGGTTTGAGTAATATCTGGCCTTTATGAGAAAAAAAAAGACAGCTATTTCTTTGGTGGAAACTTTATACCTTACTCTGTCACCTCAAGGAAACTGCTGGCTCATTGGGTCCTTCAGTTCACTGAGATTCATCTAAGTGCTGAGCCTAGTTGACTAATGGTTTGGCTAAGCTTAACCTAATAATGTCTGCTGGGTTGCATGGCTTTTCAACCTCAACACCAGCTATGCAAACTAAAAATGAACGTGGTTGCTCCACTCAGTAAGTAGAACTCAAAATTTTTATAGCTTGAGCCAATATCTCTTTTAATGAGCTTTGTTATATTTTATTAACTCAGGCCATTGCCAATAGGCTGGCTTTTTGGTTTGCCACTTGAAAAGCTACAGAGCAGACAACTAAAGACAACCCTATATTTTCCATTTCAGTTGAGTAGGCAATTGTGTCATTACCATTTATGAAATAATCTGCCCTTTTCCCATTAAATTGAACTCCCACTCATAAAATACAAACTTCTCATATACCATGAGATTTCAACCTGTTTGTCTCTCCCTGTGACCATACTGATTATGGCATGTAGAACACCTGGTAACGAAATTTCCCCATCACTATTCATCTATTTCCTGAGTATTTTGAGGCATTTATTTTTTGATCTGTACTTTAAAGTGATTTTATCTAATGCTCCCAAAATTTTATTCTTGGAATTTCATTTAAATTATGTATTAATTTTGGAGAATTTATATGTTAAATAAATTTATAATAATAACTTTATAGGGGCGCCTGGGTGGCGCAGTCGGTTAAGCGTCCGACTTCGGCCAGGTCACGATCTCGCGGTCCGTGAGTTCGAGCCCCGCGTCGGGCTCTGGGCTGATGGCTCGGAGCCCGGAGCCTGTTTCTGATTCTGTGTCTCCCTCTCTCTGTCCCTCCCCCGTTCATGCTCTGTCTCTCTCTGTCCCAAAAATAAATAAACGTTGAAAAAAAAATTTTTTTTAAAAAAATAATAACTTTATAATAATAATAGTCTTTCTGTTTGATATGTTTTTCTATTTATCCAAATATTCTTTGTATGCCTTCTAATTAGTCTATAGTTTTCTTTGTTTAAGTCTTGTGCTTTTATCAAATTTTTGTCAATTTTAAAAATTGTTTTCTTCATTGGTATATGTGTGTTTGTTGATGTATATGACTGTTATAAGGGAAATATTTCCCCTACTTTATTTTTTAGGTCTTTATTGCAAGAGTAGAGGAAAGCAATTCACTTATCTTTTGTCCAGTTACTTTACCAATTTTTCTTATTAATTATTGTATTTTACTAGATGGTCATTGGTTTTCAGGGATAAATCTGAAAACTGTCTATGTCTTTTCCAACACTGTTTCTTTTATTTTCTTCTTTGATTACATTTGCAAATTATTCCAAAGAATGCTGAATAGTAATAATAATAACAGGAATCTCTGATTAGTTACAGAGACTATATAGCATAGGGCTAAGAAAATGGTTTCTTAAGCACTAATGTGTAACTTTGAATCACAAGCTTGCCACTTGCTGTTTGTGTGTTCTTAGGCAAGTTATTTAACCTTTCTATGCCTTGGTTTCCCCATTTTTAACATGGGAATTAAAATAATATCTATAACATAGGACTTTTGTGAGAATTATTATACATAAAATGCCTAGAACCATCCTTGCACATAGTAGGTACTATCAAAGTGTTAGCTTTTTTTTTTCTTGATTTAAGTGAAAGTTTTGGTGTTTCTTTGCTGGTTAGAATGATATTTATTGTAGGCATGTGGTAAAGCAATGTAATCAAGTAGTTTCTTCTCCACTTTTGTGGAGTTTTTATTTGGAAAAACTGCTTTATTTTATTAAATGCCTTTTTAGCACCTCTTTACATGAGCACATGGTCTATTTACTGATGTCATAATGGATCATACTGATATTGAATCACCTTTGGATTTGTGAGCTACCTCTTAGTAATAATGTAACATTCTTTTGATATATTCTGTTTACCAATACTTTATTTAGAATGTTAGCATATATTTATAAATGAGTTTTGTTTTGGGGTACTATATTGGTGATTGGTAAAATTTTGTTAGTGAATTTGTGAGATTTACAAAATAAATTAGGAAGATTGCTAGCTTCTTCTGTGGTTTGAAATAGTTTAAATAACCTGAACTAAACTTTATTCTTTAAAGGTTAGATAAAACTTGGCTGAGAACCTATCTGGCCTTGTAGTCTGTTTGAATGGTACATCTTTATTCACCTTTTCAATCTTGTCTTTGGTAATTGGTCTTTTCAAGGATCCTACATTTTTCTAGATCAAATTCGATATTTTGTCTTTTGCTAGGAAATCATCCATCTCCTCCAGGTCTCCAAATTCATTGTCAAAATATATATGTGGTCTTTTATAATTCTTTTGAATCTCTTCCATATCTATACTTCTGTCTACTTTCTTATTTATAATCTTATTTTTTCTCTCTCTGCTATAATCAGGTTTATCTGTGTTATTGGTCTTTTCTAAAAACATATTTTAGACTTATTTTTTACTCCTTTTACTATAGTTTTGTTTTTTACTTAATTAAATCCAGGTCATCTTTTAAATTTTCTTCTATTTTCTTTTGATTTATTTTGGTATTACTTTTCTAATTTTTTAAGATGAATTCTTAGTTCCTTTATTTTCTATTTTTCTTCAATACTGAGGGCATTTAAGACTATTTATTGGGGCACCTGGGTGGCTCAGTTGGTTAAGCATCTGACTTCAGTTCAGGTCATGATCTCACTGTTCATGAGTTCGAGCCCCGCATCAGGCTCTATGCTCACAGCTTAGAGCCTAGAGCCTGCTTTGGACTGTGTGTCTCCCTCTCTCTCTGTCCTTTCACTGCTTATACTGTCTCTCTCTGCCTCTCAAAAAATGAATAAATGCTAAAAAAAAAAAAAAAAGCCTATTTATTGATTCTTCCTGAGTGCAACTTTTGCTATGTTTTGTAGATTTGGGAATGAAGTATTCTCAATTTCTTTGCTTCCCAGATGGCATGTAGTTTTTTCTTTCACTTCCTCACTGACCCAACATAATATTTCTAGAAATATTTTTTAAGTAGTGAGATTTCTGGTTATCTATTTACTGTTTATTTCAAATATGATAGATTCACGACCAGAGTTTGTGACCTATGAAAAGCTGAAAATACCATAAATAAATTTAACAATTTGTGGTCATATTCATGATCAATTTTTGTGAAATTTCAAGACTGTATAGAAATTATTATCCTCTTCTTAAGGAATATAAAGGTCTATTTATACCTATAAGATTAAATGTATTAATTATATAATTCAGTTCATCTATATCTTTACTGTTTAATTTCATCTACCAGAATTGTCTACCCAAATTCTGAGAAAGGTATACTGAAGTTGCATACATTCATATGACTACATGAGAATCACTGTCTTCAGGTACACACATGTGAATTAATAAGGACTCCTTGTAGAGTGTTGATTAGGACTACATTCAGTAGTGAGTATGGGAAAGCTCAATAAATAGTGACTAAATAGCAACAGATTTTATATAACAAAAGGTTGTAGGTAGGTAGGCAGGTAGGTCTAGGGGGTGTATAAGAACTCAAGAATGCCATTAAGAAAGCAGGACCCTTGCTTTTCTGTTCTGCCATCCTTACTAAAATCTAATACAGTTCTGGGACAACTTCTACTTTCCATACAGCAGAAAGGAGGAAACAGAAGAGGCAGCACCAAGAGACTTCAATGCTTATGTCTCATTGGCCAGAATTAAGTCACAGGGCCACAGTGAAAATGGAGTCTGAAAAAAAAAATGCTTTCATATTTAGCACTTCTAAAATGGAGGAAGTGAAAATTTTTTTAAAAAAAATGAATGGGTGTTGTGGTAGTCAACCAATAGTATCTGCCACACATAAGAACTGTTAAGAAATATATTCAGAATTCAAAGTTTTAATAGTTGCTCCTTCTTGCTTTCCTTGGTGCTGCTTCAATATCCCTTCATCTCTCTCTTTATTTTAAAAACCCTAATGTCTTTAGCGTTAAAGACATTAATACCTAACTCACGGTGTCTCTGGTAATCAGAAGAATTGGAAAGGGGAATCCTTTACTGAGTTACACAAAAAAATCCTTTTGGGATTTTGACTGGAGTTACATTAAATCTACAAATCTATGTAGGAAGAATTCAGGTGTCATGACACCTTCCCATGATGAGCATGAGATACTTCTCTATGTTTAATATCCTTCAAAACCATTTCATAATTTTCTATACATAAATTTACACATTTATCACTAGACTTATTCCTAAATATTGTACTTTATATTTTTAATTATTATTATAAATTGTGCCTTTATAGTTATTTTAACTGTTTCTTTCTGGTTTATAGAAGTGCAATCAAGTATTTTTGTGTATTGATCTTATGTTCAGCTACTTGCTTAACTCCCTATTACTGTTATTATTTTATTATTACTATTGATATTATTTGGGGGATTTCAAGTAGATAATTATATCATCTGAAAATGAGTTTTTCTCTTTTCCTATCTTTGTGACTTATAATTAATTCCTTTCTATGTAGAACTGGTTAGAAACTCCTATACAATGTTGAACAGAAGTAGTGATGTGTTGATGTGTTGTGGAAATAAAGTTTAAAATTTTAAGAGGAAAATACAGATGAATGTTTTTCTGACCTTGCCATAGAAAATTATTTCTTAGACTATCACAAAAATTTTAATAAGAAAGAAAAGATTAAAACTTGGTATTATTTATAAGAACTTTTATAAGTCAATAATAAAAATACAAAAAGAAAAGACTCAATAGGTATTTTACAGAAAAGAAAACATATCACTAAAAAACTTATCAAGTCAGGCTCAATCTAACTCTAATTCAGGGAAATATGGAAAAAAAAGAGTGCGAAGGTTATTTTACATTCATTCAATGGGCAAAAACTATTATGTCAATAATACCAAATATTGTAGAGATTGTAGATCAATGGAATCTTACACATTGATGGGATGTAATATGGAACAATCACTTACTTTGGAAAACAATTTAGCATTATTTTTTACAGTTGAATATTTATATACGCAATAAACTAGCAAATACCTAGCAAAACCTAGGTATTTACCCAAGGGAAGTTTAGCAAATGTATACCAGAAAACACTTAGCAGCACTATTAATAATAGCACAAATCTGGAAACAGCTCGGATGTTCAATGACAGGAGTCTGAATAAGCTATAGCATAATTAGAGAAATATCAAATATCAATGAAAACTAATGAACCAAACTACGTGTAACACATGGATGAATCTTACTTTGATAATGATGAGTAGAAGAAGGAAGTCCCAGAAGATATATACATTATGACACCCATTTTATAAAATTCAAAAAGAAGCAAAACTAAATAAAATATTTTTTAAATAAAATATGCATATAATATTTTTTCTTTAAGGCAGGGCAAGCATAAATAAGAAATTCAAAATAATGACTATTCTAGGGCAGACAGAAAAAGAGAATTGGAAACAGAATTGGATGTATATTATATTCCAGCTCTTGAGTTGAGTAATGGACTCATATAATTTCATCATGTTGTTAAAGTTGATAAATAATTGAAATAAAAGCCATGAATAAGCAATAATGGTAGTATGTCATAAACCAAAGATAATAATTAGTTCTATGCGGTGCCTTAACATAAAAAAATCAAAATCATAATAATGAAAACAACAAATAAATAAATTAAATAAATTCCATTTACAACTTCTACCCTGCCAAACTGGTGGAAAATTTAAACTCAAGTATTTGGAGGATTTCCCTACCCATACCCTATAAAGTCCTGGGGTCTTATCAGAATAAAAGCATTGGAAAGAAACCTCCAATCTCTCAGCCACTATGGTTATTACTGAGATGCCCATTGTCCAAACTAGGTCCATGTTGCTCTGTTTATCATGCTTTGTAGTCTATAAGCAATTTTTCCTTCCATCTATGACACAATCCTTCCTAGAGGCAAAGGAACACAAAGTCTTTCATACCTTCTAGGAACTGAGCAAGAGAAGAAAAAAAATATGGAGAAATGATAACAAATTAATAACTAAAAGAGTTATTCTACACCACTAAAAAGAAAATGTATTCTCTATTATATTTATTCACCTATGAGACATACTTTATTAAGGCTACACTTCCTTCTCCCATCAGATTTTCTTGGTTAAGTTCATTGTATTCTTCTGAATAAATTAAGAAGATTCTTACTTGTTATACCACTAAAACGTTTGCTGTGCCTTTAAACCCAACTCTTTGGTGACTGAACTTGAGGAAAAAGTTAATTACAATTTTACATGTAACCTTATTTACTTCCAGAACCAGAAACTGTTGCAATAAATGAGAAAATGAGTAAAAGCACAGAAAACAAATTAAGAAAACTGTCATATCAAGTGGGAAATGGGCCCTTTGGCAAATTGTTTTTATTGCTTTTTCCCCTATTTATCTGAACATAGAGTTTATTAGTATTATATTGCCAAATGAAGCAGCTGAGTCTAGTTCAAGCTTATTACTAATATTGTCATTAATAATAAATTTATAAGTCAAATAAGTATTTCATAATATTTGCATGATCCAAACTGTGACCTACATTACAGCTATTTAATGAAGGATGATCTTGGGTCAACTTGCTAAAAATCAACAGTGCTTGCCCTTATAACATAACTTCATCCTCTCACCCTGACATGTTTTTCTTACACCGATTAATGAGCTCTTCTATTTTTGTCTTTTCCATGTTTAACTTGCACAGAGAAAAAAACATCTAAGTTGATACATCTGAGTGTCAGGTAGAGAGGAGCTGTGGAGCAGAGAGAATTTTGAGGATTAAATTTGCAGGGCAGCTATGGAAAGATAACGGTATAACCTATAAGAATAGAAGAACTCTCCCATTAAGGGAGGGAGCAGGAGACAAGAAAATAGGGAGATAAGTGCTATCCAGGATATGATCATACAAAAACTTACTTTCATTTACCAAGTGTAAGATATATCAAATTTCGAGCCCAGAACAGAACATTAATAATAAATACAGATTTTCTCTGTATTCAACATAGACATTTTCCCCTTTTTATTTTTGTATCTCTCAAGCTGATAAAGGAAAACTAAAGAGTAAATGTGGATCAGAAAGGTGTTTCTTGGATTAAAACTGCTCTTAAACATTTGAAGAAACAGATTCTAAAATTTTGAATAAACATAAGCACATAGAATATGTTTTTAAAAGTCTTTGTGGGCAACTATTATTTTTCATAGGTATGAAAAATTATACTGCAAACAATAGGCTTGCCGCTTGTGAAGACATAATGTAATCTAGTGATATATATGATATATTAGCTATATATATATATGTTTACATATATAATAACATAAACAAAATGCCAAGTGTCAATCTTCATTTTTATAAGATTACTGCCCTGACCTTTTATGCCATTTTCAATGGTGTTTAATTACTTGGAATAATTAAAAAAAGAAGACAAACACATGCTAACAATTGACCACTAATGTGTCTCAAGTTCAAGTCCATGCATGCCCGAGACTCTCCTTTCAGAAGTAATAGATCACTTTCAAATCTATCAACACAAACTTATGCTTTTATTTCATTTTTATAACAACAAACAAGTATATGAGGTCTATAAGATTTTGTCATTTATCAAGCATTTCATAAATAAGAGCTCAAGTGTTTCCAGTCAAACTGTGCCTCTCTCAGTTTTAACACTATGTGTTCACTAGCACAAATGGCACAAAACACCAATCTGAGAAGAAAGCCTGGATCAGAACTGACCACACTCTTGCCCTTGAAAGTATTTGAGGGAAACTTATGCCTCTCAGGCACTGCCAGAAGTCCAAAACTGTCAGACTGTCCTCATAGCCCTCATCCCTTGATATAATTCTGTCCATTCCCTAATCCAAAGTCTTCTTTGACCTTCCAAACTTTTGCACTGTACTCTCTGAAACTCACTCTTCTAACTCTCCTCTAGAGCTTCTAACTTGTCTCTAAATTTTAATTCCAACTTTTCCATCTAACAAAAATTCAGCTACTTCCTGAAAATGCCTCCTCCTCACAGCCCTAATGGCTGTTTTTTATCTCATATCCCATGAATATGAGATATCAAATTAGTGTTCTGATCCTCTTTGCTGTTTGTGGAAAATGTTCTTTTTTTCCACCTTCCATAAAAAACCCAGATCTTTGAAGCATAGTCCATTAGACTGTACCCCAGGATACCATTCTACAGTGGTGTAGATAGTGATGCTCTAGCTGCCATCAACCTTTGGATCTTTCTCTCTCATTTGTTGTCCACTCCACCGTTACTCTCCACCATTACTTCTGTCATCATTCTTAGTGAGCTCTGTATTCATGCCGATAACCATTTAACCCACAGGCCTCTCATTCATTGACTTCCTTATTTCCAATGATTTTTTTGTCTTTCCACTTTAATGATCCAATACCAAGGTTATATCTCAGAAACTTTCATTAATAATTACTCACTGCATCGCTTCCCAAATCTTTATTCAACAGCTTACTCTCTACTAATTTCTATCTTTCCAGATCATGTATAGGCATACCTTGGAGGTACTACTGGTTTGGTTCCAGACCACCACAATAAAGTGAATATCACAATAAACCAAGTCAAATAAATTTTTTGGTTTTCTAGTGCACATAAAAATAATGTTTACACTATATGTAGTCTATTAAGTGCATAATAGCATTGTGTAAAAAACAATGTACATCCCTTAATTTAAAAATACTTTATTGTTAAAAAAATTTAACCATCATTTGAACTTTCAGCAAGTCATAATCTTTTTGCTGGTGAAGAATCTTGCCTCAGTGATAATGGCTACTGACTGATCAGGGTGATGATTGCTAAAGATGGGGGTAATAGGCAGTTTCTTAAAATAATCAACAATGAAGTTTGGTGCATCAGCTGACTCTTCCTTTCATGAATGATTTCTTCATAATATGTGATAATGTTTGATAGCATTTTACCTTCTGTAGAACGTCTTTCAAAATTAACGTTGATTCTCTCAAACTCCACTGCTGCTTTATGAACTAAGTTTGTGTAATATTCTAAATCCTTTGTTGTCATTTGAATAGTCTTCACAGCATACTCACTGTATCTGTAGTTACTACTTCTTTCAGTGACGTCTTGTCCTCGTCAAAGTCACTCATGAGGGTTGGAATAAACTTTTTCTAGACTTTTGTTAATGTTGATATTTGACTTCTTCCCATGAATCATGAACATTCTTAATTGTGTATAAAATGGTGAATCCTTTCCAGAAGGTTTTCAATTTGCTTTGCCAAGATCTATCAGAGGAAGCACTGTCTATGGTGGCTATAGCCTTACAAAGTTTATTTCTTAAATATTAAGACTTAAGTTCAAGTTCAAAACTCCTTGATTCACGGGCTGCAGAATGGATGTTGTGTTAGCAGGCATGAAAACAACATTAATCTCATTGTATATCTCCATCAGAGCTCTGGAAGTAATCAGGTGCATTTTCAAAGAGCAAAAATATTTTGAAAGGTATCCTTTTCTTCTGAGCAGTTCTCAACAGTGGGCTTAAAATATTCAGTAAACCATGTTGGAGAACAGATTGCTATCGTTCAGGCTTTGCTGTTCCAATTATAGTGCACAGGCAGAGTAGATTTAGCATCATTCATAACCATACTAGAATTTTTGGAATAGTAAATGGGTACTGGCTTCAACTTAAAGCCACCAGTTGTATTAGCTCCCTACAAGAGAGTAAGCCTGTCCTTAGAAGCTTTCAAGCCACACATTGACTTACATTTACTTGCAACATGCATTGACTTCTCCTTCTTTGCTATGTAAGCCCTAGATGGCATTTTCTTTGAATATAAACCTATTTAATCTACATTAAAAATCTGTTGTTTACTGTAGGCACTTTCATTAAGTGTCTTAACTAGATCTTCCTGGTAATTTGCTGTAGCTTCTACATTAGTACTTGCTGCTTTACCTTGCATTTTTATGTTATGGAGATATCTTCTTTCTTTAAACTTCATGAACCAACCTCTGCTAGCTTCAAACTTTTCTTCTGAAGCTTCCTCACCTTTCAGCCTTCATAGAACTTAAGAAAGTTATGGCCTTGCTCTGGACTAGGCTTTGGCTTAAGGAAATGTTATGGCTGGTTTGATCCTCTATCCAGATGGTGAAAACTCTCTCCATATCAGCAATAAGGTTGTTTCACTTTCTCACCCTTTGTGTGTTCATTGGAGTAGTGCTTTTACTTTCCTTCAAGAACTTTTCCTTTGAATTCACAATCTGGATAACTGTTTGGCACAAGAGGTCTAGCTTTTGCCTATTTCAGCTTTTGGTTTGCCTTTCTCACTACACTTAGTCATTTCTACCTTTTGATTTAAAGTGAGAGACGTGTAACTCCTTTCACTTGAACACTTAAAGGCCATTGTAGGGCTATAAATTGGTCTAATTTCAATATTGTTGTGTCTAAGGGAACAGGGAAGCCCAAGGAGATAGAAAGAGGGGAGAATGCCTGGTTGGTGGAGCAGTCAGAACACAACATTTATCAATTAATCATGCCCTCTTACACAGGCATGGCTCATGATGCCCCAAAACAATTACAAAAGTACATCAAAGATCACTCATCACAGATCATAACAAATATAATAATAATGAAAAAGTTTGAAGTGTTGTCAGAATTGCGAAAATGTGACACAGAGACACAAAGTGAGCAAAGGCTATTGGAAAAATAGCACTGATAGATCTGCTCAATTTAGGATTGCTACAAACCTTCAATTTGTAAAAAAAAAAAAAAAGCAGTATCTATGAAGCACAACGAAGTGAACTGCTATAAATCGAATGTATTTTAATATCCCAACTCCAAAGATGTTTGGATCTCAAGTCCATTGGCACATTTTAAACTCTCTTATTCTGAGGGCTCAGTCAGTTAAATGGCCAACTCTTGATTTCAGCTCAGGTCATGATCTCACAGTGATTTTGAGCCCCAAATAGAGCTTCTAAAACAGTGCATAACACATAGATGTTCAATACCTACCTTTGAATAATTAATTAAATCACATCATTAAAAATGTAATGAAAGATTCTCAAACCTCTAGGCTGAAAATAACTTTAATGAGAGAAAATAAATATCTGAATAAATAGATATACCATGTTCATGGACTAGAAGACTATATTAAGATTTTGATCTATGGGTTTATTATAAGCCTGATCAAAATGCATGCAAGCTTTTAATTTTACCTAGATATTGACAAACTAATTTTAAAATGTGCATGCAAATATAAAAATATATATAATGCAAAAACAACCTTGAAAGAAAGAATAAAATTGGAGGACTATTATTGATTTCAAGACTTGCTACAAACTATATTAATAAAGACACTGTGGTATAGATATAGGGTGAGTAAATTAGATCAACAATATATATTGTGAATCTAAAAAGAGCCAAAAACACACACAAATAATTAATCTTCCACAGAGCCATTAAAACAATCCAATGAATAAAAGAAATTCTTTTCAATTAATGGTGCTGAAGCAACTGCATATCCAGTTGAAAAAAAAGAAATACCACTATCACATAGTATACACAAAACTTTAGTTAGATCATAGACCTAAAATTTAACTGTGAAGTTTCTAAGAGAAATTATAGGAGAATATCTTCAGAGCCTTAAGGTAGGATATATTTCTTAGACAAGACACAGAAATCTCTAATCATGAAAAAATGATAAATTGGACTGCATTGAAATAACACTTTTCTGCTCAAAGACATATTAATAAAATGAATAGATAAGACACAAACCAGAGAAATATATTCACAAAACCTGTATATGAAAAAACAACTGCTAACAGGATACACAAATAACTTCTAGTAATCAATAATAAAAAGACAAACAATCCAATTAAAAATAGGAAAAATATTTACACAAGTACCTCTCAAATGAAGACTATAAATGGGAATAAGCACATGGAAAAGTATTCAGCATCATTGTTCATCAAGAAAATGCAGATCAAAAGTTAAAAATAGAACTACCTTATGATCTAGAAATTGTACTAGTAGATATTTACCCAAAGAGCACAAAAACACTAATTCAAAGGGGTACGTGCTCCCCTATGTTTACAGCAGCATCATTTTTAATAGCCAAGATATGAAGCAGCCCAAGTGTCCATCCATTGGACACACAGCCATAAAAAAGAATAAAATATTTCCATTTGCAACAAAATGAAGGGAGCTAGAGAGTATAATGCTAAGTGAAATAAGTCAGTTAGAGAAAGACAAACACCATATGATTTCACTCACGTGTGGAATTTTTTTTAAATATAATTTATTATCAAGTTGGCTAACATACAGAGTATACAGTGTGCTCTTCGTTTTGGTGGTAGATTTCTGTGATTCATCGCTTACATATAACACCCAGTGCTCATCCCAACAAGTGCCTTCCTCAATGCCCATCACCCATTATCCCCTCTCCCCTGCACCTCATCAACCCTCCATTTGTTCTTTGTATTTAAGAATCTCTTACAGTTTGCCTCCTTCCCTGTTTGTAACTATATTTTCCTCTCCCTTCCCCCATGGTCTTCTGTTAAGTTTCTCAAGATCCACATATGAGTGAAAACATATGATATCTTTCTTACTCTAACTGATTTATTTGACTTAGCATAATACCCTCCAGTTCCATCCATGTTGCTTCAAATGGCAGAATTTCATTCTTTCTCATTGCCAAATAGTATTCCATTGTATATATAAACCACATATTCTTTATCCATTCATTAGTTGACAACATTTGGGTTCTTCCCATAATTTGGAAAAAAGTCCCTTTAGCGAATGGTGCTGGGAGAACTGGACAGCAACATGTAGAAGAATGAAACTAGACCACTTTCTTACACCATACACAAGAATAAACTCAAAATGGATGAAAGACCTAAATGTGAAACAGGAAACCATCAAAACCCTAGAGGAGAAAACAGGCAACAACCTACTTGACCTCAGCCACAGCAATTTCTTGCTTGACACGTCTCCAAAGGCAAGGGAATTAAAAGCAAAAGTGAACTATTGGGACTTCATCAAGATAAAAAGTTCTGCACTGCAAAGGAAACAATCAACAAAACTAAAAGGCAACCGATGGAATGGGAAAAGATATTTGCAAATGACCTATCAGATAAAGGGTTAGTACCCAAAATCTATAAAGAACTTACCAAACTCAACACCTGAAAACAAATAATCCAGTGAAAAATGGGCAGAAGACATGACTAGATACTTTTACAAAGAAGACATGCAGATGGCCAACGACAAATGAAAAGATGCTCAACATCACTCATCGTCAGGGAAATACAAATAAAAACCACAATGAGATACTACCTCACACTGGTCAGAGTGGCTAAAATTAACAACTCAGGAACAACAGATGCTGGCAAGGATATGGAAAGACAGGAACCCACTTACACTGTTGGTGGGATGCAAACTGGTGTGGCTGCTCTGGAAAACAGAGTGGAGGTTCCTCAAAAAAATTAAAAATACAACTACCCTATGACCCCAAATAGAACTATTAGGAATTTATCCAAAGGATATAGGAGTGCTGATTCATAGCAGCACATGCACCCCAATATTTACAGCAGCACTTTCAACAATAGTCACGTGTGGAATTTAAGAAAAAAAAGAAGAGTGAAGGGGAAAAAGAGAGAGAGAGAGAGACAAATCAAGGAAAAGACTCTTAACTCTTAATTATAGAAAACAACTTGATGGTTACCAGGGGGATGGGGATGGGCTAAATAGGTGAGAGGATTAAGGAGTGCACTTGTCATGATGAGCACCAGGTGAGGTATGGAAGTGTTGAATCACTATATTGTTCACCTGAAGCTAATCTAACACTGTATGTTAACTAACTGGAATTTAAATGAAAACTTTAAAAGTCAAAAATAAAAGCAGAGAAAAAAAAAGAAAATGCAGACTAAAAGAACAATAATACATAAATACATACAAATAGTTAAAATTAAAAAGACTCCCAATACTAAATGTAGCAAAGGATGTAGAAAAACAAGAATTCTTATAACTGGAGACAAACGCCAGGCAGAAACTGGAAACAACCCAAACACCCTTCAACATCAGAAAGGGTAAACAATATGTGGTATAGCCATTTTCATTTAATGGAATAGTACTCAGCAATAAAAAGGAATTAACTACTAATACATGCAAAGACCTGGATATATCTTTAAAAATTTGTTGAGTTAAAGAAATCAGATTTTAAAAATTACTTATGGTAGAATTCAATTTATACAAATTTTCTTTATTTTATTTTATTTTATTTTATTTTTTTTAATATATGAAATTTATTGTCAAATTGGTTTCCATACAACACCCAGTGCTCATCCCAAAAGGTGCCCTCCTCAATACCCATCACCCATCCTCCCCTCCCTCCCACCCCCCATCAACCCTCAGTTTGTTCTCAGTTTTTAACAGTCTCTTATGCTTTGGCTCTCTCCCACTCTAACCTCTTTTTTTTTTCTTCCCCTCCCCCATGGGTTTCTGTTAAGTTTCTCAGGATCCACATAAGAGTGAAACCATATGGTATCTGTCTTTCTCTGTATGGCTTATTTCATTTAGCATCACACTCTCCAGTTCCATCCACGTTGCTACAAAAGGCCATATTTCATTTATTTTCTAGTTTTCTATTACATTACAGACTATTCCAAAACTTAATGGTTAAAGAAACTGAAATTAGGTATTTTGCTCTCAAATCTGCAATTTGGGCAAAGATCATTGTGAATATCCCACTTACACTCCATGCAATGTCAGGTGGGAAGCTCCACAGGGACAATCAGACACACTTCCAAGATAACTCTCACATGGCTGCAAATTAGTCTTGGATGTTGAAATTCAGCCAGGGCTGTTGGTTAAGGTCCACAGTTTCTTTCCATAAGGATCTTTTTATAGGCTACTTGGACTTCTCAGCTAGCCGGGTTCTCAGAGTGTCCCAAGATTGAAAAAACAGATCCTGCCCATCTCTTAAAGCACAACTTCCACCATCTCTACTAGTTACGTTTTATAGAGCATTCCTATATTCAAAGATAGGGAACACAGATCTCATCTTTTGATGGAAAGAATGTCAAAGAATATGTGGCCATCTTAAATCTACCAGGTATGTAGTACTAGAATACAGAAAGTTAATCTATGTTGATAGGAATCAGAATAGTGTTCACCCTGGGGTAGAGAAAGTAGCCGGCATTGACGGGCAGAGCACACAAAGGAAACTTCTCAAGTGGTAAAGATGTTCCACTCCTTCATTAAAGTGGTAGTTGAAGAGGTGTAAAAATATGTCAAAATTCATCACACTGTAGCACTAAAGATACATGTATTTAACTGTAAGCAGATTCGCCTCCATTTAAAAAATAACTTCTTTATGTGGAAGCAAGTTCCTCCTAAGCAAACATTCACATTAACTGAAACTTTCAAGTCAGTTTATTATATGCTCAGAGTTCTGTTGAGAAATTCTTCTTTACTGATTACTTTTAAATTACTCTTGTAAAAGAAATCAGAAAAATAGTGTTTCTTAAATCATGTTCAAAGCCATTTTTAGGTCAATAAGCTCAAAACTGAAAATTCTGGGGAAAAATATTTTTATTCAGTTTCTATGTTAAAGTGATATACATGTATATATAAAAACTTATATATGTATTCACTCATACATAATTTGATTTCATTATTTTTATTCAGTTTTTACATTTGAGGTTTGAGAAGATTGAGAAAAAAAAAACTCCTAGCTAAAACCATTTAAAAATCAATTCAATCAATTTCTCAAGTATATTCTTATGGTAACATCAGATTAAGAACCATTTTTGACATCCTAAACTTGGTGCCCTTGGTGAGCTTTAGGAAATATGAATTCTTCAAGAGTTTCTTAAATCACAAAGGAACCACTGAACTGTTAAGTATATTTTATTATATTGCAGTTCTTAATAATTGTTCTCTACATATAGTGCTAAAGGCAATTCCTTTAAAAATTCCATTAACCAGAATATTCTATTTTTTTTTCTTTTTTAGGAATTCTGGATAAGGAAAGAAGATAGCATAATAGAACTTTAAAAGTATAAACATTATTCATGACAGTTTACTTCAGTTGCAAAATTAAAGTAGCATCTGTGCTTACTAAGGATTTTAGCTGGAGATTTTGTGCCTTGAACAGTAGTCCTAGCAGTTGTCTTTTCCTGAACAAGGTTTCTTCATGTGAGCCTGCCTTCTAAGCAGGCCATCTCAATAGTTCAGAAATTACTGTTGATGAGTTAGCTATGGATCATGTTCCAAGAGATTCCTTATTGAAACTATTACCAGAACTTATGTGAACTCTGTCATCTTCCTCTCCCAGTCTCTCTTCCCTTCAAGGGATCTTCCTCCAGATACAAGCTCATGGCTATTGAATGTCATAGGTGAGTTCATGCTTGTGTTTGCAATTAGAGGAAAATAACACTTGGCTACCTTTCAACTCCATTCTTTCTTCTATGTTTGCAGACAGTGCTGCCCAGCACAAGAACTGTCATGTGCATTTGGCCAGTCTCCTCCTACTGGAGCCCGTGTTAGCATTTGATGCTGCAAATGCCCAAAGCATGGTATGTATATAAAGCATCAGCCACCAGGGAGAAAGGCTTGATGCCTCTTCTTGGGAATCCTTTTTCACACTCCTGGACAGCCAGTAACCTCAGGAGTACGTCATGAATGTTCAAACGCCCTAATGTAGTGCTCTACCATATCTACCCACTTCTAAAGTAAACCATCCATCAAAATAATCTCTTTCTCTCTTCACATCCTGGTTACTGTGATGGTTCCCAGGTTTTTAGCATATCAAAATAAATAAATCCTTCTAAAATAGATGATTGATAGGTTTAGACTTCACAGGACCACTTATAAAAATTGATTCCTTAATTAATGGAAGAGTATCAGAAGTGTCAAAAGAAGGGTATGTAAATCTGTATTTTTTAGCACGAGCCATGTTCCACACCTATTCTGGGATCCCATCTAAAAAGTTACCTGTTTTGCTCCATTCTGTTGGTTTGCTAGAAGAATAAGTTTCAGTGACTTGAAAGCCCATTCAGAAAATTGTCAATCAAGGGGCACCTGGGTGTCTCAGTCAGTTGAGTGTCCGACTTTGGCTCGGGTCATGATCTCATGGTTCATGGGTTCGAGCCCCACGTTGGGTTCTGTGCAGACAGCTTAGAGCCTGGAGCCTGCTTCAGATTCTGTATCTTCTTCTCTCTTCCCCTTCCCCAGCTCACACACACACACACACACACACACACACACACACACTCTCTCTCTCTCTCTCTCTCTCTCAAAAATAAATAAACATTTAAAAAAAATTAAAAAAAGAAAATTTTCAATCAATATAACAATGGGTTGAGAGTTGGTGTTTAGGGGGAATAGGGGTGGCATAAAGATATTTTTATTTGTTTGTCTACATGAGATTATTGTGGAGTTCTGGATGAGCAGGGATACTCTGTCTGAATAGGTTCAGTCCCACACTTTTTAAAATATCAAAATACTGGGGTGTCTGGGAGACTCAGTGAGTTGAGCATCCAACTTCAGCTCAGGTCATGATTTCACAGTTTGTAGGTTTGAGCCCCACATTGGCTTTGCACTGATGGCATGGAGCCTGCTGCAGATTCTGTCTCCCTCTCTCTCTGCCCCTCCACTGCTTGTGCTCTCGCTCTCAAAAATAACCATTTCTTTTAATGTTTTATTTATTTTTGAGACAGAGAGAGACAGAGCGTGAACAGGGGAGGGTCAGAGAGAGAGGGAGACACAGAATCTGAAGCAGGCTCCAGGCTCTGAGCTGTCAGCACAGAGCCCAACGCGGGGCTCGAACTCACGGACCGTGAGATCATGACCTGAGCCGAAGTCGGACACTTAACCGACTGAGCCACCCAGTCGCCCCTCAAAAATAAACATTTAAAAAAAAATAAAATATCAAAATACTTTCATACCACTTAATAAAGAGTCACTGCCCCAAACCCCTTCAAGGACTTCCTGTTTTCCCCAGGGTCTGTCCCAGACCTTTCAGATTCCCTAGGATACAGCAATTCAAAGGTTAATGTCTCGCATGTCACAGGAGAGTGCCTCTGAGCCCCTGCTCCAGCACTGGGATAGGTGTCTATTCTAACTGGTCAGTGTCCACCTGACACCGGTTAAGGTTATAATGAAAGCTGATGAGATCATATAATTATATACTTTTTTTTCTGCTAATCATTTGCATATATAGAGTCAACTCTGAGTTAGCTATATCAATGACCAATTGATAATCTGAAATACAGCAAATCATATTAAATGCTGTTCCATTTTTCTCAGGAATGCATTTTGTAATTTTCAGCAAATTCATTCTCTTAACTATGGTTTTCATCTAGTATCAAAAGTCATTAATACAAACCAGGCTGTTAACTATCTCCCAAATATCCAAGATAACCAACACCTGAGGGAAAGTAAGGACATGAACAAGTATTGAGCATTTTCCCATGCCAGCTTCTGTTATCTCGTTAAATTCTCACACAACCCCGTAAGTATCGTTATTCCCATTTTGCAGATGGCAATTTAATGCTCAAAGTTGTATTTGATACCACACAGCTCTCTAAGCACCAGCACAAAGATGATCTATTTTATGCCTTTCTAAAAAAATGTGAGAAACACGATTGTGCCCATTTTATTTTAGGAAACCAAGACTCAGGGAGGTTAAGTAACTTTCTCAGGATGACACAGCAAAAGGGAACAGACCTTAGGTGAGAATTGAGATTTTTAGACTTCTACTCCAGACTCCCACTTCCTGGGAATATGAACTTGGCAGCATCAGGATTGCACTGTTTGAGAAATACACTGCATACAGGCTCTGTCCCCTACTTCAAGATACCTCTTAGAAGCAGCAGAGCTCCTGTGCACCTCCTCTCACCCTCTTTGCCTTTGGCATCAGTCCTCATCAGAGTCTTACTATTGTCAGGCTCCTCTGCTGAGACTGCCCATGATAGTCCCTCAGAACTGTGGGTCCATACACACACACACACACACACACACACACACACACACTCCCCTCTCCTCACCTCAGCAGGATTTTGATTAGTTAGGATTTTAAAAGTTCTCAGAACCTTTCCCTTTGTTTTGAGATGAGGTGTCATTTTTTTGTTGCGGACAACCTCCATCAGGCAGAAAGGAGAGTTCGATGTTTTCAGCGTGACTGTGCACTGGGAAAGGAAGCCTGTTCTTACCAGTGTGCAAACTCTCATTCTCCGCCTTGTCCGCATAAACAAATTAATCTAATCATGAAAGGATGCGTTAAAAAGAAAGGAAGGGAGAGAATGAAGGCGAAGGCAAAGAAAGACAAAATTGAGGAGGGGGAGGCAAGAATAAAGACTCCAAACAGAGATTGCCATGGAAGAAGAAAGAATGTTTCCCAGTGTAAAAGGCTCTTCTTTCAGAAAGAAAACTACTTCTGGCTGCAAAATAAGCCCCCTACTGTTAGACTATTTAACTCTGTCCAATCTCCAGGGGTTCTATCCAAATTAATTTCATTCCTTTGTCAGGATCCTCCCGTCTTTAGTTACCAGTCTCCATCTGTCCCCTTTGAAAGATTGCTGGGCACTCCAGCTTCAATATCCTTCTTCCTGGCTGCCTTGGATTTAAATACCAATCTCGCACACTGCCGCAGCTCATCCAGGGTCTTAGGGAGTGAGAACTAATTGGCAAGAGCCACCCTCCGTACTACCAAGAAAACCCCAAATAAATAGAAAATGCCAAGCTTGTTTTAAATAAAAAGCTATTCCTGTAACTGTTAATTCCACAACTACCATGTTATGTAGCTCTGGTAATCAATCTCTCCACTTAGATTTTTCTCCAGAAAATCTGCTTTTAAGGAAGTAATTACATATGTCAAAAAATTTCGTAAAAAAAAAATCGCATGAAATGCAAACCAGTTATTTGGCTAGTCCCCCAAACAATAGAACCATCTATATGGTGTTTTTGTTCCGGAGGGCATAATTGAGATCATCTAGTCAATCTCTTCATTTTTAGGTGAGAAAACTGAGGCACAAAGGGCCTGAATATTTCCCTCCTGCACTATACAGTTCGTGGTGATGCTAAGAATAGAAACTAGATCTGAGTTCTGGTCCAATGATCTTATCTCTTTGTTGTAAAATGTGAAGATTGATAAAGTCAGAAAGGGTTTACATTTAGAACAATGTGAAGCAGTTTTATATTTATAATAATAAGCCCACAAATATAAGCACGTGACTGCTTTTCAAACTCCGGTTCTCTTTTCCTTTCACCACTCAGGTTTTATGTTAAGAAAGAAAAGCTATTCTTCATATAAATCTAGCAAACACTGAAAGGGAAATTTGCTGCCTCCGAAATCATATGCAATGTGCTTTCGAGTCAATTCTACATGTTTGGAGTTATCCACTCCTCTGACTTATCTTAACATTTTTCTCTTCCATGACTATGGATAACTGTGTGTCGGCTAAATTAAAATAAAGAATGTAAAAAAGAAAAAAAAATAAGAATGTTCTAGGGAATTCTGGCAAGTCTTATATGTAAGTAAGTAAATAAACAAACAAAAGCCTTCAACAACTTTGTAAAATGTATATTTTTTATAGTTTCCCCCCAAATATCCACTGGTATTTAATAATGACTCTGTGCATACCCTCATTTAATTTTCCTCATCCCAGTTTTGAAAACTGGCTTGCTATAGCTCCAGACTATCTTGCTTCTTCTACCCTAATTACACTTAACTCCCTTTTTCCTTTTCTGACTTTTCTTCTGCCAAATACTCCCTAAGTGTGATTCTGTCACCAAGTCTTTGCTCTTACCCCACTCTGGACGACAGAAATGTCATCTTCTTTCTTAGCTTTGCCCGTTTGAAAATAATCACCTTTTTGTACTCCTCTTCCTTAAATTCAGTACTTCATAATTTTCCATGATTACTTTTCTTTGTTGACATATACAATTAATTATACAATCTGAACATTTCTACCTTACATTTAATTTCAGTTTAAGTCAATTTAACAAACATTTACTGCCCGCTTATTTTACACAAAGCAGTGTGCTAGGCTCTATGTGGCATAAAAAAAAATGAACAAGTTCTATTCCTTCATGTCAGGTAGTTACCTGTCAGCCAGGGATGTCTTCTCCAAAAGGGTAAAGCAGAGTTGATACGGTGTTTACCTGATAGAGGTATTTTGAGGAGTAAGTGAACTCCTGTATGTAGTTCTCAGCTTGTAATTAGTTCTTAGTGTGTATTACTTGATACTATGTTACTTGTAGTATTATTGACAAATTATTTCTTTGATCCTCTCCAGTCTTAAAATGCTATGACAAAAATATATAGACTACAAGGCTTAAATGTGCTAAGAGCAATAGGAGACCTAGAAGACTGCATTTTTAATTAATGATTAAACATGAGACATAATAATATCATTTACCTCTTGATAATAATGCACTGAGAAGCACACATCATTAACTTAGTGATATTCTTGCTGTATATAAATATATAGCCTGAATCAAATCATGAGAAAACATCAGACAAACCTAGAAAAAGAGACTTTCTACAGTATAACCATTAAGACTCTCCCTAAGTCTCACGATTATGAAAAACAAAGACTGGGGAACTGTCTCTGATAGGACAAAATTAAAGAAGCATGCCAGATAAAGGACCAAATAAAGGACATTAGTGGGATAATAGCTGGAATCTCAAAAAAGGGTGTGGATTAGTTAATGGTAGTGTAACAATTGAATTTTCTGGTTCCAATCATTATGCTATGGCTATTTAAGTTATTAAGATTTGGGGAAGGTGGGTGGATGGTGCACAGAATTCTTGGTACAGTTTTTGCAAGACTGAAATCATTTCAAAATGAAATGGTTTTGTTTTAAAAATATTAGAACTGTATAAAATACAAATGTAAGATAGAGGAAAGTGAGAAGTCCTCTTCAATGCACAGGTGAAGGGGATGGAATGAAGTGGCTCACAGAAGAATTCTGAAAGATGGAAGCATCTGAGCTGGGATTTGAGGCCACTGATATTGAGGAAAGGTATTCTAGGCAAAGAAAAGAGAAGAATTACAGGCAGCAACAAAGCAAAGAGCAAGGTATGTTTGGATAAAAGTAAACATACTCTTTTGGAATTCAGTGTCTTTGAGAGGGAAGGAGTACAAGACAGAAGCCAGACTTAAATATTTTTATGTCTTTGTAGTAGGCTGCATAATGTGCCTCCCCACAAAAATGTCCATATCACAATCCCCAAAGCCTATGAATATGTTACGTTACATGTATAAAACACTTTGCACATGTGATTAAATTAAGGATCTTGAGAAGGGGAGAGGATTCTGGATTATACAGCTGGGCCCAATAGAGTCAGAAGGGTCCTTATGAGAGGGAAGGAAGAAGATCCAGTGCTGGAGGTGATGGAACAAAGAAAGCAGAGGTTGAGTGACAGGCTTTGAAGATGAAAGAAGAGGCCATGAGCCAAGGAGTCAGATGGCCTTTTACAGCTGGAGAAGACAAAGAAATAGATTTTCCCCTGAAGCTTGCAGAAGAAATAAAGCCTTGCAATCACTTTTATTTTAGACTTCTGACCTCCAATACTGTAAGAGAATAAATTTGTGTTGGTTTAAGCCACTAAATTTGTACTAACTTGTTAATAGCAGCAATGGGAAACTAATACAATCTTACAGATATTGGCATCTTACTTTCAGACCATTTCAGCTTTAACTCCATTTGGACTATTATTGTAGTCTTCTACCCACTCTCTCTGCTTCTACTCTCCATCTCTCCCTTCTATGAAATGATGTCACATTTATTTTTTTTTCAGGCCCTGGACTGTTCATGTCATTCCTCTAAACCAAAACTCTCAAGGGTCCCTAGTACCTTTTATAAAAACATCCATACCTAATATCTTGGCATTTAAGAATCTTACCCCAACATGGATTTCCAACTTTCTGGGTTTCTCTGCAGCATTAACTTTTCACCCAGGCAAATTAATTTAGTCACAGTCTCTGGGGCTTTCCTCCTGCATTTTGGAATGTCAGTTTTAAAGGTCCAGACCGTGTTCCCACTCTTCATATCCTAGCCCATAGTGATTTTTCTCTCCACTGAACAACTACAGTCTTTACTGATTGTTCTCTGAAACTCTCTTTCTGTTTTTAGGGCTCAGGCCTGAAGTAAAGGGCCCCCAAAATTCACAAACAGCTTAATGTCTGAGAATTGAAACATGGACAAATCCCAGTGAATGGGATAACCACTGAAGATACATACATTGTAAATATGTACAAATCTGGGATGCAGGTTTAGAAAACACTCAAGTCAATTAGAGTGTGTAAAACAGAATTCAGGATGACGAAAACTAATAAAGAAAAAATGTCTCAGACAACATGCTATAATGCTATAATGGTTAGGTCATTATGTTTTCCAGGTTCAAAACCTACATCTATCACTGGGCAGTTTTATTTCCATAACTGAGATCAATGTTGATTAAAATCACTGTTCTTGCTCATGATGTTATCATAAGCAAATCTTGTGATTATAGTATTTAGTTTCACACATAGACCTTCCCTACCAAGAGAGAATCTACCAGCATGAACTGTGGTTTCCATTGTAAATTTCTAAATTGGCATTTGGGTTCACACATCACCCTCTTGTGAATTTGGTCATTAAGTCAATTACTTAGGCTAAGTCCGAAATCACACAAATAAAATGAAGGAGCTGAAGCAATTTGCTGCATTGCTCTGGCCAATGAAAATAACTTTGCACTATCTGCATCTGAATTATTTAGATAGGTTGTCTGTAATGATCAAATCCACCAGATTATTGCTCAACTTTTCACTGTAATTTGCATAGATAGCCTCCTTGTGCACCTGGCATTGTCCCTGAAAGTGCTGGGCAGCTGCTCCATTGAAAACAATAACAGCTGTGAAGCTTAAATCATTTCATGTTATAGTAAGATGACAACAACATGATATGCAAGCAGCAGACGGGAAATTCCTTCTGGACACTGCTTGTTGAAAAGGCAGAACAGCAAAGAACATGCAACACAGTTGTGTGCTTTAACTCTGCAGATAAAAGCCAGTGACAATCTCAGAAAAACTTAGTGATTCACAGTTTCACAGAGATGCCAAGAGGATGTTATCTATCTTAGCACATACCTTAAATCTCTTAAATCTCATGCTTAAATGAAACTAGAGAGAACTAAGAAGCACTTCTTGGCCTGATTCATAATTCCCTTCTTATTATGGTACTGAGTCATATTAATTAATATGGCTATGAACACCTTTTGATGAAATCCCTCTATATTCTTTTTACTCAAATTCTCTCTTTGGTAAATGATTATAGAACTATATATTCCCAAACGCCAATACCTGTATGTAACAAAAGAAAAAAAGAAAGAAAAGAACAAGAAATATCCCATGCTTATTTGCATCATTTCTCACTTCACTATCGTAGTATGCCACAAAGCAAATAGCACAAGCCATTAAATGAACTCAAACTCATACAAACTCAGTCTTCAGAAAGGTGACTCAATTCAGAAACCTACGGTTTACCAGAAATTCAGAGGCAGTAGAGATTGCACAAATTCAACAAGCTCTCAAGCTGACCTTTAAATGATTTTGATGAAGAAAAGGGCAGCTCACTTGAGTTAGGAGAAAGAAGTGTTCACCTAAGTGAGAATATCTGGCAGGCACTGAGCTGGGCCATCTGCCCCAAGTGAATCTCAAGGCACCTGTCTGAAGGCCTGTCCTTCTGCTGTTTTTGAATGTGAAAGCAAAAGACTTCTGTTAAAATCCAAATATCCCAGTGAGGGCACTACCTCCGTATATATCACCAGCATCCTTTGAAAATCCAATCTTTAATGCTCACTAATCAAGTATAAGTTATTTCCTTGCTTAAAAATCACCAATGGATTCCCCACTGTCTCTAGCATGGAATCCTAACACTTCCTGACAAGGTCTTTGATACTTTGACCTTGACATACCTTTTCTTCTTTCTCATTTTGTAAGCTTTGCTTAATGAAGCC
This sequence comes from Prionailurus viverrinus, assembly GCF_022837055.1. NCBI lineage: Eukaryota > Metazoa > Chordata > Mammalia > Carnivora > Felidae > Prionailurus > Prionailurus viverrinus. Next base: position 74,429,435 of record NC_062565.1, read on the forward strand.
TTTCCAATTATAAAAGTAACATGTGGTTATTATAAACAAATTTAAAAATACAAAGAAATATAAATATTAAAATAAAAATTAAAACCAGAACTAGCCACTATTATTCATATTTAATTTTATTTCCTGACAATTGCCTTTTGGTGTGTGGTTATACATCCTTTCTCTTTCTGCTCTTGTTCTTATTTCTATATCAGGCCTTTAAGCACTTTCATGACTATTTTTAGCCCTACTACCTAGGAATTCATTAGAAAAAGACCATAATGAAACCATTTTAGTCTAGAAGCTATTAAAGAGAGCTACAGAAAGATAATACTTTTTATGCTAGCCAACATTCCTGATTATGTTTTCTTCTTTTCTTCCTTGGGATTTGGATGTTAGAGAAAAACCCAGGGAAAAAGGCAAATTTTTGACTTTTGAGCTTAAAACCCCTAATCTTTGAGGACCTCATGACATAAGCTTATACCATAAAGTGTAGATCTAGAGGTTTAGTAGGGCAACCAACTTTCTCTGGTTTGTCCAGGAATATCCTGGCTTAAAAAAAAATGAGTCTAATGTCCTGAGAACATCCTCAGTTCCAGGAATGTCAGAACAGCTAGTCATTGTAGCAGGAACCAGCTTTTCTTGCTGCATGTTGAGCTAAATATTCTATAGACTTGGAAAGCAAGAGTACCTGAGGCAGAGCCATGTGCCTTGCCAGCAGTCAAACCCTGGAAGGACTCATTAGGTTAGGGAATTTGAGAGGAGAAAACCTGTCTTATCTTCTTTCCTTACTAGTTTCCAGAAAGCAGCCAGTAGGTCAAGATACAGAAAGGAAAAATTCTGATTATCTGCATTTTCTCTCCTGAGAAACAGGAAATGAGAAAGTTAGGAAGTATGAGAAGAGTAGAGGAAATGATGGCTAAAGGAAATGTGAAAGGGCACTGACCAGGGACAGTAACTACAGCAATGCTGGTGGCCCTCCTGAAGGCAGAAGCCTAGGCCAGTCAACACAACAATATCACTGCCTCCAACTATATCCAACAGCCTCACTCAGGGGCTAATGAGAGGGCCCCTGAAATGATTGGCCACAGTTTCTCCAGAGAGTATTTGAAAAAACACTGATCTAGTTGAAACCCCTCATTTTATAGATGAAGAAACAGAGTCCCAGAGGAATAAAAACTTACTCAAGATCATTCACTTAGTAGTAGAGGCAGAACCAAAAACCAAGATTTTATACTGATCATGGTTATAAATTGTTTGAAATGATATAACTATTATAGGACCTATTTTATGGGTAGAAATAGAAATATCTCCAAAGTACCAAGAATAGTATCAGGTCTTGAAATTTTACCCTACTTGTGAACTAACAAATGAGCCTTGGATGCTGACAAAAGGCATGAGACTGCTGGGTCAGAAACAAAAGACTCTATTACTCACAGCAAAAGCAGTGGTGAGCTTCATGGTTACTTGCTTCAGGTCCCCATGCTCCCAAGTTCCATGAGGGCAACACAAAGTGCTCATGATTGATGCCTACAAACAAAATGGGTTGCATTTAGAAGAAAGAAATGCTAAGCTTGGAGATTCACTACTTTTGTAGTAAGCCAAAGTAAGCCAGCCTTGTTTTGGGGGAAGACAGTACCTCATATCTCAAAATTGCTTGCTGCAAACACAACTCTGATAAATAGTCTGTTAAAGAGTGGTGAAAGCCTTGCATTCTTGGTATGTGCAGGGAGGAATGTGCATGGAAGCTCAGGGCCAATGGAAAATTATTTCTCCCAATAACTATCATTTAAACTAAATGGAGAAGCAAACCTATGTAGTTATATGGCATAATACAGCCCATTAGTTTTCCCATTCTTCCAAAGATTGAGATTTTACTGACCACATTAAAGGAAATAAATGCTTTCCAAATATTGTGGTACTTTCTAAATACTTTATGCGTTTCTATAACAAACTATTCCACATATCAGTGTTATAATATGGCTGTTTAACAAGGGTGATATTCCAAATATTTAATATGGCACCAATTAATCAGAACAGAAACTGACTTTACATAACAATTATACTTCCTGATTGTGCTAGCTACTAAGTTCTACTAAGACTAAACTCATGTTTAACCTAGAATACAGAAAGTTGAACACCAAGAATTTATTGGAGTATATAAAAAATGTACAGCATTCGCTTAGGGAGAAGGCAGACATGTGAATGCATGTTAGTGATCACGGTCCTAGCCTGTTTGATCTAATTCAATTGCAAGTAAATCCAGAAAATAACTTTATGGCTGAGAAAAAAAAAACCTTATTTTCCCGACTTTCTATTGAATATGAGGAAACCTGTTTGCATAGAAATTAGCTTGTTTGGACGGCCAGGGTAAAGTATGGCTTCAGCTAAAAGGAAATTTCTAGGGAGCAGCTGTTTGAGAAAGGTCAAAGCATTCTTTTAATTAACAAAAAGGTAGAATAATTTTGGGAGATGTTTTTATAGTCTTGAGGAAGTATTATGAGTGACTAAACCTCTGGGGATAACACAGTGGCACTTAAATGCTTCTTTTACATATTGTCAGTGGAATCTATCTGGTTAGTCTCTCCAGGAGGTAAGATATAATTGACAGTGTGAAAAATTTCCCCCCAAAATTCTGTTATTTTTGCTCTCATTTGGAAATGCAAAGGCCCACGCATGGCTCATAGCCACTCAATCAGCCACTTACAAATCCAGAAACATCTCAAGGAGAAAGTTCTTACTTACTTTCCTCTAATCTCCTCAAAGAGAATTATTTTACCATTTGTTTCTTTTTTTAAGTTTTTGTTTTAATTCCACTTACACAAAACATACTACCATTTATTTCCTTGGAGTGACAGCAACTACATCTTGCTTCATGGCTCTAGAACATCCCAATAAGAAAGGCACAAATGACCTTGTCTGGTAAGCAGAAAAACCAATGTACCAAAATGAAGTGCTTTCAGATGCGCTGAGTACCAGTTGTATGGTAGAATGATAACTGAACAGTGATCTGTAGGGATATGTTCATTCAAATTATCTGGACAATTATCTTATGTTTTTACTGCAAAGATATGGAGCCTCTGAGTCAATAGAGAGAGCTAGGAAAAAAATCAAAGTGTGCCTCAAGTCTTCATTATACAATTGCCACCAGCCCATCACCTATCCTAAAATACAGAGTAGCACATTTACTAAGTGATGGGCACCATGTGAAGCATCTTCATATGTTGTATCATTTTATCTCCACAATAACCCTATAGGGTGGCTTATTATTTCTGTTCTGTTGATAACAGAAACAAAATAACAAATCATACTTTATGAACTCTTCAGAATTCCATAATCATAAAGCTGAAAGGGAACTATTTTAATTTCAGTATGCATATTTGGGCTTCACTATCTAAAATTGATTTTATTTTAAACTATATATTGCAACATAGGGATGGAAGAAGGGAAGCTGTAATCTTTGTAGTATTTATAAGTTCCAAAGATTCTAACTAGCCCTGTTAAACTTCCAAGAATGCCAATATATCTGTTTCTTGTGACTTTCATAACAATTATCAAAAACGTGGGGGACTAAAACAGAAATTCATTCTGACACAGTTTAGAAGGCCATAAATATGAAATTAAGGTGTCAGCAGGACTGCACTTCTTCTAAAGGCTCTAGGAGAGAATCTTTTCTTGCCTCTTCCAGGAAGCTATGGTGGCTCCAGGTGCTCCTTGACTCCTGGTTGCATCACTCCCATCTCTGCTGCCATCTTCACATGGCCTCCTCCTCTGTGTCTGTGTCATTTCTTCTGTCTCTTATAAGGATTCTTTTCACTGGATTTAGGAACCATCCAGATAATCCAGGATGATCTCATCTCAAGATCCTCAACTTAATTATATCTGTAAACACTCTCTCCTCCAAATAGGGTCACATTCATAGGTCTTGGGCGTTAAGACATGGACATACATTTGGATGTCCACCATTTGCCCACTATAGGTGGGGTTAGACAAGATAATTTAAGTCTCCCTTTCTTGTATGATAGTATTTACAAATAACAAATAACAGGCAATCTGAAAATACAAGTCATGTAAACAAAAACTCCATGAAGACAAAGGTTTAGTGGGTTTTTTTTTTCTCTCTGCTGTATTCTAAGTGCCTGGCACATACTAGATGCTCAATAAATATTTGTTGAATGAAGGAGCTCATGGGTCGTATATGAATGTCAGGGCCAGAGGAAAGTTTTAGAAGAAGTAGTATTTGAGTTAGCTTTCATTGATGAGTTGCCTGTTGCTTCTGACTATAGCTATGAAGCAACCTAGGAATTCAATTCTCAGCATCCAGACTGAGAAAATAACTAGGAACACCTGGATAGGCAAGAAAAAAAAAGTTTCACTTGGCTGTAAAGTTTGTCCCTAAGAGATAAAGCCAGAAGTCAAAATTATAATGCCTAAAGAGTCATGGCAGAAATCAGAATTGTGATCCACTCCTGCAGACAGTTTTTAGTATGATTCTCTCACGTGAAGATACCTAGATAAGTTAGGTGTGATTTCATGTGTGAGTTGAGTTTTGCACATTAAGACCCCAATCAGAGATAGTGACATTCTTCTAGAGCAGGAGCTATCAAGAATTAGGAAGCATCAGGGGTGCCTGGGTGGCGCAGTCGGTTGAGCGTCTGACTTCAGCCAGGTCACGATCTCGCGGTCCGTGAGTTCGAGCCCCGCGTCGGGCTCTGGGCTGATGGCTCCGAGCCTGGAGCCTGTTTCCGATTCTGTGTCTCCCTCTCTCTCTGCCCCTCCCCCGTTCATGCTCTGTCTCTCTCTGTCCCAAAAATAAATAAACGTTGAAAAAAAAATTAAAAAAAGAATTAGGAAGCATCAGGATCCTAGTCAAGAGGACTGGAGCCCAGCGCTAAGATGCATTCCTAACATGGAACAGCTACAGTGTCATAAAAAAACTTACACAGAATCCCAATTTTGCATACTGGAGAAATATGGTAAGAGTTGAGAGAAGGCTGTGGCTTAGTAGGCCTGCATACCTGTAAATTAAGGTATGACACATATACCACTAGGATGGGAAGTGTATCCTTTTATGGACTGCCCTGGCCAGGATCTTAGCTTAGCAAATGATGGAACTGAGCCATCAGAAAAAAATTCTCCATGTCAGCAGCTAGGCTGGACAGGGGAAAAACACCTTCAACAGATGAAAATATGGAGTGAAGTGCACTGCAGCCAAAGAAAACACATGATAGAATATATAAAACCAGGAAAAGACAAAACTTGTTTGAAAAATGATAGATGATACATGGACACTAGTTTGGGAAACAAAGCTGTAATGTTCTATAGAAGCCAGTTGTGGATAAGGAAATGAAAACCACTATAGTTTTTAAATCTCATTTAATTTTACAGAAACCTTTCAAGTTTTCCTCAAAGAATAAGAAGCTAAAGCTTATCTGGGTTAAATAACTTGCTCAGGTTTAATCACTGGAGCAGACAGGATTCTAATCCAGGATTGTCTTGACTTCAAATAATAGGCAGTTTCCATGGGATATAAGACTAGATCTGTGTTTCCCCTTCAGAATGTGAAAGAGACCCTCCAGAAATTCTTAATACAATTAACATGTATGTGTTATGAAGAAGAGGAAAGGACACCAGAGATAGGTATATCTGTTATGAGATTATTGCAATGATCCAGGTATAAGAAGACAAGTCCTATACTAAAATGAAAACAATGAGAGTAACAAAACATGCTATGTTGGCTGAAGTCAATACTCTATCTGTCCCAGAAATCCAAGTGATATATTTAAGCACGCAGGTTTTAAATTTTTAAAAGTATTTATTTAATGGTTTTAGGAGATGAGATAAAAGAAAAGAGGAGCCATTTAAAAGGACCCAAGATTTAAGCCTCATTCCTGTTTTGGAAAATCATTTTCTTTTTTCTATTAATAAACATAGGAAGATTTTTAAAATATCAGAGAATTCAACATTTAACTTCAAATTGATGAGGGTCATTTATTAAGTAATTGTTTTGCTTCCCCAAATGGTATGATGATTTATGAATGATATAAAGACAGTAAAACTCTCAAATGAAAGGTGCTATATCAATTGAACATACTTACAGTGTCTTTTTTTTTTTAAATAAAGCATAGCAGTGAGGTACTTTGTAATTCATAAATGTAGATTATAATTTAGGAGTTGAAATCTGTTTTTATAACTTCATCTTTCTAATGTCATTTGTAGAGATGGATAAAAATAGCCGTTCATGAGCAACTCATAGTTGATTTCACAAATTTCTTAATCATTAAAATATAAAATTATTACAAAACCAGGAATATGAATATTAACCACCATCTCCAGACTCCAAAAGGAAATCCCACTGAGTGAAGCATAACTGTGGACCTGATCCAGGAGAGCAAAGCCCAATAGGAAGGAAAAAAATGATGGTTGGGAATAAGGGTTTTGGAGTCAGACTGCCTTCAGTTTTAATCTCAGCTCTGCTACGTTTTAGCAGTGTGTCCTCAGCTATTTCCCTGCTTTATAATCCCTCATCTCTAAATTGAAGATAGTTATTCCTATCTTAGAGGATTGCATTAAGCATTAAATGCCATAATACATTTATAGTGTTCAGTTAAGTGCCATGCTCATTTTAAGAGATTAATAATGGAGCTATTATGGTTGGTGAGATTTTTTTCCTTTTTCTTCCATTGTATCAGTGTCCTTGGAGATGCAGAATATTTGTAAAAGCTAGAAGTCACACTCTTACTGGGATACCTGTTTTTAAAGGCAATCAATGAAACATCCTTCATCCCATGCATCAGTAACTTTCTTTCTTCATCTGTTTTATAGACTACAACTCTAAGTAATTCAGTGTATCTGAGAGCAAAAATTAGATGAAGGGTTTTGCACCTAGGCTATGATGGCCATAGGAAGAAGGAGTAGAAAAGGCAGGAAGAGCCATGGGAATGATAGATTCTGGTGGGGAACAAGGGAAAAACTACAGATGGGTTCAAATTATAAAGAGTAATTTCTCTGTACATATCACAGAATCAGGCAAAAGAAACAGAAACAAATTCTTTTCCAGCCCAGCAGATACACAGTAGGTAAATAACTAGTAGCTGTGCAAATTACAAACTTTCTAAGAGCCAAAAAGATTCCACCAAAAAGATTCCATTCATCCCAGGTGAATGGTGAGGGGAGCCACGGGAATCCTACCCTGGTGTTGGAATACAAATACTAGGCCAGGTTGGCATCTCCTCACTCAAAGATAAGAAACCAGAAAATAAACAAGTTGAAGCCCAAAAGAGAATCTCCAAGACAAGAAAAAAAGAAATACTACCCAATTAAAAAATGAGCAAAAGATCTGAAGAGACATCTCACCAAAGAAGATATACAGATGGCAAATAAGCACATGAAAAGATGTTCAACATCATGTCATTAGGGAAATGAAAACTAAAAGAACAGTGAAGTACCACCACATAGCTCTGAGAATGGCTGAAATTAACAATACCAATTGCTGGTGAGGATTAAGCAACAGGGACACTCACTCATTGCTGGTGGCAATTCAAAATGTTACAGCAGTTTCTTACAAAGATAAACATAATCTTATCATACAATACAGTAGTCACACTCCTAGGTGTCCTAGGTAATCACATTCCCATTTTATTTAAACACTTAATGTCCACACAAAAACCTGTATGTAAATGATTATAGCAGCTTTGTTCAAACTGCCAAAAACTAGATGCAACCAAGAAAGATGTCCTCCAATAGGGGAGTGGATAAACAAACTGGTATAATTATTCAGGGATAAAGTATGGAATATTATTCAATGATAAAATAAATGAGACACTGAGCCATGTAAAGACACACGAGCACATTTTAAGTGCATATTGCTAGGTGGAAAAACATTCTGAAAAGGCTACACACTGTATGATTCCATTATATGACATTAAACTATAAAAGCAGCAAATAAATCAGTGGTTACTTGTTCAAATCAGTTCAGTGGCTTGACCAAGAGGGTAACAGGTAAAGCAGAGGGGATTTTTTTTAAGTGATGGTAGAACTATTCTGTATGATACTGTAATGGTGAATACATGACATCATACACTTGTCAAAACCCATAAAATTTTACAGTACAAAGAGTGAACCTTAATATATACAATCAAAAAATCATTTAGAGTATTGGAGAATCCCATAATGAAATGCAGACTACAACAAAAACATATAACTATATTACAAATATATGAAACAACCTCACTAAAGGGAATGAGGGAAAATATGCTGACCTAAGTAACTTTGAAAATGAATGGATTCTATAAGACTAAAGGCATAAGGCACTGCCCATAAGCACTATACTCTAGTTGATAAAATTGTATCACATTAAAGTTCTGGTGAACAATTCTTGAATCACTATACATGTATACTGGAATTGAATAGTTAAGTAAACAGATTAAGTAAATTAAGTAAAAGCAGATGGTAAAAGCCAGGTACCTAACTTTTGGAGTAGGAGATTATAGACACGCAAAGAGAGAAGTCTAGAATGATGCCCAATGTAATGGATTACAGTTGAAGTCATTGGTATGGATTTATGTCTAGTTTAATATATGGATATGTATAAATAGATAAATATATAAATATAGATATGTTTATGGATTAGCATGCACACGTTTCTTTGTTCCATCACCTGAGAAGGCCTAGAAGCACTGACATCTCAGTAACAATAAGCACATCTTGTCCCAGATTTTGTTTTCTATTACCATTCTCTTAAGAACTATACAGAAGAAGGGCACTTGGGTTGCTCAGTCAGTTAAGCATCCATCCAACTCTTGGTTTCAGCTCAGATTGTGATCTCATGGTTCGCATTGAGCCCCAAGTAGGGCTCTGTGCTGACAGTGCAGAGCCTGTTTGGAACTTTCTCTCTCTCTCTGCCCCTCTTCTGCTCACTCTCTCTCTCAAAATAAATAAATAACCTCAAAAAAGAAAAATAAATATACAAAATAACTTGGAGTATTCTGTGGCACTAGAAAGTAAAAAGTGCTCAAGAAAAAAACCACCCCACAATGACGAGGTATGTCAAGAAAACCCCCACATGAGCCAAGTGAAAGAGCTCCAATGATGAAACAAATTTTACAACAAAATAAAGTATTATTAAATCATAGCCTAAAGCATAAAAGAAAGTCATGAGTACACACTGATTTAAATTGATGGAATGAATGAATGAATGGAGGAGAAAAGACAAGTCTCCCATGCAGAAATATTCCAAATAATCTATGTAGATATCCTTCCCTCAAGAAGGGGCAGCATAACTTGCCACTTAAGATAGTGACTTCCTTCTGAAGAGTATCATATGGAAAGGAAGAAAAAGGGAGAGAAAAAGGGAATACAGTGGACAAATCTGACAAATATTACCTCAGCCAGGTGATCAAGATTAATATCAACAGTAATAAAACATGTATATACCCTTGATACATTATGATCAGAATGGCACTTCTTCTTCAAAACCGATAACCCCAGTCTAATCATAAGAAAAACATCAGACAAATCTCAACTGAGGAAGATTTTACAAACTATCTAACCAGAAGTCTTCAAATATGTCAAGGTCGTCAAAAACAAGGAAAATCCAAGAAACTGGCACAGCCAACAGGATTCTAAGGAGACATGATGACTAAATGTAATGTGGTATCCTAGATAGGATTGTATCTTAAGTATTTAGCCTCCACATACATCTCTAATTTTGGGAGTTAAACAGAGTTCAGGGAATATTCCGTGGCTCACAAAACACCCAACCGTTGTACTTCAGGCTATGTAGGCTGCTAACTATAAGAATCTTGAACTCTGGACTCTTTGCCTCAGATCTGAAGAGACCAATTTCATCTCTTGGCATCCCCTTGTGCCCACCATGCACAGTCACGTGTGTACACACACACACACACACACACACACACACACACACACACACACCCTGGTCCAGTGTTTACTGCAATTATCAGTTCTGTGTTTAGTTTTCAGTGCAGAGTTTGGAATGTTTTCTAATCTCATTAAAGACAAGTTTGCTATGTCTCATCTTCCTCTTTTTTTAAGTTGGATTTTACATGGAGAAAAGGACAGGAAGATCTTTATTCCAACATCTTTAACCAGAAAGTCCAATATTACCTTACTTTCAAAGAAAAGTAAGCACTAAAAAGAAAAGTTGACTGCAATGCTCAGCACTCTTTCCCTTTTTTTTTCCAGTGCCTTGTATTAGTTTTACATTTTAAGACCAAGTAGACTGCAATGGCATTTTGTGGTTTCTTTTGAACTTTAAGACAGTCAAAACAATAATGTCCTATATAATATATAATTATATATATATCCCATATAATAATATATATTAAAATGTCCTATTTTAATATAACAGCAACTGCTGAAACAAAAGATAACATCATTCTCTGTTTCCTATAAAATTCTGTCAAGCTCTTGGTCAGCAGCAAGGAGTTCTAATAGATTAACATGCAATTTCTTCAAGATTCCACCTATACTTTGTGATAAAATTCCCATACTTAAGTGTTTGTGTTACCCAAAATAGTACTTTTCCATTATGTTATTTATACCTACTATGTGTGTTTTGAGGTTTTGAGCCTCAAAAACCAGTTGAATTTGACTTTTGAAATTTTGTTGAAAATAGCACTTAAGATTTGATATTGCCATCAAATTTCCACCCAAATTCTCTTTTGTTATACCATTTCTTTTCTTCCCCATGTATCCACTTGTTGCACATTAAATGAGAAGTCTCAAAAAAAATGGGCTACAAACATACTGTGAGTTAGTGATTTACATTTATAGCAGTTATCTGCTAAAGATGCTTTGGAAAATGAAAACAGTAATCAAGATCCTTTTTTAAAGACAACCATACAGGCATGAGGCTCAAATATCTCAACCCTCTGTAAGAAAGATTTCACTGAAAAGATATGAGACTTTCTTATAACGTTCCACTTATTCCCAAACCTTCTATCCCCTTAAATAAGTAAAGATAGTTCCAAGTTAGCCTTCTTCACAATGTTTGAGCAGCTAACAATGCTTGTCAGAGCAGTGTTGGAAGCATGAACCTCCTGGAGCTAAGGGGAACATGTGTTCAGTGTACATCATGCGAGTCTGCACACTCTCCTTGGGGAGAGTACAGAATGTTATCCAGGCCCTGCCCTCTGTCCTCTGCCCTCAGGCATCTGTGCCCGTGCCCAGGAGCTTTCAGTTCAGCACAGCAGACTTTACTAGTTCCATCATCTTGGTCTTTGTGTTCCTCCTCCTTCTTTTCTTTCATTGGAATTTTACCTATTTTAAATACTTTCAACGTTAGAGGGAATATTGTTATAGCAGCGTTTATCTCAAAGATCACCATTGCATCTAAGTTCAATCATAGTACCTATGGTTAAGTGGTCAAGAAGACTCCAGGATCTGGAGCCAGGTGAGGAGTTCAAGCCCCAGAGCCACCTCTTCCCAACCAGCACCTGCAGGGGAGCCTCTCAACCTGTGTGGCTTGCTTTCCTCTTGCTTCAGGGGAGGAAGAAAATAATTGCACTGACCTCACAGAGTGAAAGGATTACGTGAATTAATGTGAAGTCCCTGGTAGCTGGTAACCTTCTAAAATAAGCTGGCTATTTCAGTTCTAATTATTTCACGTTTCTTCCCCACTGTCATAACTTTTAATTTTTAAGCTTCCTGATTTTACCATTTTATCTTCTATAAGATCAAGTTTTAATTTTTCTTATTATTTTTATGCCTTGGTAATCTTTCATTCAACCCTTTCAGAGTTTTAGGGTTTTTTTAAGTTCCTTTTGCTCATTTTTTAAATTGCATCATGGTGGTTAATTTTAACTTTTTTATGGCTGTATTTGTTTTATTCCTGAGCCTTTATCCATTTTTTTCCTTTTATATTTTGTCTCTCTTTTTACTGAACCCTTTTAATTTCTAAGCTTCGAGGGTTTTTTCCTCACTTGTTTTTATTTTAACTGTATTTTGTTTAATCATTTTTATTTCAATGCTTTAAATGTCCTTTATTTGTCCTTCTTTTATTCTTTCTCTTTTTTATACTTTAATGTCAGTTTCTAGTCTCAACATTTTGCTTCTGTTAGTTAACCTATCCCTAATGTCCTCATTATCTTGATGTTGGTTCTTTGACTCCCTTCAGTGCTCATTTCTTACAGGCCCAGGAACGTGGGAACAGAGGAATTATGAAGTAATAAGTAAATGGTTACTTATTTTCTTCCAGTCATCTCAACTGTCTCTCAGGCTCCCATTAATGGAGCCCATATTTCCTTCAATGTTGTTTAAAACACACACACTTGTGCACTCGCGCGTGCGCGTGCGCACACACACACACACACACACACACACACACACTGGGTAATTTGAGGGACTCACATGCCAAAAATCTTCCCTAGCTCCATAAAAAAAATTATTGGAGCAGTACACTTAGATTGCTAGAATAATGCTGTTTCATTTTTTAATTACCTCTTACTATAAAGATAATAGATATTCAAAAGAAAATTGAAAAATTCATGAATGTATTTTAAAAAGGCCCTAAAAAAACTAAAAAATTATCTACAGTCCCAGTAGCCAGAGATTACTACCTTTATACTTCAATGCATTTCCTTCCTTTCAGACATCTTGAGAAAAAAACATATATTTTTCCTATAAAATTAAAGTTATACTATATGTAGTGATATAGTCTGCATTTTCTACTTAACATATAATGATTATTTTGCCTTATAAATCTTCCAAAAATCATCTTTAATGGCTCTCTATATGCCACCAAATAGATCTACCATGTTTAAGCATGCTTAAAATTGGTATTACTTCTTTTCATGCATAATCCAGGCTTCCTGTGGGAAGTTAAGTGTTCTTAGTCCATTGTCTATCACATGTACAATAAGAGGGGAAGTAGACTAGATGTAATCTTTAGAGAAAGATCATAGCCTATTTCTAGTAAGTTAAAAACTAGATGATGTTGGATATCTAGAGTAGGAGTCATAAACTCAAGTGGCCATGAGGAACCAACAGGTGACATAAATATATGGCCTGGTCTGGGCCAGAATAGGGAGTAATAAAGGACTGCAGTAAATGAGAAATCACAGGCTCCTCTAAAAAGAATAGTCCTACCCAGCTCGAGACAATTGTTACTGCATCTGAAAACAGGCCCCACTCTTCATTTTTTTCAAGAGAAGCCAGAAATCCAAATTTTTTAATGTACTGTCTAATTCTGAAGAAATGACAACTAATAGAAGGTTTTTAGAAACAGTGTTCAGGCCAACACAATGCAAACAACACCAAACTGGGAGCTAGGCTCAGCCCATGGGTCACATGTCTAGGTCTCTATACTAGGTTTATCACGGAAGGAGCCAAATTAAAAATTGGAAAACTGGATACTTTCTGAATCATAAAATTTGATGGAGGTTCACTACACCCTGATCATTTTAGTCTCATCCACCAATGTGTTTCAACTAAACATGTACAAAGGGTGGTTTCCAACCCCCGTTGAATAGACCCAGGAACACATCCATGCATAGGTATTCATGCAGGAGGCCAGAAGCACTTGTGAGTCTGTGGTCCCCTCCTGTCTTGTGAAAAAAAGTTTCTATTAAGGGTAGGGTAGGCTGAGGAAGAGTCTTCTTTCCCTTGGCTCTACTATCAGTGCAAGCTACTACTTCTGGCATAGGTGAGGAGCAAGGGACTGACGGCTTCCACAGAGGTCTGATATGACTGAACAACTCCCTAGATTGAACGGGAAGAGTTTCAGAGGAATCACAGGATATAGCAGAAATGCTATTAACCAAGGCTGAGATTCCTACATACCTCCTCCATCTCTGATTGGCAAGGCTTTAGAACTATGTCAAATTTCCAGTATTTCAGAAAGGTAAGAGGATGATTTGGGGCTTAGATTAGACAAGGTCCAGGTGAAGTAAAAGTAGTTTACAGAGATTTTTTTCAAGAACAGCTGTTTTTTTTTTCCAAGTGCTGTTTATTCAGTTCTAGGAGCATGGCAAACTCAGACTTGGTTGGAACAGCTGGTCAGCATTTATTTACTCAAGTTTCCATCAAGTCCTTAATATATCCAGACTTTTTACTAGGCATGGAAATTCAACTGTGAACATAATAGACATGATCTCTTAAAATATGGGGATTAGGTTAACAGATAAGTAAACAGGTAATTATAATGTGGAATAATGCTATAATAGGGAAAGTGCATGATGTAATTAAAATACATAGAAAAATACCCAACCCAAAATGAAATGTCTGGGAAAGATAAGATAAAAGAATTGTAGAATAATTTAGGGTTGTGTATGTTTGGAGAGTGGGAGTATGAAACTGTTCTTTACAAAGGGAAATGCACATGAAAATACAAAGACACCAAAGAGAGCCTAAAGCCTTAGAAGAGTAAAGGAAGCTTACTATGGCTGGAGTATTGAGTTCCAAGAATCAAGCTATGAGAGATGAAATATCCAAAGAGATCTAACATAGTTGGTGCACTTAAAAGGAATCTTGGTAGAATCTTGGTAGTAGCTATGGATTTAAGTGATTTCTCAATCATAAGCATTCTTTGACTAGTGGATTGAGGTGTTGCAGGGAAGCAAGACTCTATTGCAGAAAAGGGAAGGGATAGAGCTTGGTAGGATATCAAGAACCTCCCAAGTGGGCTTGGGCTGGGGATGGTGAAGAATTGGGTGTTATTCAAGGATCAAGGCAAAAGTTCTGTCACACAAATCAGTCAGAACAGCTACCTAGGGTTCAGTGCAGGTACAGGCCTATAGCAACAGGACTAACTCCCAAACCCACTAGGTATGAACATGACTGCATTATTAGGATTTGGTTCATGGTTGGAGCTGTCTGGGAAAGACAGAGCTTGGGTTGAAAGATAAGAATTAGTGATTTATCCTGTAGGGAAGAGACAGGAATTAACAAGTGAGAAGTGTCCTCCTCACTGAGGCCTCAGTTGAACTTGTTTTTAAAACATTTTTAATAAAAATTAAACAGTTTCAGGTTCCAGAAGGAGGTCTCCTTGAAATCAGTTATACTTTCAGAAAGTCCATATACACTATATAAATGATATTTCAGAAATTCTATTATGGAAAATATTAGTTCAGTTGAAACATTATAGTGTATAAAATCTCCATTTGGTAATAAATTTTAAATAAACAAACAAAAAAGGCACACATGAAACCAACAAATAATTTCAGGCCTCACTTCTTCATGATGAAAGAAAAGATTTTTCAATGCTTCCACTATATATTCACTAATTAGAAACATATTTATAGCCGAGAATCGAAGTGAGTTTATACTATACAGATGGTATAAGCCCAATAGCATGAATTCATGCTACAAAAATAAAACTATGCCTTTGTAAACAACCATTAAGCATTAATCTCAAATTCTACAAACTAACTATGCCTTTGTAAACAATCATTAAGCATTAATCTCAAATTCTACAAACTAGTAACACAATGTGGAACTTTTTTATGTAAACCAAGTAAAACAGTGAAATCAGGATTCACCTCTTATCTAAACAGAAATGAAAAAGTGGACTGTGTGTCTGAGACTGTTCTGTTTGGAATGCATGTGCTCATATAGTATTTTTCAAACAGTTATCTGTAAGCGTATACGTGAAGTCATTGTACTTCTCACCCTTAATAAAGGTTTAGTGGAAATATCTAATAGCATTTGTAAAGCATCAAGTCTCATTGCATCCTCACAATGATTCTATGAGGTATTATTTAAAGCTTAGTGGGGTGCCTGTGTGGCTCAGTTGGTTAAGCATCCGACTTCAGCTCAGGTCATGATCTCATGGTTCGTGAACTTGAGCCCCGCATCGGGCTCTGTGCTGACAGCTCAGAGCCTAGAGCCTGCTCTTAAGCTGTGTATCCCTCTCTCTCTGCCCCTTCCCCACTTGTGCTCTCTCTCTCTCTCTCTCAAAAATAAATAAACTTTAAAAAAATCAGCAAATGAAATTCAACAATATATTAAAAATATATATACACCATAATCAAGTGAGATTTATTCCAAGTGTGCAAGTCTCATTCAAAATTTGAAACTAAATTAATGTAATCATCATACTAACCAGCTGAGGAAGAAAACTCACATAACTATATCAGCAAGTAGGTATAGAATGTATTTGACAAAATATAACACCCATTCATGATAAAAGAAAAACTCAGCAAACTAGGATAGAAGGGAATTTTCTCAATTCGATTTTAAAGACCTACAAAAAAAAAACCCTAAAAGAAACATCAGAGTTAATACTAGAATCTTTCCTGCTAATATCAGGAAAGAAGAAATGTCTCCTTCCACCTCTGCTTTTAAACATCATACTGAAAGTCTTAGCTAATGCAATAAGACAAGAAAAGAAAACAAAAGGTATACAGATTAGGAAGGAAGAAATAAAATTGTTTTATTCATAAAGTTTGTCTATGTAGAAAATCTGAAAAGAATCAACAACAAAAATCTGTAACTCATAAATGATTATAGTAAGGTTGCAAGATTAATATACAGAACTCAGTTGCTTTCCTAATACTGACAAATGAACAATTGGAATTTAAAATTAAAAACAAAATACCATTTACATTAGAACTTCAAAAAATGAAATACTTCAGTATAGATCTAACAAAATGGGTATAAGATCAGTATGAGAAAAACTACAAAACTGATGAAAGGAACCAGAGAACTAAATAAATGGAGAGCTTCCCATGTTTATGGAGAGGAAGATTCAATAT
Source organism: Prionailurus viverrinus (assembly GCF_022837055.1). Lineage (NCBI taxonomy): Eukaryota > Metazoa > Chordata > Mammalia > Carnivora > Felidae > Prionailurus > Prionailurus viverrinus. Next base: position 74,446,129 of record NC_062565.1, read on the forward strand.
TGTTAAGACTGTCAGTTCTTCCCAATTTTTTTTCTACATATTCAATACAACCTCAATCAAAATTTTAGCAAATTATTTTGTGGGTATCAACAACCTGATTCTCAAGTTTATACAGAGAGGAAAAAGATCCAGAATAGCCAACACAATATTGAAGAAGACAATACATAAATTGTCCAACATGATGGAGCCAGAGTCATGTCTAGATTTCATAACTCTAAATATATTATTATTGTCAGACTACACATTGTTACATTCTTTTTTCTTTAGTGAATAGGAATTTTGATTCCAGGGAACTGGTTTGTTTCCTGTTCCTCTTCTTTTAAAAGAAAAATCTTCATCCTTAGAATCTATTTTTCAAACATTACACCCAAAATCTCTTCATCAAGCTGTAACTGATGTGTTCATTCAACTTCCAAATATACAGTGTCAGCCATACTTTTGTACTGTGCAGAGACCACTAAACAGAACACCTACCCTTACATTCATTTCTTACATGTTGCAACCAATATACACTACCACCTGGTATTCCTACAAAAGTTTGGCATATAGTAATAAAGAATTAATTCAAGTAGTATAGTTAGTTGTTCCTTCCCAACAAGTAAGATCTGAGGAAAATGGATTGAGTCAGGGCATCAGGTTTGAACTTGCCTTGGCCATAGTATGTGAAAACAAGGCTAGCAGAATCTTAGGTGGAGCTGTGAAACAAAGATAAGCAGAACATTTGATTGGGTCATGCTGTCAAACTAAAGGGGTGTGGAGAGGCAGACTAGACATGTTTGAGCAAAAAAGATGAGGAGATATGAGACAAAAACTGATAGAACTACAAAAAAAACCAACCCACAGATGAATCCACTATTATAGGTGGAGACTCCAAAACCCCTCTATCAGTAATGTAAAGATTTAGCAGGCAGAAAATCAGTAAAGACATAGTGGGATTCAACAGCATCATCAATCAACTAGATCTAATTGACATCTAGAGAATACATCACCTAACAACAGTAGAATACACATTCTTTTCAAGCTCACATGGAGCACTCACCAAGATAGACAACATTCAAAGCTGTAAAATACACTTTAACAAATTTTTAAAAAGAAAAACCATATAGTGTATTTTCTCAGACCACAGTGGAATTAAACTAGAAATTGATTTTTAAAAAATAGCTAGAAAATCCCCAAATACCTGATGATTAAACAACACATTTATAAATAACACATTGGCCAAAGAAGAAATCTCAAGAGAAACTTTAAAGAATATTTTAAAGTAAATGAAAGTGAAAATGTAACTTACTGAAACTTGTGGCATACAGAGAAAGCAGAACTTAAAAGGAGATTTATAGCATTGAATGCATATTTTAAAAAAGAAAGGCGATCTAAAATCAACATTCTAAGCTGCCAACTTTGGAAACAAGTGAAAGAAGAGCATATTAAATCCAAAGTAAGAAGAAATAATAAAAATTAGAGCAGAAATGGGGCACCTGGGTGGCTCAGTGGTTGGGCAACCGACTTCGGCTCAGGTCATGATCTCACAATTCGTGAGTTCAAGCCCCGCATCGGGCTCTGTGCTGACAGCTCGGAGCCTGGAGCCTGCTTCAGATTCTGTGTCTCCCTCTCTCTCTCTGCCTCTCCCCCACTTGCACTCTGTCTGTCTCCCAAAAATGAATAAACATTTAAAAAAATTAAAAAAAAAATTAGAGCAGAAATCAATAAATTGAAACAGAAAATAGAGAAAATTAACAAAACCAAAGCTGGATCTTTGAAAAGATCAATGAAAGTGACAGGACTCTGGCCAGGCTAACTAAAGGGAAAAAAGAGAGAAGATACGAATTTCTAATATCAGATATAAAAGAGAGGACATCACCACAGATTCCATGAACATTAAAAGGATAATAAAGGAATATAATGAACAACACTATGCCCACAAATTTGATAACCTAGATGAACGAGCAAAATCAGAAGACTGATATTACTTAATTTCAAGACTTACCATAAAGCTACAGTAATCAAGACAATGTAGAATTGGTACGGAAAAAAAGACAAAATAAAGCAGTGAAACAAAGAGCCCAGAAACAGACCCACAAAATATAGATATATGATCTTTGACAGAAGAACAAAAGTAATTCAATGGAGTAAGGACTATCTGTTCAACAAATGGTGCTGAACAACTGGACTTCCACATCCAAAACCAAAACCAAACCAAAAATTAGACACAGACCTTACACCCTTCAAAAAATTAACTCAAAGTGGATCATAGATCTAAATGTGAAATGCAAAACTATAAAACTCTTGGGTAACATAGGAGAAAAGGTTGATGATGACAATGACTTTTTAGATAAAATACCAAAGGCATGATTCATGAAAGGAAGAATTAATAAGCTGGACTTCTGTAAAAGTTCTCTTGTGCAAGAGACACTGTCAAGAGAATGAAAAGATAAGCCACAAACTGGGAGAAAGTCATTGCAAAAGACATCTGACAGAAGTCTGTTATCCAAAGTATACAAAGAACTCTTAAAATTCAACAATAAGAAAATGAACAACTTGATTTTTTAAATGGGCTAAAGATATGATCAGATACGTCACCAAAGAAGATATACAGATGTCAATAAGCACATTAAAAGATGCTCATTAGGTAATTATACATCAATATGTAATTGAAAATTAAAGCAATGGTGAGATACCACTATACACCTATAAGAATGGCTAAAGTTCAAAACACTGACAACACCAAATGTTGATGGGGATGTGGAGCAACAGGTACTCTCATGCATTGCAGGTGGGAATGCAAAATGGTAGAGCCACTTGGGAGAACAATCTGGCAGTGTCTTTTAAAACTAAACATGTTCTTACCATATGATCCAGCAATTGTGCTCCTTGGTATTTATCCCAATGAGTTGAAAACTTATGTCCACACAAAAACCTGCATATGAGTGTTTATAGCAGCTTTATTCATAATTGACAAAGCTTGGAAGCAACCAACATATCCTTTAGTAGTTGAATAGATAAACTGTGGTATATCCATATAACAAAATATAATTCAGTACTAAAAAGAAATGAGCTATTCAGCCATGACATGACATGGAGGAAACATAAATGCATATTACTAAGTGAAAGAAGACAATTGGAGAAGTCTACACATACTGTATGATTTCAACTATATGACATTCTGGAAAAAGCAAAACGATGAAGACAGTAAAAAGATCAGTTGTTTTTGCCAGGGAATAGTGGGGAGGCAAGGATAAACAGAGCACAGAGGATCTTTAAGTCAGTAAGCTATTCTGTATGATACTACAATGGTCCATACATGTCATTATACATTTGTCTAGACCCATAGAATGTACAACACCAAGAGTGAATCCTAATATAAACTATGGACTTTGATTTTATAATGTGTTGATGTTGGTTCATGGATTGTTACAAATGTACCACTCTGGTGCTGCATGCTGATGATTGGGAAGGCTGTGTACATGAGGCAGAAAGAGGTACATGGATATTCGGTATAACCTCTGCTCCATTTTGCTGTAAATCTAAAGCTGCTCTAAAAAAATAGTCTATTAAAAGAGAGAGAGAGAGAGAGAGAGGAGAGAGAGAAAGAGATGGGTAAAGTGGTGGGTCCAAGAGGATCCTCTGACACTCAAGACACAGTTACAACTTTAGTGCATAGTCCCTCTGTTATTACTACTTGGAGACGAGTATGGCTAAGGAAACATTGAGGGCACTGACTAGACTCCAAAATTACCTGACATGAAAAGAGTCTCCTTGGGGAGAAGCCAAGATGGCAGAACAGCATGGAAGTTTTCTTTGTGTCTTGTGTCCATGAAATACAACCAGACCAATACTAAACCATCCTGCACACCTAGAAAAATGCTCTAAGGATCAACACAAAAATCTGCACAACCTGAACCACAGAATTCAGCAGGTACACAGCACAGAGAGGTGAACTTGGGGACAGAGCGGCCACGGAGGGCAGAGCGCCACTTTTGCATGTGGAGAGAAGACGGAGACAGGGAAGAGCGGGGGAGAATATGGGGAAAGCACCCCCACCAAAGGCAGCTGGAGAGAAAGTGGAAAATTAGAAACAGCCACAGGGACTGAACTATAAAGGGAGAAAAGAGAAAGGAGAAAGGAGAGGGCTTAAATTCCATTAAAGGTATAAACAGGGGGAATGCAGAGTCTGAAACTCCACAGCTCGATACCTGGCAGTGCTCTGGTGGGAAGGGAAAATCCCCAGGAGCAGAGTGGGGTCTGGGAGGTTCTCAGGCCACAGTGGAAGAAGCAGTTCCAATGCTGGAAGGACATTTAGTAAAGGCTGTGAGGCCACCTGGTCCCAGCAGACCCCAGAGAACAACCACATTTGCTGATGCTGGAACAAGGCTGTTGAGGGTGAAGCCTGGTGCCAGATGTGTGTTGTGATTTTCCATAATTCCTGAAGCGCTGCTGCTACACTATCTCGTGAACTTTTTCTAGGGTGGGCTGGCACTGGCCATAGTCTCTGGGCATCGGCAGCAGCACAGTCCTGCAAATGTTCCTGGGTGTGGCTGGCACCCAGCCATTGCTTGGTGAGACCCTCCACAGACGTGCAGGAAGTGTCAAAACCACAGTCCCTCAGAAGTAAGGGGCCAGGAAAAACAGCCACATCTGAGACAAAACTTGGGAGGGAGGTGCTGCCTGAGGCTTGGTCATGGACTGTGTAGAAGCAGGGGTTGGATGGAAGCCAAAGACAAAGGACGGGTGTGTGATTGCTGATCGGGAAGAACAGAAGTCCGATACTAGAGACTGGGGAGCTGGGTGATGCCATTTTCACCACTCTTGCACATGCGCATATGCACCTAGGAGCGCCACAACAATCCACCCCAGTAAGTTAAGCAGCGCCATCTAGTGGAGAATGGAACTATTACACTAAGCCCTGCCCAACTGGGCCAACCTCGGTCTTCAAGAACACAAGTCTCACTGCCTGCTTAATTTATGGAATATAAAGCATTTCACAGTTTGGTTTATAGGGGAAAACAAAGAAATTTCAGTCGTATCTCAGTCTGTTAGCCAGTCCATCTATGCAATTTTCTGTCCTTTTTTTTTGTTTTCTGTTTTGTTTTTTTTTTCATTTCTTTTCTTTTACTTGAATACAGAAAGTAAAAATTCATTTTTATTTTCAATTTTTAAAATATGTCTAATTTTTTTCTACTATATTTTTTACTTTTGTGTAAATTTCTTCAAATTCTATTTTACTTCCATCATTTCATTTTAATCTACTTCAGTATATTCATTTTTCAAATTTTCAAATGATTTCTTTTTATTTTTCTTTCCCCTTTTTTCTCTAATCTATCAAGCCACTATCAACACCCAGACCAAAACACACCTCGGATCTAGCATCATTTATTCAATTTTTTTGCGTGTGTTTGTTTTTAATTTTTTAATTTTAATATTTTTTAAATTTTTTTTTAATTTTAATGTTTTCTACTTCATTAATTCCTTTTCTTCCTTCAAAATGATGAAATGAAGGAATTCACCACAAAAGAAAAAGCAAGAAGAAATGACAGCCAGGAACTTAACCAACACAGATACAAAAAAGATGTCTGAACCAGAATTTAGAATCACGATAATAAGAATAAAATAGATTAGAATCCCTTTCTGTGGATATAAAAGAAGTAAAGTTAGTCAGGATGAAATAAAAAACGTTATAACTGAGCTGCAATCTTGAATGCATGCTGCGGCAGCAAGGATGGATGAGGCAGAACAGAGAATTGGCGATATAGAGGACAAACTTATGGAGAATAATGAAGCAGAAAAAAAGAGGGAGATGAAGGCAAAAGAGCATGATTTAAGATTTAGAGAAATCAGTGACTCCATAAAAAGGGACAACATCAGAATCATAGGGGTACCAGAAGAAGAAGAGAGAGAAATAGGAGTAGAAGGGTTATGTGAGCAAATCATAGCAGAAAATTTTCCTAACCTGGGGAAAGATACAGACATCAAAATCCAGGAAGCACAGAGGACCCCCAGTAGATTCAACAAAAACCTACCATCAACAAGGCATATCATAATCAAATTCACAAAATACTCAGGCAAGGAGAGAATCATGAAAGTAGCAAGGGAAAACAGATCAGGTTTGCAGCAGACCTATCCACAGAAACTTGGCAGACCAGAGAGGAGTGGCAGGATATATTCAATGTTCTGAATCAGAAAAATATGCAGCCAAGAATTCTTTACCCAGCAAGGCTGTCATTCAAACTATAAGGAGAGATAAAAAGTTTCCCAGACAAAAAAAAAACTAAAGGAGTTTGTGACCACTAAACGAACCCTGCAAGAAATTTTAAGGGGGACTCTCTAAGGGGAGAAAAGATGAAAAATACATATACATATAAATAAAGACCAAAAGCAACAAAGATTGCAAAGGACCAGAGAACACCACCAGAAACTCCAACTCTACAAGCAACATAACTGTTGCTACAAGTAAATTCATATCTTTCAGTACTCACTCTAAATGTCAATGGACTAAGTGCTCCATGGACTAAGTGCTCCAATCAAAAGACATAGGGCAACAGAATGGATAAGAAAACAAGATCCATCTATATGCTGTTTACAAGAGACACACTTTATACATAAAGACACCTTCAGACTGAAAGTAAGGGGATGGTGAACCATCTATCATACTAATGGTCAACAAAAGAAAGCCAGAGCAGCCATACTTATATCAGATAATCTCGACTTTAAAATAAAGACTATATCAAGTGATGGAAAAGGGCATTATATCATAATTAAGGAGTCTATCCACCAAGAAGACCTAACAATTGTAAACATTTATGTGTCAAATGTGAGAGCACCCAAATATATAAACCAATTAATCACAAACATAAAGAAACTCGTCAATAGTAATACCATAATAGTAGGAGACTTCAACACCGCACTCAAAGCAATGGACAGATCATCTAATCAAAAAATCAACAAGGAAACAATGGCTTTGAATGACACACTGGACCAGATGGACTTAACAGATATATTCAGAACGTTTCATCCTAAAGCAGCAGAATATACATTCTTCTCCAGTCCACATGGAACGTTCTCCAGAATAGACCACATACTGGGACACAAATCAGCCCTCAGCGAGTACAAAAAGATAGAGATCATACCGTGCATATGTTCAGACCACAATGCTATGAAACTCAAAATCAACCACAAGAAAAAATTTGGAAAGGTAACAAATACTTGGAGGCTACACAACATCCTACTAAAGAATGAATGGGCCAACCAAGAAGTTAAAGAGGAAATTAAAGAGTATATGGAAGCCAATGAAAATGATAACACCACAACCCAAAACCTCTGGGACACAGCAAAGGTGGTCATAAGAGGAAAGTATATAGCAATCCAGGCCTTCCTAAAGAATGAAGAAAGATCTCAGATACCCAACCTAACCTTACACCTTAAAGATCTGGAAAACGAACAGCAAATAAAACCCCAAACCAGCAGAAGACAGGAAAAAATAAAGATTAGAGCAGAAATTATACTATTGAAACCAAAAAAAAAAAAAAAAAAAACCAAAACACAGTAGAACAGATCAAGGAAACCAGAAGCTGGTTCTTTGAAAGAATTAACAAAATTGATATAAACCACTAGCCAGTTTGATCAAAAAGAAAAAGGAAAGGACCCAAATAAAATCAAGAATGAAAGAAGAAAGTTCACAACCAACACAGCAGGAATAAAAACAATAAGAGAATATTATGAGCAAGTATATGCCAATAAAATGGGCAATCTGGAAGAAATGGACAAATTCCTAGAAACATATACACTACCAAAATTGAAACAGGAAGAAATAGAAAATTTGAACAGACCCATAACCAGTAAGGAAATAGAATTACTAATCAAAAATCTTCCAAAAACTGAGTCCAGGGCCAGATGGCTTTCCAGGGGAATTCTATGGAACATTTAAGGAAGAGTTAACACCTATTCTTTTGAAGCTATTCCAAAAAATAGAAATGGAAGGAAAACTTCCAAACCCTTTCTATGAAACCAGCAATACCTTGATTCCAAAACCATACAGAGACCCCACTACAAAGGAGAACCATAGACCAATTTCCCTGATGAACATGGATGCAAAAATCCTCAACAAGATATTACCCAACCGGATCCAACAATACATTAAAAAAATTATTCACCACAACCAAGGCGGATTATACCTAGGATGCAGGGCTGGTTCAATATCTGCAAAACAATTAACGTGATTCATCACATCAATAAAAGAAAGGACAAGAACCATATGATCCTCTCAATAGATGCAGAGAAAGCATTTGACAAAATATAGCATCCTTTCTTGATAAAAACCCTCAAGAAAGTAGGGATAGAAAGATCATACCTCAAGGTTATAAAAGCCATATATAAACGACCCAATGCTAATATCATCCTCCATGGGGAAAAACTGAGAGCTTTCCCTCTTAGGTCAGGAACAAGACAGGGATGTTCACTCTCGCCACTGTTATTCAACATAGTACTGGAAGTCTTAGCCTCTGCAATCGGACAATGCAAAGAAATAAAAGGCATCCAAATCAGCCAGGAGGAGGTCAAACTTTCACTCTTTGCAGATGACATGATACTCTATATGTAAACCCTAAATATTCCACCAAAAAACTGCTAGAACTGATTCATGAATTCAGCAAAGTGGCAGGATATAAAACCAATGCACAGAAATCGGTTGCATTCCTATACACCAACGACGAAGCCACAGAAAGAGAAACCAAGAAATCGATCCCATTTACAATTGCACCAAAAACCATAAAATACCTAGGAATAAATCTAACCAAAGAGGTGAAAATATATACACTGAAAACTATAGAAAGCTTATGAAAGAAATCAAAGAAGACACAAAAAAATGGGAAAAGACTCCATGCTCCTGGATACGAAGAGCAAATATTGTTAAAAGGTATACTATCCAACGCAATCCACATATTTAATGCAATCCCTATCAAAATAACACCAGAACTCTTCACAGAGCTAGAACAAATAATCCTAAAATTTGTATGGAACCAGAAAAGACCCCGAAAAGCCAAAGCAATCTTGAAAAAGAAAACCAAAGCAGGAGGTATCACAATCCCGGACTTCAAGCTATACAACAAAGCTGTAATCATCAAGACAGTATGGTACTGGCACAAGAACAGACACTCAGATAGGTAGAACAGAATAGAGAACCCAGAAATGGACCCACAAACATATGGCCAACTAATCTTTGACAAAGCAGGAAAGAATATGCAATGGAATGAAGACAGTCTCTACAGCAAGTTGTGCTGGGAAAACTGGACAGCGATATGCAGAAGAATGAACCTGGACCACTTTCTTACACCATACACAAAAATAAATTCAAAATGGATGAAAGACCTAAGTGTAAGACAGGAAACCATCAAAATCCTCAAGGAGAAAGCAGGGAAAAACCTCTTTGATCTTGGCCGCACCATCTTCTTATGCAACACATCTCCAGAGGCAAGGGAAACAAAAGCAAAAATGAACTACTGGAACCTCATCAAAATAAAAAGCTTCTGCACAGCAAAGGAAACAATCAGCAAAACTAAAAGGCAACCGACACAATGGGAGAAGATATTTGCAAATGACATATCAGATCAAGGGTTAGTATCCAAAATCTATAAAGAACTGATCAAACTCAACACCCAAAAAACAAATAATCCAGTGAAGAATTGGGCAAAAGACATGAATAGACACTTCTCCAAAGAAGACATCCAGATGGCCAACTGACACATGAAAAAATGCTCCACATCACTCATCATCAGGGAAATACAAATCAAAACCACAATGAGATACCACCTTAAACCTGTCGGAATGGCTAACATTAACAACTCAGGCAACAACAGATGTTGGCAAGGATGCAGAGAAAGAGGATCTCTTTTGCATTGCTGGTGGGAATGCAAGCTGGTGCAGCCACTCTGGAAAACAGTATGGAGGTTCCTCAAAAAATTAAAAATAGAACTACCCCACGACCCAGCAATTGCACTACTAGGCATGTATCCATGGGATACAGGTGTGCTGTTTCAAAGGATACACGCACCCCCATGTTTATAGTAGCAGTATCAACAATAGCCAAAGTATGGCAAGAGCCCAAATGTCCATCAATGGATGAATGGATAAAGAAGATGTGGTATATATATACATATATATATATATGTGTGTGTATATATATATATATATATATATATATATATATATATACACAATGGAGTATTACTTGGCAATCAAAAAGAATGAAACCTTGCCATTTGCAACTACGTGGATGGAACTAGAGGGTATTATGATAAGCGAAATTAGTCAGAGAAAGACAAAAATCATATGACTTCACTCATATGAGGACTTTAAGAGACAAAACAGATGAACATAAGGGAAGGGAAGCAAAAATAATATAAAAACAGGGAGGGGGACAAAACAGAAGAGACTCATAAATATGGAGAACAAACTGAGGGTTACTGGAAGGGTTGTGGGAGGGAGGATGGGCTAAATGGTTAAGGGACATTAAGGAATCTACTCCTGAAATTATCGTTGCACTATATGCTAATTTGGATGTAAATTTAAAAAATAAAATTTAAATAAAAAAAGAAAAGAAAAGAGTCTCCTTGGATCAAAAAGAGCTAAAGAGGGGCACTTGGGTAGCTCAGCTGATAAGCATCTGAGTCTAGATTTCGGCTTAGGTCACAATCTCATGGTTTGTGAGATTGAGACCTGCATGGGGCTCTGTGCTGACAGTGTGAAGTAGGCCTTGGAATTGTCTCTATCCCTCTCTTTCTGCTCCTCCTACTCTTGTTTCTTTCTCTCTCTCTCTCTTTCTCAAAAATAAATAAACTTTAAAAAGGTTAAAAAGAAGTTTTTAGAAAAAAGAGCTAGAGATTTGGAGTCAGGTGACAGTCTACCACTGCATAGCTGTGACCTTGATGTGACCTACAGTTTCGTTGTTTTCATAACCATTATTATGGGGATCAAGTAAATTGGCAGGGGTGAAAATCCTCACTAATACAAATCAACATTCTTTTTCTTTTAATTTTATTTTTTATTTTTTAAAATTTACATCCAAATTAGTTCGCATATAGAAACAATGATTTCAGGAGTAGATTCCTTAGTGCCCCTTACCCATTTAGCCCATCCCCCCCTCCCACAACCCTTCCAGTAACCCTCAGTTTGTTCTCCATATTTATGAGTCTCTTCTGTTTTGTCCCCCTCCCTGTTTTTATATTATTTTTGCTTCCCTTCCCTTATGTTCATCTGTTTTGTCTCTTAAAGTCCTCATATGAGTGAAGTCATATGATTTTTGTCTTTCTCTGACTAATTTCGCTTATCATAATACCCTCTAGTTCCATCCACGTAGTTGCAAATGGCAAGGTTTCATTCTTTTTGATTGCCAAGTAATACTCCATTGTGTATATATATATATATATATATATATATATATATATACACACACATATATATATATATATGTATATATATACCACATCTTCTTTATCCATTCATCCATTGATGGACATTTGGGCTCTTGCCATACTTTGGCTATTGTTGATACTGCTACTATAAACATGGGGGTGCGTGTATCCTTTGAAACAGCACACCTGTATCCCATGGATACATGCCTAGTAGTGCAATTGCTGGGTCGTGGGGTAGTTCTATTTTTAATTTTTTGAGGAACCTCCATACTGTTTTCCAGAGTGGCTGCACCAGCTTGCATTCCCACCAGCAATGCAAAAGAGATCCTCTTTCTCTGCATCCTTGCCAACATCTGTTGTTGCCTGAGTTGTTAATGTTAGCCATTCCGACAGGTTTAAGGTGGTATCTCATTGTGGTTTTGATTTGTATTTCCCTGATGATGAGTGATGTGGAGCATTTTTTCATGTGTCAGTTGGCCATCTGGATGTCTTCTTTGGAGAAGTGTCTATTCATGTCTTTTGCCCAATTCTTCACTGGATTATTTGTTTTTTGGGTGTTGAGTTTGATCAGTTCTTTATAGATTTTGGATACTAACCCTTGATCTGATATGTCATTTGCAAATATCTTCTCCCATTGTGTCGGTTGCCTTTTAGTTTTGCTGATTGTTTCCTTTGCTGTGCAGAAGCTTTTTATTTTGATGAGGTTCCAGTAGTTCATTTTTGCTTTTGTTTCCCTTGCCTCTGGAGATGTGTTGCATAAGAAGATGGTGCGGCCAAGATCAAAGAGGTTTTTCCCTGCTTTCTCCTTGAGGATTTTGATGGTTTCCTGTCTTACACTTAGGTCTTTCATCTCAAATCACCATTATAGAAGATTGAAATCACAAACAGATACAGCGAAGAGAAGGGTGAGATAATCTACATCCACCAAGAAAAGGGCCTGAAATGCCCAGGTTGTGGGAAAGGATATTGGGGGAAAGAGTTAGCTAATTTGTTTTTTGTTTTTAATTTTTTTTTTTACATTTTTTTATTTTTGAGAGGCAGAGAGAGACAGAGCACAAATGGGGGAGGGGCAGAGAGAGAAGGACATACAGAATCTGAAGCAGGTTCCAGGCTCTGTGCTGTCAGCACAGAGCCCGACACAGGGTTTGAACTCACAAACCATGAGATCATGACCTGAGCCAAAGTCAGACGCTTACCCAACTGAGCCACCCAGGCACCCTGAGAGTTAGCTAGTTTTGATGAGTGATCACTTATGGAGAAGTTGGGGATAGGAAGAAGTCAATAGTGATCTTAGGATTTCCTTTTGTTGGTATAAGAAAAATAAAAGGGGGGAAGGTATCCTTGAGAAACAGGACAAGTTAGGAGAGGCAAGCAGTTTTTCATGAAAGGTGATGAATTAGCTTTATATGGGCCAAATTTTAGTCTCCAACTGGAAACATCCAGTGAATAATTTAATATGTATGACAGAGACTCTGAGAGAGAATGAGGCCAGAGATAACAGAGGTGGAAGCCATCAACTTCAGGCTGATAGGTGAAGACACAAGCACCAGTGAGATCTGGAGGCACTGGACACAGAAAGACAAGCAGAGGCTGGGAACAAACATCTCTATGGTGAACTCTGCCTAAAGTGCTCAGTCTCCTAGATGGCCGGTGGGCTGAAAAACCAAGTCACTGGACATCCATCACTCCAAGTGCTTCCCTTTAAATCTTCTTCCTCCAATTTAAACCTGAAGTAATTAATCAAATGAGACAAAACTTCCAGAGATTTGTTCTTTTCTATACTAACCATGTCTCATCTCCAGGCCCTTCTCCAAAGTCTTCATTGAATAGTTTAATAAGCCTGTTGGATTTTTTTACTAGCTGTCACCTTCAGTAAATATCTGCCAAGGAAAGTCTCCAAGTGTGTGTTATCTAACAAGCTGGACACTTAAAGCAGTTATTGAAATAGGGCCTGTGGACATGACAGCTTGTGATAACGGCTCCAGAACTATTATTGGCAAACATTTCAGGGTTTTAATTTTTTTTTCTTTTTAATTCCTGGACCACTGACCTCATTCACTCTGAGGCTCTCACCACTATGTGAGCTCAATTCTTCACCCCAATGTCAGAGTCAACAATAGCCTGTCCTCTCCAGTCCAATGGTCTCTCGGGTCTTCTGTCATGGATACATTCACAATCCTTTACATTTCAAGGACAATGGTTGTCCAAAATTTGCCAAGACAAATCCAGAGAAGTTTGGATTTTCTTTTGTCACTGATTCTTCTCCCTTATAACTTTGATAATTTGAGTCATTCTTTGAGCTAACAAAACTTTTGGGTTTTTATTTGGTTTGGTTTGTTTGGCCCCTACACTGAGCAAACGAGCAAAGCAAGACATTTTATCCACATGTTTCATTTCCCTGTGGCTGGGCTCACATCTATTACAAATATGTCTCAATGCCAGCTGCCCTGCGTCTCCTGAAAGAAAATAGATGGGCATGGGATGGGGAAGCTCCAAGGGACTGGAATCAAGCACTCTTGGCACCTAACAAGGCAACCACATGGGGACCTTAGTTCTCATCCACAGAAATAAACACCATTTCCCCATGTGTCCCCAGTAACACCCCTATACTTCCTATAAACAAGAGTCCCAGAAAGAGGCTAAGGAGCATCATGTGAAATATGATCTTTATTTTAAGTGACTCAGAGCCCTTTTCCACTTTTCAAACATTGGCTCATTATCCAAGCACATTTAATAATTTCCTGTGTGGAGAGTTGTGCTAGGCATTTTACAAAGCTAATTAAACAGACACGGTGCCTAACCTCTAGGCATTTATGATTTAAGGAAGGAGAAGCCAGTGGAAAGAGAGGAACTAATTCAGGACCTTAAGGATATTAAATGAGTACCACACAACTGTGTAGATGAACTACAAAAGTAAATGTGACATTGGTCTCTACTGGCAGCAACAGGACCATCCAGCCTGCCTGGGGATTCCAAAAGTTTCTAAAATAAGTTTATTAAAGTTCATTGCACCTGTAATTTATCTTTTCAGTCCTGTATACTCAGGAGCTAGCTATCCTAGTAAAAGTAGATAACTGACAATACATTCTTGTCCTTCCATTCTGCAGACATGGCTTCCCAGAAGTAGATAGACACCTTCTAATGCAGACCCTGCACCTTCCTTTACTCATGGAGCTTAAGTTCTATATGTTTCTGCTTATCTTTAGTCTGTTCTGATGAATCTGACTTAGGGTCCATTCTGGACTCTCTAGGCTTCCTTTCTAGAGTCATCTCCGCACCACAAAGGCCAAGTTTCTCCACTTCATTCCTAGTAACTTACCCATTTCAGGGAGGCAATAGGTGGGCACAGTAACTAAACTCAATGAAAGGCCCAGAATCACCAGGGTTACCACTTAACATCAGAGGTCCCAAGGTCCCCAGAGAACCAAAAAATTTGGACAGAGTGAGTTTGGATAGCTTTGCAAACTAGGTTAAAGGGAAAAAATGCATTAGACCCGGGGCCTGAAAAAGAGTTAAAAGCAGAGGATAAAGTGCTTGTTACTGCTTTTTAGGAAAGCAGAGTTACATTTTCTATTAAAGTGGTCAGTTCTGCTGTGAAAGTGTTGGGTTACTTTATCCTGGCAAACGGAGGGCAGTATCTGAAACTGCTGCTGGTAGTTACCCAGCAGGGCCAGCAATGACCTGGCATCTTACATGGGGCCAAAGCACCAGGAGACTCCTGCAGTCATTGTACATAGCCCACCCTGGTACTACCTTAGCATGAACACACTGTAGTCTGCACGGTCCCTTCAGATCCAGCGCTCTACTTCTATATCTGGGTTGGAAACAGGCATCTTTGATGATGCTGGGAACCTCCTAGCAGGGCCCAGGCCCAGCCCTGCCCTCTGCCATCTTCTCAAGTGCTGCTGCAGAGCAGAATGAAAGTCCTTGCTCTTCCTGGGACCTATGCTCAGATTCCACTAACTCTCCCATCCTCTTTTCTGTAGCTTCTCAAAGGTCTGATCCTATCTATGGTGGTGACCTGCAACATAACTTACATACTTTTTCAGTGGGTTTGGGCTTTTCAAAACTCCAGAAGGTGTGTGTCTTATAGGAAACTATGGCTTTTGGCTCAGAAACATAAACCATCACTGAGATAAGAAGGCCAAAAAATTCCAACTACTTGCTTGAAATGGGGAAAGGGAAAAATGTAGAAAGAAGAATTATTCTTAAGAGGAAGACTGTGGCTGTAATGCAGACACAAAAGCCAGGGGTCTGAATCTGCCCAAGGCAAAGATGAGGCCCAGAGATGGTTTAACAGAGAAATGATTTTAAGATGAGTCTTCAAGTATATAAAACTTACGTTTAACCTTCAAGAATATACATTTTGTAAGTTGGGGAAAACCCACATAAATCTTTTTTATACATAAATTTTACACATAAATTTTTTTTCCAATTCACAAATTAAACTCCAGGTGGTCCAAGAATGTAGCAAAACTCACATTTTTTAGCATGTGGTAGATTTCCTAGTGATGACAATAACAGCAGTGACAATTATAATGAAAACACAGAATGGCATGAACTAATAAAAATTTCTTGACATCCAAGTATATGTACATTTTAGGTTTGCCTGGAGGGACTGTGGAGATCAAGTTAGTCCTTATTTTCCACTATCCTTATTCCCCATGCTTAATTGTAACATGCATAGAGACTGACATGAGTTTGAGTGATTGAGTGAAATCAGACACATTGAACTTCCCAGGTCCAGTAATTAATACCTTGTCAAATAGGAAGACAGTGGTGCACTCAAGGGGAAAAGCCCAGGAGTAATTATACAGTGGCCAGGTTAGGACTCAGTAAGTGACACTGACTTATTGGCCCTGAGCCTCTGACATTGCCTGTCGAGATCGATTTATAACAGAAATGACTCATCTACCCTTCTCATTCTAAGATCAAGTGTGTGTCCTCTGCTCAGGGGAGTCTAACTTTCTTTGGCAGACTGATGGAGTCAAAGTCTAATTAACATGATGATAAATCACATGGAAGCCATTGCCTATTACCTGATTCTCAGATAACCCATTCCATGTTCTATGTTGCTGTTTGCCTAGTTTCTGTGCCTTTATGGAGGATCAATACAAGGACTACTTTGAATTAAATTAGTGTTTCTTGGGGGGAAAAAACAGAAATAAAGACCTGTGTCTTCTGTAAAACAGAAATAGGAAAGGAGAAAAGGAGAAAGGAGACATACATTGAGTGTCTTTAAGATACAGCTAGGCTCTTTCTCTTACACAGTTATGTGTGTTTCTCACAAGTCCACTGGATCGAACCAAAAAGCCAAATCACCAAGTAAAATATGCCTTGGACACAATTACTCAGGTTGGGAGTGCCTAGGGCTTGAACAAAAAGAAATTATTTCAGATGTCTGAGGAACCTGTGGAGAGCCCATGCCATTGTATATAGGAAACTGAATTCCAGTAAATGCTGCAAAATTAAAGAAAGCAGAAGTTTGTGTTGCCAATCTGTACC
Source organism: Prionailurus viverrinus (assembly GCF_022837055.1). NCBI lineage: Eukaryota > Metazoa > Chordata > Mammalia > Carnivora > Felidae > Prionailurus > Prionailurus viverrinus. The sequence goes on from NC_062565.1 coordinate 74,463,033, forward strand.
TCCCTGTCCTACCATGATCCAGCTAACAGACCTGAGATCAAGTTACTTGGACTCTCTAAGCCTCAGTTTCCTCATCTCTAAAATAGGAAATTAAACTACATAATATGTGTAAAGTCCTTACCACAATGCTTGGTAGATATCAGGTGCTTGGTGGTACTTTTAACAGAAATAAAAGACAGGAAGAAGAATTGGTTTGGGACAGAAGATGAGTTTGATTTTAGACTCTGTGAGCTCAAAGATTCAGCAACACTACCAAGTAGAAAGTTGGAAGTGTGTAAAACAATATTGAAATCAGGCCAATTAAGAACTCACTGGCTTCTAAGTCTTCAAATGAAAGGAAGACCCATATCTGTCATATAGGTACATCAATTCACTGACATTCATGCAAAAAAAGACACCCAATCCCAAAACAACACTAAAATTGGCTCCCAAGTTCCATTTTGGGTCTTTAATCAGCCAGTTCATCTAAAATGACCTAATTAATAGGAAAATTAGCATGGTATTATGTCCTCAACATATCTAAGGTGCCCTCAACATACCTAATGTAATATCGTGTGTATATTATTCCAGGTAAGCTCAACATATCTAATGTAATACCCTCAACATATCTAATGTAATATCGTGTGTATATTATTCCAGGTAAGCTCAGTTCAGGTACTAATCAAGAATGCAAAGATCAAGGTGGTCTGCTGGTATTCTACTAAGGAAGTCATCTGCCCAAAGCAGCTACCACAGTAATTTGAGTCATTCACATTTCAATCAACAACCAACACTGCTAATTAACTTAATGAGTATCAGTAATGGGCTTTATAAAAATATGGCCTGGTGAAGAGCATGATAAATTTAGGAAAGGGCTGTTATTGATTAAATTAAAGGTATTCTGGTATGGATTGATTTAAAACATTCTGGAAACACTCAACTCCTTTGTACAAATAGAGTACAAAATCCAGTGAAGCCATGGCATCTGGGTGGCTCAGTCAGTGAAGCGCCTGACTTCAGCTAAGGTCATGATTTCACAGTTGGTGAGTTCGAGCCTGATGTCGAGATCTGTGCTGACAGCTCACAGCCTGAAACTTGCTTGGGATTCTGTCTCCCTTGCTCTCTGCCCTTCCCTCACTCATGATCTGTCTCTCTCTAAAATAAACATTAAAAAAATAAAAAATACATCCAGTGAAGCCTAAGCCTTCATCTTTAAGGATGGTACCCGACTAAATAGTCCTATGTTCAGTCTAAGAAGATTTTTAATTGCCTGATACTGCCAATAAAGGGACAGGATTCTGCTGCTGGAATATGGTTGTGTTCGTCTCAAGTAAACTCTGCATGCAAGATGGTGGTCAGAATCTATTGAAGGACAGAGAGCTGGGACTTTGTTGGGTCCACATGGTTTTACGTGCTATTTCATGCTGGCTTTCTAATTAATAGTTATTTAATAAATATCTGTATGTGTGGCAGAATTTGATCTGAGACCTGCTTTCCCTGTAGGCTGTACTAAGGTTGTGGGAGATTATTTACTCTCAAAAACTTCAAGCTTCTCCAGTGGCTGCCTTTACCAAAAAGAACTAAAAGTTTTTGTATGACCACGTGGCTTATCAGTTCATAAGATTGTTATATAATTGTTATAAAAGATTCCACTTTTTCAGTGAAGTCCTGAATTTGATATAATAACCCAGTGTGTAAAATTTCTTGGTATCAGAATATGAATTTAAATAAGAACTTGTCTTCATTACCATTCATAGGTATGCTACATTTGCTTCTTCTTCTCCCTCTCACCTTCTTTTTACTTTGGAAGGAAGAGACCAACAAATATGTATTAGAAATTACTAAGTACAAGGTAGTATTCTTGATACTGCCAAGAGTACAATGAGATACAACTTGAGGTTTGTGAGGTTAAAAAACTTACATGAAATGATGGGGTAAGGTGTAAATAAAACTGGATGAGGAATCAGGAGGGTCAGGCTCTAGTCCAACTAGCCCAAGAGTACTTCCTTGGACAAGCCCACCTACCTTTCTAAATTCCACCTCTATACTTGACAAAAGAAAAGAGTAAGGGTTGCATGGCCCCTCCAGTTTCTTCCATTGTAACATTCTATGATTCTATTATCAAGGGCCATGAACTTATTCCTATGGTGCAACAGGTACTTTGCTAGTTCTTAGAATTATAAAGATGAGGAAGATAGGTCCCTTCCCTAAGTAGTTCATATAACAGCAGAAAAAATGAAAGGGGAATTCATCATGATAATAATATATTATGTTATCACCTCCATTTCATTGAGAAACATCCAAAGAACTGAAACCAACGCAGCTACTTTTCCATTCACAAAAGGTGGATGGCATAAATGGGAAGATCATCTAAAATTACAGGAGTGACAAAAATCATCATAGTTGGTCCAAATAATTAGGTTATAAGGCTGGACTCTGATTTCGCTCCCTTTTCATCAAGAATCATTTAAAAGATATAAAACAGTTTTCTCAAAGCATAAGCCCCTGTTATTTTTTCCGAAAATCCTATCATTAGGTTCACTGCCAGGCAACATGACCACAAAGCCTTGGCAATTTTCCATGAAATAGATAATGCATGGAGTCATTAGGAGCCTTTACTGACACCATCATAGATCACCTTATCAAATATACAAGACAGGTAAGTTTTATCAACCTAAGAAAAGAATGTATAAATTTCTTTTTAGCTCTCTTCTTTCCAAATACCTGCCTTAGGAAGTCCCACTAGAACCTTCAGGTCAACATTTTAATATCCAAGTTATCATCTCTACCAAATCCATCTTTCTACCCAAACCACCCTAAATGAGCCATCTCCACCTGCTGTCTCTGTCACTGTTGTTTCCATTTCTCTCTTAGTCACATAAACTCAAAATCTTAAAGTCAATTTTGATCCCTTCTTTCCAGTCTCACTGCTCAAACCCGATAGATGCTCACTCTGTCATGTCTCTCCCTCTCCCTCCCCCTCCCTCCCTCCTTCCCTCCCTCCCTCTCCCTCTCTCTTTTTTAAATTGGGATAAAATATACTTAAGATTTACCACCTTAAACATTTTTAATACAGTTCAGTACTGTTAAGTACATACATACTTTTTGTAACCTGTCTCCCAAACTCATTTTTATCTTGCAAAACTGAAACCTAAACCCTTCAATCAACTCTCCATTTGCCCTCCTGCTAGCCCCTGGCAATTATCATTCTACTTACTGTTTCTATGGTTTTGATTATTCTCTAGGTATCTCTCGTAAGTGGGATCATATGATATTCATCTTTTTTGTGACTAGCTTTCTTAGCATAATGTTCTCAAGATTCATCCATGTTAAAGCATGTGTCAAAATGTCTTCCTTTTTTTTTAAGCTGAAAAATATTCCATTGTATGTATATATCATATTTTGTTTATCCATCAATGGATACTTGAGTTGCTTCCATGTTTGGTGTATTATGAATAGTGCTGCTATTAACAGTGCTCCTGTTAATATATCTTTTCAAGACTGTTTTCAGTCCTTTTGGGTGTATACCCAAAAGTGGTGTTGCTGGATCATAGAGTAATTTTATTTTAAAATTTTAAGGAAATACCATACAGCCATCCCTAGTCTGCCATGTCTCTTGTCTCATGACTCTCCTTCTCAGCTCCACTATTGACATGCTAGTTCGACCTCATTGCCTCTCCCCTGCACAACTGCAAAACCCCCCAAACTCATCCTGTTCCATTTCACTAAACATACTACTGCCAGATAAATTTTCCTTTAAGTGAATTTCTGATGCCATTTCTCTGCTAAAACAAACAGAAATAGAAAAACCTTCAGTGGCCCTATTACCTGCCAGTTGAAGCACTAACTCTTTGACCAGATTTTCAAGGGCAGTCAAAATATAACTCCAATCCATGCTCCCATCAGACCATGCCTAGTGTCCTTCCCTCTTTCCTTTGCCCATGCCATCTGCCCTCCTGTCCACATTTGCTCCAGCTGCTGAAACACCCTCACCCCATAGAAATGATTTTATTTGGCACTTGCACTGAAGAGTCAAAATGCCCCTTCCAAATCTGAGTGTCTGTCAGCCTATGATTCATCTATGTAGCTTTCATACATCCATGTACCTGTTCAGAAACATATACCATATTCATAATTTCATATTCAATGTCTTATCCTTTACTACACTAAAAACCTTAAGGACAGGGGAGGGATCTATTGTATTTTCTGCTAAAACCCCAGTGCTTCACATTGCTAAGCATATAATAAACAGGGCAGAACTGATTGTTGTTAAATACTGAAGATTTCATATCTTCTTAAATAAGAATTCTGCTCTCTCTTTTGAAATTCCAAATGCTTAGAATTGAATCAAAATCATAAATGGGCCCTCTGGAGATGTTCTGAGAACTCTTTATTTAGTGTCTAAATTACCCAGTTTGACTGTATTGACCATACCAATGAGATAATGACTAAATATCTGCTTCTCTTGCAGCAATGTAGTCAGACATCACTAGATTTCATATTGGACTTTCAGCAATTAGCTCTCTTTCCCTTAATTATAATCATTGTCTTCCAAATGCTCTAAGCTAATAAATAAATTATGACTATCTAATATTATAGGGGTCTCATGGAAAGAGATTTGAGGAATATTATTCAGTAGGCAGAGTATTATTATCTCAATGAGAAGTTTAAAACTTATCTTCTTTTTGATTGGTTTTATTATTCTTTTCCTGCTCTGTTGGACAGAATACAATAAAAAGAATCAAATATACTTTCACCAGGGAGAGACAACATAAAAATAAGTTAAAGTAGGAGACAACTCTACATGCATAGTGCAATTTTAAAGTAAAATTATAATACATAATAAAACTCAAATGAGTTGCAGCTGTGGTTTGAAAATCTTAAATATATTATTAAAGAGAAAATTGACTAATAAACACTCTCCCACACACTAACCAATCCATGTATATATGCAGATAAGATTAATCCATGCTATAAATGCTAAAAAGAAATCCATAAAACATGTAGTAAGTGGCCTTTTTTTCCAGAAGAGTTGAAAGAGAGAAACAGAGGAAGTCACGTCCTATCAAGCTTGGGGAAGGAACAGGAGAGGAGGAAGAGATTAGCAAGCTAGGAAGAGGAAGCTGGAAGCAAAGCCAGGAAGTGGTGTTAAGGTGAGTAGCTAAGAGAAACCTACAGGCCTGCAAGAGACTAGATAGGAGGTGAGAACAAAGGTGGTAAAGAGAGCAGAGTGAGGAGAGAGGTTCGGGCTCCTGCACCAGAGCATTTAGCACTTTGGTCTGGGAATCCTACTCTTCTCAGACTGTGCCTTAACACATTTTCCCAGCCCAGAGAAGCATCTTAAAGGAGGTGAACCAGGCTGTACCTACCTGTCTTTTACCTCATATTTGATTGTAAGCTCCTTGAGGGCAGAATCTGTATTGACTTGTACACCCTCCAATGCCAAGAACTTGCACACCATTAAGTGCTTAGGGTTTAAAAAATTAAGAAATGTATGAGATACTACAGTATCCTAGAGTCCACACAAGTATTAATTCAGATTATTCTGTGCTCTATAATCAAGGTCTTCATGTGTGCCAACTTTGGTGTGATGGGTAACATAGTTGCCCCTTTCGGTCTCAGAAGTGCCCGGGTTTGGAAGACAAATTTTATGGTGACTCTAGTCATAACACAGTCTGAAAGACAATTTCTAGAATTCCCTGCCAAATTGTTTACTGGCCATTGTCTCTTTCTGATCAAAACAGAAAATAGACTATATAAATTAACATTGTAAATACTATGACTGGATTATGAGCAAATAAATTTAGTTATTATTCTGACATAAGAAATTTTTTCTAGAGAAAATATTTTCTAAACTCAGTGAATATGTATAGCTACACCATGATTTCTATAATCAATTTTTTTCCAGTATGAATGCACAGCAGAAATGTTACTAACTTCAACCTTCTGGGATATCAGTATAACAAATCATTAGATTTGGGACCGCAGCCATATTGAAAATTAGTTCTGTGTGTGTGTGTGTGTGTGTGTGTGTGTGTGTTTTCAAACACACATATTTGTGGGAATGGAAACACATTTTGGTGCTCCCAGGAATATAAAAGACTTTGCATCATGGCTGTCTTACTTGGCCATCACTCCACCGTTGGATATTTTTAATGTTTCATTTATTTTTGAGAGAGAGAGTGAGTGGAGGAGGGGCGGAGAGAGAGGGGGACAGAGGATCCAAAGCAGGCTCTGCGTTGACAGCAGCAAGCCTGATGCAGGGCTGGAACTCACCAATCACACGAGATCATGACCTGAGCCAAAGTCAGGCATTCGACCAACAGAGTCACCCAGGCACCCTCCACTGCTGGATTTGTTTATAAAGATAAGCATTTGGAAAAGTGTCTATTCAAGTCTTCTGCCCATTTCTTCACTGGATTGTTTTTCAGGTGTTGAATTTGGTAAGTTCTTTACAGATTTTTGATACTAACACTTTCTCTGATATTTATCCAGATGGCTAACAGACATATGAAAAGATGCCCAACATCACTCATCATCAGGGAAATACAAATCAAAACCACTCCAAGATACCACCTCACACTGGTCAGAGTGGCTAAAGTTAGCAACTGAGGAAACAACAGATGCTGGCGAGGATGTGGAGAAAGGGGAACACTCTTGCACTGTTGTTGGGAATTCCACCTGTTGCAACCACTCTGGAAAACAGCGTGGAGGTTCCTCAAAACATTAAAAACAGAATTACCCTACAACCCAGTAATGGCATTGTGAAGAATTTATCCAAAGGATACAAGAGTGCTGAGTCATAGGGGCACGTGTACCCCAATGTTTATAGCAGCACTCTCAACAAAAGCCAAATTATGGAAAGAGCCCAAATGTCCATCAACTGATGAATGGATAAAGAAGATGTGGTATGTGTGCATGTGTGTGTAATGAAATATTGGCAATGAAAAAGAATGAAATCTTACCATTTGCAACAATGTGCATTGAACTGGAGGGTATTATGCTAAGTGAAATAAGTCAGTCAGAGAAAGAAAGTCAAAGAACAAGTAAGTCAGTCACGGAAAATCATATGTTTTCACTCATATGTGGAATCTGAAAAACTTAACAGAAGACCATAGGGAAAAGGAAGGAAAAATAAATTATAAACAGGGAGGGAGGCAAACCATAAGAGACTCTTAAATGAAGAGAAAAAAACTAAGGGTTGATGAGGGTGGGAGGTTGGGGGGCAGGGAAAATGGGTGATGGGCACTGAGGAGGGCACTTGTTGGGATGAGCATTGGGTATTGTATGTAAGTGATGAATCACAGGAATCTACTCCCGAAGTTGTATGTTGGCTAATGAGACAATGAATTTTTTTTTTAATTAAAGAATTATACATAAGAGTTAAATTTTACCTTTTCAAAAACTTTTAAAAATTGTTTGAAACACATCTTCTTCAGGTCTGTACTAGCCTAGTCATTTGTAGAAGTTAGAAAAAAAATCACCTCTCTGGATAGACCAAGTCGAAAAAAGGGGTTCCTTTTCCACAGCTGGATTTGGGACTGGACCACAGGCTGGGTTTCACCCATTCACTCCTGTGAATGTGAATGGTGGTCCTGATATTAAAACTAATTTTTCCCACTTTACAAAATAGATACAGTCATATAAAGGTTGCCTGTGAAGTACAACACCAGATCTTCTCTACTATGTTCTTATTAAAACTTTTCAAAGGTGTCCATCTGAGAGAAAAAAGAGCAAGCTTCATAATGTGTGTGTTTGTATGGAGGTGGCAGGGAAAGTCCACCTCACGGTGCAGGGAAGCCTTAAAAATCTCAAAGTTTAAAGAAATGTAACAACCATTTGATAAGATCAGAAATCTACAGTTCAAATAAGTAAAAAAACCCTATGAATTAAAAATACATAGAATGCTTTTATTTTCAGGGTTTTATGCCAAAGACCAAACGATTAAGAGAACAGACCAAACTGAGCTGAAAAGTCTTTCGTTTTTAATTAAACCTCTAAAACACTGCAACATGAAAACATACCTCTATGTTCTCCTCTATGGATCTCAGACCCAGCTTCTCAGCAGCTGGTGCAGGAAGGTGGTTAAAACAATAATCGTGATGATGATAAATATTAATAACTGATTGTGGGGCTGACGTAGGCCACCACCACAAACACGTGAGAGAATGTGGCAGAAAGCGGCAGATGGAAGAGTGATAGCCCCGAATCCACACAAAAGTCACGGCTGAAATGGAGCTCAACAGTCACCAAAAATCTGTGGCCGAGAAGGTCCCAAAATCCCGAAAGCAAGCCTTGGTAAAGGATAGCCAGCACTTGCCTGATTTACGACCTGTGTAGGAGTGCATCTGTGTGCATCCCATACCTGGATGAGGAGACATACTGGAAGCTTTCCATTTTACCTCATGCTAGAATTGCAACATAAAACTGCCAGCGCTCTTTCTCTCTCAAAATAAAGAAATAAACTTAAAAAAAATAAAAATAAAAATAAAACTGCCAGGCTGACTTTCGCATACATGTTATCAGTGCAGTGGTACTGCGTAAACAGTATTTTTATGTCTCCTGATCTGTCTATTCCTTATTTCTACTATCATAATGGCCCCCAAATGTAAATAAAATAAATGTCTCAAATGGTGCTGTTTTATCAAAAATACTTGTGGTTTCCTAGGATAAGAGAAAACCATTCCAAATCTTGATGCAACATCTTTACTGACTGGAAAACCAAATAATACCAGCTGTTTTTCCCTGTGAGGAACTGAACCTCGAGAGTACAGTCCTTAAAGAAACATTAGCTGGTTGAACTGGAATGAAATCACTTGTCCTCATCATGGGATTTTCTTTTGGTACCAGACTTTTCTGTGTGCATTCAACCTGAGATTTATTTACTCAACAGTATTTTGAATGGATTTGTTTTTACAATAATAATAATAATAATAGGCATAGGACACCTGGGTAGCTCAGTCGATTCAGCTTCTGACTCTTGATTTCGGCTCAGGTCATGATCTTGTGGTTCGTGAGTTCAAGTGTGAGGCCTGCTTGGGATCCTTTTCCTGTCTCTCTGTCCCTCCCTCACACACTGTCTCTCAAAAATAAATAAGATAAACATTTTTAAAATAAACAAATAGGTATATTGTTTATACTAGTAAGTCCCCATCTCTTTCCATTAAAGATTCTTTTTACAGTTTAGCATATTGTTCTGTTTTCTGTATAGATTCCATTTTCTTTGGTGTCTCTTTTCTTAATTCTAGTACCTTGAGACCATACAACATGGTTAAATGTAGCTTTTCTTCCTCAACCCCACCTCCACCGTTATTTGGACAACCATGGTGCCAAAACCTATTGATTTACGTGTTTTCCCCAAACACATTAGTTCCGATCATAAAGCATCAACTTATAACTAAGCTCCCCCTTCAGCCCACGCAATACCTCCGCGCCCAGTCTAGGTGCTGGTTCTGTTCCTTGCAATGCATGAGACACATTCTAGGTGGCTGGGAGCCATTCCCTGTGAAACAATTTCCAAAGTCACTGAAAAGAGCATGTCCTCAGGAACACTGGTGCCAACAATTGGGGAGATCAAAAGTGACTTTTAAGAGGTCAAGAAAGGGAAGTTGTAGAACAAAAATAAAATACTAAAATAAATTTTTTCTGGGGGGTGCCTGGCTGGTTCGGTTGGTAGAGCACGTGACTCTTGACGTTGGGGTCATGAGCTCTAGCGCCACATTGGGCAAAGAGATTACTTAAAATTAAAAGACCTAAAATAAAATTTCCTGGGAATCCTGTAGTCTGTATGAGGAGTCTTGGACAGAGAGGGGGGCAAACAAGTTAAAAGCAAAGGAAAGGGGACAGGAGTATGTGCAAACACTGCTCTGAACCTAGAATCTGCAAATGTAACCTGCCAAAGGCACCAACACTCTGTGTCTAGAGCAGCACATAACCTTTCAGCTAGTAGACTCTCTGAAGTGAAATGCTCTTAACAAGGGAGACCGTTAACAAACACACGAAGAAATTAGCATTATTTATAAAACATAATCTTGGCTTTTATCTTTTGGCTCAGGATGCTCCTTGTATATCAATATGAGCATGCAGAACCAAAAGTCACTCACTCAGTGCAATCTTTTAAATGTAATTTTCATTGAAAATAAAGTTTTATGTATTCAGTTGGTCACTAAACCCAAAGCTCTTTAAGTAGAGTGCTACCTTGTGTGCCAGATGAATGAATGAAGGCATGAGCGACCTTTTCCGAAAAACTAGAATGATTGATATGTGATGGCTAAAAGCGAAAACGGACAATAAAATAGCACCATTCACAAAGTGCATACTCTGTAATAATGCTATACTAAGGTTCAACACAGTATCTTTACAATGACACTGTGAGCACCAAGATCAAGGCTGTTTTTCACATGAGATCATTAAGGCTCAAAAAGGTTAGATAATCTGCCCATATCATATAGTCAGTAAAGGCAGAACCATGACTACAGCTGAGGTTTGTGTGATGTCAGATTCTGAGCCATATGCCCCACGAAAGCTTCAAAAGGTAAAAATAAACATTCTGCTTAGAGAAGTAATCATACAAAGAATGCTTAGAAACTGGATGTTTACATGTCACACCTCATCGATTAATTATTTGTTATTTATACTGAATCTACTTTCAAAAGGGATTTTAGGCAAATTCTTAGACAGGATAGATATACACAGATACATGTGGATAAATGTATAATCATATCAATTTCTACAATGAATGAGTGGGAAGCAAAGCTGATGAGAACAGAGGCTTGCTAGAGGGTGGTCATGGACAGCAAGTCATGACAAATGACACGAGCCTGCTTGCTGTTGATTTAATCTTCCTTTGCCCCACAATACAGCAAAGTGTGAAGTCATTAAAAGCTCAAGCTGGGAGCTAATCCATTTGCATTCAAATTCTGTGCAATTTCATACCAGTTTGTTAGTTTCTCCCAGTCTCAATTTCTGCATCTTTAAAAAGCAAAAGACAATAATCATTGTATTTTCCTCAACGAGTTGTAAATGAGAGAATCCTTCAAATAAGGTTCTTTGCATAGCCCTAGCTCATAGGCACTCAAAAGGAAAAAGAGTTTTGACAGCAGAAAATTCTCTGAACAAAATCACTTAGTAATTGCAAGAAAACCTCTTTTGACCACCCCTATAATTTTTCCTTACACCCTTCCTCAAAAGCAAATGTGAAAATTACAAAAGTTCAGTCCAAGGGATGCTTCCTGATGTGAAATACTACATTGATGCTGTCCAAGCACCTATGAAAGCCACCAGAAGCAGAACAACAAGGTAATAAAGAAGGTTCTTGCAATAGTCAAGTCAGTGATGCCAATGGAGAGTTAAGGCATCTATTGCATGTTCCTTTGGAAGATGTTAGGAAAGATTATTAAAAATAACAACAAAAGGATGACCAGATTCATTGGTTCCTGTGACTAAAAGCCCCAGGCAGTTCCTGAGCCAATTAGAAAGGCTGAAACAGCCAGGTCAACAGAGGGTCAGTTTGTATCCAGAAGCCAATAAGTAGATAATAAGTATGTTGTTCCGGAGTTTCTTGGCAAACGTGGTTTATTATTACAAGGATGAACAATCTTTAATGAAACCAAGTTTTATTGACAAACTATGTATAACCCACAAAAGGATCCATGGGAGAAAAGGTCCATTTCCTCCCCTGAATATCTATGCGTTTATGTGATGGTTTTGTTTATTTTTCCTCCTAGGAATGTTCTTCTAATGAATAATGTGGCTTTTAATATCTCTTCAAGGCATGTGTTTTACAAGTGATCTGTTATCCCTCCTTTATTAGTCTCTTAATCATATCCTCTTGCTGTGGAGACTCTGGCATTGAACTATATTGGAAACCATTAAGTTTGTCTAAACATCACAAGCAGTGAGGTTAATTCCACTTCTAAAAGAATTGCTTCGGACAGCCTAAGACATGCATAGAACTAGAAGCATATTTGATGTCACTAACCTTAGAGACAGGGGCATCTAATACAATTCATTAAGTATAATTGAAATAGAAATCCTACAATAAGAACATAACAAGGAACATTGCGTAAATTGACTTTTTGAAGTATATCTTTCCCTCGGTGCACATATTCAGCTCCCATTAATTTTAATGGACATAACTTGCTCATATATCAACTAAAAGATTTCACCTGCTTCTGTGTAAAACTGGCTGCGTAAAGAAAAAGGTGCTCACAAAGAAGGTGAGAACACTCGTAAAGATTGCTTGGATAATTGAGTCCAAGAGCATTACAGATCATTAAATATAAGTTATTGCATTGAACAAGAGAGAAGGAATTATTATGAAATTAAGCCAGTTGTTGTTGTTTTAAAAAGAAAGCCCCTAGGAAAATAATGTTGAGGTCAAGTCCTGAGTATCCTGGACTGCTTTCCCACTCAGAATCTAGTGCTCCAGTATGAACTGTGACTGAAGGTGGAGACTATGTATTATTCCCCAACTCTATAAACATAGCATGAACTTCCCACACAAAAGGCACTCTGCAAATACTTGGCAAAATGAAATGGACTTTCCATTGTTTCTTAAATTCTCGTCACACTTCCACATCTCTGGACTTCTCACATTGATCCCTCTGCCTAGAATGTCCTCACACACACTAGCCCTAATCTTCAATTGCTAAATTCCCAGCTGACTGATAAAAACCCTTTCAAACTTGAGGAAATTTTCTTGAATTTTCCCAAGTGAATGCTGACAGATCAGTGCAGTCCCAGAATCCCATTACACTCTTAAAACTTAATAAAGACCTCAAAGAGGTTTTGTTTAATTATACCCATCAAGATTTATCATATTAGAAATTAAAACTAAAAACACTTAAATATTAGTTCTTAAAACTAACAATAATAAACTCATTACATTTTGGCATAAGTAACACATGTTTGTGAAAAGTAACTATTTCCCCCCAAATCATGAATAGATTGACATTGCTTTACATTTTACAAATCTCTTTCATGTTTGTTTTAATAGAAGACAGCTGGATTTTCACATCTGCTTCTACAATTAATATATTAAAATACATTGTTTGATTGAAACATCTAAAGAAAAACTAGCTTCACATAATGTGTAGCTGGAAAAAGGAGGAGTAGTTTGGTCACCTTTTCAGATAACTGTTGATATTCTTTTCTAATATTATAACAAAACTCTACAGAGGGTAAAAGTTACTTAAATGTTAGTTTCAATGTGGAATATGAGACAATATTAATGAACTTTTCATACTTTTACATTAAATTTTGGTTCTATTTTACACTTAGAATAAATCTGTGTACCCATGCATGAATTTTTAACATTATAGATTGATCATTTGGAAAATACTGATTGAGTTATTCAGAACCTCCAAATATCATTCAACTCCACAATATTTTTAAAAATCACATTAATATTGGGGTGCCTGGGTGGCTCAGTCGGTTGGGTGTCCGACTTCAGCTCAGGTCATGATCTCACACTCCGTGAGTTCAAGCCCCGCGTCGGGCTCTGTGCTGACAGCTCAGAGCCTGGAGCCTGCTTCAGATTCTGTGCCTCCCCCTCTCTCTGCCCCTCCCCTGCTCATGCTCTGTCTCTCTCTGTCACAAAAATAAAGATAAAAACATTTAAAAAATTAAAAAAAAATCACATTAATATCACCAACAATCTCATCATAAAAGCCTTCAACTATTGAGAAGCTGTCAAACTCATGAAAAGTTTTCCAAAATTCCAGTTTTCACTTGAAAGTTTGAGTCTTACCATTAGCAACAAGTACTGTCAAATTGTTTGCTTCAATTAAGTGATAAGCTCACTTAATTGACTTTGAGAAAATGTCTACCAAATACCCATGTCTGAATAACCAGTTTGTCTGCCAATCATTCCTTCTGGTAGAACCATAGTGCCATGAGAAAAAAAAAGCTGCTAACTTAGCTCACAACAAAAACAACTTTGCAAATGCATTTCCTAAAATGACCATTGTATTTCAATATTCCATAGAAACTCCCACTTTATCACATAGGATGTTAAAACCACAATTTTGCAAGGATCCAGATTTCATAAAGTGAATAATTTTGACTGCTTAGCCAAGGACATTTCTAGGTGAAACTAGCCTTTTATTTTATTGTGACAGTGTGAGAGTTAAAGAACACAATGGCTTCCAGCATAACAGGGAGCCACTATCGTGATTTCTGTTAAGGCACCAGTGTTTTTTACCCACTGTTGCTTTTGTTCCATCATTACAGGTAATGCAATGAAAGAAGCAATACCACTTTACAATTATTTTGAAATAGTTTTAACCACACAGACCCCCTGAAAAGATCCTGGGGAAGCCCAGCGGCCTGTGGCCACATTTTGAGAACCACTGTGATAGAGTAGAACAGACTTCAATGTTGACCTTGAGCCAATTACTTAATCATATCTATAAAATAGGGACAATGAATTCTGGCTTACTGGGTTATTGTAAGAATGATATATCATAACATATGTAAAGCATCATATGTTCCCTGTCATATAGTCAGTACTGGATTAATCTTATTTTCTTGTCAGCCCCCAGTACTTATTTTACGACTACCTTTAGATCATGGCTTATAAAAATGCCATCTTTTCTTTTATTACCCTATTAGATAATAACTCCTCTCTTCACCCTACTCAAATTTTCTATCTTAGGTAGAGAATCATTGACCCCTTTGAGAATCTGATGTACCAGTAAGGCTTCTCACCCCAGAAAAATGTACACACACACACACACACACACACACTCACACACACACAGACACACAATTTTGCATACAGCTGCAAAACTGGAAGACCCCTTAAGGTAGATCATGATATCCCAAAGAAGAGTTTTTAAAAAGTTGATCATTGAAACATCTGCTTCAAAATCAACTTAAACATTCAAATGATTCCTGGGCCCCTCCCAGAGATACAAAATCTGGATCTCTGGTGGTCAAGCCAAGAACTTCATTTTAATAGTTCTCCAAGTGTTTCCTATACCCTTTCAAGTTGGATCTCCAGGGGAATCCATGAGCCTGGATTAAGAAACCCTGC
This sequence comes from Prionailurus viverrinus, assembly GCF_022837055.1. NCBI lineage: Eukaryota > Metazoa > Chordata > Mammalia > Carnivora > Felidae > Prionailurus > Prionailurus viverrinus. Next base: position 74,478,049 of record NC_062565.1, read on the forward strand.
TCCATAGAACCTACTATATGGCTGATACTCAATAAATATACATTAATCTGAGTAGGCACATACTTTGAATGAAATGGCTAGAGAATCATTGAAGTTTAGAAAAGTATACACAATCCCGGTATGTTCCAAACCCTCACTGATCAGCACAATTACTTGAGAGTTGTGTTTTGTTTTGTGTTGTTTTGTTTTGTTTTAAAGCAAACATTTACTTAGGCTCTTCTTCTACAGGTTGTATGATTAGGAAGGCATGGAATGGGGCCTGAATACTTAAAAGGTTTTAAGTGTTTCTTCTAGTGATTATGATCATGAGGTCTTTTGAAAGAATCACTTTGTGCTCCTCTGCACAAAACTTGCTTTGTTAAAAAAGTCAAAAGATACTTACAGGTTTATTTGATCTAGGACTTAGATGTTTAATAAATCCAAATTTATTTTTGTCAAATTTTTTCCTTGTCAAATAATCTTCTCTCCACTTGTAAATCCTAAGATCACTCTTGAGTAGTGACTTTCAAATTTTACTGCACTTTGGAATAACCTGGAGAGCTTTTAAATATTTTGACAAGACCCCAATCCAATTAAATCACAATCTCTAGGGATGGACCCAGGCATCAGTATTTATTTAAATTTTTTTGAATGATTCCAACTTGCAGCTAAGTTTGAAAACTATTGCTCCAGAATTTATGGTCAGAGCTATAAGAAATTAAAATGTGTTTCTCTTACTTCCTTCCATCAACCCTGGCCATAAAAAAACAAACAAAAAAACCCACAAAAACCAAAAAACAACAATAACAACAACAACAACAAAAAAACACCTCCTCCTCCTACTTTGGACATAAAACAGAAGGAGAGAAGTTGAAGACTAGGAAAGGGGAGGCAGGAGACTAGGAAAAAGTAAATGTATCGCTGTGAATATCTACTACTTTGTTAGAGTCTAGTATGTGCTCACAATTTTTTTCTGAATGATGTAATCAGATTATATTGCAATGCTTTTCTACCTGCAAATACTTCAGTGTATGTTTCTTAAAAATAAAAGCTACAAAGCTATTAGAATGTCCAAAATCCAGAACACTGACAATACCACATGCTACCAAGGATATGGGGCAACAGAAACTTCTCTCATTGCTAGTGGGAGTGAGAAATCGTATTGCCACTTTGGAAGACAGTTTCTTGCAAAACTGAACACACTCTTACCATACAATCCAGCAACTGTTCTGCTTCATATTTATCCAATGGAGGTAAAAACTTATGTCCATTTAAACCCCTGTGCACAGATGTTTATAGCAGTTTTATTTAGAATTGTCAAATCTTGAAGCAACCAAGATGTCCTTCAGTATGTGAGTGCATAAACTGTGGAACATCCAGACAATGGAATATTATACAGCAATAAAAAGAAAACAAACTATCAAGCCATGAAAAGAGGAACACATAGGAACACAGAGGAACCTTAAGTGCAGATTAGTAAATGAAAGAACCCAATCTGAAAAGGTTACCTAATGCACAATTCCAACTATATAACATTCTGGGAAAGCCTAAACTATGGAGCAAGTGAAAATATCAGGGGTCGCTAGGGTTAGTGGGAGGAAGGGATGAATAAGCAGAGCACAGAGAATCTCCAAAAACAGCGAAACTACTTTCTATGAGACCATAATGGTTGTGGATACACATGTCATTTTACATTTTTCCAAACCCACAGAAAGCACAACACTAACAGTGAACCCTAATGTAAACTCTGGACCTTAGATCGTTATGATGTATCAGTGTAGGTTCATCAGCTGTAACAAATGTACCACTCTAGTAGGGTATATGTTGATAATGGGGTAGGCTATGCGTGGATGGGGACCCAGGAATGTGGGAAATCACTATAACATCTGCTCAGTTTTGCTGTGAACCTAAAACTGCTCTAAAAAATAAAGTTTATTAAAAAGAAAAAAATTAAATAGCAAAAAAAATGTATAAGTAGTTTCCATTTTCTGCTATACCATCCAGGTATCTCCAGCATATTGACTATTTTCCTAGGCTGACCTCCACCCCTCATCAGATCAAAATGTCTGGCTTAGTTTCAAGTATTCTGTGAGCTGCTAAACACATTTACCTTGTCTTTTGTCTCTTAAACAGTGAGGGGAAAAAAAACTTTTCAGAAGTCCTCGGTAGATTTCCCCTCATGTCTCATTGGCCAGGCTTTGTTGCATGCACACATTTAAACCCAATTACTTATGAAAGTAAATGAGACCACTAAAATTGGCTTAGATAAATTATAAATTATCTCCTTGGGTGAAGAAGAGCTCACCATCCTTGAAGGAAGTAGCCCCAGGAGGAGGGTGAGCAAAAATCAGAATTCTATTTTTGAAGGGGAATGGCTACTGATCAAATCTAAAATGCCTGGCACCTTTCAACGTTCTGCCCTTGTCGAGTCTTCCCAGAATCAGCTTCCTTTACTTGAAGAAAAGGGCACTTCAGAAACAAACTACTGTCAATAAATCAATAGATAAACATATAGAAAGATAGAGAACATGATGAGTCATTAATGGTACTGCTCACGCAAGAAACCCCTTTCTAACCCACATTTTAGAAGACTTTCTCAATTTTACTTTCAGGAGTGTCATCATAAAAACCCTAAACTATGCCAAATTAATGTTTAAAAATCGGGCCCTTTTTTAGTGGTTTGCATTTGCTTTTCTGATACAGAGAATAACACTTAAGATTTATTGAGTGACATCTGGTTAATTAAATGTCTATTTCCTCCTGCCTCTTAAAGGGATCATAACACAGAAAGACAACATTGGGAGAATAATTAAAGTGAAACCAAAGAGCAGGACTAACCTTGTAACTCACTGTAATTAAAAATAAAACAAGAGCAATATGCTAAGAAAATTGCCTGTCTTTATCAGGACACCTGTCTGTACAGTTGAAACATTATTCTGGAAGTCTCCATCTTGCTTTTCTCCATTTTTGTGTGCAAATGAAATTGTCACTTTCCACAGAATCTCCTTGGGAAATCTTTTTACATCCAGCCTTCAGGAAAACTCACCTCTTAAAGGACCAGAAAATAGCTTCTACCTACCTCTATACAGTAGCAATGATGCCAAGTGTCACCAGTAAAGGGGTGATAACAGGGGTCAGCCAAAAGAAAGCACCTTGCCTGACAGCAAGTGTTGGTGGGGAAGGGCAATGATCCCAGGCCTTGGAACCCTTCAGATGGCTGTGAGCAAGGCTGGAGGTGACAGCCTATAAATGACCTCTCCAGAATAATAAACTAATAGGAGTAGCTAACATAATACTTCCCCATACATTAATAACCACATTCTTTGTGTTTCATCTTTTTCTTTTTCTTAAGTTGTTATTTGAATTCCAGTTGGTTAACATACAGTGTAATGTTAGTTTCAGTGCTTTGTATTTTTCTAAGAGAAGAAATTACCTATCCTTATCTTTCCAAAAAGTCTGTGGACCAAATATCAGAGGAAATACACCCTAAACTCATGCCCCCAAAACTTTGTTTACCTTAGAGAAAAGAGAAAAGTAGCTTTAAAGGGATTCAAATGATCCCATGCCTTTATCCCCAACCAGAGGCTGTGATACCTCTGTTCCAAAGTGGCAGGGGAGACCCACAGCTCAACATGCTGTGTTTGAGTCTTGAAGCCGCCATTTTCTAAATATGTGGTACTAGCCACATCATTTACCCTCTCTTAGAATCCCTTTTTCTTATTATGAAAATTATAATGGTAATTGGGCCTATTTAATGTGAGGATGAAATGATATAACATGTGTTTACTGCCTGCCTCCTAGTAATGGCACCTATTATTTCCTTCCATTTAGTCAAGACTGTGACATAGTATTATGGGTTGAGCTGTGTCTCCCCAAATTCATATGCTGAATTTCCAACCCCCAATACTGCCTTAGAATGTAACTGTATTTGGAAATGGGGACTTTAGAGAATTATGGTCAAATGAGGTCATATGAGGCGATCCTAATCCAATATGTCTGGTGCTCTTATATGAAGAGAGAGAGACAGCAGGGATGCACACATACAGACACAAGGCCATGGGAAGACAGGGAGAAGGGAGCCATCTATAAGTTAAGGATAGAGGCCTCAGCAGAAACCAACGCTGCCAACACCTTGATCTTAGACTTCCAGCCTCTAGAATTGTGAGAAAATAAATTTCTTTTGTTTCAGCCACTCAGTCTGTGGTACTTTGAAGGCAGCCCTAGCAAACCAATATACACAGTGTAAAAAAAAAAAGGCTTAGATCCCATCTCCCATTACCAAAAAAAAAAAAAAAAGGTTACTTGAATTTTTTCTTTATATTAACATCCTAAGTAGTGAAAAGAAACCTCCACAAGTCATTGACATTTAGGTCATTGTTTTGTGTTGTTTTGTTTTGTAAGTGAACTGGGTTGAGCACTAGCCTGGAAATAAGGAGATTGGTTCTAATCTGATTCCTTTAACAAGGCTCTGAGGTTTCTGAACTGGCACTTAACTTCTCTGGACTAGAATTTTCTTTTTTTTTTAAGTTTATTTCTTATCTTGAGAGACAGAGAGAATGTGAGCACGAGCAGGGGAGGGGCAGAGAAAGACAGAATCCCAAGCCGGCTCTGCACTGTCAGCACAGAGCCTGATGCAGGGCTTAAACCCACAAATCCCCATGTACTGTGAGATCATGACCTGAGCTGAAATCAAGAGTTGGATGCTTAACCGACTGAACCACCCAGGTGCCCCTGAACGAGAATTGTCTGAGAAAATTTGAGATAAGCCAGATCATAAGACTTTTAGTATAATGTCATTCACTGATAAAATAATGATTTGCAGCTAACTTTGGCAGAAAAGAAAGTTAAACTCATTGAGACACCCTGAATTCAAAAATTTTTCTTTTTGTTTCTGACCACTACTACGTTTAAACTCCTTCACTTCTTTAAATTCTATGTATTCTCCAGAATCATGTCTTACTACATCTGGGAAACCTTCCCCAATCTTCCCAATTCATAGCTCTGTGTTCTTCCTTTGAATTCCCATGGCACATTGCTTTTATTTCTCTAGTATCATCATGTCCTGCTTAGCATCATAGTTTTTTTTTGTCCTTGTCTTGACTCTCCCACACTCCCCATAGCAGACAGATAAGCTCCTCATGACCTGCTCCTACTTTACGTGTCATTATTATTTCTCGAGAGTAAGAAGTGGTTTTACTCAAGATATCCCTTAAAGCCCCCAAAACAGTACCCAACCACACAGTGAATACATGTTCAGAAATGGTTGAATCATGGGCACCTGTTGGCTCAGTTTCCATCCAACTCTTGGTTTCAGCTCAGGTCATGATCTCATGATTTCATGAATTTGTTAGGCTCTGAGCTGGCAGCACGGAGCCTGCTTGGGATTCTCTCTTCCTTTCTCTCTTCCCCTCCCCTACTGTGCTTTCTCTCCCTCAAAATAAATAAACTTAAAAAAGAAAGAAATGCTTGAACCAAACTGGATGAAATTAAAATAAAAGAGTTTTCTTTAATAAAAATATTTCTTATGATGAGGATTCATTCTATTGTTAATAAGTTTATATGTTATTAAAACTTTCTTTTAAAGTTCAAACTATAACAGTGTAACATACATTGGGATTAGGAGATATAATATCTGAATTAATAGAACATTTAAAAGAATTGTTTTCTTTCAGAATTTCCAAGAAAATATTTTTTAAATCTTACATTTGTCCTGTTTGATAACTCCAGTTGAAGTAATGTTGTGCAAATGTTTTATAAAAAGTAAATTATTACATAAACATCATATTTTGAAAGTAGTTAGTATGATATAATATAGAACATAATTTTCTTGCATTGGAACCATAAAGTAGAGAGATTTCACTACTGAGGATAAAGAGATAAAAATCTATTTTTGTACTTACCCAATTTGACTGATTCATGGCACATCAATAAGGAATATTTTATAATCTTTTTTTTAACAAAAATGAACCATACCTTGTAAAATATTTAGTTTTTAATATCTGGAAAGGGCACATCAGTATTTTTATTTTTGCAATATTTTTGTGCTTCCCAAGGTTATGAGTGTAAGATTGGTAATAGACACAATCATTCATCGTGAGAACTGCACTAACTCCAATAGTTGCACCAGATTCATCTGGTCAATCAGTTCTTGGTTAGTCATACTAATGTGACCAGTGAAGGCTGTTTATTCCATCAAATCCTCCATATAAAGGAATGGAATAGGTTGCAATAGCGTAATGAATGTTTTAAGAATGTACCACAAACAAAACCTTTCTAAATTTCCCTACATGATCCCCTGGCTTCTCCCTTTAACCCATATCATGTACCCATATCTGATTTAATTAGTAAGCCCAGGCAGAGCTTCCCTCTCAAAGCCTCTCTGCAGTGATGTTTGGGTTTCTAAGTACCCCCTTCCATCCTAAATAATGTGAAATGACAAGAACTACACAAATGTGTCTCCAGCAGAAATTAGTGTTGTTGACCTAAGAGCGACGGGGACACAGAGAGAACTGGAGACACCTGTAAGAGCCCTCTTGAAAGTTAACATTGCCACTTAAAATTTCCCAACACAGATCACCAAGCTAGGAATAGCTGAATATTGATTTGGATGACATGTTCACTAATTACAGTAATAGCCAACGAGCCACATTTCTAATGAGACTTTTGTGGAATTATCTCCTACTGTCATAATCCCATTTCATACTCCATATTGCATCAAAACTTTATATTGATTGTGAATTTCAGAGGTCTTCTCTGGTCTTTTTCAATGGCTTCCTTGTCTTTGTTAGTATCAGTCCTCCACCTCTCTGCCATAAAAATAATTCCACATTCCACCTCTGGTACAATTACAGCACCCGGAACAAAGCTCTCACTGGAGAACATGATCAATTCTTCCAAACACTGCAGGCCTTCCCAGAAGTACAGCCATTATTGTGCTTGCTTCCATGTGATGATATGGGAGATTTTTATAATATGTTTGCATTAGCATTTTTTTCATGAAAACCAGAAATTTATTTTACTCCAGAAATACATTAAGCTGTTTCTGCATTCAAACAACTCCTAATGTAATAGTTCATATACCCCAAACTTATGTCATCTCATAATTCCCTAAATATCACTCACCTTGGTTTTTGTTACTCCCAAAGGGCAAAATTTCATTTGTACAACTTCACAAAATACCCTTTCATAAAAAGTCCTTTTTTTTTTTTTTGCAATCAAGTAATGAGTATAGCTAAAGCTTCCCAGCAGGTTTCTGTTGTATAAAAAAATTTCTACCCCCTAATATATTGAATGACTAAGTTCTATGTTTACCTGTTCAATCACTTGCCTTAATAAATCCTCTGGACCTGATGCCCCTAATTAGCATTCATAGGATCCCACATATGCACAGATATGTTATCTGCTAAGGCATACTTGTCTATTTCAGTGGATTAAGAAAACATGCTGAGAAATTTATTCTGTAGTGTGGCCAAATGTGCTTTACTGACTACATCTTAATTTAGGAAGACCTAAAAGTAAGAGTTTTCCTACCTGAGTTTGGGCCTCAAGATCTCTCCTGAACCCATGATATATAGAGACTATGGAGATAAGAAATCTTACACTGGGGATTGCACAAATGAGTAAATGGATGATTGGTGGTAGGAACTAGGTTTCTCACTACTGAGACATTACAAATAAACAAGGTAGAAGCAGAATGAACCGTGTGGTGCTGAATCAGAGTCAGAAATATCAGTATGAACTTATGTTTAGCTTAAAATAGAAACATACAGAAATGATTTTACATATGTGTGAAAACATGGGTTAGTATACATACATATACTTCCTCGCTCTGCCAACTGAGAGGGCCTAGAAATAATGGCATCCAAGGAGCAATGAGCACATCCAATACCAAGATCTTGGTTTCTAATACCATTCTCCAATAAAAAAAACTGGGGCTCCTTGGAGAAATGGCTGATTCTAATACTTGGTCAGGAAATATAAAAGATGAATCTAGAGAATCTTGCATTGCCAGAAAGTAAGGAGTACTCAATAAATGAAGCAATGGGGACACATCAAAAGGACACATGAGCCAACCTGAAAGTGTTCTTAAAGGCTAAAGTTGAAATAACTTGAGCAATAAAAAAGATAAGGCAGTAGTGGATTATAACCCACAGTATAAAATGCATATTTGTGAGGCTATACTTACACCAATAAATTACTGAATAAATAAATGGAGATAAGTGAGAAATCTTCAATGCAGAAAAATTCCATATAATTTAGGTAGATACTACTCCCTCAAGGAAATAAAGTTTTAACTCCTCACACCTTGAATGCAGACTATATACTTACTGACATGCTTTCAAGTAAGGCAGCTGAGTAGGGGAAGGCAGTAAATTTACAGTAGACAAAGCTAGTAAACACTAGGTAAACCAGGGGGTCAAGGTTAACATCATGATTGACAAGTATTGTTGATAACACATGCCCTTGATGTAATGTAATGAGAAGGGCACTATACCTCTGTGGTATTATTTCTAAAATCTCATAACCCCAGGCTGATCAGGAGAAAACATCAGAAAAACTTAAATCGAATGACTTCTATAATATATCCAACCAGTACTCCTCAAAATTGTCAAAGTCACGAAAAACAAAGAAAATCTGAGAAACTGTCACAGCCAAGAAAAGCATAAAGAGACATGATAACTAAACATAATGTGTTTTCTGGGGTAATAGGATCCTGGAACAGAAAAAAAGGACATTAAGGAAAAACTCATTAAATCCAAATAAAATGTATAGTTCAGTTCATTGTAATGCACCAGTGTTGGTTTTTAAGTTGTGACAAATGTTCCATAGTAATGTAAAATGTTAATAATAGGGGAAACTTGGGAGGAGTACTCTCTGTATTATCTTGGCAACTTTTCTATAAACCAAAACCTATTTTTAAAAGTTTAAGGGCACCTGGGTAGCAGTCGGTTAAGCATCTGACTTCAGTTCTGGCCATGGTTCATGGGTTCGAGCCCTGCCTCGGGCTCTGTGCTGACAGCTCGGATCCTGGAGCCTGCTTTGGAATTCTATGTCCCCCCTCTTTCTGCCCCTCCCCCACTCACGCTCTCTCTCTCTCTCTCTCTCTCTCTCTCTCTCTCTGTCTCTCAAAAATAAATAAACATTAAAAAGAAAAGTTTACTTAAATTCTTAATTTTTTTAAAATGTGAAAGCAAGTTTCAGTTGGGTTCTTAAAATAAGGAGCTTTGAATTAAAGTTTTTTTGTTCTAGAACACCAATACAATAGACCTTCTAATTATGAAAACATAAAACAAATACACATCTTTTGTTCTTAAGAAGACCCAGCTGCCGTGAACTGACCCAAATAGCAGATATTTCAGAGGGAAAAACTGAGCAGTCTGTTTGGTTAGGTAAACTGGCTGTAGACTAAGTTTGGCAGATTTATGACTATGCAGTCTTTGTTTTTCACTTTAGAAAGAACATGCCTGAGTGGTTTAAATTATTGAGTGTTCCTGAGTGGTGATGAGAAGTTGAGCTGGAAAGGACCTCGGGAAGGGCATGTAAGCAAATATTCACAGATCACCTGCCAGATATTCTGCATGATAGACTAGACTAGTGCTGGGTGTGGTCACTATTTAGGAAATCTGCACATACTTTTACAATACTTAATTTATTCCTGTCTACATAATTGGGAAGAAGCACCCCTCCTGCATTTTCATTCAAATTCTTCTCCAAACCCCAGCACAATTGACCCTATTTTTATGTATGGGTGCTAAAAACCGGAAGAAAAAAAACACCAAAAATATATGTTGATCAAAGATAAAGTTATGAGGTGGCCTTTTGGGGAATAGACAGTCAACAGTCTGATTACTTATTCTGAAGGAAACTGTTTTGGCTAATGTGGCCCTTGGTAATAATGTAGCCTCTAAATTCTAAATCATGAGCTACAAATTCAAACGTCTACCAGGTTCTAGTAGATATCATAAAAGCAGGAATCAAGTTAAGGAGACCCTGTCTAAATGTGGTAAAGCCACTGCTTGGCACCAAAGGCCTATTGCCTTATAGAAATATAGACCCAGTGTTAATAGAAACATTTAAGACAAAGCAGAAAGCCTTATTTTTGAGTGGAGGGTCTCAACTTTTAAGTATTAGTAACCAATTAAAAGGATTAATTAGGGGCATGCCTAGGTGGTTCAGTCAGTTGGGCATCCTGACTTCAGCTCAGGTCATGATCTCACGGTTAGTGAGTTTGAGTCCCGCATCAGGCTCACTGCTGTCAGCACAGAGCCTGCTTCAGATCCTCCGTACCCCTCTCTCTCTGCCCCTCCCTACTCACACTCTCAAAAATAAATAAAACATTAAAAAAATAAAAAGATTAATTGGGCCAAATTAAATTCAGCTGAAGTATGAATTTTGCCCAAAGGCCATCAATTTGTCACTTCCAGAAACTACATTATTATAACTCCAGGTTTTGTTGTTATTGAACTTTTTCCAAGACATTCAGATATACATTAAAATAAATACACTTGTCTCCATCCTAATGAAAGAAACAAACTTATAAAAGATTATTATAGAATGATGACCTAGAAAAGAAATAGGCCTAGTCATCTCAGGAAAACAGGGGTGGGGACGAATTCCTGACTTTAAAAGTTAGTAAATTCTAAAAAAATGTTATCAATAAAGGAATTCGAGAATCTATTTCAATAGCAATTTTATTTCATATAACAACTCTAATAATAGGCTGGATTGTTTAGACCTCGAAGCCCAACTGAGGGCATGGCTAAGTCACCCTGAAGGTCAGATGCAGATACAGATACCGGGAGAGCTGGAAGCTTAGTTACAAGTTGAAGGGCGATTAACAAGTTCACAGGGAAGTTCAAGGAAAGCCCAAAAGTTATCAGCAATGCTAACTATGGAGGGATCGATCTGATAGAGATGAGTTGTGGCAGCAACTTTGAGAGACAGGATGGTCATCTCAGAATGGAATTAAACTTGATTATCATAACAAAAACCAACAGCCTGACAAAAGTTAATTTCCCCTGTGCCTGCTCTAGTTCGAGTCCTCTCCATCAGTTTCTCTGCAAAACGCCCTTTATCTCTCTCTGCCTTCTACTCATCCACCCTCTGCACTGCTTCTCCAATAGAGTTTCCAGTGACGAACCAATGGCAGGAATGGTCCACCTGACTGAAGGCAATAAGGTGAAGTCTGTTGAGAGTTTACAACAATAATAAAACTGACAAAAATTTGGTTTGTTTTCAAATATGAGTCAGTGAGTCTAAACAATGTCAGTGACAAACTACTCCTCCCACCAAAATAAATAAATAAAACTTTTCATACTCTTAAGTTCCAAACAATTGCTGTGATTACTATTTTTTAATATTATATATGTGGGCTTCAAACTAGCACATTCTTAATTTCATATCCTTAATAAACATCTTTTACATGGAAATTAATTCAGAGAACTCCCAGTTACACGGTTAGTGCCTTGTGCTTATCTAATGAGTAATTTTGTCATGATTCAATACTGTTCAGGCTCACTTCAGGAGCAGTTTGTATCTCCATCCCCTATGGTACTACACATTCTCAAATTAAATACAGGCAGTCCTTGCTTTGCAAGGCATTGTGGGACTAAAAACAACCATGCATGCAGAAACCTTCATAATCACTACAAAACAATGTTCATAACTAATAAGGAAATGTATGATTCTTTTGCGATTTTTAAGCTTTTTGGTTATAACATTAAAAATATCTCTTATGGGGGCGCCTGGGTGGCGCAGTCGGTTAAGCGTCCGACTTCAGCCAGGTCACGATCTCACGGTCCGGGAGTTCGAGCCCCGCGTCAGGCTCTGGGCTGATGGCTCAGAGCCTGGAGCCTGTTTCCAATTCTGTGTCTCCCTCTCTCTCTGCCCCTCCCCCGTTCATGCTCTGTCTCTCTCTGTCCCAAAAATAAAATAAAACATTGAAAAAAAAAAATCTCTTATGAATGAATAGGGAAATGAAATAATAGTAAAGTTTATATTTATTTGGCACACTATAATTTAAAACATTAGAAACATTGTGAATTAAGGGTGTGTTCTTTCTTTGTAAAAATAACTTATCAAGAGTAATTTGGATGGCATTTGCCTTCTTGTTCTAGAACCTATCAGAAGGAAGGAGCATTTGTTCTGTGCCTTGATGAATTGTCGTACTCCTAAATTTGGATAAGCTTCTAACAGTCTATCCTTTGCTTTTCCAATATCATAAAATATCTCCAAGAGTTCCTTTAATGTGAAGTTTTTGCTGGCGTCACTTTCTCAGGGGCATCTTTATATTTTTCATAAGAGCCACTTGTCTCACTAATGTTAGTAAATTCCCCTTCACTGAGTTTCTCTGGCTGCATTATTTAGAGTCTCAAATGAGACAGTGTCAACATTCACATGGCCAGCTACTTCTTCCATAACTCTGTTCAAGCTAGATTTGAGTTTCTCTTTCAGCTTTATCACTTTTGTTTCTTTGTTGTGCTTTCACCTTAGTCAATCTCCTCTTTTGGTTGCCCATTTTTGTAAAATGTCATGTGGATTACCACTTGCAACAAGGATGCAACACAACTATACGCTTCACTGTCTGCATGAAGTCACCAATGGACACACAGTGACAAATCACCAAAGACTTTGAAAGAAGTGTTATAATTGGTCACTGACCATAATGCACACCTGTTGCTTACATAGTTATTTACAAGCTGAAGACCTAGTGTGAGTTTGTACTTCATGCAATTATTCACAGCTAGTAACTGAAGCTAGTAACTGAAACTTGAACCTTGGTGTTGAGGGACTGGTGTTATTTAACTAAGTTGTGATAACTGAAATTTGTGTCCATCAGAACCATGCAAAGACTAGTAGAATCACAATAATAGCACAGTGGTTATAAAAAATAAAGAGAACTTGTGTGATTTCAGTTCTGTCATTCTGTGGCCAACTGATGTTTTGATTTGTGTTTAACATTTCAAACAATGAAAAGAGTGCAAAAAAAAGGTGTTGTTTAGTACATGTAAATTTTAGCTCATACTCAAAGTATTTTATTAAATTTGAATCTTTAGAATTGGAATTTATTCTTTTTATATTCTTATTTTTTAAAAAACAAAGAACTAAAAATATTTATATTATTATTACTGATAATAGCTTTGTCATATAGAGGAGGGACATATTTAAAAAAAAAAATGATGCACTCTGTGAGTCAAATATGCCAGGTATGCCACTAGATCTTTCTAAAAGGCAGATCTGATCTTATAACTACCCTGATCAAATTTTTTCACTATCTCTTAATCACCTACATCAGTAATTCTTAACCAGTATCATCTGTGAAAGTTTTCAAAAACACAGATTTCCAGGTTGCATACATAGATTACATTGCAGAACTAGGTTAAGGCTGGGGAAACTGTACTCTTAGAGCCTGTTGGTGATTTACCCAGGTGCTGATCCACCAGCCTACAAGCTAAGTTCTAAGTTCCTTGTGTGGAAAGTAAGGGCCCTTAAAATCTAGTGCCTACTGCTACAAACTCATCTACTGCTACATTTTCTCCCCACATTTTACAATTTATAACTGCTTATAGCTCCTGAACTAGCCATGTATGTTTGTACATTCTTTTACAACTCCCAAGAACAGTTCTGGTCTCCCATTTCCATGCCTAGGTCCACTTGGAAAACTTCATTCCTGTTTAAGAGTTAACTCAAAGCTCAGGTATTTTAGGCACCCCTTCTGTATACTTCCACTGTAGACATTACATCACACACTGCAGTAACTTAATAGTTCTGTGCCAAACTTCTGGAAATAGGGCATGACCTTTTACATCTATGTATCTCCAGCATTCAGCCCGTACCCAGCTCTTTCATACCCAGCTGTATCTGTTAGGAATACTTACCACTTCAATTAACAGAAAGACAGCAGAGACTTAAAAAGAATAGAGATTTGCAATTCTTACATGATAAATCTTGAGGGAAGGGACTACTGGTGGGGGTTCATCATCTGAACAATTTCACTGTTGGCTTCTCTGTGATTCCCCAAGCCTGTCCTTCATACTTGGGGCCTCATGGTTGCAAGGTGGTGACTGCAGCTCAACACATCACAGCCACAGGAAGGAGGGGCAAGAGGGCTGTGCCAGTTGTCTATGTACTCTTTAATGAGCAAGGTAAAGTCTCCAGGAGTCCCTCAGCAAACTTCTGGTGAGTCCTCATTTGCCAGAACTGGGTCACGTGACCACCGCTAGCCATAAAAGAGGCTGAGAAAGCAGATAGGATTGGTGTGGAACAGGAATAGTGTGATTAGTTCATTACTTTAGACCAATCATGACCCATGGCCTCAGTCAGTACATCATTGGTCTGAATAAAACTATAGTTCTGTTAACAAAGAAGAGAAGGGAATGGATATTGGGTATACACTATCAGTGCCTGCCACAGTTGGCATTCTGTGATTGTTACAAGTATAAATGAGTGAACACATACATGTATGAAGGAATAAATGATTAACCTTCTGGATAAAGACAGGCAGATAATTCTGATAACTGATTAGAGTAGACAAGCCAAGGGTCAATATCAATGCAGAATGATACCAGTAACAGAACTTCAGGCAACGACAAAACAAAGGATTTAATTTGTGTGTCTCTATATTGCTTTCCTCATTGACAGAGCATTAGGCAGCTGCAGGCTTACAACCTCACAGCTTCAAGTTCAGGGGGAATAAAAAGGACCACAGGATCCAGAGAAGAAAGGAAGAAGTTCATGGTCAGGCTGGCATCCTTGTATGGCCACACTGGTGCCCCAGTGCTGAGCAGTCCCATCCATCACTCGTGGACTGAGGAAGGGAAGGGTAGAGAAAATCATGAGCTATTACCAGCAGAAGGAAGGACAGATGATCAGCAGGCAAAAATAATAGATGCCATCTCAAACAGAACCCAGAAATGAGGACTGGGCCTTCTCAGAAGTGCAAATAAGAGATTAGCAAGGCAGATGTGTGGGACCAGCCAGGTGTCTGAGAGCCAACATGATTTGACTGTCACCACCTTCCATGTGTTACCACTACACTTGGTAAAGGAACTTGGCAGCCCATCTCCATTTATCTTTCCTTAGGTGCTGAGATTTATAAGCTAGCAGTAAGGGGACAGGTTAAATCAATGCTTCTCAAACTTTCCCATCAAAATAGCCTCAACAGCCATGGAAAATGAACACTCTAGAATTTGGGGTGGGTGGTGGAATAGGAGGCTAGCAATATATTTTGGAGCAGTTTGCTGCATAACTAAAATGTATTTGAAGTCTCATGCTTTTTCTCTAAAATGTTTATGAACTTTGAATTTTATTCCTTAGAAAAATCCATGTAATTTTTCAAGGTTTACAATTACTAGCAACTTAAAATTTCCTCAAGTTTTTTTTTTCCAAATGAAATCAGTATTTCTAAATGACACCATTTTATTCACTTTTGCACACAGCTACTTACCCCTGGACTATTTTTACTCCAGTTTAATAAGCATGGGATTAACTAAGCCCCACACATTGTTTCTAACTCTATTATTTTCAGGTAGCTGTTTCTGGCAGTGACATCTTCTATTAAAACTCTCATTAGCAATAACTTTGAATGATAACTGCCATCTATTGAGTACCTACTACATTCAAAGCAGTTTTACATATTTTCTCATTTAATCCTCTCAATAATTCTGAACAACAAATATTATTATCCCCAAACACACAAGGGAAGTAAAAGCCACAGAAGGTCACTAATTCTCTCTGAAGTTACACAGCCACATACCAGGACTAAAACTCTCTAGCTCTGAAACCTTTCAATATGTGTCCCTTCCCCTGCTTTTCTATTGCTTCTTTATGCTCCAGGAATGTCAACTTCAAGTATGAATCAATCCACAAATTCAAGCAGAAAACAAAAGAACTAATGTCATTATTCTACAAGCTCTGAGGTCTCCAGAACTAGGAGAGTAGAAGAAAGAAGAGCAAGAAGTCTGGGATCAGGAGGCTAAGTTCTTTTATCAACTCCACCGGGAACAAACTGTGGGGTTTGGAAAAGCCCCCTCACCTGTACAGACCTGAGCATCTCCACCTGTGAAATGAGAGCAGGACTCGGTCATGTTTGTGGTCCTTTCCGACTCTAGCAAGCTATCATTTTAACATTGATTCTCCAGGACTCAGTTGCTTAAGTGCAGACTATGTCTTGTCTGTTACTTTCAGACAAGAAAGTAACATGCCCTCTGAAAGAGACCAGAAAGATCCAATTGTAGATACACCCTCAAAAACAGTATCAGATGAATTCTAATTTCAACCTCAACTTCTGAGCAAGTAATGATGATGATAACTGCTACTCATTTATTACCAATCATATCCCAGTGACTATTCTTCTGTAAGTAATAGCTCATTTAACCTCCACAGCAACCCCATGATGTAAGTCCTACACTTATTCCCATTTAATAGATGAAGAAACTAAAACACAGGAAGCTTAAGGAATTGCCCAAGATCAAATGTATTGTCTATGGCAAGCCTAAAAGCAAACCCAGCTGGTCAGACTCCAAAGTCTGACTCCAGATCATCATGACAGACTGCCTCCCTCCAGACTAGGCTGTTCTCATTGAAAAAAAAAATGTTTTTGAAAAGCTGCTTGGAGAGGAAAGTAAGATCTCATCACTAATGCTGTGCCGCAGATTAAAGTGAAAATTGAGTGATTTACCATGCTAGCAAAGGCATACCACAATTACAACAGAGTCCGTTTTGTCCAGTCGACTTTGTTAACCTTGGAGTATGTGGAGATTTGCAATGGTCAGCGGGGAGGGAAAGACTGCCCCAGTGGGAAGGAATCTGGTTGGGGACCAGGAAGCAAATCACTTATATGGAAGGATTCACTCATTACAACCATTTAAAAGCTGATGGTAAGACAGAATTACCATTATTATTTATGAACATCAGTTAGACATGCCTAATCATTAGCTTTCAAGCTGACATAAAAAATACTACACTTACTTAACTTTCTTTCTCTAGTGCTTCCCAAACTCAGTCGAACAGATGATCGCTTTTTTCATGGAGCCTCCTTTTGGACCAAAACACATTTGGAAAATTCTACTCAATGGAATATAGCAAGTTTTGGCAAGTGGACCACAAAAAAAGAACTAGTGCAACAGAGTCCTCAGCTCCTCACACTACTATTCAGCCAGAGAGCCCTGCAGCCCCAGATAGCTGGAGCACATGCCAGAAGGCAGTTCCTTACTCTACATCACTCCGACAAGGGGCAGCACAGAAATGCTTCCATCAAGATATAAAAGTAATTGCTACTTTTAATTGAGATTTATTACAGGCAAGGCACTATGAAAAGCACTTCATATACTGTAAATTTTTTTAATGTGTGTTTATTTTGAGAGAGAAAGAGAGAGCTCACACAAGGGGTGGGGGGGAGCAGAGAGAGAGAGAGAGAGGGAGAGAATCTCCATTCTGTCAGTGCAGAGCCCAACACAGGGCTTGATCTCACCAACCTCGAGATCATGACCTGAGTGGAAATCAGGAGTTGAATGTTTAACCGACTGAGCCACCCAGGTACCCCCAAATACTTTAAATTTTTAAAAGTTTAGGCATCTGTATCACTTATAGATGTATGAAAGACAACTTTTGGAAATGGGAAACTTGCTGGTAACTAATGTAGCTTCAAGACTTTTCTTCCGTAGAATTAGTTAATTAAAATTTGCAGGGAGGCCATAAGGGATTGATATGAGGTAATGTCCTTAACATGTTCTGCTTAATAGAATTATTGCAAACATCCTGCTCAGGAAAGGAACTTCCTATCATCAATTTTTATCTTTCCTTTTTTAGTATTTTCAGGCCTCAAACATATAACCCAATTTTTACCCCTGAGTTCTCTAAGAACCTGTATCAAGAAGGAAATCTTGATTAGATAAGTGAACCTCAGATATTTATAGTCCTTGGAAGAAACAGTTTACAAAAAAAAAAAAAAAAAGAAAAGAAAAGAAAGAAAGAAAAAAAATGAAAGATGGTTCCTTTAAGAAATGAACAAAGAAGGAAGATAGGTTCCCAGCCATAAGACACAAACTGAAAGAAATAGCTGGATTCAGAATGTTAATGCCATCACCGCAAATTAGTTTTAATATAAGTAATTAATCAATTTTTGTCACTTTTTGCAATACATTGTGAACATTCTGTGTGAGGTCCGTCCTTCACTGTACTGCTTCAAGTTTAAAAGCCCGAGGCTTTTAGAACTTGCCTTATGACATTGGCAAGGCCCTTTTTATAGACTAATTAACGTGCCAAGAATTTCAAGCCAACAAAAGATATAATGGTGCCATTTTTCAGTTTTCAAGAACTTTTCCATGACCACTTCAAGCACCTTTTACCTTTTAGCCCTCTCTGCTCAGATACCACACAACTCACTAGAGGAACTGGCTTTAAATTTCACCTTGACTGCCATCCCTCCTGGGACCAGTGATGAGAGGAAATAATGACATCACATTATGCAAGCTGCCTTTGGTAACCTCTCCTTCTAGAGCCTTTTTGTAGAATCATTGGGAAAATAGAAATCCACACTCACCGATATTAAATTCAAGTCTCAAAGCAAAAGGGCCACAGTGGATCAGGGCAAATATAACAGATCTCAGCATGGATTCGTATGGTGCTCCAGTCCCCAAGAAGAGGGCACGCTGCCAGTCACATTATGCAAGGATTTGGGGGATCGGAAACTATGGGTTCTGGCTTTAAATTATTACTCCTACTAGGGGTGCCTGGGTGGCTCAGTCGGTTGAACGTCGGACTTTGGCTCAGATCATGATCTCATGGTCTGTGGGTTTGAGCCCCACATAGGGCTCTGTGCTGACAGCTCAGAGCTGAGAGCCTGCTTTGGATTCTGTCTCCCTCTCTCTGCCCCTCCCCTGCTCGTGCTGTGTTTCTGTCTCTCAAAAAAATAAATAAATATTTATTCTCTCAATAAATGTAAAACAAATTTAAATTATTACTGCTACTAAACTGCCTTTTCTATTACAGTTTATTTTTTTTTAATGTTTATTTATTTTTGAGAAAGAATGAGTGGGAGAGGGGCAGAGAGGACACAGAGGTTCCAAAGTGGGCTCTGTGTTGAGAGCAGAGAGCCCTATGCGGGGGCTCAGAACTCACTAACCGGAGTTAATGACCTGAGCCAAGGTCAGATGCTTAAGGGACTGAGCTACTCAGATGCCCCTTCTATTACCATTTAAATTACCAATACACCAATACAAAAGAACCTGTACTTACAAGCTGTAACTTTTGTTGTAACTTCTGTTTACAAAAATAGGATTTCCTGTTTCTTGAACCTGATTTAGCTGCTAGGGCAGACCGTCACCCAAGTAGAGAAATTTTAAATTCAATTTATTAGTATTTCCATTTTATGTAAATACACCCCTTATGGAATATAAAGAAAAACAGAGAGGAGTAAAAAATAGGGGTAAAATAGGAGTAAAAAATATTGTCACATGTAGTATTAACATTTTTAAGTCATTTCTCTTGATTTCTTCTCTCCTATAACTTGCATTTTATGATCATGCTCCCATGGAGAATGAGCACAGTTGAAACTGTAAGTGAATTTTGACCAAATATATTTACTAACTCTGCCAGGCTGAAGATGATCTCTCAGCCATCTTCAGATGAGAGCCACCATGTCACCCACCAGTGAGGAGACAGGACTCAGGCTACACACTTTTGATTTTCCTCACAGTGAAGCAGGGTAGGCAGAAGGCATGAGGATTATCAATCAGAGAAAACTGAAGTTAAACCACCAGCTCACTCTCTGTCCTCTGCTTCTCCAATGTTACCCACCCACCCCCCTTCTTTGTCCAGAGACAGTCTCCCTTTCCTCAGTAGAGTGGTCCCTATTTTCAGGAGAGCTCTCTTCCGCTCCCCTGAAGGGCACTCCCAGGGGCCTCACAAGGCTTCAAAGCCAGCCTCTCGATTAGCCAACCCTCTGTCCTTGTGGTTTCCCAGCTGAATCTCCCAAGGCCACTTGTGTCAGATGGAAAGCCGTGGGATGCTCTGGACAAATGAATGCTAAAATCCTTCCTTCCTTCACAGCAAACTCACAGAGATTTATCTGGTCACAAAGAGGAAAACGTAAACCTTTCTGCTGTCACAGAGGTACTCCAAGTGTGACAGCCATTACTGCACTTCTCAAAAAGTAGACTCTGCATCTAAAATTATATTTAAGTCATAATATGGGCTTTAACATGAAATGGGTGGAAATCTTTCAAAAGAGCAACTTAAAAGTGAACTGTGTGAACATGAACAAGCATTCAGCATCTGAAAGGAAAAACCTAAATGATGAATAAATATGGGAGAGTAAGTTCAACCTCATTAATAATCAATGGCATGTGAAACAAAGATTAAATATTTTTGTGTACCTAACTAGAAAGGATTTGTTTTAATTGTATGTGCAATGTCATTGTTGGCTAGAATGTGGAAATACCTGCTTGCCACACATACCCTACTGGTGGGAGGAGATTCATAAAAACAATTTCCCAAATACAATCTTGGGAATTTGTATTGAGAGCACAAACCACAAAGTCTCTGACCCACCAGTTCTACTTGGGACCCAAAGGTTGTAATTAACAGTATTCACAAAAAATTATGTTTTCACAGTTGATCATAAAAATTTGTAAAATACTCAACAATAAGGTAGTGATAACATATGGCTTAGTTACTCATCAGGATGCTTTGCAGCCGTGAATAAGATGCTGGAAGAGGTTTGCAAAGGTGGAGAAAAGAGAATTATAAAATAATACACAAAACATAATATCATTGTTGTGGGAAAAATATGGTTATGGACACACAGACATCTTTTTGAAAAGGGTCTAGAGAGGAGTCAACAGTGGTTATTTTCAAAGTACGGTGGGATGGAGTCAATATACTTAAGGGTAAGGGTCTGACACATACCTGGTGAAAATTTGAACTCTGCCACTGTGGGAACTTCAATGACTTGCTTTAGAGTCCTTATGTGTAAAATGGGGATAACGCTATGTCTTAGGATTTGGGACAGGAAGACATGCAATGATGCTAGTAAAGTACAGAGCACAATAGTGATACAAATAAATACTGACTGATAAAATTGCAAATTTTGTAATGCAATTTCTAATTTTCTACAATGGACATGTATTACCTTATAATTACTTTATAATTAAAGTATTACTTTAATTATACATGTATTACTTTATAATTAAAGTCACTGCAAAGAACTATAAACACATGGAATTCCAATTAATGATATACGTGCTTACATACTTAGGAGGGCAGTATGCTGAT
The DNA here is from genome assembly GCF_022837055.1 of Prionailurus viverrinus. Classification (NCBI taxonomy): domain Eukaryota; kingdom Metazoa; phylum Chordata; class Mammalia; order Carnivora; family Felidae; genus Prionailurus; species Prionailurus viverrinus. The sequence goes on from NC_062565.1 coordinate 74,499,301, forward strand.
ATCCACAATTATTTTGAAATGCATCAAAAAATGAGATGGATTGATGGTAGGCATACGAGTGTTCATAGAAAATTCTTTCAGCATTGCTATATGTTTGAAAATGCTTATAATAAAATGTTGGGGAAACGGTATTTCATTTGAAATTTATAACCTTTTTATTCATATGAGCATATCATTTTAAGAAAGCATATAATAAAGACACATTTAAAAAAAAAATAAGTGTCCCTAACACTCGTCATGAATTCTACTGTCCTCAAAAGCTATTTTTTGTATGCTTCTACATCTTTATGCTTGTAAATTTAAAGGAAGTTTTTTTCATAAGATCATGTTGTTCACAATACTTGGCAACCAGTATGTTTTACACTGAGAAAAAGGACTTTTATTTTAAAAATGAGGTAAAAGGGGGGCCTGGGCAGCTCAGTCAGTTGAGCGTCCGACTTCGGCTCAGGTCATGATCTCACAGTTCATGAGTTCGAGCCCCAAATTGGGCTCTGTGCTGACAGCTCAGAGCCTCTAGCCTACCTCGGATTCTATGTCTCCCTCTCTCTGCTCCTCCCCTGCTCACATTCTGTCTCTCTCTCAAAAATAAATAAAGATTAAATAAAAATTTTTTTAATGAGTTAAAAAAGAATGAGGTCCACCTCTTACCAATTTCTTTATAAATAAGATAGCAGTGAGAATGTAACATCTTCACATATTTGATTTTTTATTATTACTTAAAATTTTAGAAGCCTTCATAGCAAGAAATAAGATACCTTGGTTGTTCAAATGAACAAACAAAAAGCAGAATCATATGTCTAAACACAGAAAACTGATGGTTCCAGAAGGCAGAGGGGTGGGGGAAAGGGCAAAATGGGTGAAGGGGAGGGAGAGACACAGGCTTCCAGTTATGGGATGAGTAAAGCACAGGAATAAAAGGCATGACTACATAATCCATATCACATAGTCTATGATACTGTAATAGCAATGTATGGTGACAGATGGTAGCTATACTTGTGGTGAGCATAGGGCAAGGTATAGAAAAGTTGAATCACTATGTTGTACACCTGAGACTAATGTAACATTGTGTGTCAAACATACTCAAATAAAAAACTTCCTTTAAAAGGTAATTTGGCTTTTGAAACTCGTTATTTTTATATTAAAATACAATGTAATGAGGTGTCTGTGCATCCCACCATCCAGGTAGGGCTTTATTCTCACCTCCTCCCCCTTGTCCCAGGCCTGCTCACCTAGGTCCTCGTCTGCGGGGGCAGTATTGCCACCATTACATTTGAGACCATTTTTCTGGAGCCACCACTCCAGCCCAAGGTAGACAGAAAAACTTAACCTGAGGTTTACTTGCCTCTGAATATGCATCACCACAATTTTTACTCACATTTGTATAACAGAGCACGAAGAAAACAAAACAAAATAACAGCAGCAACAAATGCATTGGGTGATGCCTTGTTATATCCACCCCACAGAAGCAGGATGGACCCTACCCAAAATGTTGATGAGATATGAAGACTGACGATGCCAAACACAGACCAACAGGATTTCCAAGAAGCATGAAAGAGGGAATACAGCTGCCCACATTTTAAGTTGCATTGTCCTGGGTTGGTAACTTGTGGGCAGACCAAATGGGACAGAATTAAAGGACCCTTTGTCCTTTAAGGAACATAAGGGTTCCAGGGACTTTGTTTTTTATTTAACCAGATGCTCAAATCTAGATGTGAGATGAACAGACATAAACATATACATCAGAAACATGTAAAGAGGAAAAAGCAGAGGTTAGTTTTGCTCATTAAGAATACTTCACCCAAATAACCAAAAACGCTAATGAATTTTCCTGAAAATGTGTAAGAGTATCAGCTTACCATGATCCATGAAGTGAACCTATTCAGATTTTGATTGGAATTGCATTGAATCTATAGATCCACTGAAAGAGAACTGATTCCTCTAAAATATTGAATCTTCTTACCCACAGTTTCTCCGTTCATTTATTCAGGTCTTCAGGTAATGACTCATTCATAGTTCTCATTACATATTAAATATGTATGTAATTTTAGAGTTTTTCCATAGATATTTTGCATGCCTTTTATTAAATTTATTCCTGAATACTTACTTGATATTTTCTGATATTTCCAAGACATTTTCTAGGTATATGTTGCTGGTGTAAAAAAATGTAGTTGACTTTAAAAAAAAAAATCCATCCACCTTGTTCAACTCTATTATTTCTAATAAATTACCTGTAGATTCTTTTTGATTTTCTATAAAAATTATCATATCATCTGCTAATAAAGATATTTCTATTGTTTACAAAAATATTGTCGCATAGGGGAGTTGCATAGAATATCTCTGGAAAAGTATACAAGCAACTGTTAACATTGGTTGCCAATCTAGAGCATTAAATAATCTTTTATACGTCATGTCCCTTTTGAATTTTGAGCCATATTACATATTACCTATTGCAAATAACTAAAACAACTTTTTCAGAAACAATACAATGTTTAAGGTGGTTAAAATAACAAGGCGGACTGAACAACTGGGCAAGTCACAGGCTCCGTGAGCCTCAGTTTCCTATATGCTAAGTGCCTTTGATTAGACTGGATTCAAAGCTGTAAACCAGAGGTCCTTGAATTAAATCTAACCCACAACCATGGTATGTTTGGCTGTCATAGTAGGGTTTCTCTTTTTGTTTTATCCCGGGGCCAGCATTAAGAAACAGGTTTCAGTTACAAGTTTAGGCTCCCAACTGTCTTCTAACATCTGTCAAGCCCAGAGCAAAACACTGGCCTCCTCCCCACAGGCAGGGTGTGGGCTCTCCAGTGTGCCAGAGTCCCACCCAGTGGGATTTCCTCATTTCCATTCTCACTTGTCTGGGTCCCTGTGAGCATTTAACTGTACAACTCCTTGAGAAGTGGCATATTACTATATATACTCTGAGAAAGTATACACTTAAAGTGTGTGTGAGAAACAGAGAAAGAGCACACTTTTCAGTTGCTGGTGAGGTAGATACTGTTTTATTTAAGGAAACAATAATCAACTGGTAAATGATTGTTTTTTTAAAGAGAGGAAAATTATTAACGACGGTCTTAATAAACTGTTCGGTGAGATGGAAAATTACCTTACAATTCAGATTTGTAAAAAAAAAAAATAGGCCTATTTTTTATCTATAATTGATCTGGTCTTGTTCATCAGCACCATCCACTGAGTTGCAGGCAGGGAACAAATTGTTTGGTCCCACTCATTAATCTTGATCCAACAATTTAAAATATGTCCATAAGGAACTCAGACTTGGCTTATATAAGTCAGGAAAATGAAGAACGTTTCAGAGCTCTTTCCTCCTCTGCTCCAAGATAATGTCTGGGTATGTGGGGAAAGGAGTGTGGCTCATATAACCTTGTGGCCTTAGGGAGGGAGACCTGGCCCGCTGCTTGTATACTTGACTGAGCTGGCTAATAGAGGCTGCTAAGGTGAGTTGGCCTGGTGTGGCCTCCCTTGGCATTCTGATTTCTGTTGCTAATGTCAGGCACTGGCACACTCATGGTCTGTTCCCTCTCAGCTAAGGCAAAGCTCTATGATTTTCCCATGCTGGTCAGCCCCACCTTGGCTCTCACTAGTGTATCACCTCTAAGTCTGGCCATGATTTCCATTAATCCCCTGTCCAAGGGTCATTCCACGGTCATTAATGATTCAATCCACCTTGATATGAGAGTTCCATCTGGATGACTCTTCAGCCAGACTCTCAGCCACTTTGAGATCCCATCTACACACAGGGAAACCAGGAGACTCTATAAACCTAAACACCAAGGTCTCCCTCTGCTGGGAGGGCAAAGTGTGCTTTGACATGATTATTTAGTATGATACTGGGGAGGTGGTTGCTTCTAGACTTTTTCAGGAACAGAAATAGGGAAAACATAGGTTCTTTAAAAAGAATATATCCTGCTTTTATACTGGTCTCTCCAATTCAATTCTGATCTGAATCTCATTAGTCTGATACCTTTAGCTCTTTTCTCCTATTCCAAAAATCTCATTTCTCAATAGTACCAGTACACAATAAATGCCTATCAGATTCAGAATAAAAATAACAAAATTATCACCCAAATTACCAATAATATGCTTACTGAAAATAGTTTAAAAATTTTTAAGTTCTTTTTGTCCTTAAGATGATACATTCTACCAGGATGCATGATCAAATTACTAAATGTTATAGTTACTCAAATTAGTTTCTATTATACCACCATTTCTATAAACAGGTTCATTTCCTTTCAATTATGAGAATGCTTTTCTACTATTTTATTTTAAAAATTATGTGAAATATTTGCATGATTCCATATCCAAACCTATAAACTACAGTTTAATTAGAGAAGTCTAGACTCTCTTTTACCTCTCCTCTGTCTCTTCCCTTCTTGCCCCCTTCATTTTTTAGCATTTTCTGTCTTCCCATATTTAATATAATATATTCACATCCCCAAAACATTCTCAAATAAAAAGGAACATACTATTTTGTACATACTTTAGATTTTAAATACATTCAGACATAGAATTTTAGATGAAGAATCACTCAACAGATTAGTCAAACCCATAATTCTAAAAAAAGAGGAAACAGAACAGAGATTTGGAAATGTTAAGTTATGTGCCAAAGACATATAGCTAATTGCTAGAGCTGGGACTCAAGTTCATATCTCTTGACTCTCCATCTTGTGTTCTTTACTCATAGTGAACAGTTATAGACAATCATAGCTGTTTTGTAATAAACTGATAAATGATTTGAAGCAAAATTTAAAGAAACATGAACACCTAGAGATGACCAGATGATTCATTGTATTCTCTTGGTTTTTATTTGGCTTGACTCAAATTCTATCACTTTAATAAACATGAGAGGACAAATTCAGTCTATTTTTTCTCAGAGTTACCAACATCTTCCAAAAATATGACTACTGAATATTTTATGTTTAGCAGCTGTAACAGTAAAGCCCCTGTGCCCTTCTGCCTTTTTTGATAAATAATTGTTGACTATCATGATTTTCCCTACTTGTCCCTGGCATTCTCCTCCCAATGCCCTAGTCACTCTAAGCCTGGGGAAAGATAGGCATTTCTGTCTTCATTACTTAGTAGTTTCTGTGGAGGGCATTGGGCAAATGTTGAAGTCTTGTGATTGGTTTTATACTGCTAGAAAATAGTCTCTTGGTCTTTGCTAGTTTAGAACACAGGCTGGTAAACACTGCCACCTGTTTTTGTACTGTCTGTGAACTACGAATGATTTGTACATGTAAAAATAGAAGTATTTGTTGGAACACAGCCATGCTCATTCATTTATGTATTGTCTATGGCTCTTTTGCCCTGTAACAGCAGAATTGAGTGGTTATGACAAAGGGTCAAAGGCCACATGGCTTCAAAAGCCTAAAATATTTACAAACACTTTGCCAGCCACTTCTTTACAGGATTCTCCTTTCTGTCCTGTTACTTTGTAATTTATACAGTCAATTCTCTTTGTCAATTCACTCTTAGGATCAATCTCTTCTAGGTATCAACTTCTTTCTAAGGAATCTGAGATTACAATTTTTGCAAAAGTCAGAATAAAATTTTCAAAAGCTTTATTCAGTTCAACTAAGTTTTATAACGGCCATTTCCATTACATCATCCATCTTCATATCAGTGTACTTTTGTTAGTTGAGCACTTAATATGTGCTCATTGTGTACATAGGACCCCAGGTTTATTTATCCTGCCTATCAATTGCTCTCCTATTACGACCTGTCTGGAGAGCACAACTTCAGGACTGGCTTCTCCCTGATGTTCATCCAAATAGATAGGGCCTGAGTGAACCATCCACAGCTGAACTGACCACTGTACATGTTTATAACTTTCATGGCTGATAGCTGCAAATTCATCAATGTTTCCTGAAAATTGAAAGAAAATGCCCCTTTCAAAAAAGGCAGTCTCTTCAATATATAGTGTTGGGAAAACTGAACAGCTACATGCAAAAGAAATGAAACTGGACCACTTTTCTTACATCATACACAACAATTAATGGACTAAAGGCCTAAATGTGAGACCTGAAACCATAAAGATCCTAGAAGAGAGCATTGGCAGCAATTTCTTTGACATGAGCCATGGCAACATTTTTCTACATAAGTCTCCTGAAGCAAGGGAAACAAAAGCAAACTAAAACTATTGGGGCTACACCAAAATAAAAAGCTTTTGCACTGCAAAAGAAAGTAACAAAACAAAAAGCAACCTACTGGATGTGAAAAAATATCTTCAAATGATATATCCAATAAGAGGTTAATATCCAAAATATATATATAGAACTTATACAACTCAACATCAAAAAATCCAATTAAAAATGTACAGAAGACCTGAAAAGACATTTTTCCAAAGAAGACATATAAATGGTCAACAGACACATGAAAAGATGCTCAACATCACTAATCATCAGGGAAACTCAAATCAAAACCACAATGAGGTATCACCTTATACCTGCCAGAATGGCTAGTATCAAAAAGACAAGAAATAACAAGGGTTGGTGAGGATGTGGAGAAAAAGGGACACTTGTGCACTGGTTGGTGGGAATGTAAATTGGAACGGCCACTGCAGAAAACAGTATGGAGTTTCCTCTAAACACTTCTACTAAAAATAGAAATTCCATTTAATCCAATAATTCCACCACTGTATATTTACCCAAGGAAAATGAAAACCCTAATTTAAAAAGATATATATGTACCCCTGTATTTATTGCAGCATTATTTGTAATAGCCAAGATATGGAAGCAACCTAAGTTGTCAATGGATAGATGAATGGATAAAGAAGATGTTGTATGTGTACACACACACACACACACACACACACACACACACACACAGAAATGTGAAATATTACACAGCCATAAAAAGGAAGATCTTACCATTTGTGACAACATGGATGGACCTAGAGGGTATTAGGCTGGGTGAAATAAGTCAGACTGAGAAAGACAAATACCATATGAATTCATTCATATGTGGAATCTAAAAAACAAATCAAATGGACAAATAGACCTATAAATACAGAGAACTCATTGTAGCCAGAGGGAAGGGGAAGTAGGGGATGGGCAAAATGGGTGAAGGGGAGTGAGAGATACAGGCCTTCAATTATGGAATGAATAAGTCACAGAGATGAAAGGTATAGCATAGGGAATATAGTCAATGGTATTGTAATAGTATTGTAAGGTGGTAAGCATAGCATAATGTACAGAGATGTGGAATCACCTGAAACTAATGTAACATTATGTGTCAACTATACTCAAAAAAATTTAATGCCCCTTTTCTATGTTACACCCAATCAGACTACCCAAATTAAAACTGCCTTAGGCCCTGGCATCATAGCTTTTAGTGTTAAAGCCCTTCTGTTATAATCCATTTCCTTAAAGACATGGACAAGTGATAATGATAATTGAGTCAAATGTGTTTCCAGGATTGACCAGTCCAGACCACCTTTTATTTAATGGTAAGCTTTCTCTGTAGGGCTGTGTCATCATCCTTTCCCATAATCTTGCTTCAGTGGACTCTTCCTTTCATCTACCTGATATGTTCTAATAACTTTAAATTTCAAAGGCAAGAGATTACATTGCTTCATCCTATGCAAATTTAGAGAGAATTTTCAGATACCCCTTAATCCTTACCCATCAATAGAATGTAAATCTTTAGGCACTTTCCAAGCCACAACACTCCTCCCCACATTCCCTAGGAATACATAAGGCTTTCTCCAACCAAAATGACTTATTCAAGGAGCAGGATAAAAGGACTACATGCCTCCAACATTTTCTGGTAATTTTTATCCTAAAGGCAAGACTTTTTACAGTCTCTAAAAGGGCAGATTTTTATTTTTAAAAGACTTAGAGTCTATTCTCTCGTCTAGTCTCTTAACTTTATAGTTAAGTTTCCATTGATACTTAACATATAGTTAATAATTAAAACACTGTTATAATATAGTTTTTAATAGAAAAAGCATATGACACAGAAGAAAAATCCTAAGATACATTTTACTTACATATAAATGTCTAAGTATTCACTATGAACCCAGTTTAGTTGAGTCCCACAGCAATTTTCAGTTTCTTCTCAATAAGAACGTAGCACAGACCCTTACCTACATAAAGGTTCTCAAACTTCAACATATAAAGATTTGCCTGGGGAATTTGCTTAAAAATACAGATTTCTTGTCTTGACATCAGAAATTCTACTTCATTAGGTTCACAGTGGGACCCAAAAAAATTTCTTCTAACACCTCTGGCTTCCCGTCCCCCAAAGCGCATGCACACGTGTGTGCGTACACACACTCACACACAAGCACACACAATGTACACCTACCAGCACTAACACCCACACACACTAGAAGGTTTGGACACATATGGAAGAGAACCAGTCTTTCAGAAACACTGATATAAAAGGATTGTCTCTTTAATCTCACCTCTGTCCATCTCACTCTATGCCTCCAACCTTCCCCCACGAGAGAAAAGATGAGCTCATAATAAAAGCGTCTCCTTTAGATGGGACTTTGGCCTGGCTCACTGGCAGCTGTATAATTAGGAAAAGCAGTCTATCCATTCAGGCAGAAGTGCTAGAGGATGATTATCATTCTCCCAGGTTTCCAGCATACTTGATGTGGAAACTCAGCAGACTTTCCTTGTAAATGTCAAGTAATGGCTCTGCAGCTTGCTTTCAATGTGATGGACTGTATCTACACAAACCCCTACTCTGTTGGGTTCCCAAACAAATGGGCAAACAAGCATATAGCCAGAACTTTGTCCCTTCATTACTCAGGATCCATGGGCAAATAAAGACAGTCTAAGGCAGCACTGTCTAATGGAACTTTTTATGATGATGTTCTTTATTGCACTGTCCAATATGATAGCCACTAGCTCCATATAGCTACTGACATCTTGAAATGTGGCTCGTGTAAATGAAAACTGCATTTTCATTTTTTCTTCCGAATTTTTATTTAAATTGCAGTTAGTTAACATATAGAATGATATTGGTTTCAGGAGTAGAATTTAGTGATTCATCACTTACACATAACACCCAGTACTCATTATAACAAGTGCCCTTCTTAGTACCCATTACCCATTTAGCCCACCCAACACCCACATCCTTCCATCAGCCATCGGTTTGTTCTCTATCTTTAGAAGCCCCTTATGGTTTGTTTCCCTCCCTCTTTTTATTCCCTTTCCATATGTTTATCTGTTTTGTTTCCTAAATTTCAATGAGTGAAATCGTATGGCATTTGTCTTTCTCTGACTGACTTATTTCATTTAGCATAGTATACTCTAGCTCCATCCATGTCATTGCAAATGATAAGATTTAATTCTTTTTAATGGCTGAGTCATATTCCAGTGTGTGTGTGTGTGTGTGTGTGTGTGTGTGTGTGTGTATACATATATATACATATATACATATGTACATATATGTACATATATATATACACACACACACACACACACACCACATCTTCTTTATCCATTCATCAGTCATTGGATACTTGGGCTCTTTACATGGTTTGGCTATTGCTGATAATGCTGCTACAAACATCAAGGTGCATTATACCCCTTGGAATCTGTATTTTTGTATCCTTTGGGTAAATACCTAGTAGGGCAACTGCTGGGTCATGGGGTAATTCTATTTTTAACTTTTTGATGAATCTCCATACTGTTTTCCAGAGTGGCCACACTAGTTTGCATTCCCACCAACAGTGTAAGAGGGCTCTCCTTTCTCTACATCGTCATCAACACCTGTTTCCTGTGTTTTTAATTTTAGCTATTATGACAGGTATGAGGTGATATCTCATCATGGTTTTGATTTGGTTTCCCTGATGATGAGTGACGTTGAGCATCTTTTCATGTGTCTGTTAGCCATCTGGATGGTTTCTTTTGAAAAGTGTCTATTCATGTCTTCTGCTCATTTCTTCACCAGGTTGTTTTTTGGGTGTTGAATTTGATAAGTTCTTTATAGATTTTGGATACAAACCCTTTATACAATACATAATTTGCAAATATCTTCTCCCATTCCATCAGTTGCCTTTGGTTTTGTTGATTGTTTCCTTCACTGTGCAGAAGCTTTTTATCTTGTTGAGGTACCAATAGTTTATTTTTGCTTTTGTTTCCCTTGCCTCTGGAGATGTTGTCTAGTAAGAAGTTGCTCTGGCAAAGGTTAAAGTGTTTGCTGCCTGTGTTCTCCTCTAGGGTTTTGATGATTTCCCATCTCACATTCAGGACTTTTATCCATTTTGAATTTATTTTGTGTATGGTGTAAGCAGTGGTCTAGTTTCATTCTTAGGCATGTCGCCATCCAGTTTTCTCAACACCACTTGGTGAAGAGACTGTCTTTTTTCCATTGGATATTCTCTCCTGCTTTGTCAAAGAAGAGTTGACCATATAGTTGTGCATCCATTTCTGGGTTTTCTATTCTGTTCCATTGATCTATGTGTCTGTTTTTGTGCCAGTGCCATACTGTCTAGATGACAGCTTTGTGTAATACAGCTTGAAGTCCAGAATTGTGATGCCTCCTGCTTTGTTTTCCATTTTCAGGATTGCTTTGGCTATTCAGGGTTTTTTGTGGTTCCATACAAATTTTAGAATTTTTTGTTCTAGTTCTGTGGAAAATTCTGGTGGTATTTTGATAGAGTTTACATTAAATGTGTTGATTGCTTTGGATATTATAGATAGAAAACTAGATTTTTAATTTTATTTAATTCTAATCAATTTAAATTTAAATATTCGTATGTGGCTAGTGGCTACTTTATTGGACATTTCATATCTATGGTCATTTTATTCATGGGCTTCATATATAAAGATTATAATATAGGTTATAATTATGGATTTATAGTTTTTGAATATGTTTATTCCCTTTTGGAAACTCCTTCAGGATCAAATATGTTTCTTTGTCATTTCTAACTTCCTCAAAGCAACCAGAGATTATAAATTGCCAGCTAGTAGTAGGTACCAGTAGGTACTCAAAAACCATATTGTCAAATCAACCTACAACCAAGGCATGCACACGGTGTAAAAAGTCAAACATAATTGGAGGAGTTGGGGAAAAAAACAGATATGAATCTGCAAGTAAGGAGGGAAAAATTTTCTCCTAGAATTTTGAAAATTTTCTTCTAGTATGCAGTGTTGTAGAGAGAGCTCATACCACTCTAATTCATAATCCTTTGTATGTGTCTGTTTTTTCTCTCTGGAAGATTTTAGAATTATATCCCTATCCCTGTTGTTCTAAAACTTCACAATGATGTGCTCAATAGGAGTATATTTTTCATTCATTGTGCTTGGTACTTGATGGACTCTTTAAATCTGGAGACCCATATCCAAGGAAATTTTCTTTTATTACTTTGAAAATGTCTTCTCCATCATTTTCTCTGTTTTCTCTTTATGACACTCCTATTTGTTAGTATACTGGACCTCCTAGATTAAGCCTCAGGTCGTCTTAGCTTTTTTTCCTTACTGTTCATTTCTTTATTGTTTCTTCTTCCTGGGAGTTTCCTTGACTTTATCTTCTAAATCATGATGAGCATTTTTAATTTCAAGTATCACTTTGAATTTCCAAGTGTTCTTTGCTCTGACCATACTTGTTTTATAGCATGATATTTTTATTTCATTAAAGATATTAACTAGAGTTGATTTATAGTTTTTTCTTCAGTTCCCTGTATTGCCTCTGTTACCTCTAAATTTCTTTGTAATTTTTTTTGAGGGGAGTGGTTCATGTTGGAGGCTTTCTTTAAATGTCTGGTCATTTGTTCATTTTTTTTTAATTTGAGAGAGAGAGAGTGCACACGCAACTAAGGGAGAGGGGCAGAGAGAGAGAGAATATTAAGCAGACTCTACACTGAGTGCAGAGTCTGATGCAGGGCTCAATCTCATGACTCTGGGATCATGACCTGAGCCGAAATCAAGAATTAGAAATTCAACCAACTAGGCCACCCAGGCACCCCATTTGTTCATGTGTTAAAACAAGGCATTAAAAGGTGGATCAGATACCTTGCTGTATGGGTAGGGCTTAGCAACTCCTGAACTTCACTGTAGGACAATCAAATGCGGATCTAGCTTTTTCATTGAGACACCACCAAGATATCTTTATTTGTAGGTCTGGTCAGTTTCTGAGTTTCCTAGGAGGAGAATCTTTTAATCCCTTCTTGGGATAGGAATCTGGCTGCTGGTATTCTGAAGTGAGACAACAAAAGAACACTATAGGCCTCTTTGTTATAAATGCAAAGTTTCTTGTATATCCTCAGCTTTCCATCCAGAACCAAATCATTGCACTCTTCTGTGCTTGGTATCCACAACTTCAAAAACTGTTTCTGATTTCTCCAGGAAATGGATCCCTCAACCTTTACTGGATTACTTACAGGAAGGGTAGTTACCTAACTCCTCAGAATGAAGGTGGAAACTAGGGTCCAATTGCTCCTTAAACAAACAGACATCTTATTTTCAGCCTCCTGATCTTCCATCCTTCCTTCCATACCAGGTGTGGTACCTGGTGTTTTCAGTTTCTAAGAATTCCTGGAATTTGGTTTCTCACTGATTACCTCCCCCAACTCCATTTCCTGGCTGGATCAAAGACAAAGTTGAACACCTGTAATCTTGCTGCTGTTACCATTCTTATTCTGTAGTGATTTCTGAGAGGAGAAATGGTCAGAGACACTGTTACTTTTACCTCCCATCCTACAACAGAGAGCATCAACAGTCTTCTTAGTATAGGAAAGATTCTTGTTTATTTTTTAAGTAAGGATAGAAAGTTATTCTCTTCTAATTAGAGAAAATCTGTCATATTTATTATATTTCTTGTATGTATCAACATGAATTCTCACCTAAATGATTTATTTATTTCCTTTGTTAGATGCCTAAGACACAGAAAGTCAGAAAAACTATGGCAAGAAATCAAAAAGGAAACAGTTATTTTCCTCTCTGGCAGTTCCTTCAATAATTTGGGCTTTATACATTATCCCCATTAGACAAGAGAGAGAGAGACACTGAGATAGTATATAAAGTCAAAATGTTGAAGGAGATTATGTTAAGAGAAGCTATTATCTACATATAATACTGGAAGTTTTCAACCCAAATATTTCTTTTTAGAACACTGAAGAAAAAAAATGAGGAAAATAATGAGGAAATAAATATACTTAGTGTTTAGTGAGCTAGATACCAAACTTTGCCAAGCAGCTTATTCCTTCACAATATTTTTGATGGAATATTGGAATATTCCATATATTGGAATATATTCTAAAAACAAAAGCATAGAGATATTCCCCAAGGTAATCAAAAGCCTAATTGCTGCAAATGACCCTCATCCGTAATCCCCCTCCCCCACTATCCTTCTAATGCAATCAGGTCCACATCTCTCATTTGGCCATCATTCATCTGAACCTCCTTCCACCCATTTGTCTGAAAAAGTTCCTTCCTCCTAGTCCTGGTGGGAGGCAGAGCTCTCTCCCACTCCCCAGGCTAAGCCTGTCAGTTTCTCACTTTCCCAGGCCAACCTTACAACTAGGGTGCCAGCACCTGCCCAAATCAGATACACCTGCTCCAGCCAGCAACCTAAAGCAGCAAGGATGGTAGGAGGAAGCCTTGGTAGCTGTGGCAGCAAGAGCAGGTTCCCTGGCCGCAGCAGGATCAGCAGGGCTCTCTGCCAGCAGGGTCCAGGCTGACAACCTGAGTGTAGCACCTAATGCTGCAACAGTGGTGACAGGGGTCTCATGGACATGGAGCCTGAGCCAGGTCCTCCAGACTTCAGGTAATTCTTTCCATGACTCACCATTCTTTTAATAAATCTTCTTTCTGCTCAAGTCAGCTCTAAGACTCTTACTGATATATGCAGGTTTCATATTCTGATTATTGAAATAACTGTGAGAAGTAAAGGTGCAAATCTTGATCTATGCAATGACAGCAAACACTATAGACAGGTATTATCTATACTAACACCATGGATAGGTAGATATTCCTTTTGTGCCTATAAATTTGTATTAGTTTTCATAGTATAAGCCTGTATTTTTAGAATCCTACCTGCCCCTTCCCCTCCCCCCCCAAAAAAAAACCCTGCTAATATTCTTGCAGATTTCAGGGACCAAACTCAAGGTTCTTGTTGGTTCCATTACAAGTTGGGACACATAAGCAAGCCAGCTAGCCTTCCCCATCATTGTAACTGCCTAGACCCATTCTTCAGAGACACCAGTGTGCTCTATACGCCTGCCTTCAAAATGCAGTCAGGTAAGAGAGAGAGAGAGAGAGAGAGAGAGAGAGAGAGAGAGAGAGAGCGAGCTGGTAGGGGAGGAAGGGTGGAAGAGGGAGGGAGGGAGGGAGAGAGAGAGAACTCACGGAGATGGTTAACAGCTATAGAAATCATATTTGAGCATTCTTTTAATTAGGCAAAGCTAATGAATGCTGGTGCCTTTTTTTAAAAAGCAGTATCCAGGTGGTGCTTTTAGTATCATCACTATAAATAAAGGCAGTATAAGCTTCAGGGAATCAGAGGTAAGCTCCTAAGGGAATTTTATTTTCTACTCATGATTTAAATAAGTAACTCAAAAAGATGACACTGACAAGGGAAACTTCTTTTCAGTAATAAACATATAGCTATTTTATAGGAGAAAATCTTAACAAAATAGTGGGAATTAATACAATGCAAGAAATACTTCTGAGGATGATACCACATTTAGGTACCCAGAGGCATCTAGAGACGAATAGGGCTCTGGTCCCACCCTTACCTCAAGCTGACAGTCTAAGAGTTAGTAAAAAAGTGGAAGAGGTATGTGAAAACAAGAAGATATGCAATGTGATAAGAGGCAGAATGCGCTAAGCCAAAGAGGTGTAGCAAAAGTCATAGTTTTCATTTGTTTTTCTAATATCTCTATTTTTAATTCCCAAACATTCCACCTTAAAGTTCCCCCACATACTGAGAATGAAGTGCTCACCATTTTCAGGGGGAGGGTGGGTCTGCCTAGAATAAAGGAGTCACAGCCACACTATGATTTTCTTTTCTTCCTTTTTTTAATTTAGAGAGTTCATTATAGACATGAAAACCCCTAGCTTTCAAATATAAGAGCTAGACACATGAAAGGCAAAGCATTTTCTTAGAAATATCAAAGATGGGCTTTAAAACACCAACTTGCAAGCATAGAAGACTGGGCTGTCACTTGAACTGTAAACATGGAGTAGGGAAATGGTAGGGAAAGGGGCAGGGATCTGAGGAAAGCCCATCCTAAGGTTGGAGGAGAAAACTTAGGGAGGGAAGAGTCAAAGAGTTGAGATGCTTCTGTCTTGGGTACCTCTGGGGCTCAAAGCTTCGGTGGGAAGGGAGGATGCAGAAATAGGAGGATGATAATCCCAGGGTGCAGGTGGCTTGAGCATCACTCTCTGCAGGGACTCTTGGAGACCTCTTCACCCAGTGAATTGGGCCACCCTGGGCCCATAGAGTAGAATTAATAGCAAGTTGTATTTAACTTGAGAGAGTCTGAGATAAACCTCCACCCTCTGCTCTAGCACAAAGTGAAAAACAACCCAGAAAATGGAGTCCTTTCATAGGGGCATGGAAGGTATCTAAGAATGAAGAACCTTGGTGTGTGAAGAAAGCTCCTTGAGCCTACTTGAGAATGCTGTATCAGGGAGAGGGGGGACCCTAAGCAGAGGCTGAAAGGCCAGGAGACTATGAATACAGCCACAACATAGGAGTTGAAAGAGAAGACAGTAGGAAGAGACTGACCATACCGAGAGCACAAATGACAAGCAACACACAACCAAAGAGACATCCAGAACAGACACAGTGAGACGTCACAGAAGACCAACCAGGTACACCTGCCTCCCTCATGCTACGAGGCCCCTGAGCTTCCTTTCTGGAAGCTGGAAAGGAAAAGGGAGGTACTTATAAGAAAACACCAACTCTGGTAGGAAGCATGAAACTAAACTGACTGTATCTAAATCCTGATCGACTAGAGATTGAGTAAACTTGAAGTGGTAAAATCAAGTCTTCTCTACAACTGACTGGGGTGGATGATAAAGTTAGATTCATTTATAAGAAACCACTTATATTTTTACATAAGACAGTGTGGACATGGGGCCCACAACACAAAGGTACACACCAAGTGCTGTGTGGAAACTGAAGGAAGGAGACATTGTATTACACTGAGGGACAGAGGAATATTGGGCCAGTATTTTTAACAGGATTTTTTTTTAACTGTGCCTTACTGAATTTATGGGATTTTGAGAAGTATAAATGAGGTGGAGGCATTCCATATGGCAGAAAGAGGTTGATCAAAGCCTAGGAAATGGGAGGAGGTGGGAAATGTTCAGGAAAAAAATGATGGTCCAATTTGGCTGGAACCTAAGTTCCTCTTTGAAAATTCCACACATGCTCTGCCAGAGCCCTGTGCTTTGTACCTCAATGACAGGAAGAGTTTTGCAAATATCTACTGTATAAAATATATTGAGCTGAGTGATGCCTGGAAACACACCCATTCCTTAGAAGTGCTATTATCTCTGTATGCTTCCTGTCCCTTCCTGCAATGTAGTAAACACACTTGCCACCAAATGATGCCTCTAGTGTGGAATACTCCTCTCGCTCTATGTGAAGCCTTAGCCTACAGAGAAAGGATCTTCCATCAATATTTTGTCCTTTTAGCAGATGTTAAGAAAATTTTTACCATTCTGCCTGCCCCTATTCCTTGGGAGGAGGCAGGACTAATACAAGAAAGGTTTTGGTTCACTGGGTGTGAGGTAAAGTCCAGGCATTTTTATTTTGACAAGTCTCCAAAGGTGATCTAGATATGGAACCTTGGCCTCCTTTGTTCCTATCACTTTCCTTGCCTCTTCATAGCATTTTCATAGCAATTTAGAATTCTTTTTAGCATTTCTTCATAGCAATTTAGAATATGATCTGGTACATATTTGGTGGCAATAGTTATTTTGAATGAGTGAGTGAATATATACGCTGATCTATTTTTCAAACTTCGGTATGCAGTGGAATCACCAGGAGGGCTTGTTAAAATACAGATTGCTGGGTTCCTGAAGAGAAACCTCAAGAGCTTCCAACTCAGCAGGTCTGGGGCAGGAGCTGAGAATTTGTATTTGTAATAATCCTTAGCCCGCAGGTGATGCCAATGCTGTTGGTAGGGGTAGAGGAGTACACTTTGACAACAAAGGGGCCAGATCAATATGGAAATCCACTGAATAATTCAACCATAACCCAGAACTGATTGGTATCTTTGAATGTTTTACCTACCATTTTCTTAGAAGCTTTTAGAAAAAGATGTTTCCCTATGTTTACTTAACATAAGTTAGAAGAGCAACTTAATAGCATAAATTATAGATATTGAAACTTGTTTCTGGAAGCTATGGAATTTTTATGAAGAATTCCAGGAATCGGACTTCTGAATAAAATGTGAATTATCATTTTCTATTCAAGGGTTGACGTTTTAATGATGCAATAAGATTTTTTTTAAGCCATAAGACTTCTAATTTACCCTAAACTGGCCTCCTTTAATATCACAACAAATCAAAAAACAGGCCACCCATTCTGGAGTGATTGAGAATTGGATAAAGAAGAATATGTTTCTGTCTCTTATCTAGACAATAATCCATTTTAGAATCTGGGACTGTCCTATTCGCTTTTCACCCCTATAGAGAAAACAAAACAAAATAACACTGTTTTCACATTATGTTCAGCTCTCACAGAAGCCAGGTCTTTGCCTTGTTTTCCAAACTCTATAAAAAGTTCAGAATTGGTTCATTAAGAAAATCTGCAAAAATTTGAGGTTTTTGGGGCGCCTGGGTGGCGCAGTCGGTTAGGCGTCCGACTTCAGCCAGGTCACGATCTCACGGTCCGTGAGTTCGAGCCCCGGGTCAGGCTCTGGGCTGATGGCTCGGAGCCTGGAGCCTGTTTCCGATTCTGGGTCTCCCTCTCTCTCTGCCCCTTCCCCATTCATGCTCTGTCTCTCTCTGTCCCCAAGATAAATAAAAACGTTAAAAAAAAATTAAAAAAAAAAATTTGAGGTTTTTACTTTTAAACACTAATGTTTAATATTCACAATGGGCCATAGCTTTCCTTGGAAAGATTATTCTTGAAATTCCCTCACCTGTATTTCCAATTCTATTAGTTATCTGTAGAGACAAAGACACTCAGATTTTGCTGGATCACTGTAAATAAAAAGGGTTTATTTTATAATGGTGCATATTCTGTTTACCATGTGGACTCTGGCTACTCAAAATTTAAATCATCAAATGCCCTTATTCTGGCAAGCTCCACAAGAACCATTAATTCCAATTTTACCTAACTGAATATATATTATGGAATTCAGAAAAATAATATTCGAGTTACAAAAATATGCCTTTTTCTTTCTCAGAGCCAGAATGCACATGCAATTCCCAATAAAATGTCAGACATAGTCTGAACTACACAGATCCTCAAATTTACCAACTAGCCTGATTTGTATATAGTCCTTCAGTAGGCAGAAAATGCTCATAAGGGCAGAAAATATCATTTAGTCTGCAGATGTGTCCATCGATCTGGCCTTTATTTATTTATTTTTCACCAACCAAAGACTGATTCTTATTAAAGTTAACCTAGCCCCTTCCAGACACAAGACTGTACTATCAGATTTTTTTCCTTGTTCTATTTTATAAGATATGAAAAATTAAATATATCTATATGCAATTATTATTATTTGTAATTACAGGTTGTATTCTGCATGCTAATTGCTCCATGTTGTCCCAGTGTTCTAAGAGCTAATGTAATTTTATAATATACACTAATTACACATGAGAGAGTTTTCCATTTATCTTACAAGGAGCTCTTTTACCAAAATTCAGGCAAGCACCAATATTAAAGGCCTTTCACAGCAATAGCAAAAATAGAGTTTGATTAAAATATCTTTTAGGAAAGGAAAACTAACCCTTTTTTCACATGATGTGGTGGAAATTCATGACTTGGTCTCCTGAATGAATGGAGGCTAGCAGAGGTGGGTAGAGGTCAAGAAAAGAATGGATAGAGAACTCAGACTTCAGAGTAGAGAGCACCAAAACAGATGAGTGTCAAGGCAGATAAGGAAGATGTTGGTAAACGAGCAACAGGAGCAAATGGCAGAATAGGGATGCAAGTTTGGGAAGCAAGAGTATAGGACAAGTGGGAGGACCCGGGAAGTACAAGCACCAGGTGAGCATGCCAAAAAGGCATGTCAGACTTCTGGAGGGGTGAATTGGCGGATCTATACAGAGGGCATGTAAACAAAAGTTAGAGTCGTGGCTAAGGCTGTGACTCTAAAACTAATGGAGATGCTAGGGAGTGAAGATGGAAGCAAGACAGATGATCCATTTGGACTATCCTAATGAGCCTTAATTAACAGCTTTGGCTGGAAACCTCCCATGACACAACATGGCAGTCTCCAGAGCAGCTTGAAGAAACTGCCAGGATGCAGATTAGCTGTCAACCAAATACATAGCTTGAGTTTTCTTTAGTCAGTTGTTTTCCACTGTATGGGTGAGTGGTCAAAGATGTGAATCTGAATTCCCCAACAAGTGAACAGGATGGGGGGGGGGGTGTCAGAAAAAAGAACTATTAAACCTATTTCTGTTACTAGTAGCAAAGTTCCTTAGGGTTGAAATTAATATTTCAGGATATCACACTGATAAATTTTTAGAACCATCTCAGGCATAAAATTTTAAATTCCTCAGGCAAGCAACCAGGCTAGATGTCGAAAAACCCACCAGACAGCCCTGTAAGTCACATCCACCTGCTGTCTTCAGAACTGAATGAATGTTGAATTCAACCTTCAAGTGAGAAGCCCTCACCCAAGCAGCATATTAGAATGATACAGGAAAATTCTGATTTAAATTCTGATTTGTACAGGAGCATGAGCATCAGTATTTCTTAAAAGCTCCTCATGTGACTGTAAGGGCTGAGAACCACTGCTACTCGAAAGAAAATTCGATGGAGGAAAATACAACCCTAAGTGATACAACATTAAAAAGTGTTCTACGATGTAGCCAGGATTTCCCAGGACCTTGTGCAACTTTGCTCTTCTTCATACAATAGAAGGCATATGGTGACTTTGGCTAATATTAATAACATGGTTTACCTCCTGAGATCACTATGACTCTTTTTCTTTCAAGAAAAAGAAACATGAAAACTTGTTGCTTAATTATACTTCAGGAACGTACCTGATAAGTTTAAATTGCTTTGTGGCCTACTATTGATGGATGCTGTTCCTCCTCTATTCATTATGAGTTGTATAGCCTAATTTAGCCTTTCAGTTTATGTATCTAATGCTTTGTTGTGACAAAAAGGAGAGTAATGTCTATATTTCTAAGAGGTCTACAGCAGTGAGATGTTTTAACCAAGACAATTGTTTAAAAAGCAAAGGAATGGTTTCACACCCAAGAGAAATAGACATTATACCAAAATAATACTTTCCAAAAAGTAATATTGTGAAATGGAGATTAAACACAAATTTTTACAGACTCAAGAAAGACATTTTGATAGAGCAACAGTGTCTAATAAAAATTTAGAAATCATTAATCATAAAACAAGATTATAAATAAATGTGACTAGAAACTCAACTGACTTTGAGGTCATGTGTGTACATTGATTGATGAACATTAGACATGACCTTAAATGTATTTAATTTTTTTAAATCTTTTTCATGTTTGTTTATTTTGAGACAGAGAGGGAGAGAAAGAATCCCAAACAGGCTCCGTGCTATCAGCACAGAGCCCAATGCAGAGTTCAATCTTATGAACCACGAGATCATGACCTGAGCCAGATGCTTAACCGACTGCACCACCCAGGCACCCCAACCTATAAATTTAAATGAAAATAAGAACCCTGCCAAATGTTAGATTTAAAAAAAAATCTTAAATCCTGGGAAATATTATGGGTATATGAGGAAATTAGTAGCATAATATTAGCATGAATATTATTCATTTTGACTTCTGAGTTAAATTTTCTCCAAGTCCCAACATCATACCACAGGAAAATAGTATACAAACTTTTCTAAGGTGTAAAACCCTCTTAATAATTAGTAATAATAACAATAATAATAATAATAATAATAATAATAATAAACCTTCCAAGGGAACATGATGAGTAAGAGTCTTGTCTGATTGAAATCAAGCTCTGGGCGCGCCTGGGTGGCGCAGTCGGTTAAGCGTCCGACTTCAGCCAGGTCACAATCTCGCGGTCCTGAGTTCGAGCCCCGCGTCAGGCTCTGGGCTGATGGCTCAGAGCCTGGAGCCTGTTTCCGATTCTGTGTCTCCCTCTCTCTCTGCCCCTCCCCCGTTCATGCTCTGTCTCTCTCTGTCCCAAAAATAAATAAAAACGTTGGAAAAAAAATTAAAAAAAAAAAAAAGAAATCAAACTCTGCTCCCAGAGCTCCACATTCAGCTTGCTCTTGTCCCCTTCAAGCTGTAGCCCACCGACCTAAAACCAGACTTTTACCTCCATTTTTCCCTCTCATAGATTGAGTTATTTCCCATGAGTTTCATTGGTTTGATAAAGTAAAAATCCACCAAATCCTCCTAGAATCCTAGGGTAGAAATAATTTAATCTGGAGCCCCTGCTACCTGAGATATTAAAAGAATGTATTAATTATAATTTGGCAACCAGATTGGGATACTACTTAAAAGGAAAAGTGCTGAACAGCAGGCATCAAAAATCTAATTTCAAGTATCTCAGTAAGTAACTCTGTACTGAAATTTGAATGAACTCACTGTAAAAGGACTTCTACAGAAAATGAAAGAGGTAGTAAAAAAAAAGAAGACCTATAACTCAGTGCCAGACACACTTAATCCTCATTGCAAGAGCAGTTATTAACTGCTTAATTAGGAAGAGAAAACTGATACACAGAGAAATTAAACCACTTGTCCAAGTTCCCACAACTGGTAGGTAGCAGAGCTGGAATTTGAATAGAGGAATATCTGATGCCCAATGTCTATGCCTTTCTCCATCACCACACTGGCAGACAGGATGCCTACTAGAATCCTATCATGAAACCTGTTTTGAATTTAATAGCTTACAAAATTCAATATGGTCTATCTACAAGGAAGAAAAAATATCAAATTATTAAACAAAACTTCTCTCCAGTCATCCTGCTTCCTGGAATTCATATGTTTAAAGTATTTCATTCAATATTAAAGTAAATAAATGAGACAATATTAGAGTGGGGATCCAAATCTGCATATTTGGTGAAATTATCAAATCTCTATTATCCATCCCAATAGTAACAATAAGGGGTGCTTAGGTGGCTCTGTTGTTTAAGCATCTGACTTTGGCTTAGGTCATGCTCGCATGGTTCATGACTTTGAGCCCCATGTCAGGCTCTGTGCTGAGAACTCAGCTCTGATCCTGTGTCTCCCTCTCACTGTCACTCCCCTGCTTGTGCACACACGTTCTCTCTCTCTCTCTCAAAATACATAAATAAATAAATAAACATTTAAAAAAATTTAAATTTCACCAATAAAATGATAATAGTGAAGGTATTATTATAGTATGTCATAAAACATTTTAGTTCTGGGACCAACGTGGTGGAGAAGTAGGGGGAATACATACTTCCCATGTCTCTCAAACAAAAAAGTGTAGAAACCAAAGGACTTTGAACACCAGAGCCTGAGAGGAAAAGAGACTGAATCTACTAGGAAGAAAATGGGAAATCTGGAAGAAAGATAGGGCTACTCCAAGGAACAAATCAAAGCACATCTGGTGGAGGGTCCAAAATATTACTATGAGTAGGGTAATAAAATAACCAAAGTCACAACAACAGAGATTAAAAATCACCAAAAAAACACCTCCTGAAGGGCCAGGCCCTGGACAGTGTTTGACCCTCCTTTAATATAGCAGTGCTCACAGGTGAAGAGCATGCCACAAGCTTTTAAAACACATAAGGGACAGAAAACTAACCAAATTGATGGAACAGAAGAATTCTCCTTAAAAGAAATTCCAGGAAGTAGCAACAGCTAACAAATTGATCAAAACCAATTTAAGCAATATAACAGAACAAGAATTTAGAATACTAGTCATAAAATTAATCACTGAGCTTGAAAAATGCATAGAGGACAGCAGAGAATCTACTGCTACAGAGATCAAGGGACTAAAAAATAGTCATGATGAATTAAAAAATGCTATAAATGAGGTGCAAAATAAAAAGGAGGTGGCTACAGCACAGATTGAAGAGGCAGGAGACAGAAGAGGTAAATTAGAAGATAAAATTATAGAAAAAGAGGAAGCTGAGAAAAAGAGAGATAAAAAAAAATCCAGGAGTACGAGGGGAGAATTAGAGAACTAAGTGATGCAATCAAATGGAATAATATCCGTATCATAGGAATTCCAGAAGAAGGAGGAGAGAGAGAGGGGATGAAGGTGTACTTGAACAAATCATAGCTGAGAACTTCCCTGATCTGGGGAGGGAAACAGACATTGAAATCCAAGAGGCACAGAGAACTCCAGATGTAACTTGAATCGATCTTCTGCAAGACATATCATAGTGAAACTGGAAAAATACAAGGATAAAGAGAAAATTCTGAAAGCAGCTAGGGATAAACGGGCCTTAACATATAAAGGTAGACAGATAAGGGTAGTAGGAGACCTATCTATTGAAACTTGGCAGGCCAGAAAGGAATGGCAGGAAATCTTCAATGTGATGAACAGGAAAAATATGCAGCCAAGAATCCTTTATCCAGCAAGTCTGTCATTCAGAATAGAAGGAGAGAGAAAGGTTTTCCCAAACAAAAACTGAAGGAATTCATCACCACTAAACCAGCCCTACAAGAGATCCTAAGGGGGATTCTGTGAGTGAAATATTGCAAGGACCACAAAGTACCAGAGACATCACTACAAGCATGAAACCTACAGACATAACAATGACTCTAAACCCATATCTTTCTAT
Source organism: Prionailurus viverrinus (assembly GCF_022837055.1). NCBI lineage: Eukaryota > Metazoa > Chordata > Mammalia > Carnivora > Felidae > Prionailurus > Prionailurus viverrinus. The sequence goes on from NC_062565.1 coordinate 74,523,173, forward strand.
AATAACACTGAATGTAAATGGACTAAATGCTCCAACCAAAAGACATAGGGTATCAGAATGGATAAAAAACAAGACCCATCTATTTGCTGTCGACAAGAGACTCATTTTAGACCTGAGGACACCTGCAGATTGAAAGTGAGGGGATGGAGAACTATCTATCATGCAACTGGAAGTCAAAAGAAAGCTGGAGTAGCCATACTTATATCAGACAAACTAGACTTTAAATTCAAGACTGTAACAAGATATGAAGAAGGACATTACATAATAATTACGGGGTCTATCTATCAGGAAGATCTAACAATTATAAATATCTATGCACCAAATTCAGAAGCACCCAAATATATAAAACAATTAATCATAAACATAAGCAACCTTATTGATAAGAATCTGGTAATTGCAGGGGACTTTAATACTCCACTTACAACAAGGGAAAGAACATCTAGACAGAGAATAAATAAATAAACAAGGGCCCTGAATGATATATTGGATCAGATGAACTTGACAGATATATTTAGAACTCTGCATCCCAAAGCAACAGAATATACTTTCTTCTCGAGTGTACATGGAACATTCTCCAAGATAGATTACATACTGAGTCACAAAACAGCCCTTAATAAGTATAAAAGAATTGAGATCATACCATGCACACTTTCAGACCACAATGCTATGAAACTTGAAATCAACCACAGGAAAAAGTCTGGAAAACCTCCAAAAGCATGGAGGTCAAAGAACATCCTACTAAGGAATGAATGGCCCAACAAGACAGTTAGAGAAGAAATTTAAAAATATATGGAGGGGCGCCTGGGTGGCTCGGTCGGTTGAGCATCCGACTTCAGCACAGGTCATGATCTCACGGCTCGTGAGTTCAAGCCCCGCGTCAGGCTCTGTGCTGACAGCTCAGAGCCTGGAGCCTGTTTCGGATTCTGTGTCTCCCTCTCTCTCTGCCCCTCCCCTGTTCATGCTCTGTCTCTCTCTGTCTCAAAAATGAATAAATGTTAAAAAAAAAATTTTTTAATAAATAAAAAAAATAGAAATATATGGAAACAAATGAAAATGAAAATACAACAATCCAAACACTCTGGGATACACTCTGGGATGCACTTCCAAAACTCAAGCAGGAAGAAATAGAAAATTTGAACAGACCCATAACTAGTGAAGAAATTAAATCAGTTATCAAAAATCTCCCAACAAATAAGAGTCCAGGACCAGATGGCTTCCCTGGGGAATTCTACCAGACATTTAAAGCAGAGATAATACCTATCCTTCTCAAGCTGTTCCAAAAAATAGAAAGGAAGGAAAACTTCCAGTATCATTCTATGAAGCCAGCATTACTTTGATTCCCAAACCAGACAGAGACCCAGAAAAAAAAGAGAAATACAGGCCAATATCCCTGATGAGTATGGATGCAAAACTTCTCAACAAGATACTCTCAAATTGAATTCAACAGCATATACAAATAATTATTCACCATGATCAAGTGGGATTCATTCCTGGGCTGCAGAACTGGTTCAGTATTCACAAATCAATCAATGTGATACATCACATTAATATAAGAAAAGATAAGAACCATATGATCCTGTCAATCGATGCAGAAAAAGCATTTGACAAACTTCAGCATCCTTTCTTAATAAAAACCCTCAAGAAAGTCGGGATAGAAGGAACATACTTAAAGATCATAAAAGCCATTTATGAAAAGCCCATAGCTAACATCATCCTCAATGGGAAAACTGAGAGCTTTCTTCCTGAGATCAGGAATGTGACAGGGATGTCCACTTTCATTGCTGTTGTTTAACATAGTGTTGGAAGTTCTAGCAACAGCAATCATACAACAAAAGGAAATCAAAGGCATCAAAATTGGCAAAGATGAAGTCAAACTTTTTCTTTTTGCAGATGACATGATACTATACATAGAAAACCCGATAGACTCCACCAAAAGTCTGCTAGAACTGATACGTGAATTCAGAAAAGTCTCAGGATACAAAATTAATGTACAGAAATCGGTTGCATTCTTATACACTAATAATGAGGCAACAGAAAGACAAATAAAGAAACTGATCCCATTCACAACTGCATGAAGAATCATAAAATACCTAGGAATAAACCTAACCAAAGATGTAAATATCTATAACCTGAAAACTATAGAAAAGTTATGAAGAAAATTGAAAAAGATACAAAGAAATGGAAAAACATTCTGTGCTCATGGATTGGAATAAATATTGTTAAAATGTCAATACTACCCAAAGCAATCTACACATTCAATGCAATCCCAATCAAAATTGCACCAGCATTCTTCTGAAAACTAGAACAAGCAATCCTAAAATTTGTATGGAACCACAAAAGACCTTGAATAGCCAAAGTAATATTGAAGAAGAAAACCAAAGTGGGAGGCATCACAATCCCAGACTTTAGCCTCTACTGCAAAGCTGTAATCACCAAGACAGCATGGTATTGGCACAGAAACAGACACATAGATCAATGGAATAGAGACTCCATAACTGGACCCACAAATGTATGGCCAACTAATCTTTGACAAAGCAGGAAAGAATATCCAATGGGAAAAGTCTCTTTAACAAATGGTGCTGGGAGAACTGGACAGCAACATCAGAAGAATGAAACTAGACCACTTTCTTACACCATTCACAAAGATAAACTCAAAATGGATGAAGGATCTGAATGTGAGACAGGAAACCATCAAAACCCTAGAGGAGAAAGCAGGAAAAAACCTCTCTGACCTCAGCCACAGCAATTTCTTACTTGACACATCTCCAAAGGCAAGGGAATTAAAATCAAATATGAACTATTGGGACCTCATGAAGATAAGACGCTTCTGCACTGCAAAGGAAACCATCAACAAAACTAAAAGGCAACTGACAGAATGGGAAAAGATATTTGCAAATGACATATTGGATAAAGGGCTAGTATACAAAATCTATAAAGAACTCACCAAACTCCACACCCGAAAAACAAATAATCCAGTGAAAAATGGGCAGAAAACATGAATAGACACTTTTCTAAAGAAGACATCCAGATGGCCAACAGGCACATGAAAAGATGCTCAACATCGCTCCTCATCAGGGAAATACAAATCAAAACCACACTGAGATACCACCTCACACCGGTCAGAGTGGTCAAAATGAACAAATCAGGAGACTATAGATGCTGGAAAGGATGTGGAGAAACGGGAACATTCTTGCACTGTTGGTGGGAATGCAAATTGGTGTAGCCACTCTGGAAAACAGTGTGGAAGTTCCTCAAAAAATTAAAAATAGATCTACCGTATGACCCAGCAATAGCACTGCTAGGAATTTACCCAAGGGATATAGGAGTGCTGATGCATAGGGGCACTTGTACCCCAATGTTTATAGTGGCACTTTCAACAATAGCCAAATTATGGAAAGAGCCTAAATGTCCATCAACTTACAAATGGATAAAGAAGATGTGGTTTATATATACAATGGAATACTACTTGGCAGTGAGAAAGAATGAAATCTGGCCATTTGTAGCAATGTGGATGGAACTGGAGAGGGTTATGCTAAGTGAAATAAGTCAGGGAGAAAAAGATACCATATGTTTTCACTCATATGTGGATTCTGAAAAACTCAACAGAAGACTAGGGGGGAGAAAAGGGGGAAAAAGTTACGGAGAGGGAAGGAGGCAAACTGTAAGAGACTCTTAAATACTGAGAACAAACTGAGGGTTGATGGGGGGTGGGGGGAGGGGAAAGTGGGTGATGGGTATTGAGGAGGGCACCTGTTGGGATGAACACTGGGTGTTGTATGGAAACCAATTTGACAACAAATTTCATAAAAATAAATAAATAGATAAAGTCTATTTTGTCCAAAAAAAAATTAGCTCTGCATAAGCATACTTTCAGAAGACTAGTTATAGGATAGCTTTGAAGAAACCGCCAATAAATCTCTCCAATCTGACATATAATGGCCAAGGAAAAGCCCTAGCCAGTGAGTTCATATCACTAAACCTCTAAGAAATTTAGAATATCTCCCAGTATAACCTAAGGACATAGTTTGAAAAAGACAAAAAGGCCCACTATAGATTATCTGAAGTTCTGAGAAATATCATCTTTGCACAAAAAGTGAAGTCAAGACTCTGAGATGCCTACTAGATACCCAAGTAGACACACTGAGGCAGTTATTTATATGATTCTGGAGTTAGAGGGAGATGTGTGGCCTAGAGACACGAATTTACAAATCACACATAGATAGTATTTAAATCCTTGGATGAAGGATCACCTAAGCAGAAAAAAAAAAAAAATGAGGGCTAACCTTACATTACTACAATCTTTGTGGACTGGGGATAAGAGGTGGATTTAGACAAGAAACAGAACGAGTGTGGGTATGGCAGAAAAAAAGCTAAGAGATGTTTCCCAAAGCCAAATGAAGAAAATGTTTCAGTAAAAGAGTAAATATGTATGTCAATAGCTCAACTAATATGATTCATTCCCACTTTCCCTAAACTGGTTCCTTTGCTGAATAAATGGCATCAGCATTTATTCCAATAGATCAAAAACCACTTGGAATTACTCTTGACTTCTCTTTCTTTCACCCTCCACATCCAATCCACAGCAAGTACTATTGACTTTAACTTCACAATACATGCCAAATTTGATTGCTTTTTATAACCTTCATTTCTGCCATCCTAGTTCAAGCCACACCTGTCTCTCCCCAGGACTGCTGCAATAGCATCTAAAATGGTTATGCTACTTTGTCTCCCACTCCCTTATGGCTTACATTCATCACAAAGAAGCCAGAATGATAATTTTAAGATACACAATAGTGTCACAACCTATAGACCAGATGAGCTGTTGCTAGAAGAAACAAAGGAATCAAACATCTCCTGCTCCTTACAGCTCCTGATGGTAATAAGGGCAAGAAATGAGCCTAATATGTTGGTAATAGACTCTAAGGTAAAACACTGGCCAGAATGCCTCTTAATTGTAATAACTGTTAAAGAGAAAATAGGAAGTTGTATTCTAAAAAGAGTGATAAACTTAAAGCAGGAAAACAATGCAAAAAATGATCTACTGATTGAGGGGCAAGAGATTAAAATGTAGAACAGGCGCAGCAGGAGCGTGCTGGGCCCATAAAATGTCGAACAGGATATGAAGAAGAACAGTGGGAGAAGTGGGAGCAGGACATGTGAATTGGTGAATCAGATATGTCCTGATCCACCAAAACACCTCCTGTAGGAGTTATTCCCAGCCTTGGCCCCTGATAAAGGGACAGCCCTGGGGGGCCATGCTTATTCCATGTGATTTTCCCAAGCAAGATGGTTGTTCCAGGGTTCATCATGGTGGGAGTGGGTGGGAGGTACTCATATTCTTCTTACAGAAATTTGCACTGGGATGCTGAGAACCTCAAACTCTTGCAAGACAAAAAGAAAGAAAAGCTACTGAGTGATGAAGTACTAGAAAGTCCATGAACTGATTGCTGAGCTCTCCAATGCTATCCCAGTGCCTGCTCATCCTAAGAATTTTCAGCATTTCCAAGACTTTCATGAGATTTCTCTATAGCCTAATCATCACAATTTTTTAAAGTGAGTTTATTTGATGGAGTGTCTTAATCTATCAAGGATGCTATAACAAAATGCCACAGGGTAGATGGTTTACAAACAACAGAAATTTACTTCTCACAGTTCTGGACCTGGAAGTCCCAGGTCAGGGTGCAGCATGATTGGGTGAGGGTCCTCTTCCCACTGTGTTTTCAGTAACAGAAGAGAGAAGAGGCTACTAACCTCCATGGGGTCTCTTTCTTAAGAGCACTAATCCCATTCATGAGGGCTCCACCCTCCTCACCTAATCACCCGTCAGAGGCCCCACTTCCTAAGACAATCAGATTGGGCATTAAGATTTCAACATATCAATGTTGTGGGGAAACAAACATTCAGACTAAATAAAAATAGCTGTGACTGAAGTGGGCAAACTGGGTTTATTACAGAGATAGAACTGTAAGGCCTTTGGATTTTTTCCATGCTTTAAGCATTCAACTGATATGGGTTGGGATAAACATTTTCCTTTTTTCCTATTTTTTATTATTTTTTAAGTTTATTTTTGAGAGAGAGCATGGGGAGTGGTAGAGAGCGAGGAAGAGAAAGAGAGCATGTGAACAAGAGAGAGAGAGAAAATCCCAAGCAGGCTCTACACTGTCAGCGCACAGAGCCCAATGCAGAGCTCAGTCCCACGAACCATGAGATCATGACCTGAGGCAAAACCAAGAGTCAGATGCTTAACCAACTGAGCCACCAAGGCACCCCTTTTTTTCCTCTTTAATACCAAGAGAGACAACATAGGTTTGCATGAATCCATTGCTTTGGAACTTCTTTCACCTTTGGTCAAGCAGGGCAAAGGTGAAGCCTTTGGTTGACTCTAACCTGCTTAGGTTGGCTCTACTCCTGCTTTTGAATGAAAAAGACTAAAGGGAAAGTCTTTAGATATATGTCATCTAGTCTCCCTCAAGTGGGAGACCCAAAAGAAATCTGTAGAAAGTATTTGCCTGGAGGCCTTTATACCTAGGAAATCCTACAATGATAAGTTATTTGCTTATCAAATGATACAAAATGTGTTCAAATGAGAAAGGTAGATCTTATCTCAATATTCAAGACCAAGAGTATCTGAACATTAGGAGAAAGGACAAAGACTCGGCAAACTGAGTTCATTCAAAACATATTCAAATAATAATAAGCATAAGTTATAGCAGGAATTCTCAAGGAAAGGATTAGAATATTGTACTTTTCACAAAAATCTTGAAACACTTAACAAAAATAATTCAAATGGCAAGGTACAAATTGAAAGGCTTTAAGGCAAGTTAGTGACGAAAGGCAAAGAGACACCATCCCCTGGTGTACATGAAAAAATGAGGAAGAACAATACAAGATCAGCCTGCACAAGCCAAGGAAAGTCAAGGGTCAGAGAAATTAAAGAAGCACCCAATTTTTATTTTGTTCTGGTTTCAGCATTGAAAGACAAACACTTCCTTGTTGGAGCATTTTTGAGGATGAAATCTTGATGTTTTTGTAAAGTCATTTGACATCCAAATGTCAGAGTTTTTATTTACATGGATATGCATGTGAGTATTTTATTTTTCTATTGTTGCTATAACAAATCACTACAAATTTAGTTGCTTAAAGCAACATAAATTTATTATCTTTCAGTTCTATTGGTGAGAAGTCTCATCACATCTCATCAACTGAAATGAAGGTGTCAGCAGAGCTGTATTTCTTTCTGGAGGTTCTCAGGAACAATCTGTTTTGTTGACTCTTCTACCTTCTTAGAGGCTGCAGGCATTCTTTAGCTCACAGTCTGTTCCTCTATTTTCAAAGCCAGTGACACCCCATCTCTCTGATCTATTTTTACTGACCACATCTCTAGGAAAATTTCTCTGATCTAAAGGACTAATATAATTAGACTGGGCTTATTTCCCCAACCTTAATCACAGCAGCAAAAGCACCTTTTGCTATGTAGCGTAACATATTGACAGGTTCCAACAGTCAGGTATGGACATCTTTGGGGGGCACTATTCCACCTACCCCGATAAAGAAAACTGGATCCTCCTCAGAATAACTTAAGCTCACATTTTCAAGTCTTCCAGATATCATTAGATACTAAAGCCTTCTTCTCCCCAAATTGATGAGGCATCTCTCATTCCCTTTGTGGGTTCATAAATTCTGATGTCCTTCAACCTGTGCTCTTTAATTTACTATAGGAGATGATGTCGTCTTCTTTCCACTGAATAAAAATTCACTCAGTTTATCACTTGAGATATTTGCTGTTCCTTGTACTCAATTAAAATATTGTAACTTCACTTGTTTTTGTATCTTTTATCTATACACACCACTACTATGTCACATGCTTTCTCAGAGCAGAGTACTGTATATTTAACTCTCTTCAGATGATTTCTATACAGCACCATGGAGACTGCGCATTTTATTGATGCTTTTACCATTTAACAAGCATATGGCAAAACAAACTTATATTTTATAGACAGAAAACAACAGATAACTGGTTATTTTAAGTCAAGCTATCAAAACATATCAAATTAGGTGAAATTGGAGAAAAGAACTTTCCAAAGCAGGTCACTAAAAATTTCCTTCAAAAACCTTTCTTTTGGCATGTTAAAAATTCAATTTTCTACACATTTTTTTTGGAACTCTTTTGCTACAAAAAATGAAGTTCCCCACTGATGATCTACTTTAATCCTCTTCTCAGGGTAGTCAGATCCTAGACACCACGGGAGATCAGAGCTGGAAAGAAACTTTGAAATCTACATTCTCCATTTAAAAGACAAGGAAACTGAGGCTCAGTAAGATAAAAAGAAAGAAAGCATGAGAATCACATTGGTTTTATGGGTGAAAATACAGGCTTGAGTTGCTAGTGAACAATTATTCAGAATTAGGACTAAAAGGGAAAGATTATCACACTCTCAGGCTTCCAACTAACAACATCCTTGTTCATAGCTTAACCTTGAGAGTGGTAATGGCCACGAGCCAGTGGAGCGGAAGGCCAGAGGAGAGAAGGATGTCACTCACGCTGATGGAGTGAGTGCCCTGCCAATAATAGGAACCTGCACAAGGTCCCTTAAGCGATGATAGTTCAGCATGGTTTCCCCCAAAGAGTCTGTTTTCATTAAACATTTTTCAGACACAGCTTGCTTGATTTTTAATAAATAGGCAAGTTGATAATCTTTCTTCTGAGAATTTTATATCTGGTGCTAAAACCAATTTAAATAGGCATGCCATGTAATTTTACATTTTCACCAGAGTATAAAAACACAGTAGCAAATAGCTAACCTCCCACAGTCTTTACCCAACACTTACCTCTTCCTTGCCCCTCTTCTCACACATGTAGGACACCTGGGAAGACGGTAGGCAGTGTTTTGTCATAATTCATTTATGCCGTGTACCTTCAGTCTCTGAGGGAAATTTCTGTGCTCACACATTCTCCTGCCTCAGATACCCCACAGCTGAAGACAATGGAAAAATGAGAGAAAATATGTTAGACGAACGTGATATCCCATCACATGCTGCAATGAAAATCTAATTCAGTTTTAATTCCAGGGACTTCCAAGCAAAAGTTTCACACAGAATGCACTCCCATCTTCTCTCTCTCCCACTGTCATCATCACAGGAAAGGGCTCCAGAAAATTTTTGTTTCTTTTTTTACAGCTTTATTGAGGTACAATTGAGAAATCAAATTGTGAGATATTTAAAGTATACAGTGTGATGACCTGATATACATACACATTGTGAAAAGATTCCTCTCATCCAGTTAATTAACACATCCATCATCTCATATAGTCACCCTTTTTTGTGAGAACATTTAAGTATTACTCTTACCAAATTTCAATTATTCAATACAGTGTTATCAATTACAGTCACTATGTTATACATTAGATCCTCAGACCTCATTCATCTTACACCTCATAGTTTGTAACCTTTAACCAACCTTTCCCTATTTCAGCCATCCCCAGCCCATGGCCACCACCTTTCAATTCTATGTTTCTATGAGTTTGACTTTTTTTAAATTTCACATATAAGTGATACCATGCAGTATTTTTCTTTCTCTGGCTTACTTCACTTAGAATAATGTGCTCCATGTGTTCACCATGTTTTTGCAAATTACAGGTTTTTCTTCATTTTAGAGGCTGAATGATATTCCTCTGTGTGTACGTGACAGAGACAGAGATCTATTCATCCACTGATGGAAAATTAGGTTGTTTCCTTCCACATCTTGGCTGTTGTGAATAATGATACAATAAAAATGGGAGTATAGATATCACTTCAAGATAACTGTTTTGTTTCCTTTGGATGTATCCAGAGAAGGGATTAGTAAATCATATGGTAGATCTGTTTTTAATTTCTTAAGGAACCTCTGTACTGTTTCCCACAGTGGAAAAAAAAATTCCACCAATACTGTACAAGGGATCTCTTTCCTCTTTATCCTTGCCAGCACTATCTTTTTTTCCTTCATCCAATATTTTTATTTTTCCTAATTTTATATATTTTATTCAAGTATAATTAAGTGTTACATAAGCTTCAGGTGTACAATATAATGATTCAAAAATTCTATACATTTCTGTGTTCATCAAGATATGTGAACTCTTAATTCCCTCTATTTCACCCAACCCTCCCACCCACCTCACCTCTAGCAACCACCAGTTTGTTCTCTGTATTTAAAAGTATGTTTTTTGTCTCTTTTTTTTTCTTTGTTGGTTTTGTTCCTTAAATTCCATATGTGAGTGAAATAAGTCAGAGAAAGACAAATACCATATGATTTCACTCATATGAGTATCTCACTCATATGATAATAGCTATTCTAATAGGTGTGAGATGATATCTCCTTGTGGGTTTAATTTGCATTTCCTTGATGATAAGTGATAAACATCTTTTCATGTACCTGTTGGTCATTTGCATGTCGTCTTTGGAAAAATGTCTTTTCAGTTCCTTTGAGCATTTATAATTAGGTTTTTGTTTTCTGTTTTTGTATTGAGTTGTACACATTCTTATATATTTTGGATATCAACACCTTATCAGATATGTGGTTTGCAAATATTTTCTCCCATTTCATGGGTTTCTCCCATTCCATTTTGTTGACAATTTGTTTCCTTTGCTGGGAAGAAGCTCTTTAGCTTGATGTAGGCTCACTTGTTTCATTTTGCTTTTGTTGCCTGTGCTTTTGATGTTAAATGCAAAAACTCATTGCCAAAACCAGTGTTAAAGAGCTTACCCATTACGTTTTCTCCTAAGAGTTTTATGGTTTCAGATCTTACATTCAATTTTTAAATCCATTTTGGGGTGATTTTGTATATGGAAATGTAGTATGCATTCAATAAATTCTTGATGCATGAAAAAACTAAGAAATAGCTTGTGTTCTAGGATTTTTTTTTATTTCATCTAGGAAGGTCCAGGAGCCCAACAAAGGCAAAATAAAGATGTGTCAAAGAAAAAATGCTGGGAAGGGCATCTAAAAGTTCTGATCACTAGAAACAGAACTAGAAATAGAATGGATCATGTGATAGGCCCAGGTGAGAAATAGAAGGTCTGTGGCCCATACTCTGCTGTCTGACTGCTTATTAAGGCCACTCTGTATAACTTTCTCTTTTCTAGGCCCTTGGAATTAATTTATTATTCACTGATTTCATCCAGTCCAAAATCCCTCTTTCAACTCCACCGAGTTCTTCCCTCAGGCCCGTCAGACCCCTCCATGAACCTGCCTCCACATTGAAAGTACACTGAAATCATGAAAAGCAATAGGAGAGAGAAAGGAGCCAGGGGAAAGAAAAAGACAGCAAAGGAATAGTCCTAAAGGTAAGAGAAGTGAGACAACGTACAATCATGCAAGTGATGTGTTGTAAGACGGTGAAGGTCAGACTTCTAAGAGGTGCAAGTGGTGAACAGCAAATACTTTGGAGTGCTAGATTTGAATCCAGCTCTGCTGTTTAACAACTGGTTTAACTTGGACAAATTACTTTCTCTCTCTGGGTTGTAGCTTCAGCAAATGAATAATACCACTTACCCTCATAGCAGCTTGTGGAGACTAAATACATTAATACATTTTAATACTTTACACATAGTTTGTGCTCAGCTAAAGTTAGTTAATATCATGATAATATCACTCAGGCCCTCGACCTTTTATAAGTGTCTTGAATATATGTACAAGGTCCTAATGTGTGCATCTATAAGTGCCATTATTTTCTCCAAGTAACAAAAGGAGTATTGTCTCTGGAGGAGAATATAAGAAAGGGGACTGTGTCAGCCCCTTCACTCAGAGTAACACATATTTCTCCCTGGAGGGAGTTTGACCAATTATGACACATAGTTGTTGTCAGGAGTGAAAAACAACCTTGTAGTAAATCGGTTTTTAATTTGTGTTTTTGAAAAATTGGGACTATGCTTCAAAATTCTTTGAAATTAGTCACTGATGAGAATAGGACTACGAGGACAGTGTGCATTCCCTTTCCTCAGTAGCAGCATCTCCCTGAAACAGAGCAAGCAGACCCATTCTCCATGTTGCAGATGTAGCCCCATTCTCCAATCCACAAGCTGGGAAAGCTTTCTCCCTCAGTAGAGTACCTCTTGTCACAATCAAAGAGTCATAACTGTGGCTCCTCCCAACAGCAGCCTGTGCATTTTATCCTCTACTCAGTCCATGCCCCTGGATGATGACAATGAGAATAATTTGGTTTTGACAAGAATCTGGTGTAATGGATGGAGATGAATCAAACATAGTTGGGTTTTAGATTTTTCAAAGTAGATGCCAAAGTCTGTAACGAGAAAAGACCAGATGATGAGCACCTGGGAAAGGTGGTTCACAGAGCAGAGCACAGGAATCTCAAATGAGACCTGGAAGCCTCAGATGGTGAGAAGGTCAAGGAAAGGATTAATTCATGAAAGAAAATACAAAATCCTGTCAGAAAAGCCAGCCCACCAAAAGCACAAAGAAAGAATTGGCTATGGGGAACCTGGGTGGCTCGGTCAGTTAAGCACCTGACTCTTGATTTTGGTCAGGTCATGATCTCACAATTCATGAGTCCTGCATTGGGCTCTCTGCTGCAGCATGGGCTCTGCTTGAGATTCTCTCCCCCCACCCCTGCCCCTTTCCCCCCAACTCTTGAAAGAAAGAAAGAAGAAAGAAAGAAAGAGAGAGAGAGAGAGAGAGAGAGAGAGAGAGAGAGAGAGAAAGAAAGAAAGAAAGAAAGAAAGAAAGAAAGAAAGAAGAAAAGGAAAGACAAAGACAAAGATAGAGGGCAAAGTCTCCAACACTCTAGTACAGCCTATGTGCCCAGAAAGTCTACTTCAGGGAAATGCCATTGGTAGATGAAAGAGACCTCTGGGGCCAGGTGGCTCAACAGTCTTAACCTGGAACCAAATAGGGAAGGGAGATTTTTTTTGTCACAAAAGCAGAAGAGCTAAGAGAACAGTGCATGAGCTCTGGATAGACTGGATTGTTCTTGTTTACCCTTTATCCATCCCCACCTTCTTCCTTCCTAACAGAGTCTCAATTTCTTTCCATGAATTTTCTCTTCCTCTATACAGCCTCAGAGAAAGCTGACTCCATCCCCAGTTCTTAGGGTGCGTCTTAGCTGTCTAAAAGAAATCTTGTCCTCCTTTCCAGAGGTTGGTACATTGTCATGTGACCCAATGGGAGAACTTCCTGGGGCTTCTGCAAAAGCTCATCCTCTCCTTCTGGAAGACATTCTAGACATTCCTCAAAAATTGTTCTTTGTGATGTAGGGCCCTGAACTGCTGCCAACCTGGGGACGAATTCAGTACACTAGTAAAAGAAGAGCTAAAAAATACAAATACCAAAAGTAAGGGCCATGAGTTTAAGTTACTTGGGAGCTGTCCTACCTAGGACTTCCAGTTTCACAAGCCAGTAAAAATCCTTATCATGATTGAAACCAGTTTGACTCTGATACTTTTGTCATATGTAGCTATAACACCCTGTTTAAAAAAAAAAAGGAGGAGGAGGAGGTGGAAAAGGTGGAAGAAGAGGAAGAGGATAACAAGGATGAGGATGAGGAGAAATCAAAATCTTCAATTACATGTAAGACTCAGAAAAATTATTACAAATTGCAGTAAATCAATACTCTAACTAATGTCTAGCTGACTTTGAAAGCCTATATTTTCCCACTATCATTTCATGTTGCTTCTCTACAGTAAATAGTAGAAAAGAGCACACTCTTAATTTCCTGCCTGAGTGGGGTGTGCCCTGGATCTCCACACCAGCTGGTAAAATCGTTTTTGCTTGAGAAACAAAGATCTGTATATAAGAGGAAAGGAAAGAATATTGCTCCTGGAACCCAGACTTGAAAGGAGAAACCCAAATCCTATGGAGGTGGTAGGGGCAGAAACTGTGGGCTTTGCTTTTGTTCTGTGGCTTCCCTGGGTTATGTTTCATCACAGTGCAAATTCCAGCAGTAATGGGAAGGAAACTGCTAGTAACACCTATTCTCAAGGGCTTAGCAGAAATAGTTGATGGAGAAAATAAAATGCTAGCAGTGGAGTTAAATACATACAGAAATTTAGAACACTTTTCTAAAAAGAGCAAGGAAAGTTATACCCCTTATTTTCACTTGCTTTTATTTTCCTACCCTTTAAAGCAAGTGAAATAAGGCATGTATTTTCCCCTTTAAGTCACAGAAATTCAAAATGAGCATGACGTTTTATATACAAAGTGCTTTTTCTTGGAAAATGTTTTATTAAATGCATAGATACTTTGATTATCAAAGAACACTTTGATAATCCAACAGAACACTCTTTTGTCAGACATGTAGTTACCTAAGATGGAACTGGCCTAAGTATTATATTTCCCTAAGCAATAGTTAGAAAGAGGCATGAGTATCTTGAGTACTGATTCTCTCCCTGCACCATCTCAGAAACGCATCTCCTCCCCACAAGGTAAAAGCAGAGGAAGATTCTGAGCCCTCTGGCTCCTGACAGGGAAGAGAGGAGTGGGGAAGTAGAAGGAAGGGAGGATACTCCTGCCTCTGCCATGACAGATATCCTACCACTTCTCGGTAACAGAAGGTCTGCACGTCATCTCATAGCTCATGATTCTCCAAACAAAAGCTATAAGAAGGGGTAAGTGCAGTCACATGAGAAATATTATATTATCAGATACCGCAATTTCTTTGCCTCTCCTTCCTTGATACTCATCTGAAAACACCTACACCTTATTACACTCAACTATCCTTCTACTCTGCATTTGTACTTAAACAGTTGTCTGGTCTCATTTTGAATTTGTGATCACAAATCTCCAGTGGACCTCAGCACTGCCTGGCAATCCTTCTCTATTTCTCCTATGCAATTCATTTTCTAATTCTCCCAATTAGAGCACCTTAAGCACCCCCATGACTTTTCTTCCTTAAGTCTTCAACATTCCTTACCCTCCGTATTTCAACCAACGGCTTTGTTGCTTCTTATTTTAAGATATGGAAGAGAATTCCATATCTTTTCATTATCAAACTTACCAATTTTTATATACATTAGCATTCTTGTTCTTATCTAGTCAATCCCTCCCTATCTACACTGGATCTCCCCCCTCTCATCTGCTCTTAATTATGAAGGAGCCTCAAGGGGTTGGTGAGACTCTTGGAAATACATGCAAAATGTCCTGTACGTAAGTATTTTTTTCTGAAGAAACATCTATAGTTGTCACAAAAATCTCAGAGGGAACCAAAACATTTAGCCCCACTATTCTATGAGCTAATACTAACAGCTAACATGTATTAAGTCTTTAATATATGCCTGGTACTAACATGAAAGAGCTAAATTCTCAATGCAATCTTACAATAAAAGTACTATTGAGATGCCTGTACTTCAGATGGGCAAACTGATGCCCACATGCTTAGAGAATTTAGATAACAAGCTCAAGTTTTTACAGCCAGAATTGAAGGGCTCCAATTTGATCCCAGACAGATGCTCAAGATGATCACACTAATATTACCTCTATGTTGTCTGGGAGGACTGGCCACCAGGGGATAGAAAATTTATAATTATTTTTTCCTTTTCCTCATCTTATATCTGGAAAACTAACACAAAAAATATACAAATTCTCTAAAGGAAATGCTATTTTACAATCAAAATTATTCTAATAAACCACGAGGCATGGGAGGAAAATGCCTTTACTTTGTAAGTAATTTAAATGATATATTGCTTTCTACATTGTGCGTCATTTTTTAATAAACTATTATGAGATATTATGCAAATTTAAAGTTATCAGCCTTCTGTAAATAACAAAAATAACTTTAAATATTTAATCAGTGATTTATAACTGCTCAAGTGATCGAAGAAGGTAATTTAGCCTGTTCCTTGCACTCTATATATTTGGACACTTAAAAAATTGCTTGGCTTATGTTCCAAAATGCCAAAATATGTCACTGTGTAACAGTCTCACTTGTTATACCTTGACTGCTATGTCACCCTCACTTCTTTATGTCTGCAGATCAAGAAACAGGTGCTCAAACACTCAAATGCCCCACCTTGAACCTCAAAAGAAAACCAAACATTCTTCTGAAAATAAAACTGCCAAGATGTAGCCACCTATCCATCATTTCATACTGCCTGGTATTCATTTCTTTATTTGCAAAAATCACGAGCAACATGTCTAACTACTTGGAATAGATAGAAGCATTCACTAGAGTTTCTACAGTCTGTCAGAATACGTATACAAACTCTACAAGAATTCCCATCTTGTCGTGTAGTGAGTATGTTCCTGGCTATAAAATGATGAAAGAGGGATTTTCCCAGGAAAAGCATCCAACAAAAAATGTCATCTCTCACCCTGTGCCTCTTCTGCGACAAGTTTATATATCCAGGAAATATATGACAGGAATCCTTAGGACAGAAACTCTTCAGACTCTAGCCACCACTTACATTAACTCTTAGAAAGTGCCAAGTCTACCCCAAAATTTCTTAAACCTTCCAATAAGTTCCCTTACTCCTTGTAGTCCATGATCCAGCTATACTGAGTTTTGCCATTTGCAAAATCATTTTCTGTTGACACTAGCCTTGTTGTCTCTGACTAGAACACCCATCCCTTCTTCCCTGTCCCCTTTATTTGCCCAATTCTTCATCTTTCAAATTTCACCATCACATGCTTTCCTTGAGCACCCCCATCCCAACTCTGGAACAGGTAGCATTCGTGGCTCTGTTAGTACCCTGTTTACTCTTAGCAACAAATTCTGTTGTTATGGACTACTGTCTGTCCCCCTTGCTAGACTCTACCATTCTTGAGATTAAAAACTGTATCTGCTTTGTTAAAACTTCCATCTTTTATCATATCCCAGTACCACAATTAGAACAGATGATAAGTAAAACTTATTTATTAAAGGAATAAATGACTTTCCCCATTTATCATGTCCCCTATTTAGAGCTACATGCTTGTATAGAAGTGAGTAATACAAAGACAGAAAAAAAGAGAACAGACTTACCCTTCTCTACATGAAAAAACATACTCATTATAATAAAAACTGCCCCCAAGGATCATCATTTCCCTCTTCATCTTTATTTCCATTCCTCCTCCTACACTACTACCTCACTGGTTTTTATGATATGCCCTCCTCTTTTCTTAGCATTTTATTTTTGCCGTAACCTCTACTGCCAACTCCTGATCATTCTCACAACTTGCCTTTTTCTCTACTGTCTTCTAATAACCACTTTCATCTGATTTGAACAGTTGTCTATTTGTATTTGGATGTCAAAACGACATGGAAATAAATGTGTAAATAAATGTGGTACACAATACACGCCATTCATTGAATTATGCCTTACAATATGTAATTGTTAACAAGGTAATGTTTTCTAGGTATGAGCAGTGTATCTCAACACATCACTACGTGTCAAAAGATCAGTGAAAGACTTCTTATGGCTAAGATGGAGGAAAGAGATTTATGATTTAACCTGAACCACAAAAAGCTACAGAAAATATATGAAATCACAGTTTTCTTTTTTTTTTTTAATTTTTTTTAACGTTTTTATTTATTTTTGAGACAGAGACAGAGCATGAACGGGGGAGGGGCAGAGAGAGAGGGAGACACAGAATCGGAAGCAGGCTCCGGGCTCTGAGCCATCAGCCCAGAGCCCGACGCGGGGCTCGAACTCACGGACCGTGAGATCGTGACCTGAGCCAAAGTCGGACGCTTAACCGACTGAGCAACCCAGGCGCCCCTGAAATCACAGTTTTCAAGACAGTGGACATAGGCAAGGAAGGCCAGTAATTCCTGAAAGATAGGGAACAAATGAGGTAATCCCTGTGAATGCCCAGTTTACAGCCTTGAGAAAATTTCCGGATTATGGCACAGGGAAAAGGAACCTGGGTGGAGACGAGTAGACTCCTTGAATTTAAGAGACAGAGCTGGGAATCCAAGCAAACAAAGAAGGCTAGAGTTTGCATAATAAGAATACCAGAGAGGAGACAGCTTCACAGAGAAGTCCAAAAAATCTCAAAGCCTAAGCATGGATCAGTTCATGCACTTGTGAAAGGTATCAGGAAAAAAAAAATCACTAGAAAAACAATAAGAAATAGCATCTCAGTACTTACACAGGGCCAGGAATAGTGTCTATTCCCATCAGTTAAACCGGAAAACCTTGTAACTCACAAGGAATTGGTACTTAGAAGCATCTTGCCTCTGAGTACAAAATTAATAGTACTAAACTAAATACGACTCTGGTGCTGCCTAACAAGTATTAAAGGCAAGACCTGAAAGGATCACACTGTTACCAAGTAAATTAACTGCACATCCAGAACAAAGCTCAAAAATATTTATAGGCTGGGGCACCTGGGTGGTTCAGTTGGTTGAGCATCTGACTTCGGCTCAGGTCATAATCTTGCAGTACATGGGTTCGAGCCCCGTGTCAGGCTCTGTGCTGACATCTCTGAGCCTGGAGCCCATTTCAGATTCTGTGTCTCCCTCTCTCTCTGTCCCTCCCCTGCTTGTGCTCTGTTTCTCTCTCTCTCAAAAATAAATAAATATTTAAATATATATATATAGTAAAACAAAAATATTTAGCACCTAAAAAAGGAAAATTCATCACGTATGGCATCAAATCAAAAATTACAAGGCATGAAAAGCAAAAGAAAAATATAATCCGCAATGAGTACTGGATAAATCAAGCAAATGAAACTGACACAGAACTGACACAGATATTAGAACTAGCAGACAAGAATATTAAAACAATGCTTATAATAGCATTCCTTGTGTTTAAAGAGTTAAGTAGAGACATGGAAGATATAAAAGACCCTAATTAAACTTCTAGAGATAAAAATAACAAGACATGACGTATTGGTCTTCTGTTGCTAAGGAACAAATTATCCCAATTTTGGTAGCTTAAAAAAACTAAATACAACACCTATTTATTAGTACACAGTTGTATAAGTCAGAAGTCCAGGACAGACAGGCTAGGGTAGATGATTATGGTCTCATATAGCTGAAATTATGCTAATGGCTGGTCTGGACTCTCATCTGGAGACTCTAAGGAAGAATTCAAACCCAAGACCACTCAGGTTGTTGGAAAAATCCAGTTTCTTGTGTATATAAGGCTGAGGTCCCCATTTTCTTGCTGTCAACCAAAGGTCACTGGAAGCGTGGAAACCACTCTCAGATCTTTTTTATATGGATCCCACTTTCTTCAAGCCAGCAACAATCCTTCCTATCTCTCTGGCTTCTTCTGATACCACCCTGAAAACCTCACTCATTTTAAAGACTTATATAATACATAGGCCCACCCAGATAGTCTCCCTTTTGACTAAAAGTCAACTGGTAGCTTTGATGACATTTGAAAAATTCCTTTTGTTATGTAGCATTACCTAATTTGGAACATGATATCTCAGAATATTCACAGTTCTGGGAATTAGACAAAAACTCTCAGGGGGCCATTTTAGAATTCTGCCTATCACACATGAGATGAAAGACATGCTAGATAAAACTAAAGAAATATTAGACATTTTAGAAGAAAAGATTAGTGAACTTGAAGACATAGTAATAGAAAGCATCCAAAATGAAACAAAGAGAAAAAGATATAATAATAATAAACCAAAATGAAGCATCAGTAAGCTCTGGCAACAACTTCAAAGGAGGTGGAAAATGTTTGAAGAAGTAATGGCTCAAAATTTTCCAAAATTAATGAAAACTATAAACCCACGGTCACAAGAAGATCAATGAATCCCAAGCACAAGAAACTTGAAAAAACTGCACCAAGCACATAACAATCAAATTGCCCACAATCAGTGATAAAGACAAAATCTTAAAAGCAGGCAAAGGAAAAATATACATTATTTACAGATAAAAAAGACAACAAAATTCTCTTTGGAAACGATGCAAATGTCAAGACAGTATAGCAACATCTTTAAAACAGGGTGGAGGGGCGCCTGGGTGGCGCAGTCGGTTAAGCGTCCGACTTCAGCCAGGTCACGATCTCGCGGTCCGTGAGTTCGAGCCCCGCGTCAGGCTCTGGGCTGATAGCTCAGAGCCTGGAGCCTGTTTCCGATTCTGTGTCTCCCTCTGTCTCTGCCCCTCCCCTGTTCATGCTCTGTCTCTCTCTGTCCCAAAAATAAATAAACGTTGAAAAAAAAATTAAAAAAAAAAAAACAGGGTGGAGAGTTGTATACAGTCAACCTAGAATGCTATACCCAAGAAAAATTATTATAAAAACTATGGCAATGGCACCCATATGAAGTAGTGAATAAGTTTAGGGCACAGAGTATGCTAGGCACAGTGATATTGGGATTGAAAAGTGGCTGTAGGAGCTGCTGAATTCAGAGCCGTGTGGTATCTACTCAGTCCACACCAGCAGCATAGATAGTCAGATACCGCTGCTTCTTTCCACACGTAAATCAATTCTGAATTATGGTCTCCTACATATGCATCTAATTGGCAGAATTTAAATTGCATCCAAAAGCTTAGCCTCAAGAGTTTAGAAAATCCTATTAATCTTCCAGCATCTATAATCAAGAAAGGTACAAAGAAGTTGCAAAAAGATGTTGAAAAAACCCATCTACTGTATGTTCCATATGAATAAAAGTATATATTAGGAACTTCCTGAAGATATATCAGTGTGAATATCCCTATGTTGCCACTAGCACATTATTTATAACACATGCAGGAGACTGGATTCTATTTTCATCCATTGGCATGGGAGCCTCCCCTGCCTAGAGGGAGAACCATTTCTTGTTCTTTGCATAGCTTGAAGAACCTCCTACAATGCCTATGACATAATAGCTATAAATATATATTAATATGAATATATACATATATATAAAAATTAAACTACATTTGTTAATTAACTCATTTATTAAATAAATATTTATTGATCTCTGGTTCAAGATAGCAACTTAAAAGGATCCTGAACTCACCTTTTCCCACAGATACCTCATCTACACAGGACAATTTCCTCTGAAAGAAACCTAAAAACTAGATGAGTGACTCTCACACATCAAGCAGATGAGAAAAAAACCCACATTGAAATGAATAGGAGAGGCTGAGACACAATTTTGCCATAAGCTCCACTGCCAGCATGGCAATCCACAATCAGGAGGAGGGCCACAACAGCAAGGTTCTCTCTGAGGAATAGAAGATTTGAACCCCACATCTGGCATCCCAATTTTAAATAGTCTTTTTAAAAAAATTTTTTTAATATTTTATTTTTATTTCTGAGAGAGAGAGAGAGAGAGAGAGCGAGAGCGCAAGTGAAGGAGGAACAGAGAGAGAAGGAGACACAGAATCCAAAGCAGGCCCCAGGCTCCAAGTTGTCACCAAGAGCCTGACCTGGGGCTCGAACTCACGAACTGCAAGATCATGACCTGAGCTGAAGTTGGACGCTTCACCAACTGAGGCACCCAGGTGGCCCTGGCATCCCAATTTTAAATGTACCTAAGAGACGAGCCCCCAAAACACCTAGTTTTGAAAGCCAATACAGCTTGTATCCTTGAGGTACACTGAACTGAAATACAGTTCTTAAGGATTTGTGTGTACTTACAGCACCTAGCACAAAGGCAGTGGATTGAAACGCCCAGTCTTTCTGGGAAGAAGATCTATCTGCTTATCTTAAAGCATCAGCCTAAGGAGCAGGCATCTAATTTAAAACACATCCAAGGGCCTAGTGAAATACTCTGCAGGGGTGTCTGAGTGGCCCAACTGGTTAAGCATTCAACTTTTGATTGCAGCTCAGGTCACAATCCCATGGTTCATGGGAACCTGTGCTAACAGTGCAGAGCTGCTTGGGATTCACTCTCTCCCTCACTCTCTGCCCCTCCCTCCCCTGTGCTCTATCAAAATAAATAAATAAACATTAAAAAAGAAAAAAAATACTCTGCAAAGACTATAGAGGCCGGTAAACACCATCTTTGTACTCTCCTTCTGCCTCATTCCAGGTCACCAATATCTCCAGGAAAGTCACCGTGCACATGTAAAGAGCCCTGTTTTTTGTGGCTGCTGCCCAGGAGACATCACTTGATTGCCTAGCTCTGGTGGCCAATGGGGCTTACATCTGTGGGTTCCACAGGACTGTAATAAACAGAGAAAGAGCTTTTAACTAGCTATCCACCCTCCCCACCCCCACCTCCACCACAGTGCACAGCAGAGAGACAGTGGACTGAAACTCCCTGTTTTTCTGTGGAAAAGGTCCATTAGTTTACCTTCACAGCTGTAGTATGAAGGGCAGACTTCTAATTAAACACATATTTAGGGACATACTGCAATAATCTCCAGAGACCAGGGAGGCTGGCAGACACCACACTTATGCTCTACCCTGCACCAGGTCACCAGTATCTCCAAGAAAGGAACTTGTGCACATATCTGGTACCCCATCTTTTGTGGCTGCTGCCCAGAAGACAGATTCTTTGATAGCCTGGCTCTGGTGGCCAGTGGGACCTATGTTCATGGGTTCAATGGGACAGTAGCAAACAAAGAGGTGTTTCTTAATTGACTATGACTCCAGGTCTCTGCATAAAGAGAACAGGCAGAAGTGTTCACCTCCCAGTTTTCCTCTAAAAGTAAATATTTCTATACTTTAAAAGCTGCTGCCTGAGGGTTCACCTTCCAATCAGCCAGAGTCTAGGTCCTGACTGAAGACCCAAAGGTCTTCCCCTTTGGGACATGGACAGGTTTTGGCACACTCTCAATGACTGGGACCTATTAAAAATAAAATAGGCTGCTTGGACAATCACAAAGATTTGAGAGGCAACAAAGAGCTAGGACAGGGTTGAACAACAAGATTCATCTCCTATATGAGAAAAATCCTTCAAGATGAGGAGAGGTGGTTTTTTCTAATGCATGGAAACCAACATAGAGAATTAAAAAATGAAGAAACAGAGAGAGAAGGAATGTGTTACAAAAGAAAGAACAAGATAAAATCTCAGAAAAAGACTTTAAATAAAATGCAAATAAGTGATTTAGCTGGTCAAGAGTTTAAACTAACAGCCATAAAGATGATTACTGAAGTCAGAGAAGCAATGCATGAATAAAGTGAGAATTTCAACAAAGAGAAAACATTTAAAAAGTACCAAACAGAAACACAGAGCTGGAAATTGCAATAGCTGAACTAAAAACTTTAACAGAAGAGTTCAATAGCAGACTAGATGAAAAAGAAAGGATGATCAAACTCAAACACAGGACAGTGGAGTTTATTCAGTTAGAGGGGGGAGGAAGGGGAGGAGGAGGGAAGACAAAAGAAGAAGAATGAAGACAGCTTAAGGGACTGATGAGACAACATCATGTGGACCAATATTTGCACTATAAGGATCCCAGAAGAAGAGAGAACAAAAGGGGAAGAATGACTTTTGAAATATTTTGAAAGAACGATTTTTGAAATAGCCAAAAATTTCCCTAATCTGAGGAAGAAGACAGATATGCAAATCTAGGAAGCCCATAATGTTCCAAGATAAACGTAAGGAGTCCACACCAACACATAGTATAATTAAACTGTCAAAGTTAAAGGAAAGACTCTTAAAAGCAGCAAGAGAAAAACAACTTGTCATGTATAAGAGCATCCCACTATCAGCAGATTTTTCAGTAGAAACTGCAAACCAGAAGAGAGTGGCACAATATACTCAAAATATAAAGGAGTGGGGGATATGCCAAACAAGAAGATTCTACCCAAGCAAAACTATCCTTCAGAATTGAAGGAGACCTAAAGAGTCTTTCAGACAAGCAAAAGCTAAAGGAGTTCATAATTACTAGACAGGCCTTACAAGAAATGTTAAAGGGTCTTCTTTAAGCAGAAACAAAAGGGTACTAATTAGTAACAGGAAAACATATGAAAGTGTAAGTGTTACTGGTAAAGGCAAATATATAGTAAGATTCAGAAAAATGTTATAAAGATGGTTGGTTAATCATTTATAAAGCTAGTATAAAGGTTAAAAGACCAAAATAATAACAATAAATATAACTTTGATAATTTGTTAATTGATAAACAAGCTAAAAAGATGAAAGTGTGACATCAAAAACACAAAACATGGTGAGAGAGTAAAAATACAGAGCTTTAGAATATATTCAAACTTAAAGTGTCATCAACTTAAAATAGACTGTTAAAAACATAAGTTTTTATATGTAAGCTTCATAGTAACCACAAAGCAACACCTACAATAGGTACACAAAAAATAAAAAGAATCTGAGCACACTACTGCATAAAATCACCAAATCACAAATAATGAGAGCCAGAGAAGAAAGTAACAGAGGGGAGCTACAAAACAACCAGAAAAGAATTAACAAAATGGCAATAAATAATACATTTCTATGATTACTTTAAATGTAAACAGGCTAAATTCTCCAATCAAAAGACAGAGTGGCTGAATGGATAAAAATACAAAACCCATCCATATGTTGCCTACAAGAGACTCACTTCAGATATAAGGACATACACAGACTGAAAGTGAAGAAATGGAAAAAGATATTCCATGCAAATGGAAAACAAAAGAAAGCCTGGGTAGCTATGTTTATTTCAGATAAATAGATTTTAAGACACAGACAACAATAAGAAACAAAGATGATCATTACATAATTATAAAAGTTTCAAGCTAAAGAGAAGATTTAACACTTATAAATATTTATGCACTCAACATAGAAGCAGTTAAATATATAAAACAAATATTAACAAAATTAAGAAAAAAGTAGCAGTACAATAGTAGGGGACACTAATACCCCACTTTCCTCAATGGGTAGATTACCCAGACAGAAGAACAATAAGGAAACATTGGCCTTAAACAACATATTAGAGCAAATGGACTTAACAGACATTTACTGAACATTCCATACAAAAGCAACCAAATACACATTATTCTCAAGGTCACATAGACATTCAAGGATATATCATACATTAGGCCATAAAACAAGTCTTAATAAATTTAGATTAAAATCATATCAAGCATATTTTCTGGCCACAAATATATGAAACAAAAATTCAATTACAAGAAGAAAACTGGATAATCCATAAATACGTGGACATTAAACAACATTTGACTGAATAACCATTGAGTCAAAAAAGAATTTTGGGGTGCCTGGGTGACTTGGTTAAGGGTCCAACTTCAACTCAGGTTATGATCTCGCAGTTCGTGGGTTCGAGCCCCGCATCAGGCTCTGTGCTGATGGTTCAGAGCCTGGAGCCTGCTTCAGATTCTGTGTCTCCGTCTCTCTCTCTGCCCCTCCCCTCCTCACACTCTGTATCTCTCTCTTTCAAAAATAAATAAACATTCAAAAAAATTTTTTGAAGAAATTTAAAAATATATATATCTTGAGACAAATGAAAATGAAATGCAATATACCAAAATTTATGAGATGCATCAACGTTTATTTATTTTTGGGACAGAGAGAGACAGAGCATGAACAGGGGAGGGGCAGAGAGAGAGGGAGACAAGATTGGAAACAGGCTCCAGGCTCTGAGCCATCAGCCCAGAGCCCGACGCGGGGCTCGAACTCACGGACCGCGAGATCGTGACCTGGCTGAAGTCGGACGCTTAACCGACTGCGCCACCCAGGCGCCCCAAGAGATGCATCAAAAGCAGTACTAAGAGGGAAGCTAATAGTGATGAATGCCTACATTAAGAAACAAGAAATTTCTCAAACACACTAACTTTATACTTCAAACAACTAGGGGAAAAAATCCTAAAGTTAGTAGAAGGAAGGAAATAACAAAGATGAGAGTGAAAATAAATGAAATAGAGATTTAAAAGATAATAGAAAAGGTCAATAAAACTAAAAACTGTGTCGTTTTGTTTTTTGAAGTTTATTTATTCTGAGAGAGAGAGCACATATGAGGAAGGGGCAGAGAGAGAGGGAGAGAGAGAATCCCAGGCAGGCTTTGCACTGTCAGCACAGAGCTCAACATGGAGCTTGATCCCACAAATCATGAGATCATGACTTGAACCGAAAGCAAGAGTTAGACACTTAACCAACTGAGCCACCCAGGTGCCCTAAGAGTTTGGTTTTTGAAAAGATAAATAAAACAGACACAACTTTAGTTACACTCACTAAAAAAAGAGAGGACTCAAGTAACTAAAAAGAGAAATAAGAGATATTACAATTGATACCACAGAAATACAAAGAATCATATGAAACTATGTTCTGAACAATCATTGGCCCAAAAATTGGACAACTGAGAAAAATAGATAAATGCCTAGAAATATACAACCTACCAAGACTGATTCATGAAGAAACAGAAAATCTGAAACAATCATTTACTAGCAGGAAGATTGGATCAGTAATCAAAAGTCTCCCAACAAACAAAAGTCAAGGACCAGATGGCATCACTGGTGAATTCTACCAAACATTTAAACAATGAATGCCAATACTCAAAATCTTCCCAAAAATAGAAGAGAAGGGAACACTTCCAAACTCATTTTACAAAGCCAGCATACCCTGATACCAAAACAAGACAAGAACAGTTCAAAAGAAGAAAACTACAGGTCAATGTGCCTCATAAACATGGATGCAAAAATCCTCAACAAAGCATTAGCAAACCAAATTAAAGACTACATTAAAAACACATACAGCATGATCAAATCAGATTCATTCCAGGGATGCAAGGATGGCTCAACATCTACAAATGAATCAATGTAATACACCACATTAAAAGAGGAAGCATAAAATCATACGATCATCTCAATAGATGCAGAAAAAGCATTTGACAAAATTCAACACCCATATGTGATAAAAACTCTCAACAAAGTGGGTATAGAGGAAACATACTTCATCTTAATGAGGCCATATGTGTCGAGCCTACAGTTAACGTCATATTCAGCAGTGAAGAGCTGAAAACTATAAGATTTCCTCAAGATCAAAAACAAGACAAAAATGCTCACTCTTACCACATTCATTTAATATATTATTGGAAGTCCTAAGCAGAGCAATTAGGCATGAGAAAGAGATAAAATTCATCCAAAACAGAAGGAAAGAAGTAAAACTATCCATTTGCAGATGATATATATAAAAAATCTAAAGACTTGTATTAGTATAAACAAATTCAGCAAAGTTAAAGGATACAAAATCAACTGCATTTCTATACACTAATAAACTATCAGAAAAAAATTACTTTATATCCCATTTACAACTGCATAAAAAAAACCTAGGAATAAATTTAACCATGGAGGTGAAAGACTGCACTGAAAACCATATGACAATCATGAAAGAAATTGAAAAAGACACAGTTAAATGGAAGTATATTCCATGCTCATGGATTGGAAGAATATTGTTAAAATGCCCATACTATTGAAAACAATGTACAAGATTCAATGCAATCCCGATGAAAATACCAAAGGCATTTTTCAAAACAAAAAAAATACAACAGTTCTAAAATTCACATAAAACCACAAAAGACTCCAAATAGCTAAAGCAATCTTTAGAAAGAAGAACTAAGCTGAAGGCATCACATTTCCTGATTTAAAACTATATTAAAAAGCTGTAGTGATCAAAACAGAATGGTCTTGGCATAAAAACTGAGACATATATTAATAGAACAGAAAGCCCAGAAATAAGCCCATGCATATATGGACAATTAACTTATGACAAAGGACCCAAGAATATACAATGAGAAAAGGACCATCTCTTCAATAAAGGGTGTTGGGAAAACTGAACAGCCATAAGCAAAAGAATAAAATTGGACCACTGTCTTAAACCATACACAAAAATCAACTCTAAATGAATTAAAAACTTGAACAATACATTTGGAACCACAAAAATCCTAGAAGAAAACATAGGCATTAAGCTCCTTGACATCTGTCTTGGTGATGATTTTATTTGGATAGGACACCAAGAGCAAAAGTAAAAGAAGCAAAATAAACAAGTGGGACTACATCAAACTGAAAAGCTTCTGCACAGAAAAGAAAATCACCAAAAAAATGAAAAGGCAATCTACCAAATGGGAGAAAATATTTCCAAATCATATATCAGATAAAAGGCTAATGTCCAAAATATATAAAGAACTCATATAACTGAATAGCAAAAACAAACAGTCTGATTAAAAAATGGGCAGTGGATCTGAATAAACATTTTTCTAAGACATACAGATAACCAACAGGTCCATGAAAAGATGCTTCACATCACTAATCATCAGGAGAATGCAAATCAAAATCATGAGATACCTTCTCACACCTGTTAGAAGGGCTATTATCAAAAAAAAAAAAAAAAAACAAGGAATAACAAGTTTTGGAAAGGATGTGGAGAATAGGGAACACTTTGTGCATTGTTGGTGGAAATGTAAACTGGTGCTGCCACTATGGAAAACAATAAGAAAGTTTCTCAAAAAATCAAAGATAGAACTATCATATGATCCAGCAATTCTACTTCTGCATATTTATCCAAAGGAAACAAAAACACTGAAAAAAGATATATGCACCCCTCTGTTCACTACAGCATTATTTATAACAGTCAAGACATGGAAACAAACTGTATCCATCCACATATGAATGAATAAGGAAATTATGGAAAATATATGCAATGGAATATTATTCAGCCATAAAAAGGAATAAAATCCTGCTATTTGCAATAACATAGACAGACCTTGAGGGCATCATAAGTTAGATTAGCCAGACAACACTGTATGATCTTACATGTGGAATCCAAAACCCAAGCAAAACAAAAACAGAACTCATAGATACAGAGAAGGGGGGCAAAAATGGGTGAAGGTGACCAACAGGTACAAACTTGCAGTTACAAAATAAGTCCTGGAGATGTAATGAATAGTATGGTGACCATAGTTAACAATATTACACCGTAGGGGTGCCTGGGTGGCTCAGTCGGTTAAGAATCCGACACTTGATTTTGTCTTAGGTCATGATCTCACAGTTCATGAGTTTGAGCTGTGTGGGGGGCTCTGCACTGTATCAGCACAGAGCCAGCTTAGAATTCTCTCCCCCTCTCTGCCCCTACCCCTACCCCACCCATGCTCTCGCTTTCACTTTCTCACTCTCCCTTTCTCGCTCTCCCTCTAAATAAAGAAATAAACTAAAAAAAAAAAACAAAAAACAAAAAACAATATTCTACTGTATATTTGAGAATTGCTAAGTTAAATATTAAGTTTTCAACACAAGAAAAAAATTGTTACTATGTGGGCTGATGGATATTAACTACACTTATTAGAGTGATCTTTTGCAGTATAACATATATCAAATCATTATGTTGTAAACCGAAACGAATATAGCGTGTCAATTATATTGCTGTATAAACAAACACAACTAATTTCCATTTTACCTCCTCTGCATTTTTAACAGAGTCTTGAAATAACTGGGCAACCACTGGATTTAAAACTCCAGGTTTTTTTTCTGCTGGATCCTTCCTGCAGCCTAGTTCTCGCCCATGACTCTGGCAAGGTCCGGAGACACAATGGCGGCTGCAGCCTCCCAGCCCACCCCGAGCCTGCCCAGCTGTACCTAATTCAGGCGGAGCTAGAGCTGCGCCCAGCCCCGTAGGCCCGAGATTCAGCAGAGACCATTCATTGGCAAGCCCCAGGGTACACTGTAGTCAAGTGCCCCAGCCAGGCTTCACAGACAAGGACCATGGGGAAATTCCAAAAAAAAGTCAAAATGAAACAAAACACCAGAAAGAGGCAAAGTTTAACTTTCAAGCCACAAATCCCAGGCAGTGGTATCCTTTCTACTACCACCCAAACTAAAAAAAAAAAAAAAAAAAAAAAAACTTAAAAATAAATATAAAATGCTAATAAATAAATATGTATTAAGCTTCTACAATATCTATGTGCTAGGAACTGTTCTACAAGCTTGAAGTATAGCAGTGAACAAATTAGACAGATTTTCTTGGCCTCCTCAATTTTACATTCTTAGTGGTGAGAAAGAAGGGGAAAAAACCCCACAAACCAGTAGTTGTACTATAATATTAATGCTTTCGTTAAGAAAACTAAAGAGGGAAATGGGCTAGAGCAAGATGATGAGGACTGATGGCTTATTTTAGATAGGATGGCCAGAAAAAGTCTCTTAGAGGTGACATTTAAGCAAAGATCTGAATGTAGTGAGGGGATGTTATGTAGCTACTGCAATGAAGAGTAGTAAGTGCAGAAGCCTTGAGTCATGAATATCCATGACAAGCTTGAGGAGCAAGTGCAGAAGCCTTGAGTCATGAATATCCATGACAAGCTTGAGGAGCAAGTGCAGAAGCCTTGAGTCATGAATATCCATGACAAGCTTGAGGAGCAACGAGGAAGTCAACATGGAAAATCAGAGGGAGCAAAGGGGAGAGGGGTGGGCAATAGGTTGGAGGCGTAGCCAGAAAGGACTCTCAACCATTTCTGTGCCTTTGAAACATCTGGAGAGCGTTTAAAATTCACAAGCCCTGGGGCGCCTGGGTGGCTCAGTCGGTTGAGTGTCTGACTTTGGCTCAGGTCACGATCTCATGGTCTGGGAGTTCCAGCCCCTCATCCGGCTCACTGCTGTCAGTGCAGAGCCCGCTTGGGATCCTCTGTCCCTCTCTCTCTGCCCCTCCCCCACTGGTGCTATCTCAAAAATAAATGAACATTTGAAAAAAATTCACAGGCCCTAACCCCAGAGAGAACTGATCTCAGTTGTTTGGAGATGATACCCAGGCAAAGGTAATTTACAAAATTCCGCAGGTGATTCCAATGTGCAGACATGTTAAGAACTGATACGATGCCTTGCACCAAATGTGATGGGAAGGTGTGGTAAGTTTGAGCAGGGGAGTGAACCGATCTGATTTACATGTTTAAAAGATCACTTTAGCTGCTAGGTGTCACAAGAAAGCCAGTAAGGGGGCAAGAGCAGAAATAGGGAATATCAATTAGGAGGCTATTGCAATAGTCTTGGTGAAAAAGAAAATGGTGACTAGGGTGAGGGAGACAGAAGTGGTGAGAAATGGCCAAATTTGTGACATATAGTGAATGCAATGCCAACAGGATTTGCTGGATGTAGGATGTGAAAGATAGAAAATTCAATAATGACTCAAAAAAGTTTTGGGCCTGAGGAACCAAATTTATGGTATGAGTAAGACAAGAGTCCTTTGGTGGGGGAATGGGAACAGAGGAATAACTTGCGGTGGAGGGGGTGAATCAGGAGTTGATGTAAAAAGAGTGTTAACACTTTTCTACATATTTGCCTTCTTCCTTTTTTACTTAACTTTCATTTGGCCATAGCCTGACTCCCACCCTGTCAAAACCACAAACTGAATCTCATCTCTCTTGCAAATCCAAAGCTCAAAACATTTCCCTGCAGTGATATTATATCACTGTAAAATAATGTACCTTTACAGATATTCTAAAGACCTGAGGAAAGACACACTTAGCTACGCCTACAATTCCTGGAAAAGACATCACAAGCATACCCACAAGGAAAGTTTTAGCTCTCATTAATGTACTCCTGCATGCAAATTGGCAGTTAAAATTTGGTTCAGCCAAATTCCTGAGAAGGAGTGGGCCCTGAAGCTTTTAAGAGTCAGACCAACTGAATTTCAAGAAGTACCCAATCTTCTCCATTAACATTCTTGCATATAAAATGATTGCATGACTTAGATTCTGCAAAAATCAGATACATTTCTTTATTTATATATTATAAGCAAGGCTCATCAAATGTTCCTTTCATTTAAAAAAATGTTTTAATATCTCCATTTTTTAAGAGAACCATTGAACTCCTGACCTCTCTTCTCAATTTAACTCAAGGTTTTATCAGATTTCTAAAAAGCAGTATTGAGTGTTTAAATTTTTCTAGTGGCTGATTTCCATCCTGGAATCAGTCTGGCCTATTTGCAAATACTCTTCTCTCTGCAAAACATGCTAGAATAGTTTTCTTTTTTTAACTCCAAGATGGCACTGGATTACAACTGCTTTAGCAATAATCATTTCTGTAAAAAAGAATTCTGTTACTTAAATGAAGATAAAATATTTATATCTTTCTCCAATTTTCTTTATCAAGACAAAACATAATTTAAAGCTGTCAAATGAAGACTTTAAAAGACATCTTTAAAATAATAAAATATAAAAACTACATGAATATTAAAATCATTTTACAGACATTTACTGGCACAGTTAGCTATAAATATGTTTTTATGTTCTAAAGATGGTAACAACCAAGCCTTCTTAAACAAAAGTTAAAGATATCACAACCAATGTATTAGACTAAATCATTTCAGAATAAAGGTAGAGACCAGCCACCTGGGTTTTTAACTTAATGGGAGAATCTGGAAGAGGAAGTAAACAAAATGTCATAACAATGCTATCAGTAAGAGTTTGCTTACACGCACTAAAATGTTGATGAAATGCAGGAAGCTCTTCATGTATCCAAAAAAGATTACACGTGTGTAAAAATGAAAAAAAAAAGTGTGCCTCAGAGAAAAATGATTCAGATGTGAGGAAACTGGGGCTACAAACAAAGCTTCAAGAGAAGAGAATGCCAGAGAAGAACATATAAGCTTCTCTTGAATGAGGGAAGAAAACGATCAGAAATCTATTTTTCCTTTTAGGATAGTGAGTTTCTGAACAGTGTTTTGTTTGCCAGAAAATGTAAAAGCAAAGGAAAAGGCATTGCAAAGTGACAAAACTTTTCCAGCCATGTTATAGAGCAGACTGATCCCATGGAGAACAATATATTTTTGGAGACAAGGATTCATCTCATGCTCATAAATTTACTACTTTACTTGTCTGCTAATTTCTTTTGCCTTTGGCTGTTTCAAAGCTGTTGAAGCATCATTCAATTACATAAGTTCTAAAATCACTTGTTAATGTGAAAAATTAATGATGTTTCTGAAACTATGTTGATGTACACTGAGATAAGATTTGTTTTTATAAAAATGTAATCGCTTACTAAACATTTCTTATCAATACGTTTATTCCAAACATGTAAAGGTCTAATTTATCTTAATGGTATCAAGGCAACATTAACCTGATTGTGTACACAATGTTAACTTGAACAGAATTTTTTTCTATTTCAATCTTTTAATTTTTAGATTATTTTTCCAGTTTTATTGTGATATAATTGGCATATAACACTGCATTAGGTTAGGTGTATGACATAATGTTTCTATATCTGTATATATTGTGAAATGATCACAATAAGTTAACATCTATTACCTTGTAGTAGTTACGAGATTTTTTTCTTGTGATGAGAACTTTGAATGTGTGCCCCCCCAAATTCATATGTTGAAATCATAATTCTTGATGTAATTGCATTAGGAGGTGGAGCCTTGGGGAATTGATTAGTTCACGAGTATGAATTCCTCATGAATGGGGTTAGTGGCCATAGAAAAGAGACACCAGAGGAGGTAATATATGACATGGTGAATATAGTTACCAATACTGTGTTATATATTTAAAAGTTGCTAAGATAGAAAATCTTAAAAGTTCTCAGAACTTTTAGACAGAAGTGAGAGATTTCTAGAATAGAGAAGTCCAGGGAAGAATCCAGAATGACAACCTAGTTTCTGAGAAATTGGTTCTGGACACTGAATGAGGGTAAAATAGTTTCTGGTGGGAAGCTGAAGTGTATAGTTTTGGAATTTTCTAATTTACCTATTGTACATCTGACTGGCAGCCTGAAACACGGGTCTCAAGTTTAGCAGAGAACTAAACTGGCAGAGAATTGGATACGTATCAGAGAAGTCTTCACCAAACAGTAGCAAGTATAGTAAAAATTACCCAGAAAAAAATATGGAGAAAAGGCTAAAGACACAGCCCTTGAAGATCACACACAGAAGGGCAATTAGACGAGGGAACTATAAAAAGGTATTGGAATCATCAAGAAGCAGGAGGCCCAAAAACAGTGATTTGAAACCCTGGAACCCAATGAAAGAACAATTTCAACCTAGAGGGGAAGAATGGTGTGACGGTTAGTTTTATGTGTCAACTTGAACAGGCTGAGGGATGCCCAGATAATTGGTAAAACATTATTGCTGGATATGTCTGTGAGGACGTTTCTGGAAGAGATTAGCATTTGAGTTAGTAGACCCAGTAAAGAAGATTGTGCTCTCCAACTTGGGTGTGCATCAGCAAACCATTGAGGCCTGAATAGAGCAAAACAGAGGAAGAAGGGGTTGTTTACTCTCTTTGCCTGAGCTGGGACATCCATCTCCTTGACCATCAGACATGGGGGGGGGGGTGGGTGCTGGCCGAATTACACTGTGGAATTTTCTAGTCCTCCAACTTGCAGTCAGCAGATCATGAGATGCCTCCGCTTCTGTGATGCCTGAACCTCCTCCTGTAATAAATCTCCTCATATATATATATATATATATATATATATATATATATATATATCGCTGGTTTTGTTTCCCTGAAGAACCCTGACCAGTACAGGGGACCTTCTGAGAGGTGCAAACTGGGGGTTTGCTGGAACAGTTTGTGAATCTCTCCAGATCCTTTCATAAAACAACATAATATAACAGAAAGGGGTGGGGAGAGGCAGAGAGAGAAAGAACATCTATGAAAAGGAATCCTCAAAAAATGAGTGGGGGTGAGGGGCAGGTCTCTCTCATCTCCCATGTAGCTCCTCACCCACCCGGGCCCCCCTGCAGCCTGAACCTGCAGGGTAAATAGTGTTAGGAAAGCAGCAGAGGACATCTGACTGAGCTGGGAAAGAGGAAACAGCCCACCAAGGGATCACACCCAGAGGGAGGAAATGCACTCCCTGTGGGATCCTGGGACACCACACTAGCCTTCAGGGACTGCGCACACTCTCACCAGGAGTGTGTGCAGAAAGCCTCCAGAGACCCAGAGGGGTTGTGGGAAGACAGAAGATGGGGCAGGAAAGGAGTGATCTGAGCAATCATAATCAAGGCTCTCAGAACTTTCAACAAATGAACAAAACCACACTCAGAGATAAACCGCTGAGAATACAATCCAAGAGCAGAATGGGCATCCTAGGGATGGATACAGAGACAGACAACATTCATGAAGGAGGGAATCGGAGGTAGCTCCAGAAGAATGCCATATTATTTAAATGTCTGTCAACATTCACAAGGCTGGGAAAGCTCTCCTGTGTACCTCCTACAAAGAACTCCTAAACGTGCAGGAAAAGTCATCACATTGGCCATGGGTAACTGAAGAGGACTGAGATGGAGCCCCATGCAAATAAAAGGGGAAATAGTCCAAGTCATCTACAAGTGACCCTTGAACAACAGAGGGGATATGGGCACCAACCCCCCCCACACACACACACACATTCGAAAATCCCCATGTAACTTTTGCCACCCCCCACTCCAAATGTTACTAATAGCTTACTGTTGACTGAAAGTCTTGCCAATAACAGAAATAGTTGGTCAACACAAAGTTTGTATGTTATATATATTATATACTGTATTATTACAGTAAAGTAAGCTAGAGAAAAGAAAATTATTTAAAAAATCATAAGGAAAATACATTTCCAGTACCATACTGGATCGAAAAAAATCCACATACAAGTGGACCTGTGTAGTTGAAACCCATGTCGTTCAAGGGTCAACTATACTGGGACAATTACTTCATACTGGGAGAAAACAATAAATGACCACAAAGCAACGGACGACTGTAATGGAGGATTTCAAAATGAGATAAAATAAATTTTCACAATAAGAGAAGCTATGAAAGAATAGCAGAGCACTCACAAATGGTACATCTAGAACATAGGAAACCATAAAGACAGAGCTGACAGAGCACACAGGCTGCCAAGCAGAAGGAAAAGGGGCATAGAAATGGCAGATAGGGACACTGGAGACAAACGCCACAGACAGCACCATTTACAACCTGGTTCTCACGTGGAGAACAAATAAGAGCTAAGTTCTCTAGCAAATTAAGCCTCTGGAGGTCTGTCTTTGGATTTGCCCCTATTTACCTTTGTTTGTCCCCACTACAGCATTTTGTACCCTCTTCTGCATCATCCCTCAGGTTTTCCCTCTTAGTCTCATGTACTTTTCCTAACACTCTCTGGCCCATTCTCCAGGAATGTGTCTAATGTTACTTCTTGTACCTGCAGGGCCCGTGGCATTCACACTCCACAAGGAATGAAAAGTCGGAACGCTGACATCCTTGTTGTTCCCTCAAAACCCTCCCTCTCACCCCAAGCAATACAGAAGTCACACTTCGACTACAGAAGTGACACTTGGCAACTGGTGACAGTTTCTCTTGGCACACAGTCATCCAATAAAGAGTAAATGAGATCTGGATTGTGTCAGTTTCCTAGCAGATGATGTGGTTTTTCAAATGGGGATGGAAAAAACCCCTCTCGTATATGTTGAACTGATCTTAAGTAAACAATAATTAGAATAATTGAAGTCTAAATAGTGTATGTAACATATTTAGCTGTGTGTGCTGTTATGTTAATGTCACTCAGAGAGTGGTAGCATTATGAAGCTCCAAGTACACCAGTGATACCAGAAGGAAGCCCTTTTCCCTGAGATTTCTTCTTTCTGTTTTGCTGTACAGCCTCCCAACAGCCTGGCTTTCAAAAGGCAGAATACTCCATGGTCAAAACTGTAGTACTACGCTAAAAGGGCCAAGAGAAGTCACTGGGGGGAAAAAACATATTTCAACAAGCAAGGAATAATGCCATTATCCTTTTAAAGTAAGAAACATCTTTGGTTTTATAAACAAGATTGTAGAAATCTTAATTCCCCTGCCCCTTTCTGCTCGATCCTTTAAAGTTTCATTCTGAATTTTTCTCCTAGTTAGGAATATTAAAACCACCTTGACACTTGGAAAGCTATAGTGATTTAGTAAGCACATAAATCTGAGCTTTATATCTAAACCAAGAGTTTCTAAAGACTTACGGATTTTATTCCAAAGATGACAGCATGTCCTCACAAAAGCCTCCCTGCCGCCATGCAGATGAGAGCCTGACCTCCGAGAATAAAAGTTGGTGATGACGAGCTTCCAACTTTGCTCATAAAAATCTAAGTAAAGTTCGGGTAATATGATCCAACACTGAGAAAATCAGATGGCATTTCTAATCACATCGCTGTAGCTGAACACGATGCTCAAGGTATTCTGTACGCAGGTTGTAATAGAACATGCTGCGGATGTAATGTAGAAGCAAGGAGAAACCTACTGATTTTAATTTAGTGGAATAAATAATTGTGAGAATGGCATCAAAATCCAAACCCAGATCATGGCTCAGTTAGTTGAGGAGGGGACCAGTGCAATCAGGATGGTTTATATAGCTCATTTTCCATATAAACAAATTTTGATGTGTGAGAATGTCAGTGCTGGAAGACTGTTTCTATAGTAATAGCCTAATAGCTTGGAGACCTCCTGGGGAAATTATTTCTCTCTGTGCTCTATCTGGTGGTATGTGAAACCAATCACACCCAAAATAAAACACTGAGAACAGCACAAAATGTAAGCGTGGAGAGAAGAAATGTGTTATATGGCTACCTCCTGATCCTAAGGAAGAACTAGAAAATTGAGCCTGTTTTTTGCAGCCACTTTTGTCCACTGATTCAATCAGAAGATGGGGTAGAGATACTCCTTCCTTATTTCTATTGTTATTGAATTGGAGAAAAGGACAAATACTCCCAATAACAGAAAACAGAGAATGGTGATAGGTGAATGATTACCAAGGCACTTCTCCTCTCTTTGCCTCCCCTTCTAGGTTAGAGACAGAGGTGTTTTTATTTGTTCAGAAGCTCTTTTTATAAAGTTCAATAATTATTTTAAGGAGAATAGCTTCTAAATCTAATATAAATTGATACAAACATTATTAATATATATAACATTCCCCATTGTCACTTAAATTAACTGAATTCTACTTTAGGTCATTCCATTTAATTAAATCAGAGCACTGCTAGCAACAAAGCTTTTCCCAAATAAGTATGGGTGAGGGCAATTACTCTGTTTACTGTAATTGTTGCAGGTGAAAAGCAAGGGGAAGGCCCCGCTACCAAAAGACTGTTTATTTTGTGTTTAAATTTAATTAAAGCCAATTTCTGTTTCTGACTGCCCTGAGATACCCAGGATTTCCAGAATAATCTTACTATTTTGTGCTAAACTCAAAAGAGAGCCTAGAGATAGTGCAGGGTTGGGGGTAGAGGTGATGCATTGTTTTCTTTTAAATAAAAATTAGGTGAGGTTTCCTGCGTTTCCAATAACCTAGTGAATGCGAAGATACCTAGTTCAGACTGTCTCATGCTAAGGTTACAGCAGGAACACTTGAGTCTTTGATATAAACGATTTAGTCAATAGTAGTTAGAATGCAAGCCCTGCATCCAATGGTATGACTGTAAGCTAAAAGCAATATAGAAAACAATGCAAAAGAAGCCATTGCAAATTACATTGAAAATGCAAACATGGTCTTTATCAAAGGCAGGAAAGACTTAGCTCTGCCTGGGAGAGACAAGAGGAAAAAGAAATGAAGGGGCCACTTCACCACCACTGCACATTTTTTTGTCCTATACATGAACACATGAACAGCATGGGAGTAAGCTGGCAATGTCATTATCCACAGGAGTGTAGAAAGTGTGTGAAAACTATTCAAGTCACTCAGGAGATTCAGGTTAGTACAAGATTACAAACAGCTCTTCCTTCCCCCAATGTGCAGAGCGTGAGCATCTTTGCACTAATTATCAAGGCATAGAAACACAATCCTGGTATCAAGTACAGCCAATAAATATGGAGTCAAAATAGGATTCAAAGGAACAAGTTTAGCCTGTCAGCATATAGAAAACCTGGCTAGTACCAACTTGCACTTAAGCTATGAAACGAGAAAATCAAACTAAATAGATTTCATAAAATCCCTAAATTAAAGCCTAGATCCCTTTCTTTGGGAAAGGCAAAGAAATTGACTTTTTTTTTTTAAATCCCTAACTTAACCAGCATCCAGAATGCAGTACAATGCAGGATATTTATCCTCTACCCTTTGCATAAAATCAATTAATCTCAGGGTTAGAAGGGGCCTTGGAGGTCATGAAGCCCAATCTTCTACCAAATTACTCCCACAGTCAGAAGATTAACCAGCCTCTGTTCAAAAACATCCACTTGGGGAGCTTACCACTGTTTAAGGCAGCATCCCCTCTACTGAGGAAGAGCAGTAGTTTTTAGAATGTTCTAATATTGAGCTGAAATCTGCCTTCTGGTATTTGTACCCACTGGTCCTAGTTTTGTCCTCTGAAGCATATCAGGGTCTAACATATCATCACCATGACAACTCTTCAAATACCTGAAGGCGATGAAAGCTTACTTCAGCCATGTTGTACTTCCCAGTTTCCACACCTCTTCATTTAGAGATAGACCCTTCATTCCCCTAAGATGCTATCCTTGAAACTATATGCTACTTGGTCAATGTCTATGTTAAAATACACTGATTAGAATCTGATACAGTAACACATTTGGGTCTGGGTACAAAGACATCTGCCCCTTTCCAGGAAAACACATTTTTCTACATAAAAATAAGTTTTCTGGGGTTCCTGGGTGGCTCAGTTGAGCATCCCACTCTTGATTTCGGCTCAGGTCATGATCTCATGATCGTGAGATCTAGCCCCTACTTCAGCTCCATGCAGGGAGTGCAGCATGCTTGAGATTCTCTCTCTCCCTTTCTCTCTGTCCCTCTCCCATGCACATGCATGCATGCACTTGCTCTCCCTCTCTCTCTCAAAAAAAAAAAAATTAAAAATTTTAAAAATAGAATAAAAGTTTTGTTCAATCACCCTCCCTAGGTATGCCTGCTGCCAGAAACATAGGTGGTAGTATTCAACCTTGACATTCCCAAAATAGAAGTTTTTCATAGAAAACATTATAAGATTCACTTCAGTTCAATAAAAGGTTTTAAGCACTATGACAAAGAAGGCTTTATGTAGGTGATATAGAAGATACAAGCTGTTTAAATCTAGTAGGAAAAATTAGACAAACACACAAATAAAGTATAAAAAATATAGAAAAAGATAAATATTCTAAAGATTACACAAAAGAATATTAGATATGGAGGAAGGGGAAATCATTTCTTTGGAGAAGTCTGGGAAGGCTGCATGGAGAACATAGGAAGAGACAGGAGTTGAAGGGTCTTGAAAGATAGGTTAGATTTTTAATAAGCAGAGAAACATGTTGGGAGAGTGGTTTTCAAGATAGAATAGACAACTGAAAAGAAAGGACTAAAGAAAAGGGTATGGGTCTACCAGGAAAATAACAACTCAGAGAGTAGTCTGTAAGGCCAGAAAGGAAGGAATGGGATATAAAGCTTCAAACCCTATTTGAAGAAGCTGGATTTTGTTTAAATGCTTACTAATTATGCTAAATATTTAAATTTGGCAAATCACCTAGTCATGGCTGACAACTTGTTTACCCAGTATAGGAATCCCTGAGATATTCATTTCTATACTCTTACTGTATTCAAATGGAATTTGGCCACACTAAAACAAGAGATACATGCCCATTAGAATGACCACCATCAGGGGCATTGGGGTAGCTCAGTTGGTTGAGTCCAACTTCAGCTCAGGTTATGATCTCGTGGTTCACGAGTTCAATCCCCACATCAGGCTCTGTGCTGATAGCTCAGAGCTTGGAGCCTGCTTCAGATTCTGTGCCTCCCTCTCACTCTGCCCCTCCCACTCATGCTCTTGCTCTCTCTCTCTCTCTCTCTCTCTCTCAAAAATAAATAAACATTAAAAATTAAAAAAAAAAAAAAGAATGACCACCATCAAAAAGATGAGATAACAAATGCTGATGAGGATGCAGAAAAAAGGTAACTCTGGGGCACTGGTGATGGGAATGTTAATTAGTACAGACACTATGGAAAATAGTATGGAGGTTCCTCAAAATATTAAAAATAGAACTGCCATATGATCCAGTAATTCCATTTCTGGGAACATATCCAAAAGAAATGAATGGTTTATATCTATCTATTTATCTTCCAGTATTCTTATCCTATTCTAGATACTGATTAAGGGGCTCATTTAGCCTGCTGTATCTCAGGAACTCTGAGTCTAACTCAAAAAGATATCTGCACCTCCATGTTCATAGAGCATTATTTACAACAGCCAAGACACAAGAGAAATCTAAGTGCCCATCAATGGATGAATGGATCAATGGACACACACACACACATTGGAATACTGGTTAGGCATTAAAGAAAAAAAAAGGAAATCCTGCCATTTGCAACAACAGGGATGGAACTTGAGGGTATTATGCGAAGTAAAATAAGTGAGAGAAAGACATTTGATTTCAAAGTATGACTTCATTTAAGTGTGGAATCTAAAAACAAAAACAAAAGCAAAAAAAATTTAAACAATAAAACTCAGGAAAAGAGCTGAGATTTCTGGTTATGTGAGGCAGAGGGCTGAAGGGAGGGGGAATTGGAAAAAGGTAGCCAAAAGGTAGAAACTTCCAGTGATAAAATAAATACGGTGACTACAGCTAACACTGCTGTAGGATACACAGGAAAGTTGTTGAGAGAGGAAATCCTAAGAGTTCTCATCGTAAGGAGAAATTTTTTTCTTTTTTTTTTTTCTGTCTGTTTTTATTGTATCTGTATGTGAGGATAGATGCTAACTAAACTTATTGAAGTAATCATTTTACAATTTATGTAAGTCAAACTATTATGCTGTATACCTGAAACTTAAACAGTGATATATGTCAATTATATCTCAAGAAAACTGGGAAAAAACAGAACTGTATTACATGCAAATATTACACACAATAGCAGCCAACATATTTATGTTGTACTATTTGCACGCCAGGCATTGTATACTAAATCCTTTACACAAATGAACTTATTGAACACTTAGAATGTCCATATGAAGTAGGAACTATTATTTCCTCCTTCTCTATAAGAAGAAATTGAGGCACAGAGACGTTAAGAGACTAGTCCAAGACCAAACAGCTAGTGAGTGGGAGAGTTAAGATTTGAACCAAGAAAGTCTGGCTCCAGGGCTAATTTGTGACCATGGTGCCTCTGACATTAAGTATGTGGTTACTTATTCTAATGACCTGCTTGTAACCTTACTGATTCAGGCTTTTTAAAAAGCTGTTTTTAGTCCGTAGAGTGAGTTGAAGCAACTTTTTGGTTTATATCTATCTGTTCATCTTCCAGTACTCTTATCCTATTCTGGATACTGAATAAGGGGCTCATTTAGCCTGCTGAATCCCAGGAACTCTGAATCATCATAGAAAACAAGTTATTCCTGCATGGCTAACTGAAGGGAAACTTGCCTGTGGTAAAAATACATCTACAGATCATACACAGTTCCTCTCATATCTCCCGCTTTAGAGCAGATTCCATAATTAAGGGTAAGCTAATCCCTCCTGGCTGCCACTCCCTCTTCACTTCCAGGAGGGTTCACAGCTGAACAACTCTGACAGATAAAAATGTAACCTGCTGTTAAAATCCCCAGGAAAGAAAATTCCACAGCCACCCCCAAGGTAACAAATCCCCCTGCCTGACCACTTGGAGCCATGCCTATTCATCAAATGAGAAAGTTTATTTACATACTTCCAATGACACTGCTTTCTCTTGATTTCCTCGGGGGCCATCAGGTCCCTGAAAACTTGCTTTGTTCTGTGGCAGCTGGCGCTGTTTCAGATTCTAGGATCACTTAATTGGGTCATGACTTGTTTTCTAGTCCTGACTCCTCTGCCACCAAGGAAACTTGCTGAAGTTAGCAGACTGAGCACAAGAGACGCAAGGGAAATCTCGACTAGAGGGAGGTGTTCTTCTCATTGACCAAAGAGCTGGGTAGATATGCAGATCCAACATGCGCCAACCCAGGGAGGCTTGCCCTCTCTCAGTAAATCCTATCCCTCCTCTCCACATCAGCCGAGCTTTCTGTTCTGATTGAGCCCCCATCATTGGGGGGGGGGGTCACTTACTTTTCAAATACTCAGAAACTTTCAGAGGTAGGTCACATTGGGTAGGACAGTTCCAAAATCTAAATTTTTAAGAAGATTTAATACTCTTGAATAACTAGGAATAAATTTAGCCAGTGAGGTGAAAGATCTATACTCCAAAAAGGTAAGACACTGATGAGAGAAAGTGATGACAATACAAATAAATGAAAAGATATTCTGTGCTCATGGATTGGAAGAACTAATATTGTTAAAATGTCCATACTACCCAAAGTGATCTATAGATTCATGCAATCTCTATTCAAATACCAGTGGCATTTTTCACAGAACTAGAACAAATATTCCCCAAATTTTTATGGAACCACAAAAGAGCCCTGAATAGCCAAAACAATCTTGACAAACAATAACAAATCTGGAGGTATCACACTCCCTGATTTCAAACTACACTGTAAAGCTATAGTAATCAAAACAGCATGGTACTAGCACAAAAACAGACACATAGCTCAGTAGAAGAGAGAGCCCAGAAATAAACCCACACTCATATGGTCAATCAATCTATGACAAAGGAGACAAGAATCTGCAATGAGAAAGACAGTCTCTTCAACAAATGGTGCTGGGAAAACTGGACAGCTACATGTAAAAGAATGAAACGGGACCACTTTCTTACACCGTACACAACATAAACTCAAAATAGATTAAAGACTTAAGTGTGAGACCCAAAACTTTAGAAACCCTAGAAGAAAAAATAGGCAGTAAGCTCTTTGACTACAGTCTTAAATATTATTTTGGATAGATCTCCTCAAGCAAGGGCAACAACAGCAAAAATAAA
Source organism: Prionailurus viverrinus (assembly GCF_022837055.1). Classification (NCBI taxonomy): domain Eukaryota; kingdom Metazoa; phylum Chordata; class Mammalia; order Carnivora; family Felidae; genus Prionailurus; species Prionailurus viverrinus. Next base: position 74,566,701 of record NC_062565.1, read on the forward strand.
CAAATGGAACTATGCCAAATTAAAAAGCTTTTGCCTAGCAAAGGAAACATTAAGAAAATGAAAAGGCATCATACTAAATGAGAGAAGATATTTGCAGATGATATATCCAATATGGGGTTGATATACAAAATATGATAAGAACCCATACAACTCAATAACAACAACAAAAACAACCCAATTAAAAAATGAACAGAGAGGCTGAATAATTTTTTTTTAATTTTTAAAAAGACCTACAGATGGCCAACAGACACATAAAAAGATGGTCAATATCACTAATCAGGGAGCTGCAAATCAAAACCACATGAGAGAGAATGGGGGAAGATGGCAGCGTAGGAGGATGCTGGGCTCACTGCGTCCTGCTGATCACTTAGATTCCACCTACACCTGCCTAAATAACCCAGAAAACTGCCAGAAGACTAGCAGAACGGAGTCTCCAGAGCCGAGCGCAGACGAGAGACCCACAGAAGAGGGTAGGAAGGGCAGAGAGGCGGTGCGTGATACACGGACTGGCGGGAGGGAGCCGGGGCGGAGGGGTGGCCCGCCAGCCAAGTGGAGACCCCAAGTCTGGCTTGCAAAAGCAGAGGGGCCGGACGGAGTGTGTTCTGACAGCAAGCGGGACTTAACATCTGGAAGGTTGTAAGCTAACAGCTCTGCTCGGAGAACGGGAGGGCTGGAGGACAAGGGGAGAGAGAGTTGTTGAGTCCCAGATGACAGAGTGCAGATTGGTGGGGGACAAAGGCGCTCGACAGCACCATCTCCCTCGTCCATCCCCCAGCCAAAATCCCAAAGGGAACCAGTTCCTGCCAGGGAATTTGCTTGCACTGCGCAAACATCCAATGGTGTGCTTCTGTGGATCCATCCCTCCGGTGGGTCCGACTCCCTCCCGGTGTCACAGGACCCCTCCCAAAGCGGATCTCTGAAGGAAAAGCGAGCTGAGCCTGCCCCTCCCACCCCTGGGCACCTTGCCAATCCACCCCAGCTAATATGCCAGATCCCTAGCACCACAAGCCTGTCAATGTGCAAGTAGCCCAGACGGGCCACACCACTCCACAGTGAATCCTGCTCCTGGGAGAGGGAAAGAGAAGGCACACACCAGTCTGACTGTGGCCCCATCGGTAGGCTGGGGGCAGATATCAGGTCTGACTGCAGCTCTGCCCACCAACGCAAGTTATTCAAGACAACACAGGGGAAGCGCCCTGCAGTTCCACACCACTCCAGGGACTATCCAAAATGACGAAACAGAAGAATTCCCCTTAAAAAAAGTCCAGGAAATAACAACAGCTAATGAACTGATCAAAAATGATTTAAACAATATAACAGAAAGTGAATTTAGAATAATAGTCATAAAATTAATCGCTGGGCTTGAAAACAGTATAAAGGACAGCAGAGAATCTATTGCTACAGAGATCAAGGGATTAAGGAACACCCAGGAGGATCTAAAAAATGCCATCAATGAACTGCAAAATAAAATGGAGACAACCACGGCTCAGATTGAAGAGGCAGAGGAGAGAATAGGTGAACTAGAAGATAAAATTATGGAAAAAGAAGAAGCTGAGAAAAAGAGAGATAAAAAAATCCAGGAGTATGAGGGGAAAATTTGAGAACTAAGTGATGCACTAAAGAGAAATAATCTACGCATAATTGGTATTCCAGAGGAGGAAAAGAGAGGGAAAGGTGCTGAAGGTGTACTTGAAGAAATAATAGCTGAGAACTTCCCGGATCTGGGGAAGGAAAAAGGCATTGAAATCCAAGAGGCACAGAGAACTCCCTTCAGACGTAACTTGAATCGATCTTCTGCACGACGTATCATAGTAAAACTGGCAAAATACAAGGATAAAGAGAAAATTCTGAAAGCAGATAAAGATAAACGTGCTCTAACATATAAAGGGAGACCTATAAGACTCGTGACCGATCTCTCTACTGAAACTTGGCAGGCCAGAAAGGAATGGCAGGAGATCTTCAATGTGATGAACAGAAAAAATATGCAGCCGAGAATCCTTTATCCAGCAAGTCTGTCATTCAGAATAGAAGGAGAGATAAAGGTCTTCCCAAACAAACAAAAATTGAAGGAATTCGTCACCACTAAACCAGCCCTACAAGAGATCCTAAGGGGGATCCTGTGAGACAAAGTACCAGAGACATTGCTACAAGCATGAAACCTACGGACATCACAATGTTTCTAAACCCATATCTTTCTATAGTGACACTGAATGTAAATGGACTAAATGCGCCAGCCAAAAGACATAGGGTATCGGAGTGGATAAAAAAACAAGACCCATCTATTTGCTGTCTACAAGAGACTCATTTTAGACCTGAGGACACGTTCAGATTGAGAGTGAGGGGATGGAGAACTATTTATCATGCGACTGGAAGCCAAAAGAAAGCTGGAGTAGCCATACTTATATCAGACATACTAGATTTTAAATTAAAAGCTGTAACAAGAGATGAATAAGGGCATTATATAATAATCACAGGGTCTATCCATCAGGAAGAGCTAACAATTATAAATGTCTATGCGCCGAATACGGGAGCCCCCAAATATATAAAACAATTACTCATAAACATAAGCAATCTTATTGATAAGAATGTGGTAATTGCAGGGGACTTTAACACTCCACTTACAGAAATGGATAGATCATCTAGACACACGGTCAATAAAGAAACAAGGGCCCTGAATGATACATTGGATCAGATGGACTTGACAGATATATTTTGAACTCTGCATCCCAAAGCAACAGAATATACTTTCGTCTCGAGTGCACATGAAACATTCTCCAAGATAGATCACATACTGGGTCACAAAACAGCCCTTCATAAGTTTACAAGAATTGAAATCGTACCATGCGTACTTTCAGACCACAATGCTATGAAGCTTGAAATCAACCACAGGAAAAAGTCTGGAAAACCTCCAAAAGCATGGAGGTTAAAGAACACCCTACTAAAGAATGAATGGGTCAACCAGGCAATTAGAGAAGAAATTAAAAAATATATGGAAACAAACGAAAATGAAAATACAACAATCCAAATGCTTTGGGATGCAGTGAAGGCAGTCCTGAGAGGAAAATACATTGCAATCCAGGCCTATCTCAAGAAACAAGAAAAATCCCAAATACAATATCTAACAGCACACCTAAAGGAAATAGAAGCAGAACAGCAAAGACAGCCTAAACCCAGCAGAAGAAGAGAAATAATAAAGATCAGAGCAGAACTAAACAATATAGAATCTAAAAAAACTGTAGAGCAGATCAATGAAACCAAGAGTTGGTTTTTGGAAACAATAAACAAAATTGATAAACCTCTAGCCAGGCTTCTCAAAAAGAAAAGGGAGATGACCCAAATAGATAAAATCATGAATGAAAATGGAATTATTACAACCAATCCTCAGAGATACAAACAACTCTCAGGGAATACTATGAAAAATTATATGCCAACAAACTGGACAACCTGGAAGAAATGGACAAATTCCTAAACACCCATACGCTTCTAAAACTCAATCAGGAGGAAATAGAAAGCTTGAACAGACCCATAACCAGCGAAGAAATTGAATCGGTTATCAAAAATCTCCGAACAAATAAGAGTCCAGGACCAGATAGCTTCCCAGGGGAGTTCTACCAGATGTTTAAAGCAGAGATAATACCTATCCTTCTCAAGCTATTCCAAGAAATAGAAAGGGAAGAAAAACTTCCAGACTCATTCTATGAAGCCAGTATTACTTTGATTCCTAAACCAGACAGAGACCCAGTAAAAAAAGAGAACTACAGGCCAATATCCCTGATGAATATGGATGCAAAAATTCTCAATAAGATACCAGCAAATCGAATTCAACAGCATATAAAAAGAATTATTCACCATGATCAAGTGGGATTCATTCCTGGGATGCAGGGCTGGTTCAACATTCGCAAATCAATCAACATGATACATCACATTAATAAAAGAAAAGATAAGAACCATATGATCCTGTCAATCGATGCAGAAAAGGCATTTGACAAAATTCAGCAACTTTCTTAATAAAAACCCTTGAGAAAGTCGGGACAGAAGGAACATACTTAAAGATCATAAAAGCCATTTATGAAAAGCCCACAGCTAACATCATCCTCAGTGGGGAAAAACTGAGAGCTTTTTCCCTGAGATCAGGAACACGACAGGGATGTCCACTCTCACCACTGTGGTTTAACATAGTGTTGGAAGTTCTAGCATCAGCAATCAGACAACAAAAGGAAACCAAAGACATCAAAATTGGCAAAGATGAAGTTAAGCTTTCACTTTTTGCAGATGACATGATATTATACATAGAAAACCCGATAGACTCCACCAAAAGTCTGCTAGAACTGATACATGAATTTAGCAAAGTTGCAGGATACAAAATCAATGTACAGAAATCAGTTGCATTCTTATACACTAATAATGAAGCAACAGAAAGACAAATAAAGAAGCTGATCCCGTTCACAATTGCACCAAGAAGCAAAAAATACCTAGGAATAAATCTAACCAAAGATGTAAAAGATCTGTATGCTGAAAACTATAGAAAGCTTATGAAGGAAATAGAAGAAGATACAAAGAAATGGAAAAACATTCCATGCTCATGGATTGGAAGAATAAATATTGTCAAAATGTCAATACTACCCAAAGCTATCTACACATTTAATGCAGTCCCAATCAAAATTGCACCAGCATTCTTCTGAAAACTAGAACAAGCAATCCTAAAATTCATATGGAACCACAAAAGGCCCCGAATAGCCAAAGGAATTTTGAAGAAGAAGACCAAAGCAGGAGGCATCACAATCCCAGACTTTAGCCTCTACTACAAAGCTGTCATCATCAAGACAGCATGGTATTGGCACCAAAACAGACACATAGACCAATGGAATAGAATAGAAACCCCAGAACTAGACCCACAAACGTATGGCCAACTCATCTTTGACAAAGCAGGAAAGAACATCCAATGGAAAAAGACAGTCTCTTTAACAAATGGTGCTTAGAGAACTGGCAGCAACATGCAGAACATTGAAACTAGACCACTTTCTCACACCATTCACAAAAATAAACTCAAAATGGATAAAGGACGTGAATGTGAGATAGGAAACCATCAAAACCCTAGAGGAGAATCAGGAAAAGACCTCTCTGACCTCAGCCACAGCAATTTCTTACTTGACACATCCCCAAAGGCAAGGGAATTAAAAGCAAAAATGAACTACTGGGACCTTATGAAGACAAAAAGCTTCTGCACAGCAAAGGAAACAACCAACAAAACTAAAAGGCAACCAACAGAATGGGAAAAATATTTGCAAATGACATATCGGACAAAGGGCTAGTATCCAAAATCTATAAAGAGCTCACCAAACTTCACACCCGAAAAACAAATAATCCAGTGAAGAAATGGGCAGAAAACACGAATAGACACTTCTCTAAAGAAGACATCTGGATGGCCAACAGGCACATGAAAAGATGCTCAAGGTCGCTCCTCATCAGGGAAATACAAATCAAAACTACACTCAGATATCACCTCACGCCAGTCAGAGTGGCCAAAATGAACAAATCAGGAGACTATAGATGCTGGAGAGGATGTGGAGAAACGGGACCCCTCTTGCACTGTTGGTAGGAATGCAAATTGGTGCAGCCGCTCTGGAAAACAGTGTGGAAGTTCCTCAAAAAATTAAAAATAGACCTACCCTATGACCCAGCAATAGCACTGCTAGGAATTTACCCAAGGGATACAGGAGTACTGATGCATAGGGGCACTTGTACCTCAATGTTTATAGCAGCACTCTCAACAATAGCCAAATTATGGAAAGAGCCTAAATGTCCATCAACTGATGAATGGATCAAGAAATTGTGGTTTATATACACAATGGAGTACTACATGGCAATGAGAAAGAATGAAATATGGCCCTTTGTAGCAACATGGATGGAACTGGAGAGTGTGATGCTAAGTGAAATAAGCCATACAGAGAAAGACAGATACCATATGTTTTCACTCTTATGTGGATCCTGAGAAACTTAACAGAAACCCATGGGGGAGGGGAAGGAAAAAAGAAAAAAAAAAAGGAGGTTAGCGTGGGAGAGAGCCAAAGCATAAGAGACTCTTAAAAACTGAGAACAAACTGAGGGTTGAGGGGGGATGGGAGGGAGGGGTGGGTGGGTGATAGGTATTGAGAAGGGCACCTTTTGGGATGATCACTGGGTGTTGTATGGAAACCAATTTGACAATAAATTTCATATATTGAAAAAAAAACAAAAAAAAACAAAAAAAAACACAAAACCACATGAGATTCCACCTTATACCTGAAAAATGACTATTATCAAAAATATGAGAAATAACAAACGTTAGTGAAAAAAAGGAACTTTTGTTCACTCGTTGTGGGAATGTAAAGTTGTATAGCCACTGTGGAAAGCAGTATGGAAGTTCCTCAAAAACTTAAAAGTAGAACTACCATGTGATTCAGAATGGCCACTTCTGGGTATTTATCCAAAGAAAATGAAAACACTAATTCAGAAAGATATATTGATTGCAGACTATTTACAACAGCCAATATATGGAAGCAACCCAAGGAACCATTGATAGATGAATGGATAAAGAAGACATGATATACCAGTATAGTGGAATGTTACTTGGCCATAAAAAAAAAGAATGAAATCTTGCCATTTGCAAACACATGGATAGACCTAGTATGCTAAGTGAAATAAGACAGAGAAAGACAAATACTGTATGATTTCCCTTATATGTGGTGTCTAAAAACAAAACAAATGAACAAACAAAACAGAAATAGACTCGTAGATACAAAGAACAAATTGGTGGTTGTGAAACAGGTGAAGCAGATTAAGAGGTACAAACTTCCAAGTATGAAATAAATAAGTCACAGGAATGTGATGTGTCGCGTAAGAAATATAGTTAATAGTATTGTAATAACTTTGTGTAGTGACAGATGGTAAATAGATTTATCAAGGTGATAATTCCATGATATATAAAAATATTGAATCAACATGTTATACACCTGAAACTAACATACTATATGTCAATTATAACTCAATAATGAAATAAAAAGAAAACATCTCTGGCTATGAAGAAAATACTCTTATAATGAACACTCTTGCACAGATCCTCAGGGCAATCACTAAGCCTTCCCCCTCCTCCTCCTTTGCATAAGACACAGTCACCCTCTGTTCATACCATACTTTTATACACATATCTCCTGGGATTGCTAAGTCTGGGATGCAATTATCCCAACATTAATGGGATAACTCTCACTTAGAACATGAGAGTCTCAAACCATCAGCCTCTCCTGACTCCAAGCGGCCCCTGGATGCTTGTCAATTCATGAAGTAGAAGGCTGCTTTCACTTCCCTGCTCTTCATTTTCTTATTCAACCAACATGTTTTGAGCATCTTCCAAGTTGCCCCAAATACTGCACTAAGTGCTTGAGAGAACAAAGGCAAGCAAGTCACTGCCCGTACCTTCCAGGTGCTTATAGTCTGGTGGGATGGACTGATTATAAACCCAATTATTGAGTTAGAGGGTTTTAAGTCCTCTATGTGTGGTACTGTGTTTATATGCTATGGTAACATACAGGAAGAAGTAATTAAGTGCATGGAGAAGTTGGAAGGCGCAAAATTTGAGCTGAACCTTAAGAATAAATATGAATATGCCTGGAAGAAAAAAGGAATAGCATGTTCTTGTCAAAGAAAGTGCCTTGAACAAGACACTAATATATAAAAAAATGTATATATCGTATTCAAAGTCAAGAAGGTGGGTCTATGGTGGTAAGTTGGCCAAGGGCAGGAGGAGAGGGCCAGCAAGAGTAACCTGAAAGATAGGTTGTCATCAAATTGTGAAAGCCTTACCAAGGAATTTGGTTTCATTCAGTTGGCCACAGGTTTCCAGAAGGGCCAGGAGTTTTCTTTTTGTTTTAGAAAACTTAGAAATGGACAAAGGTATAAAAGACACGAGTACTGGAGATAGAATAGTTAGGGGATCATCCTAACAATCCAAATGCCTTTCCTGTGTTCTCCTTATTACAAATGGGGAGGAGACTGTGGGAGAACATGACAGCTGCTGTCATAGATTGGAATGCATATCCTTGGGGAGAGGGCTCAGTGTACTTCTCCAAAGTCCCTGAGGGTAGCATGAAACTCCATGGAAGAGTAATATTTCACTCTGATAGAAGGGACCACAGGTAAGGTTTGGTACTGAAGACGGAAAGTGCTTACAAATGGTGCCATGGTATACAGAATGATAAGGGGTGGGTGTTCGATTTTGTGTTTCTCTTACCTCCATGTAGAACCACATATTATGATGGGGACATACAAAAAGATTCCCAAAGGACTGTCCACTATTATTCTACCGCTATGTATGAGAAATATATTTTTAATTTTTTGCCCAAGGGATAACATGGAGATTTGTGGCTAATATAAAATATTGATGAATGTTACTCAAGAAGGAGCCAGCAAAGCAAATATTTACTAAACCCCTTTTGTATGATGGGACCAAAGCCACAGCTAAGATCAGCTTTTCTTTTGAAGGCTCTATTTCTAGCATGCCAGAATAGCTACCTTTATTGATCACCTGCTCAGCACCAGACTTTATACTAGCTGCCTTCTTATATAATCTGAATCCACACAAACACCATATGAAGTAGATATCACGGTTCCTATTTTGCAAGTACTGAAATGGAAGCACGTCGGGGAGAAACTTACCTAAAGTAGCCATGCTGAGGGTGACAAGATGGGATTGGATCTCAAAGCCATTCATCTCCCAAATCCTACTCGTTGCCCTGAGTTGCCTTGGGGAGGGTGGGCCAGCTCTGTGAAGGCCTCTCACCTGGAACATAGAGGCTGGTGATGGAGCTAGGAACGACATCAGATGTGGATCATCCCTTGGGGCAGCAGTATTTGTTTCATACAATTCTCCTACCTGAAGCCACTTTCAGCACTTTTCCAACTATTTTTTAGGATAGAAAGAAGAATGGGTCACAGACCCTACAAGACCAAAATGACTCAGCCTCTAGCTCTTCCTCTAGAGGTCTTTCTTTGAGGAAATAACCTAGGTCAGCATCCCCCAACATGTGTTTGGATAAACTTGAGGCTCCTGAAAAGCAGTGTTTTAAAGTAACAAACCTGGTTAGTTTTGTGTAACAAAACAGTTCAAAACCGCACTTTACCACAGATCCTTTTTTTCCATACAACATCCAGCACCTTGCAGAATCAATGGTTCAGAGAACACACGGTGCCACAGGCTAAGGACTCCTCTCACCCACCCCTCATCCCCTCCCAATATTGAGGTGTGGATTAGCCTTACAGGTAATGAATCAACCAGAGCCTTCTGCAGGCAGTGTGGGTGTGAGGAAATAGAAAGGTACCAAGTACTGCTGACTGATTGGGTGAGTCATTAACTCCTTTGAGCCTCAGTTTCCTCATCTATGAAACGGAGGAAGCATAACGTTTTCTTGGGGACTGATGAAATAATATACCAAACACATTTAATATAACTGCCTGACACATGAGACGACACAGGGAATGTTAGCTATTACTTCTTAAAATCATATTACATGCTGGAGGTGAAGTTACATAAAACTTGTGAAAATACTTTATAAATTCAATAATACTATATAAATGTCAACTCTTAGTTGTTATTACGAGACACTTCCTAGTTTCTGTAAAGTGCTGCAGTTAAGTCCTCTCTGTGCACAGAAACACTCAGTTGCTGAAGATTGATTACTCAGCTTGTTAAGGCTTCAATACTCATGTGGCCCTGACCTGCAATGGAAAAGAACAAAAATCCTTCCCCCACCCCATAAATGGAAATTGCTTTTCAAGAGGCCACTTCCTTTTGGCATGAGAAGCAAATCAGAGAAAGCACTTGGGGAAGGGGTCTTTGTAATCAATAAAGTGTAAAGAAAGCAGAGAACATTTAAGCAGATAAGTTTCAATACAGCAATCTGCAAGGATCTTTAGAGTTTTTTGTTTGAGTGGTCAATTTCTAGCCAACTGACCACACTGGAATTTCAAATAGCGTGGAGAAACTACAGGCACTGGAAAATAATCCATTGAGAGAATATTCCAAAGTGTGCCAGGCAGGGAGCTTCTAGGTGCAGCTGGTGAGCCCTTGCCTGCTTCTACATTGGCCTCTGATGAACAGGTTTCTTATGCAAGCAGCTTTGTGAATGTTTCCTTTTCCACAGGTCTTGTTTATTCATCTGGACTCTCAAAGGAAGTAGGTGACACTCTTAGCTTAAATCTGGCAGTTGGGCCCAGCAGGATGGGATCCAGACACCTGGAGGAGTTCAGTATCCTTCCCCAAAATGCTAATTGCCCACAAAGGTGCCTAGAATATGCTGGAAGAAATTGTCCTAACATACTGTGGATGTGTCTACACACCTGAGTGTGGGCACCTGATATGTGAGCATCACCCAGCTCACAGACACTCTATCCCCTCGTCCTCCCTCAGCTGTGTGTGGGAATGTATGAACACAGAGACTAGAGCTCTAGTCCTGCAGCTCCTAGAGCTCTCCCTTCTCATCTTCTGTCCTCTCTACTCCCTCCACTTTCCTCACTCTCTGCCTTTTCTCCCTTTCCCCAAAAGAAATGCCTTACCTATGACAACGGTTTCCAGTTTACAAGGTAACTTTACAATTGCCCCTGACGTGTGGGCTTGAGAGTCCAGAGAAATGAGTCTGCGTTTGAATCCATCTCAGGCACTCATTGACTAAGTGGCCTTGAGCAAACCTGGCTAACTTCTTCAAGAACAGTTAGATAAGAATACCTAACCTCAAAGAATTGTTGGGAAGATAAAATGATCTAATATAGTAGAGCATTTTCCACTGCAACTAGCATGGAGAAAGTACTTGTTGAGTAGCAGCTATTTGTATTAGGTCCCTCTGAATTAGGGACTAATGGCACCACCTTACAGAAGAGGAAACTAAGGCATAGAGGGGGGATGGCATTGCCAAGGTCATCCAAGAAATAAGAAACAGAATTAGTCTTTGAATCCAGGCACTCAACTCCATGGGCAATTTTCACCAACCCAAGAAGTGTATTTCTTAGTAACACACAGAATGATTCTATGAAATTTGCTCTATTTTCTGGCTCTGGTGGCCAAGAACTGATATCATAGGATTCTCACCATGCTGCAGTGGCCAGGAAGCTATGGTTTGACTTAGACAATTCATAGCTTTACACATGAATATATGTACATATGTATATATACATACATGTATGTGTATATACATATAGTAAAATATAAATGTTCTGTCTAAAAATACTGTAGATAGGTTAGGTATGGAAAATATGCAGTGACATTCAGGGGACATTCAAGAACAAAGCAGAGGCCATTCAATGATGCGAGAGGAGAAAACACATTCAGCTTCCAACTTTGCTGCAGCATTGCTGATTCAGTGTTTTCATTTCTTCAAAGAAATATTTGCAGTAGCTCTTATATTTAACAAGCTGGCTTGTGCTTAGTGTTTTATAAATACAAAAACAAGAATACAATTTTTTAAAGAGAAGAACACACAATAATACTGAATAGTGCTGAGAAAGCATCATAATTTGGTACAATATATTTGATGTATATTTCCGGGTATAGTTTGGATCGCTATTATCTTAGAACTTGAGAAAATACACATTAACTACTAAGACATTATTGAATATAATCATGTTGAGAAGTTAGAAAACTTTACTAGATCATAAGTAAACACTTATAAACAAAATCTACTTTTTATTACAAATTAGATGGGCAATTTCTTTCAGGTTACAATCAGTAGCTCTTTAAAATGCATTTTATTAGTATTGGACCCATTGGAAAACCCTCAAAATGGAGAATCTTGGGTTATGGGTTGCAAGTAATTTCCTTGATCCTCTGGAATAACTCCATGAGTTCTTGAATCTGGGTGTCATTATACTCTGACTTCCTAAAGTTGTCCTGGTTTCAGTGGCTTGTTATTGTAAGGATAGGAAAACCCAGGAAATGCAAAGGCATCTTCATGGAATCACTATAAAAATGAGTTGTTTCACCCAAAGTAGAATTTTATTGCCTATAATAAATATACTTGCAGTATTTAGTATTAAATATACTTCTCTTTAAAAAAATTAAGACTTTATTCCTTTAGAGCTGTTTTAGGTTTGCAGCAATATTAAAGGGAAGGTATAGAGATTTTCCCATATACCCACTACTCCCATGCATGCATAGTTTCCCCATTATCAACAGCCCCCAACCCAGAATGGTATATTTGTTACAATCGATGAAACTGCGCTGACACATCATAATCACCTAAAGTCCACAGCTTACATTAAAATTCACTCTGGGTTTGGACAAATGTATAATGATACATACCCACCATTAAAAGTATCATATACAGGATTTTCACTGCCCTAAAAGTCCCCTGTGCTGTACCTATTGATGGTGCCCCCACCCCCTCCCCAACCCTTAGCAACCACTGATAGTTTTATGGTCTTCATAATCTACCCTTTTCCAGAATGTCATATAGTTGGAATCATAACAACATGTACCCTTTCAGAATTATTTTTCACTTATTAATATGCATTTAAGATTCTTCCATATATTTTCATGAGTTGCTAGCCCATTTTTTTTAGTGCCACACAGTATTCCATTGTCTAGATAGACCACATTTATCCACTTACTTACTGAATGCTAACAATATTTTAATCACAAACAGTGCAAATAATATGGAAGTAGGATATAATGTATAAACTCTCAGAGTTTTAGGGTCTAAGACCCAAATCATGTTATAGAAGAAAGCTACGAGGAGATGGGCTTAAATCTTGGCTCTACCACTTATGGAGTCATGTGCTTTTGCACAAAACATTTAACCTTCATGAACATTTGTTTCCTCAAAAATAATATAGGGATAATAACACCTCAAATGGGCTTTGGGGAATGGGCAAGATAACATGCATAAAAACTCCTAGCATGGGGCTAGACATACAAAAGGAGTTCTGCAAATGTTGGTTGGGGATGAATATGAATTGAACTTGAAGCTAGACATCCCCAGTCCTTGAAGACAAATATATGTGGCTTCCAATTCTCTTGTGGCCCCCACCCCAGCCCAAATCCCTGAAGAAGAACTCAGAGAATAGTGAGTTTTCAATCCATCTGTCTGATCTTTCCTTCAGAAAATCTCAAAATTCTTAAACATCACTTGGTCCTCAGAAAGTAAAAAACCATACATTTCTTTGAAAGTGCCAGTTTCCAAACATGAGGAGGTTTTATTTGTTTGTTTGTTTTACTTTGTTTTAAGGAGGACAATCTTTATTAAACTGAAATGTTATGTTGAGGCACACAATCTCTATAAAATCAGTAGAATTTGTGAGTATGTGATGGTGAACCTATGTAAGTTTGGAACAGGGTAGGATCTGGCCTTTAGCCAGCTGACTTCTCTCCAACAACCAACCTCCTCCACATCCCCCCGGGACCCCCAGATAATTCCCATAAATCCCTGGGACAGTCTGAAAATTTCTGTTCCACAGAGGCAAATAAGCCTTCTCATTCTAAGGTAGGAAATCTGCCAGGAATATTCTGCCACAGCACTCATGACTGTGATCCTGTTCTTCTATCAGCCAAGTGAAAATGTATGTAATCCTGGGAAAATCACAATGTTAACTACCAATAGGGGCACCATCTATTAACAAGTCACAAGTAAACAGAGATCTACCTCCTTATTTCATTTCAAATTCTTATGATCTTTAAAACTACCTTGGGTCAGTTAATCATTAAAAGCTCAAGGTGGGATTCATTTTAACCTAACTTATTAATCCATCCTTAGTATTAGTCTGGTAATAAGTGAAATAAATGGAAGTCACACAGGGTATTTCTGATTTGGGCACAAGAGAGCAAAACTGCAAGATGCAATATTCTGCAGGTTTAATATCATCTAATGTTAGCACCAGTTGCAGACATCCTCCAAAAAAATAAAAAAAATAGATAAAGATAGGGAGAATCCATCTGGGTCTAAATTGAGTAAAGAAGGCATAGTGATATGAGAGTGTTATAGACAAGGCCTTGCCCTGGTGTAGAGTTTACTTTCATCTCCCAAGCATAAGGAATAAAGAAAGTACTGTGCTTTAATTTGGGGGCTATTTATACACCTTAGTAATTACAGATGTGAAAACAATGTCTTTGTAAGAAAGTTCTGGCTAAAACCATAGTTTTAAAGATCTGGATAATAGCTTTCCAGTAGCTATTTGCATTTCTCTCCAGATTGACAATCATTGGTATCTTTACTTATAGAAATGTGTTCCACACAGTTAAATCTAAGATTATTATATTTCATAAAAGAGAATGACTCTCTTTATTTGGTTGGAAACGGACAGAAGTGTATCTGTATTAATTCCTTGCAGCCCCAAACATTTTACCCAGCACCACACATAACAGCTAAACCATTTTAACTATTGAATGGAAATGACTCTATGGCATTTTGCAAGGTAAGGTCTTCTCTTAAATAATACATATTATGATTATCACTCATAAATTCATTTCATGCAAACCCTATTTATAAAAGGCAAGTGCTATTTCCCTACAGAGAGTGGTATCCATTAATATAGCTTGCTCCAATCTCTTGGAGGAAAATGGGCCTTTTCAAACCAGTGAGTGAGTGGCTTCTGATCTAGTAAATTCAATCGGAATTTATTGCAGTCTGATCTTTTTTGGCCCTTTTCTATCTTAAAGTTTCAAAAAAAATATTTAATGTTTATTTTTGAGAGAGAGATTGAGAGTGTGAGCACAGGAGAGGCAAAAAGAGAGGGGGGCACAATTCAAAGCAGGCTCCAGGCTATGAGCTATTACCACAGAGCCCGATGTAGGGCTCAAACTCACAAACTTGAGATCATGACTTGAGCTGAAGTCAGACGCTTAACCAACAGAGCCACCCAGGTGCCCCTCTACCTTAAAAGTTTAAACTAAAGAGGTTTACTTAGTCCTAGACTTTGTGTTTGCTCTTGGAGCGATGCAAGAAAATTTTTCTGAAAGAATCATGTTTTCCTAGTTGTGAACCATAGGAAAACAGAACGTGTGGGGCTGTGACACACTGAGGAGGCTAGCTTGGAAAGAGAACCTGCTGCTCAGCCTTATGGCTGAAGATCGGTAAGTGCCAATATTCTAGTCTGAACGGGTGGCTAAGTTTCATCCATGCTGCTGTGTGAGTCGCCACAGAAGGGAGAAACTGTGAGTCATTGAAACTCAAGCAAATTAAAACAAACAAACAAAAACCCAGAAAAAACAAAACTGTGATTCAGTGCAATATTTAGGGATAAAATGCTGTGTCATTGCCAATGGTCATGGATCTCACCCCAGTGCTAGCTGGGAAGTTTAGTATTTCCTAAGACAGGATGCAGATTCAAGATGGAACACTAAGCACATGGATCATGTAGCCTTCCTCCTCTTGTGTCCTATTGAAATGGTAGAAAAGTGGTCAGTTTTTTTTCAGTGAACCTATCACAAAGCTGGCAAGAAAGGAATCAAGTGGAAGAACAGAAAGTCCAAAGGAACCAGGAAGAGAGAAAGCAAATACAATCAAATGAACAAAGGAAACAGGGTGGGAAAACAGCATTTCAAAACTATAGTGCTCAATGAAACTTCAAGATGTAAGTCAACTGACACAAAAAGCAGGAATGGAACCTGGAGCACTCATTAAAGTGATTAGTAAAGAGCTAAATGCCAGTTGAGCCAAATAGCCCCTTCCAATTTCTGGGGTTATAAGGACTAACATTTGTTGAGGACTTACAAAAGCCACGTACACGGTGAATCTTTATAACAATTCTCTGAAGTAGGTATTATTATTATCCTTATTTGTTAAATGAAGAAACTGAGGTACAGAGAAGTTAAGCATCTCATTTATAGTCACTTGGCTAGTAAGTGATAGCATCCAAACCCAGGAACAGTTTGGCTCCAGAAAAGATGTTTCTAATAGCCATCTATATTATACTGCCATAGAAGGGCAGTTAAAAACTGCTCCTTTATGAAATTGGAGACCTTCAAATTCAGGATGGCAGACTGAGCACCAGCTGTAGCCTTACCTTCCTGGACCATCCCCAGAAATAATAGCAACAAAAAAATTTTAGCATTCATTTCTACAGTGAAAAGCAAAAAATGTTTTCATAGGACCAGAAATTTTGAGGACTCATGAAAGACAGAAGTCAAAAGGGATCAAAGAAAAAAATGGCAAACCAAAACACTTATAAAAAAGGACTAATGAGAAAAGAGGATGGAGGCCTAGGGTGCTTGAAGCCCAGACTTGGCAGTTACTGGGGAGAGAAGTAGGCCTTGGGGCAGCTGAGACCAGTGCCCACCTGCCCTTGGCCTGTGCTGTTGAGTAACAGAAATGCTGGGCCCTGAGAACTATGACCTGAGGCACTTGGGTCCTGGACACAGAACAAAACCCTGGGTAAAAGGAGGAGAAAATGGTACCCACTCTCCTCTGGAGACATAAGCATGTCTGCCTCTCCTCCACTCCACGGCCCTCTCCCAAAGACAGGTTTCACCGACAGGCTAACAGGGAAGCTCCATTCTGAAGAAGAATGCAAAACCATGAGGCACTAATATTTGATGTAGAACATCACCAAACATAACAAGGGGAAGCAATTTGCACCCTGAGGAATTAGAGCAAACAGAATAAACCTCTAGCATAGGAAAAAATAATGTCCTCAAATACATGAAAGTGAATATGACATCTATAAAGTAATTCAAGTGTAGGTCTTAAAAACTAGAAATTTGATCATTTAAATCAAAAAATAAACTCAGTACATAAGCTAAGTAGCAAAATGGACAATTAAAAGCAAATTAATGAGCTAGATGATCAGAATGAGGAATTCTTCTATGACATAACTCAAGAGATTGAATGTATAACAAAACAAGAGGCTCAGAGGTTAGACCCTTATCTACAACACTTATCTAATGTTTCAACACTTATCTAATTATCATCCCAGAAAGGATAATATATAGTATGGAAGGGAAGAAATATTCAAGGCGATAATGGAAGACAATTTTCAACAAGATGGTAGGACCCACTAAGTGCCAAACAGGATGAATAAAGAAGACACATTATAGTGTATACTCAGAACTCCAAAGACAGAAGCAAAAATCTCAGTTGCTTCATAGAGGGAAAATATCCTGATTCCAAATAAAGAAACAAGTATCAGACTGACATAGGCCTTCCCATCATCCATAGTACATGCAAAAATGTCTTCTTGGGGCCATTTCTTAAAATCTCATATGGAAAAATTAATCTAGAATTCTATGCCCAGCAAATTGTCATTCAAGAGTGAATCAAAATAAAGACATTTTTGAACATACAAGGAATCAGAACTTTTTTGAACCAATAAATTCTCTCTCAATGAATGGCTCAGTTTTATTTCAGCAAAAAAAATAAAAGACAAAGAAAAGCAAACAAAAATGAGGCTAAGAGTTCGATCCAGAAAAGCAATGATAAACAAAGATAATAATATAAATAATAATAGTATATATACTGTATCATATGTATCATAGCATATATAATAAATATAATTATAATATATAAATATATAATATCTATTATATAAATAGTATATAACATATAGTATACTATATAACATTCAAACATAATGATATAAATAAAATAATATATGTCAAGTATACAAATATTTCTAATAATCAGGAACTAAAATCTCAGATAATCTCAACATGAGAAATAGCTGGGGAGTAGTGAGGAGGAAATATAAGCATTCTAATGTTCTTATCTTTTGGGGGGAAATTATATAGATATTGACATAAATATTCATAGAAAAATGTTCAGTGCTATTCAATTTTTAAGACCAATCACCAGATTAGAAATATAATGTAAAGATTATAAAATTCCAAACCTTAGGATGGAGGTAGAAATGGAACAGAAAAATGATCTTTTTAAGAAAGAGCAAACAGAGGGAAAAAAGTTTTTAAATGAACGGAAACTAGAAAACAAAATAAGATAGCATGTAGATTCAAGCATATCACTAATCATAATAAATACGAATGAGTTTTAAAATCTTTAAAATCAAAGACATTAATGAAGATAAAAAGAACATGCAGAAAGATTATTTCAACAAAATTTGGGGATCTGGAAACAGAAAGGTAAATGGTTACTGACTTAGGGTACCTGAACTAAAAACAATCTCTTGACTGGGGGAAATGAGACACAGCAGAGGGAAGGGTTACCATATGAAAAACAGAGGAGTAAGTGAAAGTCTAGGTATATACAGAATCTTGAGACCCAGTGCCTATTCTCACCTAAATCTCAAAATGCTTTCAGTGGTGCGTTTATCCTTCAGACACAACACCAGGAGATTCTTCTTTGAGAAATAAGAACAACCTAAAAGAACAGACCAAAGGATCAGAAATTCCCCCAATTACCTGGTCAATATCCCTGCTGGGTCAATAGCCCCAGCTATGATCACAAAGTTTCCCATCAGTTTTCTAGTGTCCATTCTTAAATGAACATAGAATCAAGGACCAATATATATCTGAAGAAAGCACCATAGGAAAGATCAAAGCTATATTAGAATAAAGAAAGTTGGAGGAAATTGTTTTAAAGAAAACTTTGAAAAATACTATCTTTAATATTCTCGGAGAAATAAAAGAAAATATTATATCCATAAAATAAGATTAGAATGCTTTTAATAAGAAGCATGCAGTGCAAAAACATCTCTGAAGATTAGATATATGATGGATAAATATTAGAACACTGGGAACAAAGAGAAAATCCTAAAAACTTTCAGAGGCTAAAATTAGGTGGTGTGCACATTAAAAAAAAAAAGAATTGAAATTATATCATACTTCTTAATGTCAACACTGGAAACTTGAAGAAAATGGAACAATGCCTCCAAAAATTCTGAGGGAAATGGATTCCAACACAGAATTTATTTTAAATCCAGTTAATCATCAGTCAAATAGAAGGGTAGAATAAAGATGTTTTCAGAAATGTAAGATGTCAAAACTTACATCCCACACACTGTTTCTCAGAAAGCTGTTGGGAGAGGCATTCCTCCAAAATGAGCAAGTCAAACAAGAAATAACATGTGAGATCCTGGAGCAGGGAATTCAACCCAAATGCAATGAGGAAATTCCCCCAAATAATGGTGAAAGGGGTCCCCAGATGATAGCTATGCAACCAGCTGGGGAAAAAAAAACAGTCTAAACTAGAGAAATTCAGACATTTCCAGAGAGAATTCTCCAAAAAGACAAAATTGATGGCATACCCCATGTGCTCAAACATATATCATAAGAATATTTAAGAATTAGCAGAAAGTTTGGGTATAAATCAATGACAAATATATTTTTTAATGAAAATAAAAAACTGAATCATTCCAGTGAGAGCAAAAAGATGTGCAAGATGTCTTTGAATAAGTTTACATGGTCATAATCACAAAAATGTAATGTTGATTTAATCAAAATTATATATACACTCATCAGAAAGATGGGTGGAATGGAAGACTGCTTGGGGGAATTGATAAAGGAATCATAAATCTTCAATTTCCACTATAGAAGATCAATAGATAATGCCCAAACTTAAAAAAAAAAAAACCAGAAGTAACAGAAATACGTTTTTTAATAAGCTTTTTAGAGCTATTTGACTCAATCTGAAAATAGCAACAACAACTTAGAATCATGAACTACTTTGCTAAAAAAAAAAAAAAAGACTCCCTCCAGCCTACAAAGAAATGAGAACTTAAACTGGCAACAGGCTTCTCATCACCAACACTGCATACCAGATACCAGATTGTAACACCTTCAAAGGTCCGAAGAAAAATAATTTTCAAGCTGAAATTCTGATACCTATCTGAATTATCAAATATTATAAGAATAAAAGAATATAATTTCAGCCCTGTATGGATTTGAAAACTTTTCATTTATGCATCCTATATTTCTCTAGAAAAACCTTAAGTAACACAAAAAAGGAATGCAAGAAACAATGAAATGAGATACAAGGCGCCATGGCAACTGAGTATTACCTAGAAGACAAGAAAACCAAAGATGCAAATCCATGTTCTTTGGCAATTGGGATATTTTTTCAAATAGGTAGAGTTCAGAGACACAGTGTCTTAGTTCTTTATTTTTTTAGAGCAAAACCAAAACCTGACTTGGCAATGAAGAACATTTTAATACTGTGTTGTTTTTATTTGGGTTTAAATTTTTAGAAACGATCTACGGATAAATCAGGGAATGCTGATCATAGGGAATTCAAGATCATACTGTAAATCTTATAGACACTGGCCATGAAAAATAAGAACAAAAGTTGTTTAAAAGCAGGAAATTGAAGGGACTGTGGTTAAGGAACTATATATACAAAGTTTCTCATCTTCCACAGTTAAGAATTAAAAGGTGTCATCCAAATTGTGAATTATGAATCATAAATATTTTAAATTATAAACGAAAGCCCCAAAAGAAATACAGCAGAAGCAGTTAGAAGTACTAGTACTCCCTTTGAGAAATGGAATTAGGGGTAGGGAGAGATAACAACCATTATTTTTCATTTTATATTTTTTTTCCTTTTTGTCTGAACACTTTTACTATGCTGCTATGGCCTGAATGTTTGTGTCCCCCCAAATTTGTATGTTGAAATCCTAACCCCTAAAGGTGATGGTAATAGGTGGGACCTTTGGGAGGTGAATAGTCATCAGGGTAGAACCCTCATGGGTGGGATCAGTGCTTCTATAAAAGAGACCCCCCAGAACTCCTGAACCCCTTCTACAATGTGAGGATGCAGTGAGAAGCTGCCAGCCTGAAGAGGGCCCTCACCTGATCATACAAGCACCCTGACCTCAGACTTCCAACCCTCAGAACTGTGACGAATAATGTCTGTTTTTGTAGGTTACCCAGTCTGTGGTATTTTGCCATCGCAGCCTGACATATGCCTAGATACAACTTTAATTTTTTAAAAAGACTAGCTTAAAATGAGAAAAATAAAGTGCAGGTGTGCCTTCATCACTAGGAAATTGGTGGTACATCCTCCAATAGATGGTGAAGTATCCATGCAGGGAATCCTGGTGGATACAGAATGGAAGGATGGATGCTGGAAAGACAGAAGGGAAGCTTGAGGCCCTCACAGAAGGATGTCCACAGGTGTTAGTAAAAATGTTTTTCATTCACTTATTTGGTTAATATTAATCAAGGGACTATTATGGGCCTAGAACTGTGTTAAGCACTAGGCATACATTAGAGAACTCACAATCTGGCAGGGAAGATAAACAATAAATAAATAAACATAGAAATAAGTGTATAGTTACGTTAGGACTTCCATACAGAGACCGAGTCCCAAGAAAAGACCTTTATGTTGCAGCAAACAGATATGTAACATGGCCAGTTTTGTGTTAAAAGGGTATATAAATACAAAAGTATGCATTATGGATGTTGGTTTAAACATACATAGAAAGGGGACTGAAAAGTTGTACAACAAAAGGTCGGCCTTAGGAGCAGTAAGTGGAGGAAATGAAAGATTTCCATTTTTTACTTCCTACATTTGCTTCAGACTAGTATTTATTTTGCAATTTTATAATTTAAAAATTAAAAATAACACAAATTTATAGTAAAAGTAATGAAAACTAGTCAAGAGAGTGGACAATTGGACAATACGCTGTTCATCATCTCTGGAAGAAAAAAATTAAGACGTTTTCCCCATGGATAGTTGTTAACATTATATTACTAGAAAAAGGAAGAATGCTATTATTATAATTTATTAATTATATTTATTATTAACAAATGTATTAGCAAGCACTTAGCCAATGGTAATTTCTAGAGTGTTAATTTATGGTCCTTTAAAAAATATTGAATTACCCAGGCATTAATTCCTACTTCTGTATCATAGGCCTCTTATGCCTTAATTAAGATAATTTTTGTGGGGAGAGCTCAGTATTTTGCAAGTTGTTAAAATGTAATAATTCAGTTCACTTACATTCAACAAACTTTTTGACAAGAGTCTGTGTGAGAGGACCTTTGCCAGGACCTGAAGGACACGAATGTGAGTAAGACAGAAAAGCGGCTCACAGGAAATTCACAGGGGAGTCTCAGTGTCCATACAAGGATCTCGCCATTCCTTGAAAGCCACGGAAATCTTTCATAGCCAGCCTGTGGGGCTCATCTTCTCATTTCTGTATCAAGTTATTAGGTTATTTTTCAAGGTAACCAGGAGTCATGTGGCCCTTTTGGTTAAAATAGGTTTGAAACATGACCCTGAGGCATTAAACATAGGTTCGATATTTGATACTGTGCTCTTTTCTTGGAGTGTTTTCAACAACCAAAATTAGGGTTGTGCTGTGCCCAGAAGTGGAATGTAACCACATTTGTGTGCACCAATGATATAGCTTTCGTGTCACATTTCCAGCTGGGTTTGTAGATGCACCAACTCTGTGTGGGTGGAATATTGGCTCTACCTCCTCAAGACTTCATTTGGCATTGATTTGAATTCAGCTGCAGGTCTGTATCTGGTGACTATGAGCAGGTTTAATTGCTCTTTCATGATTTACTATTGCCAGAGACCAAAAATATCCAGCACCCCAGTGTTTGTACCTTTTTAATGACACTTTTTTTTTTCAACGTTTATTTATTTTTGGGACAGAGAGAGACAGAGCATGAACGGGGGAGGGGCAGAGAGAGAGGGAGACACAGAATCGGAAACAGGCTCCAGGCTCTGAGCCATCAGCCCAGAGCCTGACGCGGGGCTCGAACTCACAGACCGCGAGATCGTGACCTGGCTGAAGTCGGACGCTTAACCGACTGCGCCACCCAGGCGCCCCTTTAATGACACTTTTTACCATTTGTTCGTTTATATGTTTACAAGTGTTATCTTCCCCCTTGAGAATGCAAGTTCTATGAGGATAAGGGAACTGTCTTATTGTTTGGTGCCTCCCAGTTGGGTGCGAAATGTCTAGAAACAAAATTTTGATTAGTGTTTAGTGAATTGTTTAAAATATTACTTAGCTGGGGCACCTGGGTGGCTCAGTTGGTTGAGTGTCTGACTCTTGATTTTGGCTCATGTCGTGATCTCACGATCAGGAGATTGAGCCCCACATTGGGCTCTGTTCTGGGCATGGAGCCTGCTTAAGATTCTCTCTCTCTCTCTCTCTCTCTCTCTCTCTCTCTCCCTCTCTCTCTCCCTCCCTCTCCTTCTGCCCCTCCCCAACTCGTGTGTGAACTCACGTGCTCTCTCTCTCAAATAAATAAATAAACAAACATTTAAAATATTACTTAGTGGACAGTCTACCCTGCAGTTATATATTTATTGCTTCCATACACATTCATCCCCGTTTCCCCAAAGAT
The DNA here is from genome assembly GCF_022837055.1 of Prionailurus viverrinus. Taxonomy (NCBI): domain Eukaryota; kingdom Metazoa; phylum Chordata; class Mammalia; order Carnivora; family Felidae; genus Prionailurus; species Prionailurus viverrinus. Next base: position 74,589,973 of record NC_062565.1, read on the forward strand.
ACTGAATCTGACTCAGTATTTGAAAAGCATTTATGAGAACTGGGCTCTAATCACAGTAACAACATGTACTGATTCTTTTTTATGTTCTGGACTATGTACTAAGCATGTGTGTGTGTATTTATATACATGTTGTATTATTTTATCTTTACAACAATCTTTTAGTCAGGAACTATTTTATCACTACTCACACACGGAGAATCAAGGCATAGAAGTAATGTGCCCCACAAGACACAGCTAATAAAGGGTAGATACAGGATTTGAACCTACACCCTTCTGTCTTTTAAATAGTTAACCACTGCATTATACTAAAGGTGACATTCCCAAGACTATGAGAGAAAATGGTAAAGACATATATTAATCTCATGAGTGGTGGAGGCAGGAAGGGCAGTTTAGAAAGGCATGGCTATGACTGGAATGTTAATCTTTGGGTTAGGGAGAAGTTAATTCCAGTAACATGGAATTCCTTTGCTTTAATAAGAATAATGTACTTGACAAGTCATTTCCTTATGTTTTTCAGGAAGCATGTAGTCACTTGTCATTTATTTACAACATGAGATTAATTACAACTCATATTGTAATTTGTACAAATATGCATAATGAACTATTTACAATATTTAGACCCATGATTAGGGCATATAATTATAGCACAATGGCTTGTGGTTTTTTTCACAAGGGCTAATAAAATTAATCTCTTTTTTTCCCAAAATTCCTTTTTGAAAATCCCAATGCTTAACTAATTATTACTATTATCCTTTCTTTCTAACCTTTTTAGTAAACCGTTCTCCCCTTCACATAGGAGCGTTTCTAAAGCTTTGGAATCAGAAAGGCCTGGGTGTACATCTTGGTCTGCCACTCTCTAGTTGTGTGACATAGCACATGTCACTTCATCTCCCTAAGCTTCAGATATCCACATGTGTAGTAGGAAAATGGAATCCTAACTTGCCAAGTTCTTTGAGAAGAAAGTAGATGAAGCTCGTAACACAGGATTTGGACCCTAGTAACCATAATGATGATGATGATGACAATGACAACGATGACAACAGCAACCTTTACTGAGTGCCCACTATTTGCCAGGCACTTTTCTGAGTGCATTATATGGACAAACTTATTTACTCCATGAAAAGGAACAAGCAGTAGTCACTGGAATAGCAGTGTTCAGTTTGAGGACTGTATGCCCATGCCACTATTTCTCTACTGGAATCACAGTGATTGAAAGTTTAAAAACTCACTGTAGCTCCTTGGTATTTACCCAGGTGAGTTGAAAACTTAGGTTGATGCAAAAACCTGCACACGAATGTTTAAAATAGTCTTGTTCATAATTGCCAAAACTTACAAGCAACCAAGAAGTTCAATTAAGTGGTTAGATAAACAGATTGTGGTACCTCCATACAATGAGTATTTTTCATCAATAAAAAGAAACGAATGATCAAGTCACAAAAAGATTGAGGAACCTAGAAAAGCACCCTCCTAAGGTGATATGAATATGAAAAGTCATATAGTTGGAATATGACTCCAACTATAAGACATTCTGGAAAATGTAAAACTATAGAGATAGTGAAAACTATGGAGATGAGTGGTTGCCAAAGGTTCAGGAGGGAAGGAGAGAGGAACTGTTGAAGCACAAGGGATTTTTAAATCAGTGAAACTATTCTATGTGATACTGTAATGGTAGGTACATGTTATTATGTATTTATCAAAACCCATAGAATGTACAAAGAGTGAACCCTAAAGAAAACTTTTGGAGTTAATAATAAGGTACCAATATTAAGATTGAATCATCAATTGTAAAAAATGTACCACACTAATGCAAGATGTTAAAAGGAGAAACTATGTGTTTGGGTGTGGAGAGAGTAGCATATGGGAACTCTGTACTTACTGCTCAATTTTTCTTTAAACCTCAAATTGCTCTAAAAAATAAAGTCTGTTAATTTGTAAAAACATACCAGATTGTACACTTAAAAATAGAGAATTCTTTCAGAGAGTTAATAAAAATATTTTTCAGGGCACCTGAGTGGCTGTCGGTTAAGCATTCAACTCCTGATTTCGGCACAGGTCATGATCTCATGGTCATGAGATCAAGCCCCGCATCAGGCTCCTTGCTGGATGTGGAGCCTACTTAAGATTCTCATTCTCCCAAATGCAGAGGGGCCAACATGGTGGAGAAGTAGCCAAAGGACTTTGAACCCCAAGAGTCTGGGAGGAAAAGAGACTGAGTCTACCAGGGAGAAACCTGGACAACCTGCACAGGCACGGAGGGGAGGGATCCCCTTCTGTGGAGAGACAAAGGGAAGAGAAAGAGCGGATGGGGAAGCATAGGACTGTATCTGACCAAGAGAAAAAAACCTCAGACCGGGACAGAGAGGGATCCCATCTCTAACTGCAGGGCTTTCTTTGGACAGCGATTGGCTGTCCTATTCATGCACCTGGGGAGGAGGGGAGTCACCTCCAGGTTTGGTGGTAGGTCAGGGGCACAGTCTGCAGTAGGAGAAACCCATCGCCTCCCCTGAAGGGCTGAGGCACAGGACAAAATCAGCCGGGACCACATATTGGTCAGTATCGACAGGTGCTTCCCCAGTACCAGGGCGCATGGAGTGGGAATTTAAATCCCAGCCAAGCGCCAGGGCACAGGAGTCTCGTCTGCACCTGCGGCACAGTGAGTTTGGCTCCAAAGGAGTGTTTTGGGACACTAAGTCATGGAGAAGAGACTGGGGGGGTCTCCATCTTTCTCCCCACCACCACCAAACTGGGGCCTCAGGGATCCCACCTCTAGGCCACAGGGGAGGTGGGACCAGCCTTCACCAAACCATGCCCCTCCATGCCTGGTAATGGGTAACTGCATATCTACTGGAGTGGGAGATAAGCTATGGAACCAAACGGACCCCTCCTCCATGACAGAGCCACTACCCTGCCTGGATTAATTCTAGGTCAATTCTGGATAGATATATTCTCCCTTCCATTTCTCCTTCTTATCTCTTCCCTCCACTAGGCTGGTTACTCTGGTTATTGGTTTGTTTAAATAGACATATTTAATCCATTCTCTTGATACATGTTCTACACCTCCTTCTCTTCTTTCTCTCTCTCTGAAATAATCAAGCCATATAGTTTCTCTGTTTGGGTAACTTTATCTTCATTTCTTTTCCCCAACCTCCTTCTTTATTTTCCTTTCTCTCTCTCTGGGTTAAGCCTTTTAGTCTCTGCCTGGTCAATGTTTATTTTTTCTTTTTCCCCCGCCCCCGTCATTTCTCTCTTTGTATGTGCTCTTCCATCAGCACTGCCTCCACCCTGTTCTTTACTTGTAGCTGGTGTTTCTGGTGTTTTGCTTTTAGATTGTTTTCAGCTTTTGTTTTGTTTATTTGTTTGTTTGTTTTATTTGTTTGTGTGTTTGCCTGTTTTTGTTTCCTATTTGTCTGTTTGTTTTCCTTTCCAGGGCTACTTCAAGGAACAAATCAAAGCACACCTGGTGGAGGGTCCAAAACATCACTACAAGTAGGGAAATAAAATAACCAAAGTCACAACAAAGAGAGCAAGTCTCCAAAAAAACACTTCCTGAAGGGCCAGGCCCTGGACAGTGTATGACCCCCCTTTAATATAGCACTGATCACAGGTGCAGAGCACATAACAAGCTTTTAAAACTCATAAGGGACAGAAAACTAGGCAAAATGATGAAACGGAAGAATTCTCCTCAAAAGAAATTCCAGGAAGAAGTGACAGCTAAAGAAATTGATCAAAACAGAAATAAGCGGGGCGCCTGGGTGGCGCAGTGGGTTAAGCGTCCGACTTCAGCCAGGTCACGATCTCGCGGTCCGTGAGTTCGAGCCCGGCGTCAGGCTCTGGGCTGATGGCTCAGAGCCTGGAGCCTGTTTCCGATTCTGTGTCTCCCTTTCTCTCTGCCCCTCGCCCATTCATACTCTGTCTCTCTCTGTCCCAAAAATAAATAAACGTTGAAAAAAAAATTTAAAAACAGAAATAAGCAACATAACTGAACAAGAATTTAGAATAATAGTCATAAAATTAATCACTGGGCTTGAAAAAAGCATAGAACACAGCAGAGAATCTATTGCTGCAGAGATCAAGGGACTAAAAAACAGTCATGATGAATTAAAAAATGAGCTGCAAAATAAAATGGAGGTGGCCACAGTGTGGACTGAAGAGGCAGAAGAGAAAATAGGTCAAGTAGAAGATAAAATTATGGAAAAAGAGGAAGCTGAGAAAAAGAGAGATAAAAAAATCCAGGATCATGAGGGGAGAATTAGAGAACTAAGTGATTCAATCAAATGGAACAATATCCATATCATAGGAATTCCAGAAGAAGAAGAAGAAGAAGAAGAAGAAGAGAGAAAAAGGCTGAAGGTGTACTTGAACAAATCATAGCTGAGAACTTCCCCAATCTGGGGAGGGAAACAGACATTGAAATCCAAGAGGCACAGAGAACTCCCTTCAGACGTAACTTGAATCGATCTTCTGCAAGACATATCGTAGTGAAACTGGCAAAATACAAGGATAAAGAGAGAATTCTGAAAGCAGCTAGGGATAAATGGGCCTTAACATACAAAGGTAGACACAAAGGGTAGTAGGAGACCTATCTATTGAAACTTGGCAGACCAGAAAGGAATGGCAGGAAATCTTCAGTGTGATGATCGGGAAAAATATACAGCCAAGAATCCTTTATCCAGCAAGGCTTTCATTCAGAATAGGAGAAATAAAGGTTTTCCCAAACAAACAAAAACTGAAAGAATTCATTGTCATTAAACCAGCCCTACAAGAGATCCTAAGGGGGACTCTGAGTGAAATGTTGCAAGGGCCACAAAGTACCAGAGACACCACTACAAGCATAAAACCTACAGATAACACAATGACTCTAAACCCATATCTTTCAGTAATAACACTGAATGTAAATGGACTAAATGCTCCAATCAAAAGACATAGGGTATCAGAATGGATAAAAAAAAAAGACCCATCTATTTTCTGTCTACAATAGACTCATTTTAGACTGGGGAACACCTTCATATTGAAAGTGAAGGGATGGAGAACTATTTAGCATGCTAGTAAGCTGGAGTTGGAGTTGGAGTAGCCATATTTATATCAGACAAACTAGACTTTAAATTAAAGGCTATAACAAGAGATGAAGAAGGGCATTATATAATAATTACAGGGTCTATCCATCAGGAAGAGCTAACAATTATAAATGTCTATGCTCTGAATTCAGAAGAACACAAATATATAAAACAATTAATCACAAACATAAGCAATATTATCGATAAGAATGTGGTAATTTCAGGGGACTTTAATAGTTGACTTACAACAATGGACAGATCATCTAGACACAGAATGAGTAATGAAACAATGGCCCTGAATGATACATTGGACCCCATGGACTTGACAGATATATTTAGAACTCTACATCCCAAAGTAGCAGAATATACTTTCTTCTCACATGCACATGGAACATTCTCCAAGATAGATCACATACTGGGCCACAAAACAGCCTTCAATAAATATAAAGAATTGAGATCATACCATGTACTTTCATATCACGATGCTAGGAAACTTGAAATCAACCACAGGAAAAAGTCTGGAAAATGTCCAAAAGCATGGAGGTTAAAGAACATCCTACTAAAGAATGAATGGGTCAACCAGGCAATTAGAGAAGAAATTTAAAAATATGTGGAAACAAGTGAAAAGGAATATACAACAATCCAAACACTTTGGATTGCAGCGAAGGCAGTCCCGAGAGGAAAATACATTGCAATCCAGGCCTATCTCAAGAAACAAGAAAAATCCCAAATACAAAATCTAACAGCATGCCTATAGGAACTATAAGCAGAACAGCAAAGACACCCTAAACCCAGCAGAAGATGAGAAATAATAAAGATCAGAGCAGAAATAAACTATATAGGGGTGCCTGGGTGGCTCAGTCGGTTAAGTGGCTGACTTTGGCTCAGGTCATGATCTTGCAGTCTGTGAGTTCGAGCCCCGTGTTGGGCTCTGTGCTGACAGCTCAGAGCCTGAAGCATGTTTCAGATTCTGTGTCTCCCTCTCTCTGACCCTCCCCCATTCATGCTCTGTCTCTCTCTGTCTCAAAAATAAATAAACGTTAAGAAATAAACTGTATAGGGGCTCCTGGGTGGCGCAGTCGGTTAAGCGTCCGACTTCAGCCAGGTCACGATCTCGCGGTCCGGGAGTTCGAGCCCCGCATCAGGCTCTGGGCTGATGGCTCAGAGCCTGGAGCCTGTTTCCGATTCTGTGTCTCCCTCTCTCTCTGCCCCTCCCCCATTCATGCTCTGTCTCTCTCTGTCCCAAAAATAAATAAACGTTGAAAAAAAAATTTAAAAAAAAAGAAATAAACTATATAGAATCAAAAAAAAAGTAGAACAGATCAATAAAACCAAGAGTTGGTTTTTTGAAAAAATAAAATTGATAAACCTCTAGCCAGTCTTCTCAAAAAGAGAGAGGACCCAAATAAATAAAATCACAAATGAAAACGGAATTATTACAACCAATCCCTCAGAAATACAAGAAATTATCAGGGAATACTATGAAAAATTATATGCCAACAAACTGGACAACCTGGAAGAAATGGACAAATTCCTAAACACCCACACGCTTCCAAAACTCAAACGCAAAGAAAAGAAAATTTGAACAGACCCATAACCAGTGAAGAAATTGAATCAGTTATCAAAAATCTCCCAACAAGTAAGAGTCTAGACCAGATGGCTTCCTTGGGGAATTCTACCAGACATTTAAAGCAGAGATAATACCTATCCTTCTCAAGCTGTTCCAAAAAATAGAAAGGAAGGAAAACTTCCAGACTCATTCTATGAAGCCAGCATTACTTTGAATCCCAAACCAGACAGACCCAGCAAAAAAAGAGAACTACAGCCAATATCCCTAATGAATATGGATGCAAAACTTCTCAACAAGATACTCACAAATCGAATTCAACAGCATATAAAAAGAATTATTCACCATGATCAAGTGGGATTCATTCCTGGCCTGCAGAGCTGGTTCAGTATTCGCAAATCAATGTGATACATCACATTAAGAAAAGAAAAGATAAGAACCGTATGATCCTGTCAATTGATGCAGAAAAAGCATTTGACAAAAGGCAGCATCCTTTCTTAATAAAAACGCTCAAGAAAGTCAGGATAGAAGGAACATACTTAAACATCATAAAAGCCATTTATGAAAAACCCGCAGCTAATATCATCAATGGGGAAAAACTGAGAGCTTTCCCCCTGAGATCAGGAACACAACAGGGATGTCCACTGTCACCACTGTTATTCAATATAGTGTTGGAAGTCCTAGCCTCGGCAATCAGACAACAAAATGAAATCAAAGGCATCCAAATTGGCAAAGAAGTCAAACACGCTTTTCACAGATGACATAATACTCTACATGAAAAACCTGACAGACTCCACCAAAAGTCTGCTAGAACTGATACATGAATTCAGCAAAGTCACAGGGTACAAAATCAATGTACAGAAATCGGTTGCATTTTTATACACTAATAGTGAAACAAAAGAAAGACAAAGAAACTGATCCCATTCACAATTGTACCAAGAATACCTTGGAATACCTAGGAATAAATGTAATCAAAGAGGTAAAAAATCTGTATGCTGAAAACTATAGAAAGCTTATGAAGGAAATTGAAGAAGACACAAAGAAATGGAAAAACAGGGGCGCCTGGGTGGCGCAGTCGGTTAAGCGTCCAACTTCAGCCAGGTCATGATCTCGCGGTCCATGAGTTCGAGCCCCGCGTCGGGCTCTGGGCTGATGGCTCAGAGCTTGGAACCTGTTTCCGATTCTGTGTATCCCTCTCTCTCTGCCCCTCCCCCATTCATGCTCTGTCTCTCTCTGTCCCAAAAATAAATAAACGTTGAAAAAAAATTAAAAAAAAAAAAGAAATGGAAAAACATTCTGTGTTCATGGATTGAAAGAATAAATGTTGTTAAAATATCAATATTACCCAAAGCAATCTACACATTCAATGCAATCCCAATCAAAATTGCACCATCTTCTTCTCAAAGTTAGAACAAACAATCCTAAAATTGTTATGGAACCACAAAAGACCCCGAATAGCCAAAGTAATATTGAAGAAGAAAACCAAAGCGGGAGGCACCACAATTCCAGACTTTAGCCTCTACTGTAAGGCTGTAATCATCAAGACAGTATGGTATTGGCACAAAAACAGACACATAGACCAATGGAATAGAATAGATAACCCAGAATTAGACCCACAAATGTATGGCCAACTAATTTCTGACAAAGCAGGAAAGAATATCCAATGGAAAAAAGACAGTCTCTTTAACAAATGGTGCTGGGAGAACTGGACAGCAACATCAGAAGAATGAAACTAGACTACTTTCTTACACCATACACAAAAATAAACTCAAAATGGATGAAGGACCTGAATGTGAGACAGGAAACCATCAAAACCCTGGAGGAGAAAGCAGGAAAAAACCTCTTTGACCTCAGCCGCAGCAATTTCTTCCTCAACACGTTGCCAAAGGCAAGGGAATTAAAAGCAAATATGAGCTGTTAGGACACCACCAAGATAAAAAACTTCTGCACTGCAAAGGAAACAATCAACAAAACTAAAAGGCAACTGACAGAATGGGAAAAGATATTTGCAAATGACATATTGGATAAAGGGCTAGTATACAAAATCTATAAAGAACTCACCAAACTTCACACCTGAAAAACAAATAATCCAGTGAAGAAATGGGCAGAAGACATGAATAGACACTTTTCCAAAGAAGACATCCAGATGGCCAACAGACACATGAAAAGATGCTCAATGTCACTCCTCAGCAGGGAAATACAAATCAAAACCACACTGGATACAACCTCACACCGGTCAGAGTGGCTAAAATGAACAAATCAGGAGACTATAGACGCTAGCAAGGATGTGGAGAAACGGGAACATTCTTGCACTGTTGGTGGGAATGCAAACTGGTGCAGCTGCTCTGGAAAACAGTGTGGAGGTTCCTCAGAAAATTAAAAACAGATCTACCCTATGACCCAGCAATAGCACTGCTAGGAATTTACCCGAGGGATACAGGAGTACTGATGCATAGGGGCACATGCACCCCAATGTTTATAGCGGCACTTTCAACAACAGCCAAATTATGGAAAGAGTCTAAATGTCCATCAACTGACAAACGGGTAAAGAAGATGTGGTTTATATATACAATGGAATGCTGCTTGGCAATGAGAAAGAACGAAATCTGGCCATTTGCAGCAACATTCATGGAGTTGGAGGGTATTATGTTAAATGAAATAAGTCAGAGAAAGACAGATACCATATGTTTTCACTCTTATGTGGATCTTGAGAAACTTAACAGAAGACCATGGGGGTGAGGAAGGGGGAAAAAATGTTACAGAGACGGAAGGAGGCAAACCATAAGAGACTCTTAAATACTGAGAACAAACTGTGGATTGATGGGGGATAGGGGAGAGGGGAAAGTGGGTGATGGGCATTGAGGAGGGCACTTATTGGGATGAGCACCGGGTGTTGTATGGAAACCAATTTGACAATAAATTATATTTTTAAAAAAGATTCTCTCTCTCCCTCTCCCTCTGCCCCTCCCCCATGAGTGAGCACAGGTGCATGCATGTATATGCACACGCACTCTCTCTCTCTTAAAAAGAAAATATCCCTGGGTGCCTGGGTGGCTCAGTCGGTTAACCGTCCCACCTCAACTCAGATCATGATCTCACGATTCCTGAGTTAGATCCCCGCATTGGGTTCTGTGCTGACACTCAGAGCCTGGAGCCTGCTTCAGATTCTGTGTCTCCCTCTCTTTCTGCCCCTCCCCTACTTGCATTCTGTCTCAAAAATAAATAAACATTTAAAAAAATTAAAAAAGAAAATATCCCTGCCCATAAAAATATGTTTTTTTCCCTAAAAAAGAAGTCACTACAAAAAAACTAAAAGGTGAGAATGGTCTTACTTAAATAAGATTAGATGTATCTGAGTTCATTCCTATGTATTACTGCTTTTTCATACCTACACAGAAAGAAAGGAAAGAAAGAGAAGTTTTCAGAGACTAAAGGGAACCCAGCTCCAGTGCCCACCTTTTCTATGCTGAACCATTTCAGACACAAAGGAATCACCAATTCAGTGATTCCTAAAGCATAGTCTGCACAGCAACATAAGCTTCATATGCAACATGCTAGAAAGACAAATTTTCAGTCTGCCCAGACCTGCTGAATTAAGGAGTCATGGGGGTGGCCAGCTATCTGTGTTTTATCCACCCCTCCAGGTGAGTCAGATGTTTGTTGAAGTTTCATAGCTACTGCTCTGCTCAAAGTCAGCAGATGTCTACTTTCCATTTTATTATTTTTATTTTTATTTAAGATTTTTTTAAATTTATTTATTTTGAGAGAATGAGAGAGAGGCAGAAGCAGAGAGAGAGAGAGAGAATCCCTAGCAGGCTCTGCACTGTCAGCACAGAGGCTGACATGGGGCTCAATCTCACAAAATGTGCATGACCTGAGCCAAAATCAAGAGTCAGTACGTTAACCAACTGAGCTACCCAGGCACCCCAAGATTTTATTTTAAGTAATATCCACACCCAACATGGGAACTAGAACTCACAACCACAAGATTAAGAGTCACGTACGCTACCCACTGAGACAGCCAGGCTCCCCTCCACTTTCCATTTGTTAGCAGACACATAAATTCACAAGCAATAGATTCCCATGTTTGAAGACAGAGCCCCAGCATGAGATAGGCACTAAGGCAAAGCCAGTGGGGTGCCAAAACATGCAGAAATCAAGAGAATAGTATTTCAATAAAGTGCTTTAAAAATCAGAATTAATGCAAGAAAAATCCATGATAAACAAAATACCATAATTTTCAACACAGGATCAGTGTGACTGATATTCCATTTTACCCCAGGCTGCAACACAGATCCACAGGGCATTGCTTCACCATGGGGTTCAGGGCGAGGGGCAAAGGGCTGAGATCACTGAGGCCAGCTTCATTCCTTTCTCCTGACTGAAGTACTCGCCCTGTGTCACACCATCCTCCTTCAGTCACTGCCTCCTCACTGCCCATTTTGGCCTCCCTTCACTACCCCCTTAAACAATGATACTAATTGAGCGGGAAATGGGAGCATTTCTAAAAGAAATAAAAGAATTATTGTTCTCAAGACTTACCCCTTTCGTGGGAAGACTGAGTTCACACACAGAAATAGATAGAGGAAAACATGGCAAATATCGCTACGTGCAAGCCATAATAGTGCTAAGTGTTTAAGTTCTGAGGAATCACCAAGTAGAAGAGAGCTGAGTGACATGAGGTTCTTTTGGTAACTTCATACAAATGCTTTGTGGCTTGCACATCACTACAGGAATGGTAGTCATGTTAGAGGTAGCCTCCTGGGAGACAGTGGCTTAAGGCCATGTTTGGAAGGTCTGTAGAGTTGGCAGAGGGGATTACAGAAGAAGCAAAATCTGCCACAGCCAGAAGAAGAAACAAAAAAAAACCCTGGGGAGTGTGGGAAATGCAACAGAGTTTTGCTTAGCTCCTATAGGAATAAGGAAAACTGAGGGAAAGAGGCACGTAGGTGTGAGAGGGAAAGGGCAACGTGGGAGAAAGAGTGTGGGGGTGGGCGGGGCCTAGCTTGTGACAGCCAGAACCTTATCTGGATTCTGGAAGCTTGAGAAACTGAGGTCCTGAATCAAGTTAGAAGCAGCAAACAATTAAAAGGAGCAAATGACACTAAAACTGAATTAAATGGTCGTCTTTAAAATTTCAAGTGAAGGAACCTGTGACAGACTTCCCATGTTTCAAGTCTCACCCTCTGAAGTGGGGAGTGGAGGAGTTCACATCAATTACCTTTTTAAAAAAAAAAAAAAAGAGTGCTCAGTTTGGGAGCACTGACCAATTTCTGGGCACCTGAGTCATTCTGAATGGAGACACTAAACAACGCTGTGGGAATCTGCCACCCCGGTGATTTTGGCAAGGCTGGACATTGCAAACTGTTTTCTTTTGGAGAAACATATTTGTCTTTCTCGGTAATTGTTACTGAGGACCTGCAGCTGAGACCTGGCCGTGGCTGCAGGAGCCAGAGCAGGACAAGGCTCAGCAGGTTATAGAAATAAGAGCTCCAGCTGAAGCTGAGAAAGCAGATAAAGAGAAAACTGCACTAGGTAAAGCTCATCCTTAACCTGTGGCTGAGAAGTAAATTGCCAGCAGACAGTACGGTCAAGTAAAAATGGAATGACACTGTCATTGCTTTTTGGAACAGAAGGAAAGAAGCTCCTCGGGGTTATCAGTATAACCAGTAAGAACTAGAATTATTTAAGATCTATTTCACAGGGACTGCCGTTAGGCCATCCATGGAGAGGTGGATCGCATTTGAAAAGAACCTAGAAGACTGTATTTATCAGGATCAAGGCCTATCACCTCTGTTTCACAAATTATCAAACTAGAGCCATCACTCAGACCAGAAGTAGGAAAGTATGAGGAAGCTCCTAGAAAGCACAGACTTTGTGCAACAGGCAAGTGTGATGGACTTGTTCTCACAACTGGTGCTCACTGTCCCAGTTCACCTCATGCTAGTGAGATGTAGGCTGTCCTTGTCAGAATATTCTCCATACAGGAGGTCAACACAGGCCGACTGGGTCCAGGAGAGGAATCCACTGGCCAGAGCTAAAGTGTAGCCCGGCTCTGGATCTAAGGAGATGTTGACCCTAGGACTATGACCAGGGAGAAAAAATAAAAGCAAGTTCTGAGAGGGATAGAGAATTCTACCAGCCTAGAGTCTATGCCAATTTCAGAGCTGAAGTGAAAAAAAAAAAAAAAAAAAGAAATTCAAGGCTCAGATCGTGCAAAGTGTATCAATAGATTACATAATGATTTTCCTAAAATTAAAAAAAAAATTTTGTTTACATATATATTTGGTTTTTTTCTCTTTTAGAGTTGGGTACTCATCTCCTTTGAAAGTACTAACTTGTCTTCGATAAATTGGAACTAAATGATTTTTGTCATTACTTGAAAGTAAAGACAAGGCCAAGAAGATCTTTGTATTATAGAGCAGAGTTTTTGAAGCTTCTTGCGTTACCTGGTGACGTGATGAAATCGGTCTTCAAGGAGAAAGATCTGAGCAACAGTATATGGGATGAATTAGAAGAGGAGATTGAAGACAGAAAGCCTAGTATTTTATGCTGTTGAAATGATTTAAAACCTAAAATAACAATTGCTAGGACTTGAGGGTAATAGTAGAAAGGGACAAATCTAAGAAAGAATTGTTCAGAGTTGCGTGGTGGGAGAAAAATGAAGGAGATCTGGCTCCATGTCTTTTGAAGGGTGGGCACTAGAAGAATGTGGGAGCTCTTGACGGCAATGAGAAAAGTAAGCTGAGGTGACTGAGGGGGGCAGATAATCTCATGTCAATGTGAGATTTTAGGATAAGTAGAACATCCATGTTTTGTGGGCAACTAGACATATGGTAATGGAGAGAGAGTAAGAGGTCAAATAAAATTTAGGAAAGAAAACACCCAGGTTGAAACTCTGCACAATAGTAGAGAAAAGAACCAAAGTTACAATAAGAACAATAACAACAACAGTAATCACAACTGCTACTTCTTGAATGGCTACTGTGTTCTAGCCATTGGACCAGCAGCATCACCTGTCTCAGCCTTAGACACCATGAGATAGATTTGATTGTTCCCATTACAGAGAGGAAATTGATTCTTCTCAAGGTTAAGGGACTTGCCTCAGTCCAACTAGTGAAGGACAAGGACACTGGATTTCTAGTCTGTTAACTCCCAATTCAGTCTCTTTCTATAGGCAATTCCTTTCATGGATGTAACTGGCCAGTCTCCTATCACATAACACTGGAGGTGGAATTATGAAAATATGGCTATCATGGAGATGTCATTGGAGTAACTTTATTTTTTTTTTAATTTTTTTTAACGTTTATTTATTTTTGAGACAGAGAGAGACAGAGCATGAACGGGGCAGGAGCAGAGAGAGAGGGAGACACAGAATCGGAAGCAGGCTCCAGGCTCTGAGCCATCAGCCAAGAGCCGGATGCGGGGCTCGAACTCAGGGAACGTGAGATCGTGACCTGAGCTGAAGTCGGACGCTTAACCGACTGAGCCACCCAGGCGCCCCTGTAGTAACTTTAAATGAAAGAGAGTAAGAGAAATCAGGGTATAAACACTGGTTGGACCCATGAGAGGCACGGGTCTGGCATAGAAAGAAGCCAAGAAGTTTGTAATGTCCTCCTACAAATCAGTAAAGAAAGCATTTCCCCCCTTATCCTAAACCTGACACAACACAAAGATAGAACTTCAAAACTTAATTTGATTTTATAACACTTAATCACCTCCCCCCAACACGATACAGAGGGAAAGACAAGATCCAGACAACAGCTTTCAAGAGAAGCAGAAGTTTCAGTAGGGAGCTGAGCAGATAGAACTGAGATGCTTTATAGCTTCATTAAATTCCCAGAACACTATACATATCCACATTCAGCTGTAAGTTCCCCACGTCCTTCTCTCCTCCCTCTGGCTCCCTACTTTCCAAAAGTGAATGTAAACAACTTATATTCTATTTTCCTAGGATTGACTAAAATAATTATGTATATGTAACTTTTGAGGTCAAATCATAAGATCCTAAATATCAGTGCCATTTAACAAGCATTTACTAATGAGTGAATGTGTTCTAATCTTGGTAGATGCCAGAATATGTTAGACATTTCCTGCCTTCCAGAAACTCACCATCTTTACATAGGCAACCATAAATCATAGTATATAATGAAGTCTATACGTATGAAATGATGATTCTGGGCATTAAAAAAAAAAGTGAAAATGCTGGCCTAGAATGTCCAGAGAGAATCTCATCAGGAGATAATATTTGTTCTGGGCCTTAAAAGGTGAATAAAATTTTTCCAAGGGGCTTAAAGACAAGAAAGATAGAGTATTTTAATTGGGACAGAAATGGAGGCTGGAGTAATTGACCAGACTACAAATGGCCCCAGGGAAATAGCCCACAACCTAATGGACAATGTGTTAAGGAGCCTAAAGGATGTGTACCCTCTTCCAGTCCTGACATTGACCAAAATCCTATCAATTTGGGGATCAGCAACAGGAGCCCAGGCAGCAGGCAGTATCTGATGTCTGCGGGTCAGCAGAACCATGGTTCCAGGTCTCTCTCTCTGGCTCTGAGAACCAGAGCCTGGGAGAGACTTTGGCAAAGGATCAGCCATGGGCTCAAGACAGAGTACAATCCCTCTTAGTGTTTGAGTACTTAAAGAAATTGAGGTCCATAAAGAATGGTCCTGGCCATTCCCCTGATGAGCAGACTGTCAATGCCTAGACTTCAATCTAGAAACATCACACACCAGGTCTGGGATAATAAGATTAATCTGAGACCCCACCCAGCCAGCATGAGCTAGTTTCAAATATTTTTAATACTTCCCCAAATTACTACTACCGTGATTTACAGCAGAGAAGTATTCAATATATATTTTCTGAACAACTACCTGAATATGTTTTTATGCTACATTAAACTTGTTTTGCTTCCATTTCCTGCAGGACTACAATCTACATTATCATTGTCATCAATCATCATTACAATCATCTTACTAGCTTCCAATTATGGTGGGTTTACATGTGCCAGATGCAATGCTGGGTGCTGAGGATCACTAGTCCTCATAACACTTCTACAAGGCAGATACTATTAGCCACACTTTACAGATAGAGAAAATCAACTTCAGAGAAATTGCAGGTCTTGCCCAAACTCACATGTAGCTAACAAGTGGCAAAAAAGTGGGACATCCACAGCATATTCTATCCAGTATGAAAACAACTCACCTCAATTGTAAATAGACTTTTTTTTTAATTTGGTCAATTACAATGGAGCAAAAGTTACTCTGTTCAGTTGGTTTTGTAAGAATGTAACAGTTAAGTGATTTTTTCAAAGGTTTTATTAACCTTATACATACAGAAAAGTATATAATTTGATGAATTTTCACCAGCGACAAAACTGATTTTTCACATTTTGGTCATCTATTAGAGTTCCATGCATATAGCACAAAAATTACATTGTCTTCATCCATTATAGCCATCTTACAAATAAGAGGGGAGATACCAATTTCCAATTTACAGACATGTACAGCTATTCTAAAGTTTACAAACAGCATTCTGGCACCATATCTCAAACATCGTGTCTACCAGTCTACTCTTCACCTGTTAACAATTCTAATTAGTCAATGTATGCAATCAACTCTGGCCCCAAGAATTTCTAGACTGACTTGAAGATATTTTTACTGTAGTATTTTTACTGCAGGTTATCCTTCCCAAAGAAATATCTCAATTCTCCCCACTATCTCCTAAAGAAACTCAACTCCTCTGAACTCAGTTCTGAGTGCTTCAGAAGTTAGAGATCTGGCGGGACCTGAGTAGCCCCATTTATGCTCATCACACAAGTCTGCAAAACATAGCAAGGAAATTACATCAGACTAGCAAAGAACCTTGCAACATTCCTTTTCAAAAGTGTTCCTGTCTGTCAGGGCATATGAATTATTATGCTACACCCCCGATTGCTAAATCTGCCCCCTCTCATGGAGGTGCCAGCTGCTGCCTGTTCACCAGCAACAGTTCTGTCACTTTTACTTTGCGTCCTAATTAAGAAGACACCAAGAGACACGTGGAAGTACAAGAACCAGAAGGATTGTGCTATCTGTCATACTGTCCTCCAGATGTTCTAATGATGCCTTTGAATTTGGATGGAGGAGACACACAGAAAGAACTCTGGTGCCATGAAACCTTCCCGTGACTACTTGTTGAAGAAAGACAATTAACGACCCAACAGCTGCTAATGGGAACCTTTAGCTGGAAAATTTGTTAGGAAGAGCATTTACCAGCTCTCCGAGGAATTCATACTGATAAACACCTTACTTATGCTCATATTTTTGTTCTAAAATGCACAATTCATCCTTTCTAAATCAGTTTCCTTAAATTACTAAGAGAGCTCATTAAGATAAGAAAGATTTATCACCAGTTTAAAAAAAAAAAAACATTTTGTGAGCTCATGAAAGCCTATAACAGGAATCATTTTCCTGAAATGTTTTTAAAACGTCCCAAGTATTTGGCTGGTAGCTTCTGGTATTGTACTACAGGGGAATGGCAAAGATACAGTTTTGAATATTGAAGCCAGATATTAGGTACTTCTCTGTTAGACATATCACTAAATTACTTTTTAAAAGATATTGTGCTTAGAATACTGTGACATACCTCCACACCACTATCCAGAGGCAATAAATACAAGGTCTTGCTTTAGATACATGTGACTTGTGGGGGTGGCAGGGCGGGGGGGGGGGGAGGGGGGGGAGACAGAGGAGGGATAGAGAGAGAAAGAGAGGAAGAGAAATTCTTAAATTATCATTTTGGCAGTGGGCCTTGACTTTGAGGTGACCAGACTTTATTATAACTATAGTGCATAATTGTTCTTGTTTGCTCCAAAGTGTGGGGTGAAATCGACAGGGAAGCTTCTCTGAAGGAAAGTGATCTTGAGCAAATTTCAGTCAGTGTTGATCTCATTCCCTGAAAGGAGAGAAAGACTAATTAATAACATGGTCTTTTAAATAGAAACTCTGACAACTGTTCAATTTCATTATTCTAACAACCTCTTTCTCCACCTCCAAAGAACAATGAACAACTCTTATTAATTTTCATAAATACTGTACTATGCAATCAGGAAATAATTAATTTGGAGCTCTTCATCAGTAATGGGGATGAAGTTCCTTAATGAACAGCCTCCCTTGAACTCAATGATGAGACCACTATTCCTGAAATATTTATTGGTATAAAACTACATCAGAGACAGAAAAAAGAAGCAATTTTTTAAAAACCAGGTCAAATCTTGAATAAGGTACGCCTGGTTGCTTGTCCTTTTTGGCACTGAAGGAATAAAATTCTAAAGAGTACTAGAACTTTAAAAAATACACCTAAATATTATTTTTGTTAAAAATCGTCGTTGCATTTTTATGCATCTTCTCTGTTATAGCATATTAAATTACACAAAGTTATCCATGTATAAAAAAAGACTTCCCTCAAGAAAACCCGCATCTAAGTCCTATTTTCTCAACAGCAGCTCTATCAACATTTTGGGCTGTATAATTTTTTGTTGTGAAGGCTGTCCTATGCTTTGTGGAATGTTTAATGGCATCCCTGGCTCTCTACTCAACCTAAAAGCACCACCTCTTGCCCCAGTTATAACAGCCAAAAAAGTTTCAGACATTCAGGACGTACAGACAAATGTCTCCTGGAAATAAAATCACCTCTCGTTGAGAACTAATTGGATCTAAAACTCAAAAACCTTTAAGTACATAGTTTTCATAAGAAGGATACAATGATAGATTGAATAATAGCTAAGCATCAAGAGAGGTATCTAAATAGCTAGACAACTGGATGATCTAGTGGTTATGAGTCAGTTGGTTTAGGTTTATATCCTGGCTCTACCTTTTACTAACATGGGCAAGCTACCTGTCTCTTCTAAGTCTCAGTCTCTCCTCTACAAAATAGGGATAATAATAGAATTTACACATAGGGTTGTCTTGAAGATTGGACAAAATAAAGCACAGAAAGATCTGGAATGATGTGGATCAACTACCATTACCACAGGTGGCCTTCAAACTTTTGTTGGATAGACTAGACCTATAAACATGTACCTACCATTCATATAGATAGACATTAACAAGTGCAAAATTTTTTAACGTTTTATTATTGAGAGACAGAGAGAGACAGAGCATGATCATGGGAGGGGCAGAGAGAGGGGGAGACACAGAATCTGAAGCAGTCTCCAGGCCCTGAGCTGCCAGCACAGAGCCCAACGCAGGGTTTAACTCACAAATCTCGAGATCATGACCTGAGCCAAAGTCAGATGTCCAACCTACTGAGCTAGCCAGGTGCCCCAATTTGACTGAGTATTTTAGTGCTAATGGAAATGTAGGCTTTGATTATGCATTGGTAGAATGCTGTTTACATTGTAAATAATATGTTTTATAACAAATACAACATGCTTAATCTCATGAATTTTTCCTTTAGAGGAAAAGGACATACACTGACCCAGGAACAATTCATCCAGAATGATCAAAATGGAGACATATCCTAGAAAAGTCATTGAATTTCCAAAATAAGTACAAAATTTTGGAAACAGACAGGCAAAAATATCAAGCAATAGATATGATGGGAGAAAAAAAATAAGACTGATCTAGATTTATCCATAGAATCCAATGCCAAAACCCAGCAAATCAATACCTATAACATTACCAAGAAAGAATTGTGAGCTGTGGAATTTATATGCAGTCAATCTATCTTTCATATTCTATAAAATCTTCAGTCAAACCACTTAAAATATGTAAAAATTCAGGTAATATTGCCATGATTCTTCCTTAAGAAAACCATTAGATGACAAGTTTCATCCAACCAAAATACAGCTTGGGAAAGTAAGCAAGAGAATGATGATGAACAATTAATATATTTCATTATAAATCAAAGAAAGAATATTTTAACATGATACAACTATTTAAAATTGTGACAGGATTGTGAAAACAGCCGGTAAGTTTTTTGATGGCCTCATCTTTAATACCTGGAAATCAAAGGATCTCAAAGGTAACAGAGTCAAATAATACAAACTTAAACATACTTAGCTACTCAAAGGGAGACACTAAAAAAGCTAGCAGTATTGATTGAAATAAGTTAATAAAGTAAAAGAAGATAAGGGGAAGGAAGAGGGAACACACAAATTTCAGTATTGTATATAGTAGAAAACTAATAAGTACAGTCTAAAAACATGGAGGAACTAAAGATACTATATAAAACTATAATTAAAAGGTAACTAGAACAAATATGCAAACTTCTTAATATCAAAAAAAACTACACAGAGGCAAATTGAATGAAAACAGGCTACAAAGTAAAAGTCTCTTCAAAGTAGAAAAGATAGCATGAACTAAATTGACAGAACCCAGACCAAATATACAGGTCATATCGATAAAACTAAATGGCCTGCACTAATTGATGAAAGACAAAACCTGAGTCACAAATCAAAACCCAATTCTATATAGATGAAAACTTAAAGTGATTCAGAAAGTAAAAATAAAGAGATAGCATTAAAAAAAATTTAATGTTTTTATTTCATTTTTGAGAGAGAAAGAAACAGAGCATGAGCAGGGGAGGGACAGAAAGAGAGGGAGACACAGAATCCAAAGCAGGCTCCAGGCTCTAAGCTGTCAGCACAGAGCCTGACGTGGGGCTTGAACTCACATATGGATATCATGACCTGAGCCAAAGTGGGATGCTTAACCGACTGAGCCACCCAGGCGCCCCAAGATAGACAGCATTTAACAAGCAAAAGCAAATAAAAAGAGAGCAGTGCTTAGAATTTTAACTGTCAGAATGGAATCCAGAGCAAAAAGCATTAAACAAGACAAAGAAATCTACTTGTAATGACACTATGTAAAATCTACAATGGAAATACAACTGCTACAAATATTTCTGCACCAAATAGCAGCATCATAGAGAAGAAATTATAGGAGATTCAAAGAAAAATACCAAGAAACACATTAGTAGTGAGAGATTTGAAGTCCTCTCTCTTTGTTGACAAGTTGTGTAGAGGAAAAATAAGTAGAGTTATAGAAGAATAAAATAAAGATTAACAACAGAGATCTAACTGATAAATATAAAGTTCTGCACCCTGGAAAACTGAGTCTATATCTTCATTTTACATAAACATAAACATTCACAAAAATTTAACAACATATTAAACCCCAAAGATAACATTGTAAGTTGGGAAATGTAGAAATCACAATTCCATCTAGAAATAGTAAAACTCTCCCTTAAACCATTCTTGAGTAAAATAGCAACTAAAGGGGATCCTGGGTGGCTCAGTCAGTTGATTGTCCAACTCTTGATTTTGACTCAGGTCATGATCCCAGGGCCGTGGGATCAAGCCCCACATCGGGCTCTGTGTGGAGACTGCTTAAGATTCTCTCTCTCCCCCTCTGCCTCCCTCCTGTCCGTGCTCTCTCTCTCTCTCTCTCTCTCTCTCTCTCTCTTAAAAAAAAAAAAGAAAGAAAGAAAAAGTAACTAAAAAGCACAATTACAAATTTCTGGAAAACAATGTTTTAGGATGCTGCAACATATCAGAATGAGCAGTGCTGACAGAAAAACTGATAGCCTTAAATGCCTATTTGAATAATAATAAAGGCAAAAGGCACAAGCATCCAACATTAAAAGTTATATAGAGATCAGCAAAATTGACAGAAGAAAAACATATAAAAGGAATTAATGAAGACTATATAATAGTAATTAATAAGTTAGAAACATACAGTAGAACTTATAAATAGATACAAAAACTCTTTTTATGAAGGAAGAGGAAGGGTGAATAATTAAGTAACATCAAGAAAAAAAACAAAGAAGAAAAATTGTATAAACAAAAAAGATGATAAAATGGAAATGCAAACAGAAGAATTTAAAGAATCACAAGATTCATTTTCTTTTTTTTATTTTCTTTTTTTATTTGTTTGAATTTACATCCAAATTAGTTAGCATATTGTGCAATAATGATTTCAGTAGAATCCAGTGGTTCATCCCCTACATATAACACCCAGGGCTCATCCCTACAAGTGTCTCCTTAATGCCCTTTGCCCATTTAATCCATTTCCCCTCCAGCAACCCTCAGTTTGTTCTCTATACTTACTAGAATCTTAAGGTTTGTCCCCCTCCCTCTTATTATATTATTTTTGCTTCCTTTCCTTTATGTTCATCTGTTTTGTATCTTAAACTCCACCAATGAATGAAGTTCTATGACATTTGTCTTTCTCTGACTGACTGATTTCACTTAGCATAATATACTCTAGTTCCATCCATGTTGTTGCAAATGGCAAGATTCCATTCTTTTTTATTGCTGAGTAATACTCCATTGTGTGTTTGTGTGTGTGTGTGTGTGTGTGTGTACCACATCTTTATCCGTTCACCTGTCAATGGACATTTGGGCTTTTTCCATACTTTGGCTAACTTTGGCTATTGTCAATAGTGCTGCTATAAACACTGGGGGCATGTGCTCCTTCAAAACAGCATAACTGCATCCTTTGGATAAATACCTAGTAGTGCAATTGCTGGGTCATAGGGTAGTTCTATTTTTAATTTTTTGAGGAACCTCCATACTGTTTTCCAGAGTGACTGCACCAGTTTGCATTCCTACCAGCAGTCCAAAGGGTTCCTCTTTCTCTGCATCCTTGCCAACATCTGTCCTTGCCTGAGTTAATTTTAGACATTCTGAATGGGGTGAGGTGGTAACAAGATTCATTTTCATAGAATGTGGTGAATTCTATGGAAATCAATTTAAAAGCCTGTATGAAATAGATAACTTTCTAGAAAAGGCCGTTTACCAAAACTGACAAAGGAAATGGAAAATCTAAAGTAAACTAATTTCAATTAAAAAAGAGAGAAATTGGGGCACGTGGGTGGCTCAGTCAGTTGAGCGTCCAACTGCAGCTCAGGTCATGATTGCCTGGTTTGCAGGTTCAAGCCCCATGTGGGCTCTCGGCTGACCACTCAGAGCCTGGAACCTGCTTTAGATTCTGTCTCCCTCTCTCTCTGCCCTTCCCCCTGCTCATGCTCTGTCTTGCTCGCTCTTAAAAATAAATAACATAAAAAATAAAATAAAGGGGCGCCTGGGTGGCGCAGTCGGTTAAGCATCCGACTTCAGCCAGGTCACGATCTCGCGGTCCGTGAGTTCGAGCCCCGCGTCAGGCTCTGGGCTGATGGCTCAGAGCCTGGAGCCTGTTTCCAATTCTGTGTCTCCCTCTCTCTCTGCCCCTCCCCCATTCATGCTCTGTCTCTCTCTGTCCCCAAAAATGAATAAAAAAAAACGTTGAAAAAAATTTAAAAAAAATAAAAAATAAAAAATAAAATAAAATAAAATAAAAATTAAGAAATAAAATAAAATATGCAAAACACAAATTTCCACATGGCAAAGGCAAAATACAAGGGGGAAAAAGGTAAAAAAGAAAAACACACAACATATTTACACACATATCCCAATCGCTAATATTGCTAAATTAAAAGGAGCCTCTACAACTTGACATGTGAAAGACCAACAACTGAAATTTAAAAGGCTATCAACAGTTCGCAGAGGAGAGAGTCAAAATGGCTCCTGGACATATGAAAAGAAGTTACTAAACCTCAATGCTAGGGCTCCTGGGTGGCTTAGTCGGTTAAGTGTCCAACTTCAGCTCAGGTCATGATCTCACAGTTGGTGAGTTGGAGCCACGCATCGGGCTCTCAGCTTAGAGCTGAAGCCTGCTTTAGATTCTGTGTCTCCCTCCCTCTCTGCCCCTCCCCCACCCACGCTCTGTCTCTGTCTCTGTCTCTCTCTCTAAAATAAACATTAAAAAAAATTCATTAAAAAAATGCTAAATAAAACAATGAGATGATATTTTTCACTTGTACTGGCAAAGATCAAAAAGTGAGATAGCTCACTGGGTTGGGAGGGGGAGGGAAAAGGCATTCTCATGCATTGCTGCTGGGAGGCCACATTCATTCAACCACCATGGAGGACTATTTAACAATAGCATAATTACAACAGTCCTTATCCTCCAACTCAGCAACTTCATTTCCAGAAATATATCCTACAGATAGATATATTACTGGCATCTCTGATGTGGTACTTATACAAAGGTACTTATAGTCACACAAAACTTAGCAAACATTTGCAAACAACCAAAATGGACATTAACAGGGAAATCATTAAACAAATTTTGATAGATGCATACAATAAAATCAGAAAGAACAATAATGTACTAAGATGGAATGAGCTCCAAGATATAATGGTAAGAAAGGAAAGGAAGGTAAGAAGGGAGGGAGGGAGGGAGGGAGGAAGGAAGAAAGAAAAAAGTGGCATAGAACAGTGGTATAAATTCAGGGTTCAATATTTGGGAATGGACGCACATATTTGTTTATATACACAGGCACACAAACTGTCTCTGGTGGATACATAAGAAACTGATTAGTTTCTCAGCTGGGGACAATGGTGGAAAAGAGATTTGCCTTTCCCTATACAACCAAAAAATGCCTTTTGAACTTTTTATAAATCTATTTTTGAGTCTATAGGTTGGATTTGTTCTGTAGATTGCTAGTTTGAAATATCTTCATAATCGTTAAGCTGAAAGTGATCATTTTTTTGTCATAAAATTACTTTGTCTAAATTTATCTAAATGCATTATAATAGTGGGATCAAGCAATTGGACTTTATCCCAATATGACAATTATTACAATATAAGTACCATAACTCCTATGCCCCAAATTCCAAGTTTACTATAAAAATAAAGTATTTCACTATGTCTGAGATCGGATTACTCTATAGTAAAGGTTGATTCATTTAGACTGAAAAAAAATTAATCTGTCTTGTTAGAAATTCAAGGAAGAAAAAAAGGAAAAAGAATAGGAGTCTGTTTTGCTCTGTTCATTTCTCAAGAGAAACATAAGCTACATTTGCTCATTTTTGGGGATAAGTTTAAAAACATAAAGGCTAATAAACAGAAAGTAATCATATAAAAAGAGAAATAAACTCACCATATCTAACAGTACAATCTCAGAAGAAAATTTTTCTTTTTTTATCAGAAGGGTTAAGAAACAAAATCACCCTGAGTTAACTCCAAAGTACTCTATAGATTCAAATCTCTTTTGTCAGTCCCTGAATGGTCTGAATTTCTCAGATTTGAAGTCTTTTTGAACTTTTTGTAATGTTTATATTGTCAGCCCATAATTTCTTGCACACATCTGACTCCCAATTAAATCTGTAATGGATTCTGACCAAACTGATACTTCCTATTTTGAGTAATATTTAGTGCCGGGTCTAAAGAACCTACTGCAAATGATATCTACACATTGATCGCATTTTCAAGTTTTTCTTCCCAAAAGACTACTACAGCCTCTCACCATATAAACTGAAATTACCCACAGTCTTTATTGGACTGTTTATCCATGCACTCAGGGCTATTATTTCATATAAAAGGTTTTTGGTGAAACAAGAAGCATGTTCTCTTGAACCTTGCCCTTTAATTAGTGTAAGCTCCTTGGGGACTGATGCTCTGGCTTCATAGCAGGTAATAGAATGGGTCTAGAAAACAGTGCTAAAATTAAACATTCCTTCCAAATGTTTCAGGCAATCCTAAACCGTGAAATGCCTGCCAGCCCCCTGAGAAGATCAATAGAGCAACCACTGGACATATAAAGCAGAACCGCCCACTGCAAAGTCCACTTAATGAAAATCCACAATGGGCGATAGGTCTGCAATATAAGCACATTCTTACAGAATAGATTCCCTTTGTCTGTGCTTCTTCTGACTCCAGTGGATGGTCCAATGAGCAATTAGGCCTGCAAAAACTAACACCTACCAGACCCAAACTGATTAGATGGCCTCACATAAATAAGATTAGATTATTTTTAACTTCTTACCTTTAGGAATCACTAGAGTACTGATATTAAACACAAGTATTCTGGGGTCATCTTGAGCAATAAGGCTTTTTCATTAAGAAATTCAACTCCAATCAGCAAACATTTAGATTGGCTACTGTAGAAAAAGCACTTTGTCTTTTATCAACCAGCAAATCGATCCATGTCTTTTGGTTTGCTTCATTAAATTTAACGCACATGTATCGTACATTATTTTTAAGAGGGAAGACATGCTCAAGTGTCACCGGCTCTTCCTAATAAATCCATCAATACAGTGGGGTATGCTGTATCTACTTTGCAATTCTATACTACATTAGAATCTCTCTTTCAACAGCAAGTTATTTATCTTCCTAACAATCTATCAAAATAAATATCTCCTAAGGTACAGTATTATTAAATATTTTTCACAGCTGAAA
Source organism: Prionailurus viverrinus (assembly GCF_022837055.1). NCBI lineage: Eukaryota > Metazoa > Chordata > Mammalia > Carnivora > Felidae > Prionailurus > Prionailurus viverrinus. The sequence continues at coordinate 74,615,862 of NC_062565.1, forward strand.
TTCCCCAACCCCCTTAGGCAGAATTAATAGCTTTTGTTCATACATATATCATGATGCTTCTCACATTTTTAACGGGTGCTGTTGTTGATGGATCTTTTATTACTACCAGATTGGGACCCCCCCCCTGCAGGTGGACAACAGGTCTTATTCATCTCTGAATAAGTCCCAATAACTTGCACACAGCCTCCCACAGTATGATGAATAAACAATGAAATCTTAGAGCCAGAGTTTTTCAGTCCTGCTGGCTAATCCCCATAGCAATGCCGGGATGGGGGTGGCAGGGCAGAGAGGGTGCAGGGTGTTGAAGCACTCTAAGACTATTTCCCCTGAGTTCTTCTCAACTCCATAGCCCTCATTCTCCTTCTCTCTTCAATTCCGTTGCTATTATGACTACTAGATTCACAATATAAGTCTCTTCTGAATGTGTCAGTTGCTGCACAGAATGGCAATTTAGACCCATAACAGTTCAATGTAGGAACAGACAGCCTATGGCACTGAAATGACAACACAGCGCCAAAAGTCCCTGGTGGTGACACATTGTCACACTGCCCACTGCATAGCCCTCTTTCATGTCTCTCCCTCAAAGTCTCTCTCTCTCTCACTCTGTTTCTTCTCTGCTGCTCTCTTCTCTTCCCCGCTCCATTATTCCCATTTCCCTGCTTGTGCCCAGGATAGCCTATGGGCTAAAAATATCGCTGGGTACAGATGGAAAATGGCCAGCAGAGTGTTACCATTCATCTTTCATGTGCCCAGGACAAAACTCATTAGTTGATTCTTAAGACTCTTCCCTGCAATCTCAAAATTCTGATACAGGGCTTGAGACAGCCATCAGCAATTAATATGAGTCTGTTAATGTCTAGGGAATTTTCACCTTTATGACAGTAGAAAGTATTAATTTATATAAACCTTAGTACTGACCTGACAAAAAAATATATATTCCTTTTCTTTAACCCCCACACCCAACCCCATATTGATTGGCTGGTAGTGGTTCTTCCAGAGCACTGGGTTTAAAATGATCAAGAAGTGGGCCCAAGAAGAAAAGGTATTATAAAGCATTAGCCACATCTTGCTAAGTGATCAAGAATCAAGAGCAATGACATACATACTAGTTATTTGCCCCATTTGCCTAACTCTCTCATCTGGTAAATTACTATTCCAATATTCTTGATGTAATCACCAGGGCTTGCAAAGTTTGTTTGATTCATTCAACAATTAACTGAACTTGAGTGGGACGTAATTAGAATTGAGTATGAGCCGGCACTATGCTAGACACTGGACACATAAAGATAACTAAACACAGTCCTTAATCTCAGGCAACAGAGTCTAGCTTCTCACAATTACAGTACTGGGTTTGGTTTCAGCAAAACCAGCCAGTAGACAGGGTTGTCCATGTTCTTGCAGTTTAGGAAATGGCTTGCATCAAACCAGCCTTTTAATTGAACAAAGAAATCCTAACCTTGGATTCCCAAAAACCTAAACCACCAGAGGGGAGAGAAGTTGGAAATAGGTGAAATTGGTAAAGGGGATTAAGAGGTACAAACTTCCAGTTATTGAATAAATAAATCTTGAGGATGAAAGTGCAGCTTAGGGAATATAGTCAATAATACTTTAATAACTTTGTATGGTAGCATGGTAATTACAGTTACAGTGAGCATCTAGTAATGTGTATACTTGTCAAATCACTATGTTGTACACCCAGAACTATTATAATATTGTATGTCCACTAATCTTCAATTAAAAATAAAATAAACAAACTGTAACCGAAAGAAAAACCCCATTTACAATAAACTTCCACAATGTAAAGCAGGTGGAAAGAAGTTCAGTATATAGACCTACATAAAAAATAAAATACCAAAAAGAAGATGAAATTTTTTAAAAGCCCAAGCCAGTCAAAAGTATTCCAATGGGTCTCCCCAGATTTTCTAGTTACATTTGAAAGGGGCTGTGGGTACTTGTGTGGCTCAGTTGGTTGAGCGTCCAACTTCAGCTCGGGTCATGATCTCACAGCTTATGGGTTTGAGCCCCGCATCGGGCTCTGTGCTGACAGCATGGAGCCTGGAGACTGCTTTGGATTCTGTGTCTTCCTCTCTCTCTACCCCTCTTTCACTCATGGTCTGTCTGTCTCTCTCTCTCAAAAATAAATAAACATTAAAATTTTTTTTTCATGTTTATTTATTTTTGAGACAGAGACAGACCATGAGCAGGGGAGGGGCAGAAACAGAGAGGAGACACAGAACTGAAACAGGCTCCAGGCTCCGAGCTGTCAGCACAGAGCCCGATGCAGGGCTCAAAGCCACTAACTGTGAGAACACGACCTGAGCTGAAGTCAGATGCTTAACCGACTGAGCCACCCAGGCGCCCCAACATTAAAAAAAATTTTTAAAGAAAGGGGCTTAGGGTCCATGATGAACGTTCAAAAACAAAATATTGAGTGTTGCCACTGCAAAGAATTTGAGAATCTGTAGATTCTCACTTACACAGTACATGATACTGGTAACAACAGCTGAAATGAGGACAAACCTAGAGAAATAACAGACTGAAGCAATATGGTTCTGTATGGACATGAGTATAGGCCATGCAAGCAACTGACCGATTTTCCATAATAATCAGTTCAGGGTGAGGTATGACAAACGTAGAAACTGTAACACTGACCCATCCATGCTGGGAGTCCCAACTAGTTGTCTGTGCTACAAAGGGCTGTTTCCTTGCAAGAGAAGGACAGGACAGCAGCAGGGCAAAGAGGACAGGACAGAATGGAATATGGACAGTCTGGGCCCTCTGAATTGAATACATACAGACCCTGCCCTCAGGGTCTCCTCTCCTCTCTAGCAAGCCTTACGGTACCTTCGAATTCAGAATCCTTCCCAGCATTAGGATGCTGCAGTTTTCTAGATCTCAAAACCTTGTTTGTGATAAGACAGCCTTAGACATCTATTATATCAGCAATTTTGGGGTTTTCTTTCTTTACTTGCTTGGGTTAGATTTGTACATAGGCTTAAGAAAAGTCTCCTAACTTTTTTTTAACCGGATATATGCAATATGTGAAATACATAATTTTTACCTAGATACATTCCAACAAGAATTGGGAGATGGTGTGTTTTCCCCCACATCAACGAAAAGACATCCAAGAATTAGTTTACTTGTAGCTGTGGGTCTGTACTCAAAGGCGAGACAGGCATCCTCCCTCCCCTTCTCCTTTGTTAAAATGAACCAGATCCACCTGACAAAGCTATTTCTCAAGGTGCAGTCCTAGACCACCCACCACAAAATCTACCTAGGAAATGCAGATTTCTGGGCTCCACATGGGAACTGTTAAGGGCGCAAAAATCTGCATTTTAACAAATTCACCAGATGATTCATAAAAGGACTGAAGTATAAGGATCCCTACGATTTTGGGGGTAACTGCTCAGCGGAAAAGGACCTTTCCCCTCTAGTCCTTCAAGGCACTTAAAATACATCAGCAAACATAGTCACATCGGTGCAGTAGCATTAGGATAATTCAAAGTTCAGATCACTGGAAAGTTCCCCAAAGTTGGCACGAGGCCACCACCTTCAGGCGGATGGGCTTAGAATTATCCTGTTCCTTCAGTGCGCAAGGCGAAGGAAGGAAGGCCGCGATGTCTGTGATGCAGAGACGCTAGGGCTATTTACAGACTTGGGGACAGATCTTCAGCCCTCAGAGGGCCCCTGGCAGCCGGATCCCCACCCTTCGTGGGATGGGCCGAAGCTGATGTGGCTCCTCGGAGGCGTCTCTGACCCCCCGCCTTGCTATTTATTGACGGATATTCCTGGCTGCGGAAGGGCAGCTCCCACAAGTGAGTCACGGAGGGATTTTTGCCTGCATCTCTGGCCGGTGCTGCTCCCAGCCGAGCACCCATAAATCTTCCTGCCCCCATTGATCAATAGCAGACACAACAAAACACAAGTTTAAAGTTCAACGTGGCCGCTGAGGGAAAGCACACTGTTCGCTGATTCCCCGGTTCTTTTCAAGAAGGAAGAGCTGAGATAAATATCGAAAATCATTCCCCTGCTATTTTCAAATATCTAACCTTTCACTCTGTTTACCTTCAATAATTGCCTGAGTTGTGACTACTTTTAAAACCAGGTCCAAGTTAAATACTAAATTACCTACTTGACTTTATTCAGTATAGATTTCCTTCTCCACCTCAAAAGAGCAGTATTTTGATTCAGACACACTTATGTCACATCATACGTATTGGCATGCACAGACACCCCCCTGCTAATGCTAACCTAGAACAGAAATATTTGAATTTGTTCATTTCCAAAATATTTGTAAGCCTCTTGGTACTTGTATCAAGTGTCTAGTGAATATCCTTCTACCCACCGAAATCAGTACATGATTTTGTACAGGATCACACATACATGAAAGATCAATAGCCAATGAAATCATTTAAAAGTTAGAGACAAAGTGACTAGAATTTAGTCTACCACCGTCATCTTGCAATTAAAGAAACTGGATCCTGTAGGGCAAACTCAAAATTTCCTTCCAGCACTGAAACTGTGACTTCATAATATGGCAGAGGCAGTTAGTGTCCTCCCTTACCCTTTCATCAGTCAAGGTTCCCACACCTGCCCACCGCTTCCCACAGCAAGCACCTGTGCCTCTCCACCTGCCAGAGGGAGAGCTCAGCCTATGCACCAGGTGGAGGAAGGTGCTGGGAGATAACGCCTCCAGACCAGCTCTGTCAATAACACGAAGAGGTTAGATTATCAGCCAGCTTTGTGTCCCCAAGTGGGACAGCTCTAAGGTGTGCAGTACACCATATCCCAAATGTGGGAACCTGCCTGCCAACGCACCCTGTGTTGGCTTCCCTGTCCTGCTTGGCACTCCAGTCTTGTCTCAGGATGTGCTTCTGGGGCTTACACCCAAGTCCTACAACTATGGCAGTTTCGTTTTGATCGTAAAAGGGCAAATATATTGGATTATGTCATGGGAACCTAGAGGAGGAAGTAAACAGTTCTGTCTCAAACAGCGTGAGAGGTGTTCATCTGGTTGTTACAAGGGCCAAGTGTTCAGAATCTTTGTCTCAATTTACACTAGGGAGTTAATAAGAATTGAATAAGAATACATATCAATCAGGTTCAAAACTGATCTAACAAGCGATTTTGAGGTAAAACTAAAAAAGTAACCATATTTCCTCAAAAAACTAAAAGTAGCATTTGGGATATTTGCTGTATGAGAGCAAAGCATAAGAATTCTGTAGGTCTCTTATTCGGTCTAAATAAACCTGGTCTAAATAAGCTCTTATTCAGTCTAATAAGCTACACTGGTTCACCGTATTTCGGCTTTACTTTAACCAAGACCCTTTTACACCTACATTTCATTAAATTTATATTGATGTCACCCTAGAAATACTTGCTGTAAAACTTTGCTTTTTACTTTTTGTTCTTACTGAACTGCTATCTGATAACACTTTAGTTTCTATAACAATGCACAGTTTTTATTAAATAGGTTTTGCTGAGAATTTACAGGTTTTCAAAACAAAGGCTTTTCTTTCTCCCTTTGTTATATTGATGGATATGTAAAGACATGAAACGATGACTTAAAATTTGAGCCTTCACTCCACTGAGTCTGAGGTCACTAAAAAGATGAATTTAGGATGAAAAATGTGGTAATATGGTGTACTGGTACAGCTTTCTGCCAAGGAAAGATAGTACATATCTTAAAAATAGTTATTCCTGCAGCCACACTGACAGAAAAAAAAAAATCACTGTTTTCCAGGACAAACCAAGACAATAAGATTGCATGTGAGCAAGTGAATCACCTGAGATCACTCAGTAAGCCAAAGGTATGAGCGGGAATGGGCTGCAGGACCCTAATTCTAGATCATGCTGTCCAAATAATCTCACTGCCAGGCTGAGGTAGATTTACCCTAAATCCCATGAAGCCTTAATACATATGCATACAATATTTCCAGAGCCCTGGGTGGCCCTCTCATATGATCTCACATGGCCTTATGGTTTTGTGAAATTTGCAAAAGTGCAATTATTTTAACTGTAATTAATTAAAATCTATCCCCGAAAGAGGACCTCTCCAAATGTTATAAGCTTCAGATTCTACAAAATCTGAAGCCTTTCTTTTGCAGGGTCTGCATGAACATTCCCTGTGTTTCTCAACCAAACGCTTACCCTTACAACTCAAAAACCCACCAAGTGTTCTCTTCCCAGGGAGACTTTGTATTCAACATTAGCTCGGGCCTCACAGCACCTCTCTAAGTAACAACTTCATTAATCCATGGACTTCCAGAAAATATTTCACAAGGGCTCTGAACCTTTATGAGAAACCTAGGAAGCTTTAGTGCATCAGTGAGCAGTTAACATCTGCAGGTTCCTACTGAGATCTAAGGTGACAATTAGTGGTAACAAGGATTCTTTTTTTTTTTTTTCTAACCAGGATCCTTTGCAGTGGGCTTTCATAGAAAACAAGCATATGCTGATGTTTTGAATTAAAAATATAGACATAAAGAATGTCCACACAGCATTCTCTTTCTTTGGCCCAAATAATTCCTACTACCTTTTGCCTCCAAAAGTGATTATGGGACTCATGGCAACACTGAATCCCTAAAGAAAATATTTCTTTATAAGAAACCATAACTTCTTGAATGCCATTATATTCTGGACTCCTAATCATGTTACTCTTTTTATTTGGGGTTTTTGTGAGCTCCTGAAGCTCATTCTTCATTCTTTACCACCAAACCCCAGCCAAAATACTAGCTGAAAAGAGATGAACCTTAACATAATGACAGGACACCCTAGTGTTACCATCCTTCTAGGCTGTAGAGTAGACCTAGAGAGGAGCTGGCAATTCTCCCTTCTCTCCCACTCTTATTATTGTAACTGATGTTACTAAGTGTGCCTGAACTGGTTTCATTAACAATAATAATAGGTAACATTATTGAGGTCAGACTATATGCCAGACACTCCACTGAGCACTTTACATGCATTATCTCATTTAAGCAACCCAATCACTATAAAAGGTAGATATTCTTTAATGTCCACATTTTACAGATAAGGAAACTGAAACACAGCAAGGTTAAGTAATTCTCTGCTCAGAGTTCACAAGGCTAAAATCAAGGTGTTGGCCAGGCTGAGGTCTCCTCTTGAGGGTCTGGGAAAGAAATCCACTTCTAGAATCATTCTTGTAGTTGGCAGAATTCAACTCCTTGCCACTATAGGTCCAAGGTCCCTGTTCCTTGCTGGCTGTTAGCTTTGGGCCTCTCTTAAATCCTAGAGGCTAAGAACATTCCTTGCCACATGGCCTTCTTCGTCTTCAAGTTGGCAATGGTGTGTTTAATACCCCTTATACTTCAGATCTCTGACATCACCATCTCTGAGCCCAAGACCCAGATTTAAAGGGTGTGTGTGAATAGATCAGGCCCACCTAGATGGTCTCCCTTATCTTAACATCAGCTGATTTGGGGACCTGAGTTATATCTGTAAAAGCAACATCTAAACAAGTGCTTTCACACACATCTAAACAAGTGCTTTACAGAATAACTGCAAAAGGGTATTTTAAACAATAAGGGCTAGAAGTTTTCAGAACCATCTTAAAATTCTACCTACCACAGGCATACAGCTCAGGTTAGGCCAGTCAGAGTTCTCTAAACAAGGAAGCATCTCTTTTCTCTGGGCTCACTAGCTGTATATACAACCTATGCCTAGAGGTGCGAAATGGAGAGAATGTGCCTGCAAATGAAGCCAAAGTAGAGGAAAGAAAAAGCTGAAAGGGAGAGGTCGCTGATAACATTATTTGAATATCTGGAAACAGATATCTGCTAACTTGTATTACTATCTGTTACTTGCAACCAAAGACTTCTGACCAACACAACTAAGTCTTTCTTACTCCAAAGCCCAAGCTCTTAACTATGAAATTTTATATTTTTTATGTTAATAGAGGCACAATATAAAAAGATGTAAACTGTGACATCAATAACAAAGTGTGTCTCGGGGGAGAAGTAAAAGGGTAGAGTTTTTGTATGTGGTTGAGATTAGGTTTTCATTAGTTTAAAACAGACTGTTAAAACTATAAGATGTTTTATGGAAGCCTCATGGTAATCACAAAGAAAATACCTATAGAAGCCACACAAAAGATAAAGGAATCAAATAACATCACTACAAAAATTAACAAAACACAAAGGAAGACAGCAAGAGAGGAAAAGAGAAACAAAAGAACTGTAAGACAGAAAGAAAGTGGCAATTTTAATTCCTTCCCTATCAATATTTACTTTAAACATAAACTGATTAAACTCCCCACGGAAAAGATATAGAATAGCTGAATGGATAAAATATAAGACCCAACTATATGCTAAATAAAAGAGTCACTTTAGGGGTACCTGGTTGGCTCAGTCCATTAAGCTTCCTACTCTTGATTTTGGCTCAGGTCATGATCTCATGGTTTGTGGGATCAAGCCCCCCACCAGGCTCTGCACTGAAAGTGTGGTGCCTGCTTGGGATTCTCTCATACTCTCTCTCTCTGCTCACCTCCATCCCACGGAGTATGCATTCTCTCTCTCTCTCTCTTTTTTGAGAGAGAGAGAGAGAGACTCACTTTAGATTTAAAGACACATAGACTGTAGATAAAGGGATAGAAAAAGCTCTTCCATACAAATGGTAAACAAAAGAGAGCAGACATCGCTATATTTATAACAGACAAAATATACTTTAAGTCAAAAATGATCACAAGAGATAAAGAAGGACATTATATAATGACAAAAGGATCAATTTACCAGGAAGATATAATAATTACATATGTACCCAACATCAGAGCATTCAAATATATAAAGCAAACAATAATAGAACTGAAGAGAGAAACAGTGATACCGTAATAGTAGGAGACTATAATACCCCACCTTCAGCAGTGTATAAAACATTCAGAAAGAAAATCAGTAGGGAAATAGTCTTGAGCAACACTATACACCAAATGGACCTAATAGACATATACAGACTATTCTACCCAATGGCAGAAGAATACACATTTTTCTCAAGCACACACAGAACACTCTTCAGGATAGATCCCAGATTAGGCTACAGGACAAGACTAAACAAATTTAAGGTTGAAATCATACCACATATCTTTTCTGGCCATGACGGTATGAAGCTAAAGTCAGGAGGATAATCGGCAAATTCAGAAATATTGGAAATTACACATATCCTGGAAAAAGAGGGATGGATACAAGAAGAAATCAAAGGGAAAATCAGAAAGTATCTTGAGACAAATAAAAATGAAAACCCCATACACAGAAGGTATTCCAACTTTCTACCCAGTTTCAACTAAGCCTCCTTCCCACTGCTTCATAATAACCAACAAACCTCATTCTTCTGATGCCCCCTTCCACAAGCAACCCTCAGGTCTTGTTCAAGGCAAAGTGCCATGTTTATTGTCGTATTTATGTATTTCTTACCCATTCAACATGTATAGAATTGTGCTACCATCTTTGTTGAATGTCTATCCTTTTAAAAAAATGTCACTGATGGGAGGGGAAAAAAAATGAAAACCCAGAATATCAAAATTTATGGGATATAGCAAAAGCAGTACCAAAAGGAAAGTTTACAGCAATAAATGTTCATACTTAAAAAAGAGAAAAATTTCAAATAAACAACCTAACTTTATACCTCAAGGAGCTAGAAAAAGGAAAACAAACTAATTCCAAAGTTAGCAGGAGGAAGTAAATAATACAGATTAGAGTAGACATTAAATAGAGACTAGAAAAATAATAGAAAAAAATCAGTAAAATTAAGAGCTGGTATCTTCAAAAGGTGAACAAGATTAACAAACCTTTAGCTAAACTAAAGAAAAAAAAGACTCAAATAAATAAAATCAGAAACGAATAAGGAGTCATTATTACTAATGTCAGAGACATACAAAGGATAAAAAAAAAAAAACTGGTAAGAATAATTACATGCCAACAAAATGGGTAATCTAGAAGAAGGGGATAAATTTCTAGAAACATCTGACTTGCCAAGACTGAATCATGAAGAAATAGAAAATCTGAACAGTCAATCACTAGTAAACAGATGGAATCAATAATCAAATATTTCCAACAAGAAAAGCCCAAGACGACATAGCTACACAGGTAAATCTACCAAACATTTAAAGAATAATTAACACCAACCATTTTCAAACCCTTCCAAAATATTAAAGAATAAGGAATATTCTAAACTCTCTTTACAAGGCCAGCATTATCCAGATACCAAAGCCATACCAGGATGTCGCAGGCAAAGAAAATTACAGTGCAATATCCCTGATGAACATATATGCAAAAATCCCCAATAAAATGCTAGTAAAACAAATTCAACAACATATTAAATGGGCCATACACAACAATCAAGTGAGATTTATGCTTGGGGTGCAAGGATAGTTCAAATATGCAGAGAAATAAATGTGATATACCACAATAACAAAATGAAGGATAAAAAGTATATTATTATCTCAAAAGGTACAGAAAGAGCATCCAACTAAATTCAATATCTATTCATGACCAAAACTCAACAAATTAAGTATAGAGGGAATGTACTTCAACATAATAAAGACCATATATGACGAAGCTCACAGCCAACATTGTATTTACCAGTAAAAATCTGAAAACTATTCATCTAAGATCAGGAACAATATAAGGATGCCCTCTCTTTCCAATTATAGTATTGGAAGTCCTAGCCAGAGAAATTATTTAAGAAAAACAGGTAAAAGTTATCCAAAATGGAAAGGAAAAAGTAAAATTATCTTTGTTTGTAGATGATATGATCTTATATGCAGAAGACCTGAAAGTTTCCAACACACACACACAAATTCTTAGAACTAAGAGACAAATTCAGTAAAGTTGCAGGTTACAAATCAACATACAAAAATCAGTTGTGTTTCTATATACTAACAACAAACTACCTGAAAAGGAAATTGTAAAGCAATCCCATTTACAATCACATCAAAAAGACTAAAATACTTAGAAATGAACTTAACCAAGATTATGAAAGACTTGTACACTAAAACCAACAAAACACTGATGAAAGAAATTAAAGAAGACACAAATATATGAAAATATATCTGTGTTCATATAAGACTTACTATTGTAAAATTTCCATATTACCCAAAGAAATCTACATTTTCACTGCTATCTGCATCAAAATCCCAAAGATATTTTTTAAGTTTTTATTTAAGTTCCAGTTAGTTAACCTACAGTGTAATATTAGTTTCAGTTGTACAATATAGTGATTCAACACTTACATACAACACCTGGGCTCATCACAAGGGCACTTCTTATTCCCTACCACCTATTTAACCCATCCCCTTACCCATATCCATTCTGGTAACCATCAGTTTGTTCTCTATAGTTAAGAGTCTCTTTCTTGGTTTGCCTCTCTCTCTCTCTCTCTCTCTCTCTCTCTTTGCCTTTGCTCATTTTTTTTCTTAAATGCCACATGAGTGAAATCATATGGTATTTGTCTTTCTCCTGCTGACCAAAGGTGCTTCTCAAGGAAAAAAAAATAGGAAATTTATTCCAAACCATAAAAGTCATATAAAATAGCCAAAGTCATCGTGAGAAAGAGAAATAAAACAAGGGCATCACACAGGTATCAGATATCCTGATTTTAAAATATATTATAAATCTACAGTACTTAAAACAGTATAGTATAAAGGCAGACATATAGACCAGAAGAACAGAATAGAAAATTCAGAAATAAACCCACGCATAAATGGTCTACTGATTTCTGATAAGACTACCAAGAATACACAATGGAGAAAGGATAGTCTCCCTTCCTTGGTGTTGGGAAAAGTAGACACACACATGCAAAAGAATGAAATGAGATTCTTAACTTACACCATACATACATAAAGACCAACTCAAAAAGGATTAAAGACAAACATAACACCTGAAACCGTAAAACTTCTAGAACACGCAGGAGAAAAACTTCTTGACATTGGTCTTTGCAATGACATTTTGGTTATGACACCAAATTCACAGGCAACAAAGACAAAAATAGACAAAAAATCACAGACAACAAAGACAAAAAGTGGCACTACATCAAACTGAAAATCTTCTGCACAGAAAAGGAAACAGCAGAGTGAAAAAGTCAATCCACAGAATGGGGAAAAATTTTGCAAACCATATATCTGATAATGTGTTAATATCAAAATATATAACATATATTGAGTTATATATATATATATATATATGTATATAATATATATTTAGTTGTAGGCACAACTCAATACCAAAATCACAAATAACCTGCTTTTAAAATGGCCAGTAGGTCTGAACAGACATTTCTCCAAAGAAGACATACAAATGGCCAACAGGTAAGTTAAAAGATGCCCAACATACTAATCATTAGGAAACATAAATCAAAACCACAATGAACTATCCCTCATACCTGTTAGGGTCAAAGAGACAGGAGATAATAATTATTGGTAATGATATGGAGAAATTAGAACCCTTGTGTATTATTGGTGGGAATGTAAAATGGTGCAGCTTCTATGGAAAATAGTATGGAGGTTCCTCTAAAATTTAATAATAGAACTATTATATGATCCAGCAATACACTTTTGGGTATAACCCAATAGATTTGAAATCAAGATCTCAAAGAGATATCTGCACTCACGTGTTTATTTCAGCATTATTCACAATACCCAAGATAAGGAAACAACTCAAATATCCATTAATAGATGAGTGGATTAAGAAAAAAATGTGCCTAAATACAATGAGATATTATTCAACCTTTAAGAAGAAGGAAATCCTGCCATATGCGACAACATGGCTGAAACCAGAGGACACTGTTAAAATTAAATACAAAATGGAGAGGGGACTTGAAAATTCCCTGAGCAGAAAAAACATTTAAGCTATATAAATGAAATTTAATTTAGCTTATTCTACAAAACAAGCTGAAATTTACCATGGGTTGATTCTTAAAAATGCCTCTAATAAAAGAAACAAGTCATTTTCCTAAAAATTGTGTAAGATAATCACTTGTAACCCATTCCCTGCCTTCTAGAAACCCTCAATGCAATAACAAATCATTGTAAAGGTTAAACAACTTCCTCATTTTCACTTTATAAACTGTCATGTAATGTCATGCCCCTGAGCTTCACATCAGTCTTTGAATTTAAAGGCTTCCAGTTCTTTCAAGAACTGTTCTTATATCTACAATAAACTCTTACTAAGTACCACTTATTGATTCAGTGGTTTTAATATTGCTATTTCTGGATTGTTGACAACATTATGCTAAATGAAATAAGCCAATCACAGAAGGACAAATACTGCATGATTCCACTTATATGAGATATCTAAAATAGCTAAAATAATAGCAGAGAATAGATTGGTTGCCAGAGGCTGGGAGCTGGGGGATATGAGGAGTGTCGTTTAATGGCATAAAGTTTCAGTTATGCAAGATCAATAAGTTCTAGAAATCTCCCGTAAAACAATGCCAATAGTTAACAATATTATACTGTATACCTAAAAAGGTGTCAAGGTCACTCCCATGTTTTTGTCACACAGACACACACAAAAAAGTGTTCCTACCACAGAAAAAAGGGGGGACACAAGGGAATTTTTGGAGGTGATGGATATGCCTATTACCTTGACTGTGTAATGGTTTCATGGGTGTATGTAGTATGTCCAAACTCCAAATTGTAATTATTAAACATGTATGGTTTTTAAATATCAATTATACTTCAATAAAGGTGTTTTTTAAAAAAATTGCTTATGGAGTATTTTCCCCACCGACTTCCATAATAAATCCTGAGGTGCATCTATGAATATAAATGCAGTAGAAAAGGGTGACACTGACAGAGCTTAAAGAATGTTTATTCTTCTTAAGCAGTGTCCTATCTTCAGAGATTCTGATTTCATTGCTCTGCAGTGTAGTCCAAGCATCAGGATTTTTAGAAACTCCCAGGTGATTGCAAAGTGCAGCCATGGTTGAAATCATCCGATGCACAATAGTGCTTTTTGAACATAAATAAACATATACATCCCCTGGGAATCTTGTTAAAATGCAGATTCTGATTCAGGAGGTCCAAGGTGGAGCCCAGGAGTATACATTTCTAAAATGCTTCAAGGGGTGATGGAGATGCTGGTCTGTGCCTCACTCTTGGACCAAGAAGTCTGTCGTATGTAGCAATGTTTAAGGGTGGCATTAATTGAATCAGAAAAACAAAAAGGGCAATTTGGATACAAAAAACATGGCACCTATACAAAACATAAAGAGTGCTTCTTCAGCTTTGGCTACTGTGGGGTCACCTTGCAGGGAAATCCTTGAGTGGGACTCCATCTTCCTTGTTCTGTTTCCATAAACTCATCAAGTAACCAGAATATCATTGATCTATTGTAGTGATCTAAACCAATCATTGTTGAGATGGGGAGAGAACAGTTTCCCTTTATGAGTAGAGACAATCTGGAGTGGGAAGGATGCATTCATCTTCTTTCTGTATTGCCCCAGTCTGTGACAAGCTGTAAACAACAGGGGAACTCATTTGGCACATTTTCCCCGCAGCCATTTGTCAGGTGTCATAATTCTATGGAAAAAAAGCCCTTGGGAAATTATAATAAATGTATTCCTTACTATTGAATTTCTATTTATGCTGATATTTCTTAAGAGTCTCAGATTTTATCTGTATGGCAACATTATTTTAATAGTAATATCATTAAACTTTATGGAGAATTCTTCTTTGATACACAAACACAGAGTATTTTTGGTAAAATAAAACAAGTACAATATTTCAGGATTTCCATCTCCCATAAATATTTGTACCTAGAAATAACCAGAAAAGACATATTTTTCACAGTTACAACACTATTAAAGTTTTTACTTCTATTTGTTCACATCATAGAAATATGAGTGCTGGTTTTCATTTCCATATTAGTAAATAGAAGATGCATAAATGAAAGGACTTAAATGTGACCTCAGGGTTTTTTCTTTTTCCTAGACCATGGTTCCCAAACTTTTTTGTTCCAGGATTCCTTTCATCCTTAAAAGTTATTGAGTACACAAATTGCTTTTGTTTGTGTCCATCCTATTCATATTTACTCATTTAGAAACTAAAACTGAGAAAATTTTTATACGTTTAACTCATTTTAAAATAATAATAATAGCATATATATTACATTTCACTATAAATAATGTATCTTTAGGAAAAGTAAGTAAATTTTCCAAAATAAAAAATATGTAGTAAAAAAGAATAGCATTTCTTTTTTACATTTTAAAAAATCTCTTTGAGTCTGTCTTCCTCGAAGACAGAGAGATTCCCATATCTGCATCAGCATTCAATTTATTTTGATATAAAGAAAATATAGCATCTCAAGATCTATAATCTGTAAAGGAAAGGGTATTTTAATGTTCAGATAATTGTGGATATCCTTCTTTGATACTACACCAACACTCAACAAGTGGTCATTTCTGAAAGGTTAATTACAATATGGAATCAGAAGCCATATCAATAAACTTTTATTCTGTGTTACATTAAAATCTACTTGTCTCGCTTGCTCTTTCAATGGATCTTTTACCCATGCATAATCTTATGACATTTGGAGCATGTTGATTCACTGCATTATGGAAATCTTCCAAATGTTGACATATCATAAATCAAAAATACATCCATTAATATCACCGCCAATTTGATCAGCAAGGTTTTCACATACTGCAAAGCAATCAAGCTCATAGCTGATTCAAAATTCAATTTTCTCTTGAAAACTCAAATTTTATCATTAAAAACAAATGCTGTCAGTTGTTTTCCTTGTAGTGACAGAAATAAATCATACATTTTTTAAAAAGATGTCAGCTACT
Organism: Prionailurus viverrinus; assembly: GCF_022837055.1. Taxonomy (NCBI): domain Eukaryota; kingdom Metazoa; phylum Chordata; class Mammalia; order Carnivora; family Felidae; genus Prionailurus; species Prionailurus viverrinus. The sequence goes on from NC_062565.1 coordinate 74,631,657, forward strand.
TTCTGCCCATGGATACCACCGAGTAAGCATCATGAAAGTCTCCCTCCCACCGCCGTCATGTCTAAGTCAGAGTCTCCCAAAGAGCCTGAACAGCTGCGGAAGCTTTTCATCCGAGGTTTGAGCTTTGAAACAACCAATGAGAGTCTGAGGAACCGTTTAGAGCAACAGGGAATGCTTATGGACTGTGTGGTAATGAGAGATCCAAACACCAAGCGCTCCAGAGGCTTTGGGTTTGTCACCTATGCCACTGTGGAAGAGGTGGATGCAGCCGTGAATGCAAGGCCACACAAGGTGGATGGAAGAGTTGTAGAACCAAAGAGGACTGTCTCAAGAGAAGATTCTCAAAGACCTGGTGCCCACTTAACTGTGAAAAAGATTTTTGTCAGTGGCATTAAAGAAGACACTGAAGAACATCATCTAAGAGATTATTTTGAACAGTATGGGAAAATTGAAGTGATTGAAACCATGACAGACCGAGGCAATGGCAAAAAGAGAGGCTTTGCCTTTGTAACATTTGATGACCATGACTCTGTAGACAAGATTGTCATTCAAAAATACCATACTGTGAATGGCCACAACTGTGAAGTAAGGGAAGCTTTATCTAAGCAAGAGATGGCTAGTGCCTCTTCCAGCCAAAGAGGTCAAAGTGGTCCTTGGAACTTCGGTGATGGTCCCGGAGGTGGTTTTGGTGGGAATGACAACTTTGGCCATGAAGGAAGAAACTTCAGTGGACGAGGTGGCCTTGGTGGCAGTCAAGGTGGTGATGGGTATGGTGGCAGTGGGGATGGTTATAAAGGATTTGGTAATGATGGAGGCAATTTTGGAGGTGGTGGAAGCTATAATGATTTTGGCAATTACAACAATCAGTCTTCAAATTTTGGACCCATGAAAGGAGGAAATTTTGGAGGCAGAAGCTCTGGCCCCTATGGTGGTGGAGGTCAATATTTTGCCAAACCACGAAACCAAGGTGGCTATGGCAGTTCCAGCAGCAGCAGTAGCTTTGGCAGTGGCAGAAGATTTTTAATTACTGCCAGGAAACAAAGATTAGCAGGAAAGAAGAGCCAGAGAAGTGACAGGGAAGCTACAGGTTACAACAGATCTGTGAACTCAGCCAAGCACAGTGGTGGCAGGGCCTAGCTGCTACAAAGAAGACATGTTTTAGACAATACTCATGTGTATGGGCAAAAAACTCGAGGACTGTATTTGTGACTAATTGTATAACAGGTTATTTTAGTTTTTGTTCTGTGGAAAGTGCAAAGCACTCCAACAAAGGGTTTTAATTTAGATTTTTTTTTTTGCACCCATGCTGTTGATTGCTAAATGTAATAGTCTGATCATGACACTGAATAAATGTGTCTTTTTTTAAATGTGCTGTGTAAAGTTAGTCTCCTCTGAAGCCATCTTGGTAAACTACCCCAACAGTGTGAAGTTAGATCCTTCAGGGTGATGCCAGGTTCCATTTGAAATATATGTGCAACCTGCTTGGGCACAGAAGCCATTGTCTCCATAAACATTGGTGTGGTTGAACTGACAGTTAATGTGTTGTGACCTGGAGGTCACCATTAAAAGGGTCACCCAAGCAAAATCCTGGAGTTTATTTGGTTATTAATATGATTGTTGGCACATCCTATGCAATATATCTAAGTTGAATTATGGTATCAGATAAAATTATAGATGGGATTAAAGCTTGTGTATCATCCATTATCATGTGTAATCAATAGATGATTTAATATTCTCTTGAAAAAAAAAGATGCCAGCTAAATATTCATGTCTCAATACAAATTGTCAGTCATTCTTTCAAGTGAAAAGGAAACTTTTCCTGGTATTCCAAGAAAAACATGGCTTATTTACCTACAACTCAAACAAATCTAGAAATACTTTTCCTCAAGATAACCATCCTACTTCACATGCAGTAGAAATGTTTTGTGCACAATTACCATTTATCTACCTAGATTACTAAAAATAATGTGCTCAATAGCCAAGACTCAATAACTTTAATAATTTTTACTGCTCCATTGAGGACATTACTAAGTAAAACTAGCTTTTGTTTGTCTGCTTTTAGGGGGTTGTTTGTTTAATTTTTTATCTGAGTATAGTTGACACATAATGTTACCTTAGTTTCAGCCGTACAACTTAGTGATTTGACAAGTTTAGACATCATGATATGTTCACCACAGTATAGATACCATGTGTCCCATTACATCACTATTACAATATCATTGACTGTATTCCCTGTATGGTGCTTTTTATTCCCATGACTTATTCATTTCATAGAAAGTCTATATCTCCATCTCCCCGTCCCCCCCATTTTGTCCAATCTCCAACTCCCTCTCCTCTGGGAACCTTCAGTTTGGTCTCTGTATTTATAGGCCTAATTCTGCTTTCTGTTTATTTATTCATTTTTTTTAGATTCCACTTATAAGTAGAATCATATGGTATTTGTCATTCTCAGTCTGACTTATTTCACTTAGTATAATACATAGTACTGAAAGTCCTAGCCACAGTAATCAGACAAGAAAAGGAAATAAGAGGCATCCATATTGGTAAAGAAGTTAAACTGTCACTATATGCAGATAATATGATACTATATACAGAAAATCCTAAAGACTCTACCAAAAACTACTAGAAGTAATGATGAATTCAGTAAAATGGCAGGATACAAATTAATACCCAGAAATCAGTAGCATTTCTATACTCTAATAATGAAGTAGCAGAAAGAGAAATTTAAAAAAACACATCATTTACAATTGTACCAAAAAGAATAAAATATCTAGGAATAAACTGAGCCAAAAAGGTGAAAGACCTGTACTACAAAAATGATAAAACACTGATGAAAGAAGTTTAAGATGACAGAAACCAGCTGGAAAGATATCCCATGCTCATGTATTAGAAGAGTTAATATTGTTAAAACGTCCTTATAACAATATAAGCAACAAACGTTGCTTATAAAGCAACCTACAGATTCAATGCAATCTCTATCAAAATACTCACAGTATTTTTCAGACAATTATAAAAAATAATCCTAAAATTTGTATGGAACCACAAAAGACCCTGAATAACCAAAGCAATCCTGAAAAGAACAAAGCAGGATATATCACAATCACAGATTTCAAGATATACTACAAAGCTGTGGTAATCAAAACGGTAGGGTATTTGCACAAAAATAGACACATAGATCAATAGAATAGACTAGAGATCCCAGAAATAAACCCATGATTGTATAGTCAATTGATCTATGACAAAGAAGGCAAAAATATACAATGGGGAAAAGACAGTCTTTTTAACAAATGGTTTTGGGAAAATGGGACAGCTACATGTAAAAGAGTGAAACTGGACCACTTTCTAATACCATTCACAAAAACAGACTCAAAATGGATTAAGGACCTAAACATGAGACCTGAAACCATAAAAATCCTAGAAATTACAGGCAGTCATTTCTTTGACATCAACCATAGCAACATTTTTCTAGATATGTCTCCTTTCACAAGGGAAACAAAAGCAAAAATAAACTATTGGGACTACGTCAAACTAAAAACCTTCTTTGCAACAAAAGAAACCATTAATAATAATAAAAAAAGACAACCTACTGAATGTGGTAAGATATTTGCAAATGATATATCCAAAAAAGGGTTACTATCCAAAATAGATAAATAACTTCTAACTCAATACAAAACAACAACAACTCCTATTAGGTAATGGGCAGAAGACCTGAACAGACATTTTTCCAAAAAAAGGCATCCAGATGGCCAACAGACACATGAAAAGGTGCTCAACATCATTCATCATTAGGGAAATGCAAATCAAAATTACAATGAGGTATCAGGGTTTTTTTTATTTGTTTTTACTGAAAGTGTGTGGCAGTGAAGAATATGATGATGACTAGTACACTTTGGAGCCACTCTCCTGACTTGTGCTAAGGCACCAGCAATTGTACCCACCATTGATTTTGTACTGTCATTACTTGACCACAGGAAGTATTTATTTAATTCTTGAAACTAAAACTGTCTTCTGCAATAGTGTTTTGTGGAACACATTTATAACAAGTTGTGTTAAATGCCTCTTTAGTCCTTTCCTACTTCTAGACCTATGAAAGAGTTATATTATCCTTCAAATTGACATATATTTAGGGGGCAGAAAATTTTACCAATTTTCATTAGGCTTCAGTGTTCTTTCCTATAATTTACTAATCAAGTTTTGACTTCTATCTGTAGTACCTAACACAATTACTGAAGCAGAGTATGTGTTTTGAAAATGTATGTTTCTTTATGCTTTATTATTTTTAAAGGAGGGTTTGAGGCTTACAAAACACATACATGACAAATGTATTTTTAAAAATCTTATCAAAGAAAAAAGTGCAGCATGAACAATTATTAAAAGTGGGTTGAAAATTTGATTCAGAGTGAGATAAAAATCTCAGTTAGAAAAGCCACATTATGAACTTAGGTTTCATAAAAGTTGGGCAGAAGAGGGGCACCTGGGTGGCTCAGTTAAGCGTCAGATTCTTAGCTTCAGCTCAGGTCATGATCTCAATATATGAGATCAAGTCCCATGTGCTGACAGCATGGAGCCTGCTCTGGATTCTCTCTCTCCCTCTCTCTCTGCCACTCCCCTGATCATGCACATGTGCTCTCTCTCATTCTCAAAATAAATAAATAAACTTAAAAAAAAAATTGGGCAGGAGAGAATTAAGGGACATAGAAAGTGATCCCCATCCACACTGAGAGGTGGGTTGAGATAGTTTAATAAATAACAGATGTAGATTTAATTTTTGGCTAGTAAAATATTACTTCTCTATAATTTTATTATTTCACATATAATTTTAATAAAATCCACATTCTTAACCTTTTAATTTTTTAATTTTTATTTATTTTTGAGAGAGACAGAGACAGAGACAGAGACAGAGAGTGAGCAGGAGAGGAGCAGAGAGAGAGGGAGACACAGAATCTGAAGCAGCTTCCAAGCTCCGAGCTGTCAGCAAAAAGCTCAACGCAGGGCTTGAACTCACAAACCGTGAGATCATGACCTGAGCTGAAGTCAGATGCTTAACCAACTAAGTCACCCAGGTGCCCCTAACATCTACTTTTTAAAAAAAAATCTACTTCTGATTATGGCTGAGAGAATTCAAGTTATTCAAGAAGTATCCAAAGAATTATCGTTCTCATTTATTGAGCAAATTAAAAAATCCCCTCACCATAAAAACTCCAGAATCACAACAGCAACACATGCCAATCACTCTGAAAGGATTAAAGCCTGTAAAGAGCCTAAATGTATTTATTAATCTATTCATTTATTCAGAAAATATGTATTGAGTATCCTGTATGTGTAAAACCACTGTGTATAAGGTATAAGCACCTAGATAAGACCTTCATATTTCCTTGGAGTCAGGTATCCAGTTGATATAACTCACACAGATAATTTTTTTCTAAAAACTCACACAGATAATTTTTTCTTAATATAATAATACTTAAGAAGTAGCTAAAGGCAGTCAACTTTGCACCATTCTGTCATCATCTTTGACCATTGTTTACAGGACCTGGATCAGAGCTTATATTAAGTGGATGTGCCAATTTAGGTTTGTGTCTACACAGCACAAGGTGAAGTGGAGACTTAAAACATAAATGAATTTGAACTGGATTTGGGGGATAAATGAGTTATATGTGGTGGGAAAGAAGAAGAATATTATATGCTACAGCAAAAATGTTATTACTGATGTAATCTTTATTGGAACTTTCAAAACTTTTTCTCCCGATTATTTCATTACATCAAGTAATTATTCTCATGTCTTTGGAAATTCAGATTTACTCTAATCACAGTGACTCAATTCAAGCTGCTCTCCACCAAAATATAGATGAAAGATAGATGATAGATGATAGATCGATAGATAGATGGTACAGAGATATTTTTTCCATTCTTTTCCTTTCACTCTGAATTCTATCTGTTCTCCAAAGTACAGTTCAAATTTCATGTTATACATGAAACATTCTCCAACATCCTATATCACCTGGCATTCTTATACCTCTCAATTCTTAAAGTACATGTAATATGTACATGATTGATTGAAAAAAATTATTCATGAACTTTTGCTCTCAACTATTTTGTCATTCTATGATGTCAGATAAATGCACACTGATAATGTGCCTCAAAATGCTAAATTCTAGCTACTCAGTCCCTGACATAATACTAGATACCAACGTGATAGGGGCCCAATAAATACTTGTGGAATGTAATGGAATTTCATTGATCTGTGGAAAAAAAAGACACACCATTTAGCAATGATGAGACATTTCTGTTAATATCAAGAGTTAGCAGTCACCAAAGTGATCCTTAGAACCTCTGATCATTGAAACTCTTCTCCCAGCAGACTCTATGGGAATCCTTAAAAGGATGGCTTTCTCAAAATATTCTATGTGGACCTTCATAGTTTTTACTTTGTATTTTTATTAAGCAGACTGACTAGGCTTTCTTGTCCCATGAATGTCCTGTGTTTCATTTTGCACAGTGTGGCATAACTGGGCAGATGATTGTGAGTAAAAAATAATTTTATTTCCCATTATTTGGTTTGGGTAGCTAAGGAACTCATACAAGAACATTATTATCATCCTTACTTACAGAGCTCTTTCCAGTTTATAGTTTCAGAAGTAAATAAATAAAGATATGCCATTATTGTTATAGCATGTTTGGCAAGTTTTGTTTCCATGGATCTTAACATGATTTTGAGTTGCTTCTTTTATAACTAAAAGAATAACAATGTATATAGTGCCAGAAAACCAGTTATTTTATTAAGTCAATGAAGGAGCCAGTTCATGTCATGAAAATCAGTACAGCATCTTGCTCACACAGGCAGGTGTCCAGATGGATTTAGTTTGGCCATGGAAAATCTGTTAGGTAGGTGCACATCATCAGAGTGACCAAAATCATCATGCCTTAACTGTGCCAGCCTATTGCCTCTTTCTTTTTCCTTTTCAAATTTTTATTTAAATTCTAATCAGTGTAATATTGTAACAGTGTAATATTGTTTCGAGAGTAGAATTCAGTGATTCATCACTTACATACAATAATCACACGTGCCCTCCTTAATACACATCAACCTTCTAGACAACCCCCTCCCACCTTTCTACATCAATCCTCCATTTTTTCTCTGTCTTTAAGAGTCTTCAATGGTTTGTTTCTCTCTCTCTCTCTCTTTTTCCCTGTCCCATATGTTCATCTGTGTTGTTTCTTAAATTCTACATATGAGTGAAATCATATGTTATTTGTCTTTCTATGACTGACTTATTTTGCTTAGTATAATATACTGTAGCTCCACCACATCATTGCAAATGCCAAGATTTCATTCTTTTTGACAGCTGAGTAATATTCCATTATATATATATATATATATATATATATATATATTAGTTCTATTCTAATTCTTCCTTAAGTTTTTATCTTAAAGGATAAAAGGGAAGAAATTTCTTTAAAGAACAAAGGCATAGGCTTCTTAGAACAATAGTCCCTTAGAACAGTATATTTCAGCTAGCTTTTCCAAACAACCATCATTCAAAAGATTAACTTGGGTTAGACATTAGATAAATAATAGACCTGAAGATCTGGGAAGTGACATTTTCTCAAGCTTGAAACAATTTGAACAACAGGAATTGAATACCCCCTTTATAATAACCTTGAGAGTAACTGATCTAATTAAATCCTTCATATGGGGTGCCTGAATGGCTCAGTCAGTTAAGCACCCAGCTCTTGATTTCAACTCAAGTCATGATCTCATGGTTCATAGCTTCAGGCCCTATGTAGGGCTCTGCACTGACAGCACTGGAGTCTGCTTGGGATTCTCTCTCCTTTTCTCTCTGCTACTCCCTCATTTGTGCATGTATGTGTGTGCTCTCTCTCTCTCTCTCTCTGAAAAATAAATAAACATTTTTTAAAATCCTTCATATTAAGCATCCATATTGCATTTTTATGGTTAACACCTAAATTGTAATGGTTTCCTCATCATCATTGACATAGGATCAAACTGAAACCTAGGAGAAGTGCTGAATTAAAAAAAAAATCTCCGGGGCGCCTGGGTGGCGCAGTCGGTTGAGCGTCCGACTTCAGCCAGGTCATGATCTCGCGGTCCGTGAGTTCGAGCCCCGCGTCGGGCTCTGGGCTGATGGCTCAGAGCCTGGAGCCTGTTTCCGATTCTGTGTCTCCCTCTCTCTCTGCCCCTCCCCCGTTCATGCTCTGTCTCTCTCTGTCCCAAAAATAAATAAACATTGAAAAAAAATTAAAAAAAAAAATCTCCAACTCCATCAATTAACTGACCAAGGAGGATTTACAATAAAGAACCCTTAAGAATGTTCTTGCTTGTCCTGAGTAGCATTTTGAAAACTGGAAGGAATTACATATCCCAAAAATCCACCCAGAGTACTTCAGGAATTACATTTTTTTTTCACAAATGGGCCTCCAAAAAACACTGATGACAGAAAACTTGTAACATGGTATTTTGTGATTTGTATTGAACAATCTATTTAAACAGAGATTTAAATTTAGATATAATTAGAATTACTGAAATTCTACAACAATTTTAGAAACGCCACTACCACTTATGATATGATGTGTTCCAGACACTGAGCATATCCCCATAACTGCAAATCAGTGAAGTTAAATAATTTGCAGCAGTCATACAGACAACAGAGCAGTAATGTGAGAGTTATCAAGTTTCCTAGCACTAAGTTCTAAGGATAAGTCATTGTGTCCATGATTAGAGATGGGGCATTGAACACAATTTCTTCCATGCACAGCTTTATAAAAGACATACAAATATTCTTTGTGTGACCATTACTAAGATCAGTACGCAAAAAATGTTGAGAATATAATGTTAAATTACTATCCTATGAAGGAATTTCTATGGTACATAATTTTTTAGTGATCTAGTATAATAAAAGTATAAATCTTGGAGTATATAGAAGTGTTTGCTTGAAATGTCTCTTAGATGGAACATTCACATTGACTTTGAAATATTAACTGTTACAAGAATTTCCATCCTGCCATAAGCACCTAGAAAGCCAGATAAAATATGGGAAATGACTATTTTCATCCAATGGATATCAAGCAGTGTAGAACTATGATCCAGACAAATGAAGGGGGCCCTATAATCATGCCAGCTTATTGGCTGAAGGGTATTCAGGGTGTAGTATAAAAAGAAGACCCCAAATACAGCCTACTAGTCATACTAATTGTACCAGAAGTCCCAGCCAGTGCTGCGAGTTGAAAAAATAATAATAAAAAAAGAAAAAGGCACATGTAGATTGGAAAGGAATAAATTCAGTTGTCTTTATTGACAGATGACATGTTTATCCATGTAGAAAATCCTAAGGAATCTACCTAAAAGTTACTAAAGCTAACCAGTAAGTTCAGCAAGTTCACAGGTTACAAAGTCAATATATTTTTAAAAAAAATTTTTTTTCAACGTTTATTTTATTTTTGGGACAGAGAGAGACAGAGCATGAACGGGGGAGGGGCAGAGAGAGAGGGAGACACAGAATCAGAAACAGGCTCCAGGCTCTGAGCCATCAGCCCAGAGCCTGACATGGGGCTCGAACTCACGGACCGCGAGATCGTGACCTGGCTGAAGTCGGGTGCTTAACCGACTGCGCCACCCAGGCGCCCCCAAAGTCAATATATTTTTTAAAAAATCATATTTCTATAACTTACAATGAATGGTTGATAGTATAATTTTAAAGACAATTAAATAGCATGAAAAATCATGAAATGCTTAGAGATAAATTTAACAAAATATGGTCAAGACCCATACACTAAAAACTACAAAACATTTCTGAGAGAAAGAGATACTGTTTTCATGGATTGAAAGACCCAATGTTAGTATTAATTTTGCCCAAACTGATCTCTAGATTCAATGCAATTCCAAAAAATAATAATAATAATACAATCAGTTTTGTTATTATAGTAGAAACTGAGGAGTCAATTCTTAAATTTATTTGGAAAGGCAAAGGATCTAGAACAGTTAAACAATTTTTGAAAAAGAAGAAAATGTTAGAGGACTTACAATAATGGATTCCAAGACTTACTCTAAAGCTAGTTATTAAGATAGTGTGATATTGATATAAGGAACTGATTATAGAGACCAGAAATAGACCCATATGTATACAGTCAATTGATTTTTTTTCTCTGTAGGTGCAAAGGTAATTCAGCAGAGAAAATATAGTCATCTCAACAAACAGTGCTGAAGTAATTCAATATCAATATAGGAAAAAAAAAGAATCTCAAACTTTACTTCATGGTATATACGAAAGTTAAATTGAAATGGATTATAGTCCTAAATATTAAAGCTACAACTAAAAATCTTCCAAAAGAAAACATGGTAGTAAAATTTTATGATCTTTCAGTAAGTGAAGATTTCTTACATAGGACACAAAAAGCATGAACCATAAAAGAAAAACTTAATTAACTTCCTTTAGCTCTACCTTATAGAGCAAATCTAGTAATGAAATCCTTTAGCTTATATTTATCTCAAAATATCTTAATTTTCCTTCATTGCTGAAGGATAATTTTGCCAGTATAGAATTTTTGGTTGACAATTTTTTTTTCTTTTAGTACTTATAATATATCATCCATTACCTTCAGCCCTCTATGGTTTCTTTTTTTTTTTTTTTAACTTTTTTAATGTTTCTTTATTTGTTGAATTTTTTTGACATTTATTTATTTTTGAGACAGAGAGAGAGCATGAACAGGGGAGGGTCAGAGAAAGAAGGAGACACAGAAACTGAAACAGGCTCCAGGCTCTGAGCTGTCAGCACAGAGCCTGACGCAGGGCTCGAACCCACGGACTGCGAGATCATGACCTGAGTCAAAGTCGGACGCTTAACTGACTGAGCCACCCAGGCGCCCCTGTTTCTTTATTTTTTGAAAGAGAGAAAGAGTGTGAGCAGGGGAGGGGCAGAGAGAGAGAGGAAGACACAGAATCCAAAGCAGACTCCAGGCTCTGAGCTGTCAGCACAGAGCCCAACACAGGGCTCAAACTCAGGAACTGTGAGATCATGACCTGAGCCGAAGTCAGACACTCAACCTACTGAGCCACACAGGCACCCCTGTCCTCTATAGCTTTTGATGAGCAATGAGCTGTTAATGTTATTGTGGATCCCCCATATGTAATGAGTCACTTCTGTCTTGCTACTTTGAAAATTCTTTCTTTGTCTTTGTTTCTTACAATTTTATTATAATATGTGGACTATCCATTGAATTCAGCAACACAGACGATATTTTTTACCTTCACAAAAGGTATTTTGGTGGAGTGTTGAGGGAATAAATTAGACTGTAATCATTTTGAAAGGAGTTAAGAATGAAATAATGATTGCAGACAATTCTTCAAGAAATTGAGTTCTGAACGGGGAAAGAAGAAATGGAATAGAAACTTCTGTGGATATCTGAGATTCATGAATTTATTTTACTTGGGAGAAACTTCAGCAAGTATAAATGTGCATAAAAGTGATCCATATTCTTGGTAGGGGTGAAGACTTTGATCCAGATGCCAAAATTATCAACAAATGAAAGAGGCAGAGGGACTGCCAGATGACATGAGCCAAGAGAAAGATGGAGTGATATAGCTGAATATTATGGGTTTCAAAGGAAAAGACTTTGAAAGAGAGTAAGAGAATACTAAGTTGGAAGAAGCAAAGTGAATACCAATTCCATCTCCAACCACATGGTATGGAAGGTGAGTAGTAAAAGAATAACCCCACTTTGAGTAGCTACAAGGGATGCCCTGTCCTCAAGGAAGAGCCTGATTTCAGTTAAAGCAAGAGGGTCTTGGGAAAACTGACAAGAGTGTAGGATATAAGGGCATCTGTCTGTTAGACTTAGAGATCTAGGGTCTCTAGACTATGAGAAACTTGAGATCAAGGATTATGTCTGTACTGACAAGATAGTTTAGAGTCATGCTTCTCAAACTTCAGTGTGCATCAGAATCACCTGGAAGGTTTATTAAAATAGACATCTATGTCCCATCCTCAGAGTTTCTAATTTAGAAAATATCAGGTAAGCCCAAGGATGTGCATTTCTAATAAGTTCCTAGGTCTGCTGATGCTGCCAGTCTGTATACCACGCTTAATAAACCACTGGGATAATCTATATTGTGCTGAGAAACAAACCTTGAAATCCCAACAGGTTCATAAAACAAAAGTTTATTTTCATTTATTCAAAATCTAACTGGGTAGGGTCGCTCTCCAGGGCATTCTTTCCTAAGCAGAAGCCCAGGAATCCAGGTTGTTTCTACCTTGCAGTGATGCCATCTGGAACCTGTGTTCTCTAAAGTCACATGGCAAGGGGAGAGAGATGTGGAGAGTCATGTGGTATGTTTTCAGGTGTCAGGTCTGGAAGTGGTTCATCTCTGCTCAGATCTCATTGGTCAGAACTTAGTCACATTGTCTAAAAATAATAGCAAGAGGGTCTGGGAAATGTGAAGGAGAACATGGGTATTTTATGAGCATTAACAGCCTCTGTCAGAGTAAGTCTTCTGTGTCCAACCCCAGCAGAGAGAACAATGCCAGTCAAGATAAGGAGCTCAACATATGTTGGCTGATTCAATAAATTGAACAAAGTTTAATAGTTATTGACTGAAACCTGGGTTTTAGTCTTCCTTTAGACAAGCAAAGCATCCCTTACAAGTAACTGTTGTTATTCAAATATATCCTCCAACACACACACACAAATCATTGCCTTCTCTGAGTGACCTTTTCTGACCTTGCCAGGTTCGACTTTACATTGCTACCCTTGGGATGTTCACAGATTGAAGTGATATGAACATGCTGAAATGGAAAAGAAAATTATACTGATAAAAAAATACAAGGCTGTATCACGTTGACTCCCCTTTGCCATGAATTCAGACATTTGAGGTAAAGTATTTAGTTCAACACACAGCCTCATTTTTGAGCAGGTTGTGCCCTTGGGATGTTCCACTTCCCATATTACCTTCAAGGCTTTTATTATATTTGAGGTCTGGTGATGGCTGAGTGACAGGAGAGCTGACAGTTCTATTAGCTGTAGAAGCAGGACAGGTCAATCAAGACTTCTCACATCTCTAGGTAACAAGCTGAGTTTCCGAAGCAACCCAGATTCCAGCAGGATGAACGGCAGAGCCTTGTTGTAAGATGAAACGGGCTCTTGAAGACTGCTTCTACCTCTAGGATCCTTGGTCCACTTGAAATGGAAAGCATTAGTTTTGTTCCAAACTTTCTTCCTGCCAGCCCTTGGTAGCACCTCGTGCAAGAGTACAGAAATACCAACTGAGAGGGAGAGAGCAATTTTCTGGGTGTTGAGGTGTCAGGAGCACAAGCTTCATCCTTGACCATTTGTGGTCTTTCAGGAAGGAAAAGACCCTATGATGGGTACTGGAGTTAAGCAGACCTTTTGGTTCCAATCTATGAAGATAAAAGAGGTCTTGTTTGAATAATTTGGATCTTCTTCTTATCTCCCTTCGAAGCACAAGTCTCATGATACTGAAGAATTTAACTTCAGTTAAAGCACACATATTCAGGGGAAAATGAGAAAGCCTTATGAAAAACATAATGAGGGAAATTCCAATGAGGAGTAAAGAATGTATTATTCAGTGTCTCAATGTGATTGGTGTAATGGGATTTTTCCACTTAAAAAGTGGTTAGAGTGGCATTTTATTGGATTTTTTTACAGCATTTCATAGACAGACGATATATTAGAACATGTAGTATACAGCTGTTACTCTGAATCTTTGCACAGTACAAATTTTACTTATCTTCAAGCTCTCATGATAGTGACCAAAGGAACAGCAAGTCAGTTTCTTAATTATTGACCTTGGTGAGATACCTTGGAAAATGAAGCTGAGACATTTGTAGCAACTGTCATGGAGTTCACTTCTTTAAAACACACAAAAAAACATACACTGAGGTTTGTATAAACATGATCTACATTCAGACCCCAACACAACTCAGGAAATGATTAGCTGAATGATATCATATTTATAAAATGCCAGGTGGCCTAAAAGCTATTCCACAGGGAGGAGTTGTTGTTTCAGGAAGGAAATCTTTATATATATATATATATATATATATATATATATATATATATATATATATTCTGCTGTAGAGATCTGGGAACCAGAGCTGTCCAAGTCTCTGGCAACATACAACCCTCCACAGGTCAGTGTATATTAAGGTGCTATTGTCCTTTAAAAGCACAAAAATGAGATTGCTCTGGAATCAGTTTTGCACTCAGTTAATACATATTTGTTAGGGCCTATTATGACCACGGAAAATAATTGTACATAATTCTACGCAATTTTTGCTGAGTATAAACAAAAGTGAAAGCATGAGCCTAGGAATCAGGGTTCATGTTTCAGTATGTGGACAGTGAGAGCAATTCAAAGAAATAAGTATATTTAAACTGCACTGTAACTTGTTCAGGGACCATATGATATAATGAAAAGGGTTTTATGAATTTTTTTTCAGCAAGACTTAGGTTTTTCCATTACCCCTTATTTTCAGTCTGTGGGGTCATAGGGAAGTTACTTAAGGCTCAGTGAGTTTCAGTTTCCCACCCAGAAACTGGGTTTCCCACCCAGAAACTTCTACCTTGTAGAATTGCCATGAGAATTAAATGAGATATATATGAAAACCGAGGATATAGTAGATGCTCAATGAATGGTAGCCATAACTGAATTATAATTGTTATTATTCAGCCTTCTGTGAATAGGTGACTGTACAAAATATTGTTTATCAAAAAGAATTTGATTTCTAAATAAAAAGTGCTTCAGATTGAACATTCGCATTTCCCAAAAATTCATGTTAAAACCTAATCCCCAATGAGATGGTAATTTGGAGGATGTAGATCGTAGAAGGGAACCCCTCATGAATAGGATTAGCACCCATATATATATGAAGCCCTCATATATGTAAATGAGACTCCAGAGAACTCCTCACCTCTTCCAACATATGAAGACACAGTAAGAAGATAGCATCTATGAATGAGGAAGTGGGCCCTCAACCAGATATGGACTCTACCAATTCCTTGATCTTGGACTTGGATTAGGACACTGAGAAATAAATTTCTGTTGTTTATGAGCTAGCCTATAGGATTCTGTTATAGCAGCCTGAATGGATAAAGACAAAAAGCTTTCTGTGTAAAAAATTTTATAAAGGATCTCAATTCATGATAATATTTTTGTATATCTACTAACATGAAATATACATGATCTTATAAATGCCTATTAACCTAAGAAGCTGGTTTACATTTCAAAATAAATGAGGATGAAAAATAAGAGGAAATGAATTCTGACTTCCTATCTGGTTATGCTTTCTATTGTGTATTTGGATTTTTAAAATTTCCATTGACCTTTAAATTAAACTGTTTATGTGTCACAGAGTATATTGAACATTCTTTTAGACACATCCCTCAACAATTTAAAAGAACCAGGCTAATGGTGGATATTAACTACAGCATACACATTATAGTTTATTGAACACCTTATGAGAGAAAGATGATTCCTGAGTCAGAGTCCAAAGAAGTGCAAAAGTGGAAAGTTACTTAAAAATATGCTCATTTTTAATTAGTTCCTATAATATCATTTATCATAAACTGTGAAAGACTTGTTCATAAATATTAGAATTTGAAAGTCACATTTATAGATGATATACGTGCTAGGCTTTCTCTAAATGTCCAATTGTCCAGAAGTAGGTCGATTTTCACATGGACTAGACACACATTTTTATAGTTCTCAAAAAACTCTTTTCTCAGAGTTTGTCGTCACAGTTCCCAAAAGAAAAAATTCAAAATATATATATTGTAAAGAAATTAATATGTCTTTTTACCAATATGAAGTTCCTGGATTTCATCTTCCACACTATTTGACAGATTCAAATGTCAGAAATCACTAACAAAGCCTAAAAGTTCCATGCCATCTCTGAAAAGAGTGTAAATTAAAAGGCTCTCAAGCTATTTAGTTTCAAAAATGAAGGTAGACTTCCTGTAGTCACATTTTTCCACCACTGATGACACTGACCATATCCAGAGAGGATATGAACTAACAAAACCGAGACAGGCAAAGAAGGACAAAAGGAAGTGAGAAGCATAAGATAGGAAAGAAAAATAGAGAAAGACCAGCTTTTAAACCAAGAATAGAAATCATCAAGTTATTTTTCCAACTGCTTCAAATACAAAGAAAATTCAAGAAAACTGAAAATATTTTCTCAGTAAGATGTGGTAAATAAACGGAAAAAGGTACCCCTTCAGAATTAAGTGGTTTTAACTTAGATGCAATTATGGTTGTGTGGAAAGAGGCACCCTAGGCCAATGTTTTCAAATTGCATTCTACATACAGATTACATTTCATATTTCAGTTTTAGGAGTGGCTGTACAAGTCTGCCATACATTTGGCTCTCCTATCAGATCCAATCAGGTGACATCTCTGATGAATTGATTTGAGGGATGAAAGCAGGATTTGGGAAACTAATTAGATTTCTTATCTAATTTTTCCTTTTTGAAATAAATGAGATTCATTTCTTTCACAGAAATAAATTCTAGAACTAGGAGTCACATATGCTAATTTCTATACAGATTTATGATTGCGTTCTTTCCTTTAATCACAATATATCTGTATGATGTATAAAAATACTAAAAAATGAACAACTACATGAAAGCTTAGTGTTAATATGTTCATATCAGAAATTTTTACGGAAGCCAAAGATGAATAGATAAAGGTGTTTATATTGGTTGGTACAACAGGATACCATTGAAACAGATGAATTTAGACGTACTGTTGTAAAAATATATCTAAATACCATTTCTCACTGAAAGGAACCACGGCTCCTTCGTAAAATGGTGAGTTACAGGGCTGGAACAAGGAAAATATAAGATGAGCCTAGAACATCTTGTGCCAGAAAATGCTCACAGAATGAGGGAGACATTTCAAAAGAACCAAGAAATCCTCTTGAAGGTGCTCCCACAGGGCAAATTTGAGACAATTAAATCATCAAATACAACACAATTGAACAACACAAATTTGAACTGTGTGTCCACTTATGCACACATTTTTTAATAAATATAATACATTACTGTAAATGTATTTTCTCTTCCTTATGATTTTCTTTTTTTTAAGTATGTTTATTTATTTTGAGACAGAGAGAGTGCATGCAAGAGCAGGGCAGGGGCAGAGAGAGAGGAAGAAAAATCCCAAGCAGGCTCTGGGCTGTTAGTCTATCACAGGGCTCAATTTCACTAACAGTGAGTTCATGCGCTGAGCCAAAATCAAGCGTCAGAGGCAGCCATCTTCCTTACGATTTTCCTAATACCATTTTATTTTTCTCTAGCTTACTTTATTGTAAGAATACAATACAAACAACATACAAAATATGTGTTAATTGACTCTGCTATTGATGAGGCTTCCAGCTAACAATAAGCTATTAGTAGCTAAGTTTGGGGGGAGTCAAAAGTTATATGTGGATTTTGACTGCATAGGCGGTCAGTGCCACTAACCTCCATGTTGGTCAAGGGTCAACTGTACATCCATAATTTTGTGGAAGAACTGTGATAGAGTGATCAGTTAAAAAGCGTCCACCAGGAAGTATATTATAGTATTATGACTTTTGAAGCAAGACTGAAATGGAAATGTAGCTTCAATTGGATACTAGAATAATGTAAAATTTCTGGCTATTAACAACAATGCTAGCCTTAAATAGGTAATGCTGTAATATCTTGATTCCATAATAGAAACTAATCCATACATTTAAAATGAATTTAAAAAATTTTATTTTTAAATAAAACCAGAAGTCATGCACTCTTTCGTATAGTTATATGTTCTTTTGAAAACTTCAACTGTTTACTTCTATTATTTTAGGGGTTATCCTTGAAATTTTACATGAATACTTAGCACAGCACAGTCCATCATTAACAGCTTAATCTTCTCTCACATGATACAATTTTTTTAAAACATTTATTTATTTATTTTAAGAGAGAGAGAGAGCACATGAGCAGAGGAGGGGCACAGAGAGATGAGGAGAAAGAGAATCCCAAGCAGGCTCCACAGAGTCAGTGCAGCGCCCGACATGGGACTCACAAACAGTGAGATCATGACCTGACCTGAAATCAAGAGCCAGTTGCTTAACTGACTGAGTCACCCAGGCGTTCCTAAAAAATGTTGAAACACTAATTTTAATCACTCCTCTAAACTTATATTAGTTGTCAAGTATGTTCATTCTGACCTTTGTTTTAACTCTCACAACTTAGATATTATTTTGTACAAATAATGTTTGTTTAGGCTTATAAACTTATCAATTTCTTTGTTCACCACTCCTTCTTGCTTCTCAGACCTTCCTCCTAGAATAACGTTCTTCTTTCTTAAGTACTTCCTTTTGGAGTTCCTAAGTATAGATTTGCTGATAAATTCTGTTTTCAATTGTCTGAAAAAACCTTTATTTTGCACTAATTCTTAAAAGGTGGTTATTTTTTCAGCACTTAAAATTTTTAGTCCAATGTCTTCTGCTTCTATTGTTCCTGGTGAAGTCACTATTGAAGTCAGTTTAAGTGTCTTTCTTCTCTAGCTAATTCAGAATTTCTTTTGGGGTCTTTGTGTTCTACAGTTTTATTACAATTTTCCTAGGTGTAAATTTCTTTTGATTTATCCTTCTTGGTATAGATGGATTCATATGTTCCATCATTTCTGGAAAAGTATAATCATCATCTCTTCAAATATTGCCTCTTCTTCATTCTCTTCATTTTCTCTCTCTCCGGGATTCTGATCATACATTTGTTCCCCTAGTGCTTCTTCAAACATTGGGTGCCATATGAATCATGTGGGGATTTATTGACTAGTGGAGATTCTGATTCAAGAGGTCAGCAGTGAGGTGGGGTCTGAATTCTAACCATCTCCCAAGTGAGGCTTTCACTACTGTTCCATGCATCATGCTTCATGTAATATGGTAATAGATCTTCTCTTTCCATTCTCTACTGCTCTTAACATTTCTTTCTTATTTTACACCTTCTTCTTTCCTTGTGTTTCCTTGTATTCCAGTTTACATCTTCGCGCCTATCTCCCAGTTAGCTTATTTCTCTCTTCCCTTGTATTGAATCTGCTCTTTAATCTATCTGTTCATTTGTTAACAACTACATTTTTCCTTTCTAAAAATTGTGTTTTGTGCTTTTTCATGTAGGTCCAGATATTTTGTTTCTTTGTTTTTAATTTAAATATAATTCACATACAGTGCTATATTATTTTCTGGTGTACAATATAATGATTCAACAATTCTATACACTTCTCAGGGCTCACCATGATAAGTGTACTCTTAATCCTCTTCACGTTTTTCATCCATCTCCTCGCCGACCTTCCCTCTGGCAACCATCTGTTTATTCTCTATATTTAAGAGACTTTTTTTGTCTGTCTCTTTTGTTCTTTGTTCATTTGTTTTCTTTCTTATATTAACATATTACTGAAATTATATAGTATTTATCTTTATCTGACTTATTTCACTTAGCATTATACCCTCTAGATCCATCTATGTTGTTGCAAATGGCAAGATTTCACTCTCTTTTATGGCTGAATAATATTCCACTGTATATATGTATCCCACATCTTCTTTATCCCTTCACCCACTGATGGACACTTGGGTTGCTTCTATATCTTGGCTACAGTAAATAATGCTGAAATAAACATTGGGGTGCATAGATGTAGCCGCACACTGAAGAAAATGTTCTCAGACACTTAGACTGAGTGCATGTGCAGGGCTGCCTCTGCCAGCAAAACAGTAGTAGCCAGGGTCTCTACATAGTCTTTATTTCATGGTCACTGGGTATAAACATCAAGGAATGTCAAAGCATGAGAGGAAAACACAAAAAGTCTCCAGACATAAACAGACACACATCTGCTGTTTACATGAAAGCATGCAGGGAAGATGTGCGATTTCAAGGTGCCAGGTGATTACAGTGGGTCTGTTCCCTAACTGGCTCCTGGGGGATCATGGGGTTCTGAGTCTCATGGTGCTATTGCATTCAACAGTCTTGAGAACAGAACATTGCTGGTGTTTCCGCAAGTACCCCATTCACTTTCCCAGGACTTACAATACACTCTATAAAAATAACTCTACACATGTATCATTTTCAATTACTGTTTTTGTACTCTTTGGGTAAATACCCAGTAGTGGAATTACTAGATCAAATGATAATTCTATTTTTAATTTTTTGATAAAGTTTCATACTGTTTTCCATAGTGGCTACCCCAGCTTGCATTCCCATCAATAGTGCACAAGGGTCCCTTTTTCTCCACATCCTTGCCAACACTTGTTGTTTCTTGTGTTTTTTATTTTAGTCATTCTGACATAAATAAGGTAATATCTTATTGTGGCTTTGATTTCCTTGATGATAAGTTATGTTGAGCATCTTTTCATGTCTGATGGCCATCTATATATCTTCTTTGGAAAAATGTCTACTCATGTCCTCTGCCTATTTTTTAATTGGACTATTTAGTTTTTTTTCTTCATATATTTTGCATATTAACTACTTTTCAAATGCATCGGTGCAATATCTTTTTCTATTCTGTAGGTTGTCTTTTTTTGTTTTGTTTTGTTGATGGTTTCCTTCAGTATGCAAAAGCTTTTCTTTTGGTATAGTTCCAATAGTTTATTTTTAGCTTTTGTTTCCCTTGCCAAAGGAGACATATCTAGAAAAATGTTTCTATGGCTGATGTCAAAGAGATTATTGCCTATGTTTCCTTCAAGCAGTTTTACGGTTCATGTCTCACATTTAGGTCACTAATCCATTTTGAGTTGAAGAGACTGTCTTTTTCCCATTGTATATTCTTGCTTCTTTTGTCATGAATTAATTGGCCATATCATCATGGGTTTCTTTCTGGGCTCTCCATTGTGTTCTATTGATCGATGTGTCTATTTTGGGGCCACTACCATACCGTTTTGATTGCTACAGCTTTATACTATATCTTGAAATCTGGGATTGGATACCTTCAGTTTTGTTCTCCTTTTTCAAGATTGTGTTGGCTATTTATTTAGGGTCTTTTGTGGTCTTATACAAATTTTAGGATTATTTGTTTTAGTTATGTGAAAAATACTGATGGTATTTTTTTTAATTTATTTATTTATTTTGAGAGTGACAGTATGAGCAGAGGAGAGTCAGAGAAAGAGGGAGAGAGAGAGAATCCCAAGCAGGTTTTGTATGGTCAGGACTTGAACTCACAAACTGGTGAGATCATGACCTGAGCCAAAATCAAGAATTGGACACTTACCTGACTGAGCCACACAGGTTCCCCAATACTGATGGTATTTTTATAGAGATTGCATTACATTTGTAGATTGATTTGGGTAATATTGACATTTTAACAATATTGGTTGTTCAAATCCATGAACATGGAATAGCTTTCCATTTGTTTGTGTCATCTTCAATTCTTTCATCAACAATTTTATAGTTTTCAGGTCTTTTACCTCCTTGATTAAGTTTATTCCTAGGTATTTTATTCTTTTCTGTATGATTATAAGTGGGATTGTTTTCTTAAATTCTCTTTCAGCTTCTTCATTATTAGTGTGTAAAAATACAACAGATTCCTGGGTATTAATTTTGTATCCTGTGACTTTACTGAATTTACTTACCAGTTTCTGTAGTTTTTTTGGTGGAGTCTTCAGGGTTTTTTATATAGTATCATATCTTCTGCAAATAGTAAATGTTTTATTTCTTCCTTACCAATGTGGATGCCTTTTTTTTCTTGTCTGATTGCTGTGGCTAGGACTTCCAGTGCTATATTGAATAAAAGTGGTGAAAATGAAAAAGATGAAATCTTCATCTTGTTCCTGATCTTAGAAGAAAAGTTCTCAGTGTTTTACCATTGAATATGATGTTAACTGTGGGTTTTTTATATATGGCCTTTATTAGGTTGAAGTATGTTCACTTTAAACCTACTTTGTTGGTAGTTTTTATCATGAATGGATGTTGTACTTTGTCAAATGCTTTTTCTGCATCTATTGAAATGATTATATCATTTTTATCATTTATCTTACTGGTGTGATGTATCACATTGATTGATTTCCAATATTGAACCACCTTGTATCCCAAGAATACATCCTATATGATCACTGTGAATAATTTTTTTAATGTATTGCTGGATTTGCTCTACTAATATTTTGTTGAAGAATTTTGCATCTATGTTCATCAGAAATTGCAATCAATTTCTCTTTTTTGTAGTTTCCGTTTCTACTTTCTATTTCTTCCATTTCTATTTTTTTGGAACAGTTTGAGAAGAATAGGTATTAACTCTTCTTTAAATGTTTAGCAGAATTCACCTGTGAAACCATCTGGTCCTGGACTTTGGTTTGTTGGAAGTTTTTTGATTACTGATTCAATTTCATTGCTAGTAATTGGTCTGTTCAAGTTTTTTACGTCTTCCTGATTCAGTTTTAGGAGATAATATATTTCTAGGACTTCACCCATTTCTTCTAGGTTGTTTAATGTGTTGCCATATGATTTTTCATAATATTCTTTCATAATCCCTTGTGTTTCTGTGGTGTTGGTTATAATTTCTCCTCTATCATTTTATATTTTATTTTTTGAGTCCCTCTCTCTTTCTCTCTCCCTCTCTCTCTTAACTTAGTCTGGCTAAAGGTTTATGTTTTGTTGATCTTTTCAAAGAACCAGCTCCTGGTTTCATTGGTCTGTTCTATTGGCTTTTTGGTCTCTATTGGATTTATTTCCTTCCTTCTTCTGGCTTTGGATATACTAGAGATTTTAAACAGTAGCTTGAATATTTTGGTCATTCCATCTTCTATTTCTTAACTGTATCATAAAATGTCATTTTATGTTCCACATCTTATGGAACTATATTTTAGGATTATTGTGTTCAAAGACTTTTAGGGTCTAGGTCTGTTGTAGGTTACCTATTATAACTAATATAACTAATTTCATTTATTTAGTTCCTTTGTGTGTTTGGTAATCTTTGATTGTGGGCTTGTATTTTGTTGAGCTGAAGCAGTGGAAAACCTGAGAGTATAAAATGAAGATACTTTTAGCAAAGAAGATTTGGTTTCCCTCACCCATGACCCAGGATAAGCTACCAACCTATGACCACTTCAGGCACCTTCAAGTTTTCTAGGTTTAATCTGGGACACTAATGGTTAGCTATTTCTCACTCCCACCTTGTCACCAGGCCAGGCCACAGTGAAAATTTGGTTTCTGATTTTGGATGAATCCCTCCTTTCATATGTGTTTGTTGTTTGCTGACTCTTCGCAACTTTTCCTCCCCCAACCACCTGGCCTTTTTGAGAGTTTTTCTTTCTCTTTTTTTTTTCCTTTCTTTTTTTTTGTTTTAAATTTACTGTCAAGTTAGCTAACATACAGTGTAGACTTGGCTTCAGGAGTAGATTCCCATGATTCATCACTTACATACAACACCCAGTGCTCATCACAGGTGCCCTCCTCAATACTCATCACCCATTTTCCCCATCCGTCCAACCCTCCACCCCCATCAACCCTCAGTTTGTTCTTGGTATTTAAGAATCTCTTATGGTTTGCCTCCCTCTCTGTTTGTATCTTATTTTAGCTTTCCTTCCCCTATGGTTTTCTGTTAAGTTTCTCAAATTCCACATATGAGTGAAACCATATGATATCTGTCTTTCTCTGGCTAACTGTTCCACTTACATAATACCTTCCAGTTCCATCCACAGTGTTTCAAATGGCAAGATTTCATTCTTTTTCATCGCTGGGTAGTCTTTCATTGTGTGTGTGTGTGTGTGTGTGTGTGTGTGTATAGACATTTGGGCTCTTTCCATGATTTGGCTACTGTTGATAGTGCTACCATAAACATTGGGGTACATGTGCCCCTATGAATCAGCACTCCTATATCCTTTGAATAAATTCCTAATATTGCAGTTGCTGGGTTGTAGGGTAGTTATGTTTTAATTTTTTGAGCAACCACCATACTGTTTTCCAGAGTGGTTGCAGCAGTTCACATCCATTGTGCAAGAGGATTCCCCTTTCTCCACATCCCTGCCAACATCTGTTATTTCCTGAGTAGCTAATTTTAGCCACTCTGACTGGTGTGAGGTGGTATCTCAATATGGTTTTGATTTGTATTTCCCTGATGATGAGAGATGTTGAGCATTTTTTCATGTGTCTGTTTGCCATCTGGATGTCTTCTTTGGAAAAGTGTCTATTCATGTCTTCTTCCCATTTTTTCACTGGATTATTTGTTTTTCAGGTGTTGAGTTTGGTAAGTTCTTTATAGATTTTGGATACTAACCCTTTATCTGATATGTCATTCGCAAATGCCTTTTCCCACTCTGTTGGTTACCTTTAAGTTTTGTTGACTATTTCCCTTGCAATGCCGAAGATTTTTATCTTGATGAGGTCCCAATAGTCCATTTTTGCTTTTATTTCCCTTGCTTTTGGAGACATGTCAAGTAAGAAGTTGCTGCGGCTGAGGTCAGAGAGGTTGCTGCCTGTTTTCTCCTCTGCCACTCCCCTGCTCACACCCTCTCTCTCTCAAAAATAAACATTAAAACAATTTTTTTTAGAGATATGGATTTAGTGTCATTGGGTTATCTGTAGGTTTCATGCTTGTGGTGATGCCTCTGGTTCTTTGTAATCTTTGCTGCTTTCCACTCACAGAGTCCCCCGTAAGGTCTCCTGCAGGGCTGGTTTAATGTTCACGAACTCCTTTAGTTTTTGTCTGGGAAAGCCTTTATCTCTCCTTCTATTCTAAATGACAGCCTTGCTAGATAAAGGATTCTTGGCTGCATGTTTTCCTATTCAGCACACTGAATATTTCCTGCCACTCACTTCTGGCCTGCCAAGTTTCAGTGGACAGGTCTGCTACTACCCTTATGTATCTATCTTTGTAGACTTACAAAGGCCTGTTGTTCCTAGCAACTTTAAGAGTTCTCCTTATCTTTGTATTTTTCCAGTTTCACTATGATATGTTGCGGTGTTGACCCATTTTTGTTGATTTTGAAGGGAGTTCTCTGTGCCTCTTGAAATTGGATGTCTGTTTCCTTCCCCAGATTAGGGAAGTTCTCAGCCATGATTTGTTCAAATAAACCTTCTGTCCCTTTCTCTCTCTCTTCTTTTGTAACTCCTTCTTTTGTAACTTCTTTTATAACTGTAATATGGGTATTACTTTTTTCATTAAATCACTTAGGTCTCTAATTCTCCCCTCATGGTCTAGTACTTTCCTTTACCACCTTTTTTCAGCTTCCTCATTTTCCATCATTTTATCTTCTATTTCACCTGTTGTCTCCTCTGCTTCTTCCATCCTTGCTGTCACTGAATCTAGTTTATTTTGTATCTCATTTAAAGCATTTCTTAATTCATCATGGCTATTTCTTATGTCTTTGATCACTGCAGGAATAGATTCTTTCCTGTCTTCTATGCTTTTTTCAAGCCCAGCTATTAGTGTTATGACTATTATCTTAAATTCTTGTTCAGATATATTGTTTACATCTGTTTTGAGCATTTCTCTGGCTGGAATTTCTTTTGAGAAGAATTCTTCCATTTCATCATTTTGGCTAGGTTTATGCCTTTTATGTGTTTCAATAGCTTGTTATGTGTCCTGCACCTGCAAATAGTACTATATTAAAAAGGGACCATACACTGTCCAGGGCCTGGCACTTCAGGAAGTGTTTTTGGAGTGTGTTGTGTGTTCTATGTTGTTACATCTTTGGCTGCTCTATCTGACTGCTCATAGTGGTAGGTTTTTTGGAACTTCCACCAGGTGTGCTTTGATTTGTCCACTGAAGTAATCCTGGAAAAAAGGAAAAGTGTGGGGGGGAAACTTATCCCATACAAAGAGAGAAATGAAAGGTCGGCGGGGGCGGGGGGGGGGGGGGGGGAAGACCACACAGAGACTCAAAGAAACTATAAGGCTAAATCCAGAAATAGAGAGAGGAAAATAAAGAAGGGGGAGATCACAGAAAAGGTGTAAAAAGAAGAGAGAAAAAATGCCTGATTAAACAAACAAACAACCAGAACAGAAAAAGAAAGAAAGAAAGAAAGAAAGAAAGAAAGAAAGAAAGAAAAAGGATATAGATAGATAGATAGATAGATATGTAAAAGATAGATGTAAAAGATATATATGTATATATAAAGGATAGATATATATGTATATGTATATCTATATGTAAAAGATAGATATATATGTATATATGTGTATATATATATACATATATATACACACACACACATATATATATATATATATATAAGAATTGACCATAAATCAAATCAGAAACTATGAGCCTGATTCCAAAGGAAAAAAAGAAAAGAAAAGAAAAAAGGAGAGTAGTGAGAAAAGGGAAAAAAGAAGAAAAGATAGAAATTTAAAAACACAGAGTAACATACAAAACCACAGGACAGTTGTCTGTTGGTGCCTGGGACCAGTGGCTGTGCTGGTCTGGAGGAAAGGCCTTCTGGTTGGGTCAGTGTCAGTCTCATTCTGGTAGATAAGAAGTCACCAGGCATGGAGGGGTGGGATTTGGTGTAAGCAGGTTCTGCCTCAGCTGGGGGTCACTGTCCTGTTCCAAGAAGCCCCACAGTGTTGATGTTGGAGAGAAAAATGGCAACATCCCAATCTCTCCTCCCCTGACTGGGTGTCTCAAACCACGCTGTTCAGGCAGCCCTCATAGAGTAGCCCAGGCAGGTGGCCTGCCCTGCTCCACAGTCTCCCGCATCTCCTAGGCACTCAGTTGAGATTTAAAGCCCAATGTCTTAGAGGATACTGCACCTTAAGGACCTGGTTCTGGGGTAACGCCACTTTCCCCAGCTGACAAAGGGCCTCTGGCTGGTGCCTATAGGGTCTTTCGTCCTTGGGGGGGAAATAAACCCTCTTCCCACAGTACTTGAGGGAGGGGACTGCTCTTTCCCAGTGCACCCCAAGATTGCTACTGCTCCCTGGGCTGGCTCCCCTCCCCACCAGGCACGTGCACAGGCAGCAGCTCTGATCCAGAGAAAGTCGCACACTCCTGAAAACTCCAATCTTCAGCTCGTAAGGCTGTTTACAAAGCAGAAACTGGCACTCTCCTTATTTCTTGTTCCCTAGTCTGTGGTCCAGAGAGATTTTTCTCGTCCAAATACAATACCACACTTCTGCAGCCTCTCTTTCTCTTCCTTTTGTCTCTCTACAGGAGGGGTCCCCTCCCCTCCATGCCTACACTGTGCTTTATGTCCCAATTTGCAAACAAGCACCTCTGTCCCACCAATCTGTCTCTGAACACCTGTGGAGATTTTTCCATCACTCTGCAGACTTTATTCCTGGGTATTCCAAGTGTTTTGACCTCAATACAGCTGAGTTTGGGAGATGAGAGAAATCCTGGTCCCCCTACTTCTCTGCCATCTTAACTCCCTTTTTGAGATTTTTCCTTTTTTTTTTTTCTTGTTTATTTATCTTGAGAGAGACAGAGACAGAGCAAGTGGGGGAGGGGGAAGAGAAAGGGAGAGAGAGAATCCCAAGCAGGCTCCATGCTGCGGGTGCAGAGCCTGATGTGGGGCTTGAACTCATGAAATTGCAAAATCATGACTTGAGCTGAAAACAAGAGTTGGAGGCTTAACTGACTGAGCCGTCCAGGTGCCCCGATATTTTTCTTAATTC
Organism: Prionailurus viverrinus; assembly: GCF_022837055.1. Taxonomy (NCBI): domain Eukaryota; kingdom Metazoa; phylum Chordata; class Mammalia; order Carnivora; family Felidae; genus Prionailurus; species Prionailurus viverrinus. Next base: position 74,659,249 of record NC_062565.1, read on the forward strand.
TTCTAACCAAGATACAAAAAGTTATGTCTCATGAAGTATTTGGATTTTTCCCCCAATAAGAAGACACCTCCCTCAAAAGATACATGCACATGCACACAAATTCATTATATTCCCAGAGCTATAAGCTGTGAAGAGAATTTTCACCCTCAAGTCTCCTTCACAATTATCTATGTATGACCCTCAGCCCATTACATGGTTATTTCCCTAGGTCCTGGACATAATGTTTGAATATATTTCAGTAGTTGCAAATTTCAGTGAGTGGAAAGTACTCACATTAGATTTCCAACTCATGTAGTAAGAGCTATAGAAAAATAGGTTCATGTGGAGCCTGTGTATCTCTCTTTTTGTACATATTAGTAAATCAAGAGCAATACCATGCCCCTAGGAGAAGAACAGAGATTACAGCTACCATTGAAAGCTGGAAAATGCAGGGTAGTAATTCCAATGTCCCCAGTTTAATTCTTTAGTTTAGCTAATGTAAAATATCACTGATTCTCAGAAAGTAATAATGAGTTTTCATAATTTGAGTTAGTTGATGATGCCAACAAAAGCTGCTGTACCAGATGCAATCTTTTTAATGGACTAAATTAGTATAGCCAATGGCATCTAGTAACCGGCTATTGATCCAGTGACTATTTTTTCAATCTCAACAGTTAGAAAACAACAGAAACCATTAAATCCCCCTGCAAGAGAGAATAGTACATCTTTGTTATCCTGCCTCAGGATATATCAACTCCCCAGTTTCATAACACAACTTAGTTCTCAGGGAACTTGACTATTTCCCAGTCAACAACATATCTCACCGGTTTACCACATTGAGGATAACAACAATATGACCTGAAAAGCAGAAAGTAGCAGGTTTCTTAGAGGCCCACATTAAATACAGATTCATCAGAAGATGGGAAGTATTCTCTCCATAGAGGGATTTGATTGCCCAGTGAAGTTTTTGGCAGACCAGTAGACTGGCACAACACAGGATATTCTCCCTCCAAATTAAAAATCAGTTGCAGTACTTTGTACCTACAATTTTTGGTAGGATCTTTGCATTTTGGAAACTATACATACTATATTTATAAGCCAATTTATTTATTTGGTGACTCTACCTGAAATTCTATCTAATTTAAACAAGGCCCATCTTGTCCAAGCCACAGTGCAAACAGCTTTGCTCTTCGATCCCCATGACAGCTAATTCAATTGTATGGCAGATTAAATATCTTGGGCAGATTAAGATAAAGTATTAAGCCTTTGGAAAATCCCAGTAGAAGAATCCCAGCAAAAACTCCTAAGAATATGGAAGAAAGCCACGTCCTCTTTGACAGGTAACTATTATTCTTGTGGGAAACAACAGTTTGCTTGCCACCAAGTCCTGCTAACCATGGAACATCTGTTGATCAGAAACCTCAGCTGACCATCATAAACTTGGAGTTTTCAGATCTACCTAGCCATAAAACTGGCTGTAAGCAATGCATTCAACCATCAAGGAGAAGTTGGTATATTAGAGACCAACCAGCTTTAGGAAAATCCTCAAGGCAAAAATTGAAAAAGAACATTGTCCACACATAGTAGGGTTATGTCTCTCATGCTGCCATTTCTCCCTCACCTCACTTCATGTCCTCACACTGCTTCATGAAAAGTTCCCTATGACTGGGTGATGTGGAAGAGAAATCTGTGGCTGACAACAAACAAAGGTATATCACCATGATAGAGCCCACTTCAGGGTGTCCCTGAAGAGAAGTAAAATGGAGAGAGAAATCTTCCCAGGAGGCAGATTCAAGTACATTTTTTGGTCCATATTGTTCAAAAGAAAGTCTTGATTGGTTAGATTGAATGTGTTCTTAAGACCTTAGAAGAAACAGAATCGGAGGATTGGCAACAAGGAGAATATCTGTGTCTCACACTGACACTAATTTTAATGGCTTCCCTACAGAGAATACAATTATAGAGCCTGAACCCTTCAATATGGTAGAATACCTAAATGGACCAGGAAGCCATCTTTTGGCAGATGAAGCTGAATCCTGGTAAATCCCCTGGAACAAACATTTATTCTAGATTTGGATATTCCTTCCATGTTGGATGGTCTTTTCAAGTAACACTAACCATAACCTTACTATATGGTTTTTTCATCTTCATGGAATGCTACACAATATTGCTTCTGGACAAGAAAGTCCTTTCACTATAAAAAGAAATAAGTCAATGAAAAAAATTCACTGGTCATATCTGTTTTCCCATTACCCACATGTAGTAGGAATTGCCTATTAAATACTCAGTTACCATGTCAAACCAGTACATAACATTTTGCAAGTGTGAAATGCTATCCTACAGGATATGATAAATGCTCTGAAGAGGATTCAATATATGACTAGAAGACATAAAGACATAAAACCAAGGAGTGAGTGGGGTTGGCACCTATTATAGTTCTACCCAATGACTCATTCACAAAATATTTTCTCCCAATCTCCATGACTTTTTACTCTGCTGACTTGGAGTTTCCAATATCCAAAGAGAAATGCTTCCATAAAAGGATTTAATAATAATTCCACTAAATTAAAGGTGGCAACTGTCATCTGCCCATTTGGTCCTCCTGGGGACAACAAATATAAAAGCAAAAAAACAAAAAAGTAATGTTTGGTCCTGGATCCCTAGGGGAAATAGAGTGGCTGCAGCAAAATGGGAGCATAAAGAAGTCTGGCTAAAACCTAGTTCATCCCAAGATGCCTCTATTAAGTCAAGAGGTAATGGTTAATGGAAGAGTCCCGCAATCAAAACCAAACTGGACATCAAGAGCCCAGATTCCTCAGGAATGAAGGTTTCAGTGAGAAACCCAACAACCTGAGGTATTTGCAGAAGGCCATATCAACCAGGGCTCATGCCTGTTGTATATTTTTTTCTTGATGTTTTATGTATTTATTCATATACCTACAAAATGCCCTTCTCTTTTTCCCTCAGATAGTTAACTTTGCTGTACTATACTTGTATTCCAGAATTTGAGATGATAATCTGATTGAAATCTTAAATAAACTTTAATTCCCCCCTTTGAGAGTTTCTGATAATCCAAAAGGTGACTGAACAACATTAAGCATTGTTTTGGAAGTTTAAGTATGGGATTAGACTTTTATTTTTGGATACATAGCATATAACACAATACATAAGATAAATTATGTACTTGAATAAATGTTTATTGAATGAATATATGGGAAGGAAAGATTAGGAAGGATTAACAAATACATGGATGGATGAATGGATGGGCGTGTGGTAATAGCAAAGAAGAAATGTATGTGATCTTTTTTTTAAGGGTAATTCTAAACTATTTCTTCCTTTTGGAACTTGTGCTAGACATATTTAGAACATTAGTCTATTGTTTATGTCTATCTCTAGCTCATATCATCTATAATTGTATCTGAGTTACATCAAAATTGTTTTTTTCACATCTATCTTCAGTTCATTATTTCACATTCAACAGTGTCTAACATTCTATCTAATATAATCACTGAGTTTTTATTTAAATGATTAAAGTTCTAGAGATTCTATTTGTTTCTTTGATACTATCCATGTCACCTTCTTTTTTTTTTTAATGTTTATTTTTGAGAGAGAGAGACAGACAGACAGACAGAGTATGAGCAGAGAAGGGGCAGAGAGAGAGGGAGACACTCTTAAGCAGGCTCTGGGCTCTGAGCTGTCAGCACAGAGCCTGACATGGGGCTCAAACCCACAAACTGTGAGACCATGACCTGAGCCAGTCAGATGCTTAACCAACTGACCCACCCAGGTGCCTCTCCATGTCATGTTTTTCTATACTCCTTTTAATCCTTTTAATATACCCATTAAAATTCTAATAGATAAATGTAACATCTGAATTTCTTCAGGTCATGAACCTGATGTTTGTTTACTGTCTTTGCTGATTCTAGTTCAGGGCAAATAATTTCCTTAAATATTTTGTAATTTTAGATTGTGAGCTCATCTTCACCATGTCTATTGCTCTGGGAAAATTCTGTGGCCTAGGCTGGGTGTTTTACCCATGGTTTCACTGACCTATAACTAGTTTTCATGTTTATTCTCAGCTTGTGAATTCATGAATCATCAGAATAGTATATATTTGAACCACAAACCCATGAGATGAGATGCCTATGATTATGAAATTCTCTAGGGAAGATTTTGTCCCCCTGCATCCAGGCTTAGCTTTACAGCTTCTACATGGTCTCTTTGTGTGGGTGAGAAAATTTATTTTCTAGTCACTTTTATGGAGCATCTTGCCCTTCACAAGTCCCACCTTTAGACATAGGTCTTAGTTCCAGCTCCTTCCTCTTATAGGTCCCAAGCCTTGTCATCCATCCCTCTATGGTGTTACAGTCTAAATCCCTAGATCCCTAGGTTATCATGACTACTGGCGCCCATCCTCCTACACACACACACACACACACACACACACACACGCATGCACGCACGCATGCACACACACACACACACACACGCACGCACACAGAGCAATAGAAGTAGGTGCTACAGTGCCAGATATAGCTTTTCATTCACTTGCTAAAGATTATGCTTTGTGAACTCATTTATGCATTTAAAGGGGAGGTTTAAAAAAAGTTCATTCATAATTTCCAGCTGTTTTGTCATGAGACAGTTTGCTTGTTATTTAATATAAAATATTGTCTGGAAAGAAAGTCTCAAGTAGTAAGAAATTGGAAAGATCTGTGAGACAATGAATCTTAGGGGAGAGTTTAATTTGCTGAGAAAGGGAAAGAGAAACATGCATGCAAGGAAGGAGGGGGGCAAAAGGCACCCCAGGCCGGAGAGCAGCACTTGTGAAGAATCCACAGTAGGAAAGGTAAAGTAGTCATTTTCCATGACTGAAGAGAAAATCACTGGCCCGGCCTGGAATGACTATTAGATAAAGGGCCACAGAAGGAATGGAATATTCTGGATTTTATGTTTTCTGGTAAGTGACTAGAGTTTTATATCAAAGATATATGAGATCACTATAAAAAGAAGTAAAGAGTACATGTGGCTTTAAGAAGAAGCCTACCTTCCCAGTTCCCTGGGGAAAGAGACATAAGAGAAAACCCTGACAGTTTTTAAATGAAAGTTCATTTGACCAAAGGAGATATAATGGAACTAGTAAGTGATTGTTGAAGTCCAAAAGGAGACTGAACCCTCTGATACAATTTGACATTGAACAAGTTTTGACAGATTAGCATCCATAAGCATTTCTGACAAGACATAGTTCCCTTAGGCTGTGGACAAACCTGGAAGTGGGCAAGTGACAGCCTGCGATACACATACCACTTTATACCACCTTGACCGCATTTTATGATTACGAATCAGTTTTCTCTGACGTGCCCCATTTTTCACTGCAGCGTCTTCGTCTCAGTGCCTTTATCAGTTATAACTTCATCAGAGCATCTGAGTGCACCATTTACAAAATTGCTTTCTTGCTGAAAGTGAGAGAGTACAAAGCAGTGCAATTCTGCAGAACAAAAGAAAAGAAGGAAGTACTACCTAGAGACTCTAGCACAGATGGCCTTCATTTTTCTTACAAAACACCCCTGTGAGGTGTTTTGCCAATAAATATCTTTATGTTTTACAGTTAGATGAAATTACCGTTGAGTTGATAATGCATTCAGGTTATCTCTATAGGTGGATAAGAGAATAAAGTAAAGGCCTTCAATGTAATGCATGTATGGTGAAGCATTTGAGTATGCAGATTATCCACATGCAAGCTTCTCTCTCAAGCCCTCTAGCTCATAATAACATCAGTTATTCCTGTTGCAAAGGAGAAATCAGCTCTGTTTACAGGCAGCTCTATTTTATGCCCTTCCCTGTCTGTGCTCCCAGGCTTCCCTAATAGACTGCCAGGCCTACAGTAAAGAACTGGCAAATCCTCTAATTTCTAGAAGCTGTCTGCACTGTCAGCTCAGTTTTGGCTTCCTCTTCTACTAATAAGGTTTGCTTGTATTGATTCTCTTATCCCATGCATCAGTGTAATATGAATCATCACAGCAAGATCAGCTCCAATGGCTTCACTCACAATTATGACCCACAAATAGTCTCTAACCCATGAATAAATAACCTGGTAAATAGTATTTATGAAAGCAACATCATCATACCCTTAAAGTCACAGATTTCTCCCAGTATCAATAATGGCAAACAGGGATTGGCATTTGCAACACAGCTTCTGCTATGCCTCAAAGGCCAGATCCCTGGGACCAGATCAGCTTCTCTGTGCTCTAATCCTACCCATGCCACTAAGCCACTAGTCCAGAGCAGGTAATTTACCCTGTTTCTGCCTTAGTTTTTCAGTCAGCAGAGAGCAGGCAACTATTTGCAACTGGGCTAACAGAGTTCAGTAAATGTCATTGAGCCATGGTTATAAATGTTCTTGAAATATGCCTGCAAAACTACCAGGTGTTATTGTCCTAATAGCTAATTACTTCAAATTGTAAATATTTGATTTAAAAGTTGAACAGAGGCCATTTTTATATTCAGGGCCACTTCATATAACAAATTATCCTAGCTTAACACAAAAGAAGCACCTGTCACACTTGGGTATCTACCAAATCCTACAAACACGAGCCACATAATTTACTTAGCAAAAAAACAAGCAAAAACAAAAACCAAGCAAACAACAACAAAATGACCAAAAAAAAAAAACACAAAAAACAAAAAAACAAAAAAAACAACGTCAGCAGCCCTCATGGAAAGTTACTGTCTGGATGAGTGTTAACTCCCAAGAGTCTTAGATTAGGTGGGTGGCTAACCCTTTCCTGAATCTGTTTTGCATCCAGTCCAGTGAACAGGAAACAGCTAATGATTATCAAATTCCTACAGCCCTGCAGTGACCAGAAACAGCAAGGTGCCCATCTCTGCCTAGGGGGGAGGGGGTGGTCAACTGATTCACAAATGAGACTGCTGTAGTTCTACACTTGTGCTTTTTCTCCTTGTCTTTCCTTTTTTGGGCAGTTTCAGCAGATGGATCAGTCAAAGCCCTAGTGCTTTTGTGCCCCTGAAAGGAGAGCCCTGTCAAACCCGATGGGTGAATGAATCTTTCCTTCACCAATGCTCATTTTTCACTAGCAAACAATACTTGTTGAGCAGGATGGCTGTTAGGTCAACCCTTCTCTGGCTTTAACACATGAGAATGTCTGAATAAGCTATGACTTATTTTATCTTCAAGTTGTTTCTTCTTTTCTTCTTCATCTCTCATCACCTTCACATATGATGTTAACATTTTTACGGAAGAGTACACAGGAAATATCTCATGGCTGGCCCTGCTTAATGGTTCTCTCCCATCACTTACACTTTTTCCCCAGCAACTTTCTCATCACAGGTGCAGCTTGGGGTAGGGTGGGGTTGGGGTGAGGATCTATGGCTTTCATACACCTGCATGTCTGGGTGATCTGGCAACTAAATCTTTGTCCAGTTATAAAGAGAAAAATGTGGCACCTTTTGAAGAGTCAAAACTCTCACGTGTTATATATAAACTGCATGCTTTACTCTTATGATATACTCTGGAATTTCTCCTAAGGTAACTTCTTTTTTCCACTGCACTGGCTGGATCTCATGCATTACATCCTTTGTATTTTCAGATATTTATGTTTGAAGCACAAGCTATGTAAAAATCTAGAAAACTTCTTTTAGGTAAACGAGTACCCATCAGCTCAAAAAATATCATTATGAAGAAGTTTGCTCTATTATCGTGGGCCTTTCCATCATTCTTCTAAATGCCACTTAGAAAGCAGCCAAAGGTTTGTGTTGCTGTCCTCATAGGTCTTGTGGCAATGATGGAGTCTGGTGCATTTACGGCTGTTCCCTTTCAGCCTGGTTCACATTAACCCATACAACATCAGAGGTGCATTTACAATGTCCATCCAATCCCTGGCCCAGACTGTCCCCCAAAGTTTTCAGCCACAAGGCCAGTTCCTCCCACTCTAGGGGCAGCACCATATCCCTGGTGTCCCTCCTCAGGAGCCAGCAAAAACTTCCCTGCCTCCTCCAGGTCATACAAGGTGCCAGGATTTCTCACAGGAACCCAACTCAGACCCTTCCTTCTGTCTGCAGGGACTTCCATCAAATGTACCTCTGTGGTCAAGTCCACTAGGCCTTAATACATTAACAATCATTAAAAGAATCAGAAAATTCCTGTCTTAAAAAGCCTCACTTTTAAATGTGCCCTCTTGCAAAATTCTAATTCAGATTTCAGAAGCTAATTTAAAACCTTCTCACTTTACTTTTTTGCTTTTCTTTTTATCTTGTTCTCCCTGACTCCAACCCCACCTCCAATAGCCCCATCCCCACTGAAACTCAATATATCCTACATCCCTCCTCCCCCTTCGTGTTCCTATTATAATGGTCTTCAGCCTCTCCAAGGCAAAGAATGATCTCCAGAATATTGTAGGGGAAATGCAAAGGAGAAAGCGTATATATAGCTTCAAAAATTATACCCCTCACAAGAACCCATCCTATCTGCGATTCAGTTGAGCTGACATCAACAGCTCACTGCTTTGTTTCCCTGGAGCCTTGTAATGGGTGGAGCCATATCCTCTGTACTCCCTCCTCCTGAAACCCTTCCTGGCACCATCTTCATTTTCCTTCTTTTCTTCTTTAAATCATTCTTCTCTTTTCTTTGCCCTTCACATATTCTGGGATTGAAGTTTTCATTGTTTCCTGAACTTTTTCTTCTCCTCTTCCTGACTGTACCCAAACTTTTCACTTCTCCTTTAATTTTTGCCATTTGACTTAAATTTCATCATCTCCATCCACTCTGCCTCCCATCTCTATAAAAGCTTCTGCAGCTGAGAATATACATTTTAATTTTTAAAGTCTTCTGATTTATTTCTTCTTCCAAGTGCTTCTGGAACACAGTGGGGATATTTAATGCTGTGATTCAGACAGTCTTAGAACCTATGCAGTGGACATCCATTCTTAATCTAAGGCCAAAGGAGGAAAAGTCCCTTAGCAAGAAACCCCAGCCATCAAAATTGAGGTCCCAGGACTGGAGAAAGTACCCAACTAAAGAAGAATTTGCAGGGTTAGAGAGGGAGCTACAACAGGGTCTAACAATGAAAAGAGGCAATTTTTAAGTTACAGTTTTTCAGTAAGGCAGGGAGCTGGCATTTTATAGAGCAGAGTGAAGGAAAAACTTCTATAAAGACTGCACTTAAAGTGAACAGTTATATTTGCATATTCATTGACTGGAGGCAATTTGCAACTAATAATAAGAACCCTGAAAGGAGAGAAAAACCAAACCTCATTACTATATACTGAGTGTTTACCATGTGTTGGGCAGAATGCAAAGTATTTTATAGCATTATCTTAATTAATTTTCACGCCAACTCTGTGAAACTGAACTATTATTTAAGCAATCTCACAGAGGGGGGAAAGAGGTTCAAAAAGGTTAAACAAATTGTCCCAAATCACACAGTATATGTGTGACAGAATCCAGGTGGCCTTAACAAAAAGCTTATACTCTTGGACCAGAATCATGTGAGATAAGAAGCAGACATAGGACATAAGGAGGATTTGGACAATACAGGAGGGGAGCAATCCAAAAGAGACCCCTCTCGTGAATACCCATATAAGGATGATAATCTAATATTTAATGAAAAAGAACATGATTTTTGACATCTGAACCCCACTCAGTATATATCATCAATGTATATATTTAACCTTTAAAAAATATATAATAAAATAATGGCATCCTCTTTATAGAAGGTGGACTCAGACAGTCTGAATGAATTATCTTTATATCTTCATGAAATTATATGTTAAAGGACTCCTCTAACTATTGTCAATAATAGGTACATAAATATTTCAGTCAATACACTGATCGAAAGAATGGAAAACCATACAAATAGTCCCTTTGTTACAGAATTATACCTTAAAGAGGGGCACTGGGTGGCTCAGTCGGTTAAGCATCTGACTTCAGCTTAGGTCATGATCTCACGGTTCATGGATTCGAGCCCCACGTGGGGCTCTGTGCTGATGGCAATGGCACGGAGCCTGCTTGGGATTCTGCGTCTCCCTCTCTCTGTGCCCCTTCCCCACTGGTGTTCAGTCTCTCTCTCCCTCTCAAAAATAAATAAACGTTTAAAAAATAAAAAATAAAAGAACTATACCTTAAATAGTGTTTTAACTTGGTGTGCAATTAATACTTCAGCTCACATTGTGTTACATAACATGATTCTATATTATCTTGAAAAGAAACAAGAAGTTCTCACTTTTAATCATTTAAAATCATATATTAACATTTTCCCTTGTTTAAACAAGAGGATTTTTATCCTCTATGTATTTGCACAGTATTCTAGTGCCTAAGAAATTATTTCAGTTATTGCCAAAGCATGATAAGAAAGAGCAATCGCTTTATGTTATATTTCATAACTACAGTTCTTTTTAGTTCATAATCCTATTAATTCTTTTGGTCTACTTCCTTTTTGGTAAATGTTTATGCTCCAAAGTATTAGCATACATACTTAAATAAATACCTTTCAATTCTCCCTCTTGCAATCTGGTTAGAAAATGTGATAGCACCATTACATTGTAAACTCCTTGAGTTTACACAACTTATTAATGGTGTCAGCAGAGTGTTGGGTGTGATAAAAGGTACTCAGTAAATATTTGTTTACATACTTAATACCAATAACACCAATAATAATCACAGTAGTAGTAATAATTAACTTTTCCTGAGGGAAAGTAACAATTTACTATGTGTCTGATATTGTGCCAGATTTTAAATTACTTTTCTCATGTGAGCCTCGTAAGAACACATTATTTCTATTTTACAAATAAGGAAATTAAAATCTGTGGAGGTGAGACCCCTTCCCAAGATCACACGTCCAATAAGTGAGAGTGCCAGATTCTGTCCCAGGTGTATCTGATTCCAAAGCCTACCACTGAAATTCTATACTATACTCTCTTCTCCCTGCCCTGTCAACTTTCTTAAAAAGCTGCTGAAGAACATTTTAACCTCACCATTTCCTTTGACATTTCCTTGCAAAAAAGATATATTTACTAATTTCATTCCCCACACCCCTCCAATTCACATCCATGCTCCTGCAAGGAAATGTCAGATTTTACCTTGTAGGCTCATTACTTACGGTTCTTCCCAGTGCTGCATGGATATACACTTAACAATCCATGCTGTGGATGGGAGTTTCAAAAAGAGCCCTGATTTGTAGCGTTTGTCTGAATTCCATGCTCTAAATTCTGCTACCGTGGATGATTTCAAGCCATCAAGATGATGTCACTGAACACAGAGTTGGAAAGAGATGTATCAAATGACTTTCTGTATCTGGTGCCAGTATAGTTCAGCATACCACCGACCTTTCCCCATACTGAGTAGTGTAAAGCTGTAAAATATATTTTTTTTTTCAAAAAAAATCCACCATTAGGATTAGCTTTGGATGAGTACCCAGTAGACACATCTGTTTTACACACTCACGTACTGTTTGATGAATTAAAGCGATTTTTTTGCTCTTCTAGACCAGGGGTTCCCAAAGTGTGGTAAGTTGCTCTCAAGTCAACCCAGGGTAAATCCAGGGGGTGATCTACCTTCTGAGAACTACTAGCCCTACCTACAGGCTCTGTATTCTCTCCCACTCTGGAAAGTGCCCTTGATTTGCTAAGGAGCTATTGGATTTTAGCCAAAGGCTGGACTGACAGAGTGGTAGGTTAAGAGATGTGCACAGTAGAGCCAGCAACAGCAAAGCTTTCATTTCGGTAAGGCCATCACTGCGAAACAGAAACACAGTTTAATCAGAGCCATAATTGGTACGTTGCATAAGGATTTTCATTTACTCTGCTGCATCTCATTTTGCTCTGAAGAGGCATTTACTGCAGACAGTTTTTAAAGGAAAATTTTTATAATTAGAGAATATAAGTGTAATCAATTTTGGCTTATGGCAAGACTTTTCTAGAAATCAAAATGCATACTGGCATCAACACACAAATATTCCAGAAACAAACATTATGCAATTTACAAGGTATTCATTAACATTCCAATATACTATTTCCAGCCTCTCATTTCAGGAACCAGCTGAAACATTCTCTGTAAAGACTCAGTGTTCCTATTACTGAAATGACCCAAAGGCAGTGAAGGAGTCAGTACAGTCTGTCTTCATCATTCTGCTCCTAACCACATAAATAACCAAATAGTATTCATTAAGTCTGCAGATGGCATCAAGCTATAAGAGAAATTACCCCCAAGGGGAGAGAAAATTTTAAGTGTAGTATGACTTTGATAATTTGGAGTGAAGAAGAGAAAATATAACAAATATTATCTGAGCAAGGTGTACACTACTGAAGGAGAAAATCCGAACTGCAAGATAAAAGGGTCAATGTACATACAAGTTTGCCATTTATTAATTCATTTAAGCAATTAACTATTAAACATATACTATGTGCTAGGCTCTGGGGTTAGAGTAGTAAGCAAAACAGACATTGTCCCTCACTCATGGAGCTCACAGACAAGAGAGAATAGAGGCCTTAAACAAGTAAATAAACAAACATGTAATTTCCAATCATGGTCAGTGCTTTGAAGGCAAAGAGCAGAGTGATATGAAAAAGAACAGCTTGGTGTGTGAGGAAGGACTATTTAGGTAGAGCGGCTGGTTAGGGAAGTTTCTCTGAGGAGGGAACATGAGCCAGAACATGAAAGATGAGATGCGGTCAGCTCTGAAAGGAAAACTGGTCCAGGCCAAGCCAATATCCTGTAGCAATTCCCTCAGCAGGAAAGGTCTTGGTGCTGACCTTTCCTAGGAACTGGAAGACCAATGTGGCTTGAGCACAGTGAACAAGAGAGGGCAGACAAGAGGTGAGAGAGAAGACGTCCAGGTAAACATGATCAGCAGCATAATAACATTTTTTTACTGGTTTTTTGGGGAGAGAAAGACAGACAGACAGACAGCAAGTGGAGGAGGGCCAGAGGGAGAGATAGAGAGACTCTCAAGTAGACTTCATGCTCAGCATGGAGGCTGACTCAGAGCTGGATCCCATGACCTGAGCTGAAATCATGACCTGAGCTGAAATCAAGAGCCAGATGCTTAACTGACTGAGCCACCTAGGTGCCCCTGCATAATAACATTTTAAAGCAGGGGGTTAGCAAACTTTTCCTGTAAATGGCCAGACGGTAAATCACATAGGCTTTTATGGGCCACAAGGTCTTTGTCACAAGTACACAACCGTCCGATTATACCAAGACAGCAAGCCTTCAACGAAACTTAAAATGAATACTTATTTGTGGCTAGGTTCTAATAAAACTTTATTTACAAAAACAGGCAGTAGGTGGACTTAGCCTACAGGCAAATTCTTTCTTTCAACCCCTGGAAGCATGAAGGCAGGCATGAGACTGTCCTAGAAAACATAAGTAGGAACAGGAAATTAATCTTCTAAATGAATCAGAACAGTTCATTAGTCAGGCCATCATTCCATGAAATGTCTTCCTCAGGCTCCACACTTAAGTGAGATATAATTAAACATGCATTGGTTCTAAAACAGTGATGATTATAGTTTTGGAAAACCTGACCAAGTGCATAGTTTACATGAGTTGATTTATTCAACTTGAACAACAGAGAAAAATAATACAACAGTTTTCATGTGTCCAAAGTGCTATTTGGCTGAAGATGTATCCGACTGTTCTCAGTGTTCACTGAGTAGAAAGACACCGGAATCAGAGGAAAGGGAGAGGTGAAAAGGAGCAGGGCTGGGGCTGGCTGACTACAATGTCCTGACAAGATAAAGACTTGTAAACAGTGGTCTTTGCTGCTCTCCTCCCTGTTCCTGTGGCAGACAAGTCTCCTCAGGAGTAGAGGAATATTTTAATCCGTGTGTCTTAGATAGACTGTTTAAAGGAACACCCTATTGTACACTCTTGTCAAGTGACTGGTTGACCCATAATTTATCCTTTTTTTAAACACTGCATTTTCCGGGGCACCTGCATGGCTCAGTCAATTAAGCAGTCTGTAAAACAGCCAACTCTTGCTCTCAGCTCAGGTCACGATCTCACAGTTTGTGAGTTCGAGCCCCACATCAGGCTCTGCATGGATGGCTCAGAGCCTGCTTGGGATTCTGCCTCTCCTCTCTGCCCCTCCCCTGCTTGTGCTCTCTCTCTCTCTCTTTCTCAAAATTAAGAAATAAACTTATAAAAACATAATAATAAATGAACATTGCATTTTCCTGTTTAAAAAGAAGCCAGTCTGTACTGATCAATGACCACACGCCAGGTGTGCTAAGCGCCTTACATTCATTGTGCCTTTTGCTCCTTGGGAAGTCAATACAATTCTCACCCTCATTTTACTAACGGCTGCTATTATTATCCTCATTACCCAGAAAACTTAGACATAAAGATATCAAATAATTTTCCCAAGGCCAAACAGCTAATAAATGGTAGACCCAATTTATTTTAAGTTTAAAATAAGGCAGATTAAAGCGAGGCACAACTGTATTTACATTTTCAAAAACTAGCACTGAGTAATATAAATCATAAAATTTCCACTTTTTTTGTTTGAATGGTCAAAGTCAGAATGTACTTTTGACTATAGCCAACTTAACTCACCATAGCTCTATAAACATTTCCAGAAGATCAATGATTTCTCTTTATTGTCTATGTGCATGTGAGTATTATGTGAAGAGGCTCAAGTCTTGGAATATTCTAAGGTGTCAATATGCTTTTCTAAGCTTTCCTAATATCCTTTGTAGTAACTGGGGTTTTAGATTTCCTTAAGCATGGGAAGCGTAGTTGTTTTATCTAAAACAACTGATATTTCTAATGTCTGAAGTATTTATTTGTGGGTTTGGGTCTGGTTCCTATTCTTGTGTATCATTTCCTTATGTGATTAGACAGCTTTTACTATAAGATGCTCATTTCCTTCAGAAAACCATTTGTGAGAATTCTTTGAGGTCTACGATAAAGGTGCATTCCTCCAGAGGGGATTGGAATTTACTTCTTCCAAATGTTTGCACACACTACTGACTTAAGGCTACTTTAAACAAAATTCACAGCCTGGGTTTCATTGGACTGCAAATCTGGGCATTTAGCCTGCAAATCTTGGTTGGCATTAATGTGCAGTTGCATCTCGCGTTTCCCTCCTTCCATCACTGCTTGGTGCCAAGGTAAACATCTTTGCATTCTCTCAGACGAGGGTGTGAGGTGAATATTTCTGATTTACCCTTTCACTTCAAGTTTTCAGGATGATGGGCAGAAGGGTCTGCTGTTTCCAGTTCTCATCTTGGGCTTTGTCCGGTTCCCCACACTGTTAAGGTCAGCTTGACAAATGAACCAGACATACAATTGTCCTCAAGGCAGGCATGGCTTCAAAGATAGCTTGCCTCTCTGGGTCCAACCTTCACTTAATTTTGGCATAATAATTCTGTTGTCAGTGCTTTGATGTTATTAAAAAGAAGGCTTTTCAATATTTTGTAGCATCTTAGTTTGTTGTATAGTAAAGAATTAACCTTAGTCAAAGAAAGGTCTGGCCTTTGCTCTTGGCTCTGGGGTGGTGATCTCTAAGCCCTTGGAATGTACGGCCTGATAAGAATGTCTTGGTTTACCTAAGGGTCTTGGGTCACATCAGTAGTCTAACCATGTGATTTAGGGTGGGGGCCCTGAGTTACTCAGTGTTAGCTCTGGAGGGGTGAGCCACACAGGCTATCAACCGTGTGTAAGAAACTGAGCCCCAATAAAACCTCTGCCCCACAAGGCTCAGGTGAGCTTCCCTTTTTTGGCAATACTCCATGCATATTGTCACACATCATTCTGGGAGAAGTTTGCTCTATCCATGACTAAACTTGGAGAGAGTAAGGAAGCTTCATACATGAAACTTTCCTAGACTCTTCTCTTCTCTGCCCTTGGTAGATTTCAATCTGTATCTTTTTATTAATAAACTATAACCATGGATATAATGGCTTTCAGTGAATCTTGTAAGTACTTGTAACAAATTATCAAACCTATGTGTATCTTGGGGAGCCCCAAACTTGAAATCAGTATCAGAAGGATGGTCTTGGGGACTTCCCCAACTCTGCAGTTACTTTCAATGGAAAGTTGTTGCTTTCAGTGGAAAGATAGTCTTATTATCTAGCCAGCCATATGATTAGAAATGGAAGAGTCTGTAATAACCAGGAAATGTAACACTATCCTGCCCTTAGTCCATGTTTACATACAGAACTATTTAGTTAAGCAGCATGACTGAACTAATTTTAATCAAAATATCAGAACCATCTTTTATGACGTGGGTTTAGTCAAACCCTGACTGGATGGTTTTCGACAAAGCAAATGTCATCATGTGTGTGAGTATACATAAATGTAATATATATATGTATGCCTATATTTGTATAAATATACCTGAGAAATTAGCACTGGATTAGTAACTAAGAGACATGGGTTATACTTAGTCAACTTTGGTGATTCACTTAGCTTCTTTGAGTCTACTCCTTCATAAACCAAGTGACCTAGTTCAGGGATTCTTACTGGGGAAATTTTGCCTACCAGGAGTCATTCTGGGAAATTGTTAGGGCTACTTTTGGTTGTCCTAACATTGGGGGGTGCAACTGGCATGTGGGGGGGAGCCAGAGATTTAAATACTCCATGACAGAACTGCCCAAAAAAGAATTGTTCTGCATCCTGCACAACTATTGGGTGTTTGATCAGACATGTGTTTATTAACTGTCTGAGCCTAGAATCTAACTCCATTTTATACATAAAAACAATTTATGTTTTTGCATGACTTTAATATGCATGGAATTTTCCAAATTTATAAATACTAGGTAAATTAAAGGAAGATTGTACATTGTCTGGTTTGGCACTTTCTCAGCAATGCCACTTATATGTTTGAGTCACTAGGACCACCCACCTGCATGAGGCTGCATGCACAGCTCTTATACTCAGGGCCCCCACTGTAGTTCTAAACTGAGCATTTATATATTGAAATGGGTTATAATATCACTTTCTTGCATTTCTTGTCTGCATTTCAATCAGTGGAATACACACACACACACACACACACACACACACACACACACACATATATATATACATACATATTTTACATTGTGTTTGTATGTAGGTTATAATACCTATGGATTTTATTTCTGTGTGGGGTCGTGGTCTGCCTGTCACATTTGCCCTATACCAAGTAGAGAATGATTTGGGATCTCCCTTTTTACCAGAAAGATATTCCATATTAAGAATATACTGGGGTGCCTGGGTGGTTTAGTTGGTTAAGCATCCAACTTCAGCTCAGGTCATGATCTCGTGGTCCATGAGTTCGAGCACCACAGCAGGTTCTGTGCTGACAGCTCAGAGCCTGGAGCCTGCTTCAGATTATGTGTCTCCCTTTCTCTCTGTCCCTCCCCTGCTCGCACTCTGTCTCTCTCTCTCTCAAAAATAAATAAACACATTGGGGCGCCTGGGTGGCTCAGTTGGTTAGGCATCTATCTGACTTCAGCTCAGGTCATGTTCTCATGGTTCGTGGTTTGAGCCCCGCATTGGGCTCTGTGCTGACAGCTCAGAGCCTGGACCCTGCTTTGGATTCTGTGTCTTCCTCTCTCTCGGCGCCCCCCCCCCCCAACCTTGTGTGCTCTCTCTCTCTCTCTCAAAAATAAACATTAAAATTTTTTTACAAAATAAACATTAAAAAAATTTACAAAAAGAAGGATATACCAAGGGGCACCTGCGTGGCCCAGTTAAATGTCAGACTCTTGATATTGAGTGACTCTGCTCAGAACCACATGAGTATGTCTTCATTTCAGTGAACTTACTACTAAGGAATAAAATCACACCGATGAGTAAGACAATGCTTATCATCCCAGAGGGCTTATAATGTAACTGGGGAGAAAGTCTTAAACCCAAAAGGCTATGCCATAATTTAAGGAATGGAAGAATCTGAAGTGTGAAGTGTAAGCAAATTGCTATGGGGGAGCTTGTATGCAGAGTAACTAATTTGACTTGGGAGAATGAGGAAAGGTTTTAAGAAGTGGAATGGGGTGTTTCAGGCAAGGGGCACTCCATTAACAAGGAGTGGAGTAGAAGATAGAAAGTGGAAGGCAGGCCATGGGCCTGGTCAGTGATCTCAGAAAGTTAACATCAGTAAGGAGTCTTAGAGAAGGTAGGGCTGGAAAGGTATGTTGGGACCTAATCATGGAGGGCCTTGAAAGCCAGGCTGAGGAGTCTAGGACAGAATTCTGCAGGCAAAGGCACCTGGTGGCTCAGCTGGTTGAACATCCGACTCTTGATTTGGGCACAGGTCAAGATCCCAGGGTCATGGGATTGAGCCCCACACCAGGCTCTGCACTGAGCATAGATCCTGCTTGAGATTCTCTCTCTCTCTCCCTCAGCCCCTCTACCCCATTTGCACTCCCTCTCTCAAAAATAATTTCTTAATTAAAAGAATTCTTCAGGCATTTCCACAGAAAGCCATGAATTTTGAGGAGAGTGATATGATTGGAGCACCGGTTTCTGAAAATGTTCTAATTGGTCTCTGTAAAATGGATTGGGGGCCAGGAGAAGATAGAAAAAAAGGAATTTTTGTTAGCATTTGTACTAGTTCTGGTGAGGCTAGCAAGGTGGGAAAAAGAGTAGTTGGACTGGAACTGGAGGGGAAGGAGAGATTCATGGGGGAGAGGGATTGGGGGGAAGGGGTACACCTTGACTGCAAAGGCTCCTGCCTGGCTGCATGAGTTCCTGATGATGATGCTGTAACCCTGATACTGCCAACCACCAGGGGAGGGTTGCCCAGGAAGATGGAGGTGAAAATGAGCTCTGTCTTTAGGTGAGTTGGATTTAAAGGGTGGATACTGTACTCATGTGGAGATGTCCAACAAACTATCAGAAAAAGAAGGTGAGTGCTCTACAATTTCCAGATTATCTGGCACTTCTCTACTGCTTTCTCCTCTTCTGAAAAAGGCTCTCTTCTCTGTTAAAGTTGAAAGGTTACAGATAGCACTATTAGGAGCACAGTTAGGAGCTCATGTTCTGGACCCAGCTGACTTCTTAAAGCCAAACACTAGCTTTGCCACTCTCAGGCTGTATGAGCTCAGCTGAGATCACTAAGTCCTTGGTTTCCTCACCTATAAAATGGTGATAACAAAAGTATTTTTGCATAATGTTATTTCCACAACTGAGTTAGTATCTGGCATATTGTAATAAGTACCTAAAAATGTTGCCTGTTATTAAACCTGATGACTTACCATTCCCCAAGCATACCCTGAACTTTCCTACCTCCAGTCACTGCTGCTATTCACAGCTTAGAATGCCCTCCCACCCTGACCCCAACCCATTCACCAATGGAATTCATTCCTACATTTCACCTGTTCCCTACTCAAGATCCTGAAATCCTACTTATTCTTGACTCTTGGAGCCAGGGTTAGAATTTGGAATTATCCACATGATTGGAAGGGTTTGCACATTCACTGTTCTGATGACACAAACTCTTGGCTGGCTCAGAAGGGGAAATCCAGAATTTATTCCATTATAGAAAATACTCTGTTTCTGTGAGGTTTCCTAATATCTTCTATAGAAGGATCATGTAGGAAATCATTTGCCAACATACAGGCTTTATCCAGTATTGAAAGCAGAAGAACAAGAACCTGGGAAGCCCAAACAAATTTGGACATGTCTCATGTTTGCTATCTTTTTTTTTTTTCCTTCCCATGGACAGTTGAGCACCTTCTCCTCAGTGCTTCTATTTTGATTCCTTTTTGGCAGCCTTTTCCCAGGTGAAAAGTGTTACCAGTCAGTTCTTTCCTGCTACCTTCCACCCACGCTTTGTTTTGGCAAATGTAACTTGCCTGGGAGCAGCAGAAATGCTACTTTGCACAGCCCTGATGCCAAATTGGAAGAAACATTGTTCTCTGTGAAATTAAGATAAGAGTTCAGATGGGCCAATCTGCTTCAAAATATGATTTTAACAATTTTTTTAAGTTAACTGAAACAGTAGCTCAATGTCATTCTTTGGGTTTCTACTTATTACAGTATCTTTCTTTTGTTTTAGCGCAGTTCCTATAGCAATATAATGAAAGTAACCTTTACTTTTTTTTCAGCGGCAAAGACAGAGCTATAAATTATTCCTCACCCCGGTTTGCTTTCAGCACATACAAAAGCCAGTGCTTGCTCTGCCCCAATAAATCAAAGCTTCAAAAAGGGCAAGGCAGCTAATCAGAGAATGCAGCTTTCACTAACCAGACAATGAAATCCTGTGTCTGTCATCTTTGGAATTAGTAAGAGATAAAACGGCACTTTACACAAAGTTTCCAAACCAGGTCAGGAAAGAGTCAAGACCCAGAATGGATTTGTAAACGTGGTCATTACATTCATCTAACGCCACACCATCCAATAAAGACTGAATTTTCATCAGGATTTTACAGCCATGGGTAAATGTCTTCAAGGTATTTCTAATAGGACCAAAGACTTAATCATTTTACTTTTGAAAAATATATTTTCAAAAATGAAATAAGTATTTTTGAGCTGGGACTGGTAAAGAAAATGTTTCTGAGAGGAAGCAATATTGGAAAGAAACATTGCAGGATGTAAGAACTTCGAACAGTCACAAAGATGCATAAACATTTTGTAAGAATGGAATGACTCAAACCAATCCTGCCCTATAGATCCCACTTCACTAGTTTTCAAATATTAATGTCCTAAGTAATTAATGAATCCAATATTTATTGAATACATTCTCTACCATGTAGAGATGCTTAGTATCATTACTAAGCATGGGATTAAGAAGATGAATAAAACATTGGGCCTGCCCTCAAGGAGCTCTCACTCTTTGAAAAGTTCAACTATTGCTTCATTTTATTACATAAAATAAAACACAAGAATCATTATAAATTGTTCCTGAAGTTCATTTGGAAGGTCTACATGAAAGTTTTGCTTCATAGCAATTTTCTCTGTAAAATGAAATCAAATGAGTTAAGATACAAAGAAGACAGCTTTTCTGGGGCAGAATGTAGTTGCAAAAATCAACTGAGTCCTACAAATGTTCACCATAACCATAGCCACAAACTTAGTAATTCTATAAAACTGATTGAAAACTAAAACAGAAAAAAAAATGGTTAATGCTTATGTTATGGCAATTTTTTAAGGGCAGAATAGTAAAAAAATATAAATGGATTTGGAGTCTCAGCTAGAACCCAAACAGTGCTAATATCTAGGATTTCTGGCCTGAGTCTGTTTTTATGAGGGACTAAGAGATCCATTGGGAGAAACTCATTTCAAAAAAAGAGAATTCTGCACATGGGAGTGGTTAAAAAAAATGGTGTATTCGTGTATATTAGTCAAAACTGGTCTTTAAGTCTGGCTGCTGGGCTGGGCTGGGTACTTCAAATTTAAAGAATTGATAAAGCAAGTTTTACTAAAAATGTTGTAACTATAGACACTGGGGTGTGGCATAATACTGCTTTAGGGTCCATGTCACAAAGCACAGCACAAAATGGAGACAGTCTACGTTCTCCCTACCTCTGTATACTACACAGCTGAACTTTGGCTTATTGAAGTTTCCAAGACAATTGCATTATTTTCTCCATTGGCACATCCAGGAAGGGGAGGAGCCACACTTCACACAAGACAGGCCCCCTGTGGACACCTTAGCAGTGGAGATCACTAGCACCAAATGATACTGGTTAAGAAGAAAAGAAGAACATGGCAGATGCCTTGAGGTAGATGATAGGTGGCAGACGATATATATGGGTACCGTAGATAGAATTTGAGCCTAGGTGCCTCAGCCGGTTAAGTGCCTGACTTAGGCTCAGGTCATGATCTCAGAGTTCATGAGTTAGAACCCTGCTGACAGCTCAGAGCCTAGAGCCTGCTTTGGATTCTGTGTTCTCCCTCTCTCTCTGCCCCAACCCCACTTGTGCTCTCTTTCTCTCTCAAAAAGGAATAAACATTAAACAAAATTAAAAATAAATAATTTGAGTATTTTGTAGTGAGTTGCAGGACTTTCAATAGTAGGTAGATATAAGAACCAGAGAAATATGGTTTATTCCTGCTCATCTGACCCCGTTTGCCTACTTCTCTGAGCTAGATTGGACTACACATACTACATAAATGTAGGTTACTCAAACATTAGGTCCTAATTCATTTCAAGAACATGCTGAATGATTCTCTTAAGAAAAGTACCTATTTAGCTGAGATTTAGTAATATATTCAATAACTTCTTTCCATCTATGATATTTCTAGTCAAGCACTCAGATTTTACACTGTTGTCACCATAGCATGATTAGGAACATAAATTGGGGGAACAAACACACAAGAAATTAAAAACACAAGGGAATAGGGTTTGTACACCATGAAGACTCTGCCTTGTTCTCCTAAGAACCAGTGACACTGAGCAACAAAAAAAGGATTCCTGGTACTTTTGGAAATTACATAAAAAATAAATTGAACTTTAGTCCTGAGGGCATACCTGTAGGATGTCTGGTCAGAAAGTTCTGGGCTGGATTCCCTTCCTCATTTAAAGATTTTTGCAAAAGGTTTTCTGCTTACAAGAGAAGACTCTGACAAAGAACGCATTTTAAAAGGTTTATGTGAAAATGCTTGAAATGGGTTATCCTGCACTGTTAGACCTATGCTGACCGCAAATGGAAAAGTATGTATCCTATTGTACTTATAATGGCCTTCAAAAATAATTAAAAACAGAGTAGGAAAAAGCACTGACAAAGTTATTTGGTGAAGACTTTCTGTGATAGTTTTTTTGGAATTGGAAAGCCTCTTCTTGTTTTGCAACAATGGCTCTTCCTTTCTTCTCATCTACCTCATGCTCTGCTACCAGATTAATTTTCCGAAGGCATCGCCTTCATCATGTCATTCTCCTGCTTAAAGCCTCAAAAATAAATTTCGTAGGCAATGGGAAGGAGGAGTGGCAGAGAATAGCAAATTCATAGAGTATCAACTACAGCTAAAATGTATTGTGCCAAGCACTGTTCTAAACACTATGCATGCAGAGACCCACGTAAAATTCAAAGACTCGTATGAAGGAGAGGCTTATTTTTTACACCAATTTAAAGATGAGACTAAGGAACTAAGCCAAGATTATACAGACAACATTTCAACCCTGGTAGTCTGATGCTAAATCTCTCAGTCTTAACCATAGCATTTAAATCTGAGAGCTCAAGTGGCCCTCAGGGGCAGACACACACACACACACACACACACACACACACACACACACACAGTGTTCCCTGTTCTTGTTGTGCTTGATCCCTGAGAATTTAGGAAAAGCATTCAGTGCCTTCCACAATCCAAGAACTCTTTCCTATTTTATCATTCATTGTCTCCTCTTAATTCCTTCAATCTAGCCAGATGTTCTTGCTGTTTTGAATGCTGCTCTTCCTGAAGAGGTCTGTCTTCCTGTCTTTCCAAATCTTAACTGTCACTCAAATCCCACAACAAATCCTGCCTCATTTGAACAAAAACACCTTCTCTGCCACAGTAATTGAGGGGGACCTCTTTGGGACCCCACAGTCATATGGGTTCTTTTCCCATATGGTTTTTCTCACCTCCACTCTCAGCTTTAACCTCATCAAAACTGGATCTAAAGACAGTACACATTTCAGAAACACTTTATTGATTGTGTAAGAGATACAACCACCAAATGTTCCATAGACAGCAGCCTTTATTTAGAGGATATCCCTGGCTTGATAGAATAAAGCAGAGAAACAAATAAACACAAGTTTTGAAATGAGCTCTTCTAAAATTGTCTTGAACAATTATCACAGGGTTGGACAGATATACAGGACATGTGTTTTATTGATCAAGTCCTCTTTATTTCCTCTAGTGATTTCTAACACATATATTTCCAATTTACTGGTGGTTTCTTTAAAAAAAAGTTTTTAAAATACATGTCAACTTATTTTTCTCTTAATAGCAACACTAAAACGACTTATTTTGTCTGTGCTTGATGAGAGAATATCTTGGTCGCTTTTTCCTTTTCTTCTTGACATCATTTCTCAGATTTTATTGAGTTAAAATGAGGAATTTTATTTAAAAGTTTTTGTTACCTTATGAACCTTTCAAGGATCTTTCTTAACATTTGGACTAAGCTTTATGATCACAGGGACAATTGAGAGAATTTATAGTGCCTTTTGTTGACCTTACTATGCAGGATATTTGGAAGAGAGGGAAGGGCTGTAACTATTTTTTTTTTTCAGAAAGTGTAAGTGAATGTACTTTCTAAGTCCAATATGTACTATTATGGAACATAAAACTAACGATGACTATACTCAAATTTAAAAAAAAGACTTCAACATGGAAAAAAACCTGATAATGACTAATTTCAATACTGTCACCATTCTATGAGGAGAAAATTTTATAGGAACCAAAGGCAGTTGGCCCCAGATATGGGCCACTCTGACATGAAGATTATTTTGAGCTGAAGACGAATGACACACTATGGGCTCAAGAGAAACTTTTGCCCTTCCTGTAACTACATAGAAGAACCTAAATTGGAGGGTCTTTCCCAGAATAAGGGTTATTACCAGAGATACAATTTTTCTGAGTGACCCAACTGTGTGGTAGGGCACATATCTATCACACATCTGCTCTACTTATTGCCCAGTGAAGTACATTCTTCCCTCTGAAGCCCAGACTTCAGCCCTCTTCTCCTTAGTTCAGAATGACTTATAGACGTCATTTTGCCTGTCTTTTGAATCTCCACGTCTGTGTGGATTCCTCATATGTACACCATTAAATTTGATTTTCTCCTGTTAATCTGTCTTATGTCAATTTGATTTTTAATCCAGCTAGAAGGACCTTTGAGGGGACAAGAATCCTTGTTCTCCAATAGTTTCAAATGAGGAGGCCATAACCCTTCAGTCTTGATTCTGGAAGGGAGTACAAGAGTAACTGAGGCTGGCACTTCAGGCTCATTTTCCTAGAAATGGTATTAGGGAGGGGCAGGGAGAGTGGTTGGAAATGAAGGGGTGGGACAAGACAGAGAGCTCTGTTCCTGTTCCCAAGCACTGGTTTCTTAAGACTCAGTGAAGAAATAGCTTTCACTATTTTATAAGCACATATAAAGTGCTTTATTTCTATAATACCTTTTCTAGCATAAGTCTACAAAAAGCCTGCCATGCGCTGCTCAGGCCTGGAAGGTTCTGGGAAAAGAAATAATGAACCCTATTTCTCTTGAGTTTAGAAAAGATTCACCAGAAACTCCAAATAGGCAACCAACTGCTGTGACTGTTTTAAATTAAGTTACCCACTTATGGTGGTAGTGTTGGTTTTTTTTTAAGTTTATTCATTTATTTTGAGAGAGAGAGAGAGAGAGAGAGAAAGAAAGAGATAGGTAGAGAGCGAGGGAGAGAGAGAAGAATCCCAAGCAGGCTCCGCACTGTCAGCACTGAGCCCAGAGCCCAACGCAGGGCTCAAACTCACAAACCGTGAGATCATGACCTGAGCCAAAACCAAAAGTCGGGCACTTAACTGACTGAGCCACCCAGGCACCACCAGTGTTCTTGGTTTGGGACTTTTGGTAGATGTATTGAAATTTGTAACCAGTACACTAACAGAATGTGTATAAACAAATTATGGCAATAAAAATCCTCTTTTTCCTTTCCAAAGCATAATAAAATAAAAGAAAAAGTCTTTAACCCATGAAATGTCAAAAGAGATCAAATTAAAATGTTAAAAGATTTACAGAAAGAAGCCAATTAGGTGGGAAGAAAGATGAATAATGAAATGGAGTAATGTCAGTAATTCCCGTTCTGACAAGAAAGGCTGTGGAAGGTCACAGGTGGGGGGTCTGGGCAAACCCTGCCCTCTTACTGTACCTGTAGCCAAAGGGCCCTAGCATAAATGCGGGGCCCTGAAAATGGGTTTCTTAATTTATCTGTAGCAGGTTTGAGGACAAACTGGTTTACTCCATTCCTGGTCAAAAATGGAACCATATTTTAAAAAGAATAGTAGTATAGTTTTGATGCTTTCTAAAATGTTCTTTTAAGCAAAACTTACTTGTTTTAAAACTAGGGAACTTACCTGTTAAAAGAACTTATTTCCGTGTAACTCCTGCCCACTTTTTCCCCCAGACTAAAGAATGATGATGAGTTCTGGTTCATTAACTAATAGCTTGAAGCATCTCAAGAGGCAAACAAAGAGAAATTGTTACATTAAGTCACACTGAATGCTCTGGAGTATTTAAGAAGATGTAGGACTCTTAGGTAAGCAATTAGTGGGAACCATCCCTCTGATGTAGAAGATAAATGTTAATGCTTTTCTAACTACAGACTAAGATATACTAGTCATCCTTACATTCCTGAATTATAATGAAATGTGGGTCCTAATTAATCTTCGTTATACATTAAAAGCAAAAACAAATGTTCCAGGGACAACAACTAGGCTAACTTTATCTATCATAGAAAACCATTTAACCTTGTCAGCATATTTTACTACAGGGGCGACTGATCAGGTTTAATTACCAAGGTGGTTAGTGCAAGGCCAATTACACTGAGTGCCTGGTTCAAGTCAAATTTTTTGTGATCAATGGAATCAAGCTTTGCTAATATCGGCGTATCCTTGTTTAGTAAGCTACTTTTGGCAAAATGATGTAAGGTTGTGGTTTCTGCTCAATCTTTGGCATTTAATGATGTATCTCCATAGTCACTCTAACTGGGAGTTCAAATATCGTGACATATATGGCCCTAATGGTATACATACACCTAAAGCTCAACCAAAACTTCCGCCTGAAATAGCACCCCATCGTACACTCTCCCTTTACCCAGCTTTCTTTTTCTTGTTGTACTTATTTTCAGAAATTAATTTACTTTATAACAGTATTTTATAATAAAATATAGTAAAATATAGTGTTTCTTTTTTGTCTGCTCCCTCATGGGAATGTAAGCTCCATGAGGGCAGGACCTTGGTTTGCTGGATCCTATCTGCAGTCCCTGTAACTATGCGTGGCATGTAGTAGGCTTTCAGTGAGCACACATTAAATGAACAGACTCAGTGACTGGTTTGCCAAAAATGGGTGGCCAGCAGAAGTTTTCAACAGGGTCTATCCATTGTTGTTATACAGGGTAAGAGTGAGTTCCACTCATTTATAAATGACAACCACTCATTTATCACAGTTTTTAGATATC
This sequence comes from Prionailurus viverrinus, assembly GCF_022837055.1. NCBI lineage: Eukaryota > Metazoa > Chordata > Mammalia > Carnivora > Felidae > Prionailurus > Prionailurus viverrinus. The sequence goes on from NC_062565.1 coordinate 74,686,315, forward strand.
AAAAATGGATTGGAAATCTGGTGTTTTTTTTTTTTCAACGTTTATTTATTTTGGGGACAGAGAGAGACAGAGCATGAACGGGGGAGGGGCAGAGAGAGAGGGAGACACAGAATCGGAAACAGGCTCCAGGCTCTGAGCCATCAGCCCAGAGCCTGACGCGGGGCTCGAACTCACGGACCGCGAGATCGTGACCTGGCTGAAGTCGAACGCTTAACTGACTGCGCCACCCAGGTGCCCCGGAAATCTGGTGTTTTAATATGGTTCTGGTCCTTGCCAACCTCCTCTTTTTTTTTTTTTTTTAAGATTTTTAAAAATGTTTTATTTATTTTTTGAGAAAGAGACCACAAGCAGGGGAGGAGCAGAGAATGAGCAGAGAAAGAGCGGGAGACAGAGGATGCAAAGCGGGCTCTGTGCTGACAGCAGAGAGCCGGTCCGCGGCTCAAACTCACAAAACCATGAGATCATGGTCCGAGCGGAAGTCAGACTCTCAACTGACTGAGCCACCCAGGCACCTTTAACAGACTATGCTAATTCTATCACTGATATCCAAGAGGTCCGATGGAACAATGCTTATATGCCTGTGCTCAAAATGTAACTCTACTGTGTGATTGAAATATTTACCTAGCCTCTGGCTCCTCAATATCCTCATATAAAAAAAGGAAAAGTAAGAATTCCCTCATAGGATTATTTTGAGGATTCAAAGAGAGATGATACATGAAAGCATACAGAGCAAGGCCTGAGATTTGGCTAACAAGAAATAGTAACTGTGTTATTATTTTGACTGTCATTTGGGTTTTTGCTATTTCTGGGGTTTCTAATTTGTTTTACTTTTCCTATTTATTTTGTTAAAAGTTTTTTTCTTAATGTTTATTTATTTTTTAGAGAGAGAGAGAGAGAGAGAGAGAGAGAGAGAGAGAGAGTTTGAGTGGGGCAGGGGCAGAGAGAGGGAGATACAGAATCTGAAGCAGGTTCCAGGCTATGAGCTGTCAGCACAGAGCCCGACATCGGGCTGAAACTCACAAATTGTGAAGTCATGACCTGTACCAAAGTTGCATGCTTAATCCACTGGGCCACCCAGGCACCCCTACTTTTCATTAACTTCAATCATTTTCAAACACTACATGATGTTTTTCTTGCCCTGTTTCTTGTCTTATTCCCAATTATTTTAAAACCCTACTTCATTATGTATTTATTCTGTTTGGTCTTCTTGGCACCCAGAGACTTCTTGCCTCAGAGTTCTCTGACCATCTAGGGAAATTGCACAAATGGCTCTTGTCTTGCTTTTACCCTGTTATCTGTACAATGGGAACATACTAGCACCTGTGTCACAGAGCCATGGAGAGAACTGCATGAGGTAATTTATGTTAAAGAACATCAATAGTGTCATGCATAGTTACTCAGTTGATGATAGTGAACATTTTTTTTTTTACCCACAATGTCCCTTCCTCTCTTTTTGCTGGCTACCCCCTGGTAGATTTTTTTTTTTTAAACTCTTAATAGTATATTAAAATTCTGTGGTTCCATTTACGACTGCTCTTGAATAGATTCTGGAATTATACTTGTATGACACATGAGGCTAGTGTGAAATGACTTCCCAGGACCAATATGGAGATTGTACAGCCTGCTTCAATTCTCTCTAGCCCTCCTTATGTGGTTTAACTACATCTCTTCATTGCTGGATATTTCTCTTTCTCAGAGAAAGAGAAGAAATTTAAAAAAAAATTATTTAGACAAAGACAAATGATAAGTAGAATGGCTCCCTTCCCCTCTTTTCCCCACTTCCTGTGGCCCCCAAAGAAGACTCTTATAGGTTAACACGTTACCCTCAGACCTACCCAGTGCTTAGACATTAACAGCTCAGCTCAACTGTGCTGGCCCTTCCCTCCCAGCCCTAGAACCAGTGGAGACGCGTTGAGCTTGAGAACCTCACTGTGGCAAGATTTTTATTTTTTATTAAAAAAAATATATATTTTTTTACATTTATTTATTTTTGAGAGACAGAGTGAGGCAGAGCACAAGTGGGGGAGGGGCAGAGAGAGAAGGAGACACAGAATCTGAAGCAAGCTCCAAGCAAGTATTCAGCACACAGCCCAATGCAGGACTCAAACCCACAAACCATGAGATCGCAACCTGAGCTGAAGTCAGTCACTTAACTGACTGAGCCACCCAGGCACCCCTGTGGCAAGATCTTAAGTTGCATGACAGATGCAACTTCACACAGTAACCACAGTATAAACAGAAATCCTGTGTGTGTGTGTGTGTGTGTGTGTGTGTGTGTGTGTGTGCACATGAGAGAGAGAGAGAGAGAGAGAGGAGACAGAGAAGACAGAGGTGGACAGACAGACCTCTTACTCCTGCCCTTTCCTCAGAGCTTCTCAAAGCCACTCTACTTCCATCCTCCACTGGTGCCATTAAGAAGAAGGTGGGCTTAGCTCTCTCTGGCTTGGTTCCTCATAAGACCCAGAGAGAGGTGAAGAGGTCTAACTACGCTTGATTTTTTTTTTTTAGTGTTTATTTATTTTTGAGAGACAGAAAGAGCACGAGCCGGGGAGAAGCAGAGAGAGAGGGAGACACAGAATCTGAAGCAGGCTCCAGGCTCTGAGCTGTCAGCACACAGCCCAATGCGGGGCTTAAACTCGTGAGCCATGAGATCATGACCTGAGCCGAAGTCGGACACTTAACCGACTGAGCTACCCAGGAGCCCCTAACTACACTTGACTTTAACTTGATTTTACTTACACAAGGTTAGGAAATTGGAATCCTCTTCTAGCTGGATTTGGTTGAGTGGTAGAGTTGTCTTGAATCCTGAGTACCTTCACCATCTAAACCGTAAACACAGTAACAGCTGCTTTCTTCTCCAGAGGAAGAAAGACTATCTCAGAAGAAATTTCTATTTATGCACAGACTGAACTCTGCTTCACTGAGTTTATTCCGGTCTCCAACAATATAAACTGAACTCTTAAGAAATAGTCACACATAAAAGCATTCATCATGAATGTATTCATTTGTGAAACCAATAGTACACTAAGGCCAGGCCCCATGCCACAAAAGACCTAGAGTTTGTAATGACTGTGTCAGTGACAACACACAACTATACAAAATCACCAGATCTTGTTTCTTAGGCTATGTCCTCTAAGGCTGTGGTTCTCAACTGGGGTCAATTTTGGACACCAGGGCAATGTCTGCTGATGTTTTTAGTTGTCACAACTGGGGTTGGAGGGCTACCAGAATCTGGTGGGTGGAGGCCAGGGATGTTGCTAAACATCCTTCATTGCACAGAAGGGTACCAGAATTATGTCACCACAAAATACGTCACTTTGGCATAAGGATTATTTTGAGCTAAAGACAACTGAAAGCCAGCAGAGGCAGAAAAAGCTCTTTACCTCCGTGTAACTACCTAAAAATAAAGTATAAATTTCCTCTTTTGTAAATGAAATTTACATTTATAAGGGAAATTTCCATTTGTAAAGATGTCTCTGTACCAGGAAGAGAACTACTCCGGGAGACAACTCTTATCATCTGAGAAACTCTTAATCTGCATAACAAGACAACCCTATTACCATACATTTTCTTCCCTCACCTTCCTATAATTTGCCTCCCCTGCCAAAAAGCCCAAAACCTCTTTTTTCTTTGTTTAGCCCAATATGGTGTATAAACCTCAATCATCTGACCACCTCCTTGAGTCTCCTTCCTTTGTGAAACTCCTGTGTGGATGTATGCAATTAAATTGTTTTTCTTATTCACCTATCTTTTATCAGTTTGATTTGCAAACTGCAGCCCCTGAATTTAGAGGGAAAAAGAGTTCCTCTCCACAGCAGAGGACAAACTCTCACAACAAACTGTCATCTGGCCCCAAACCTACATGGTGCTGAGGTGGAGAAACCCTGCTCTATACTGACAGCTAGAAATTGAAAGCATGGAAAACCAGCTTGGTATTTGGGAGCTTAGTAGCTTAAGAGAAACCAAAGTAATTCTCATCTGTGGCTGTGTGTCTTGGACAGATCACTGAGATCTTTGCTGTTTCAAACTGCGCTTAATAAAGTGACGCTGCAGGGCCAAACAGATGGGTTTTGGTCCTGTGTCAGTCTGCCCGTTACACATTAGGAGTGCCGCAGCATGGCTGTGCTGGCAGGACAAGGGTCTGGGTGAAACAGAAAGTTCGCTAAAGCACAAGGCCAAGTGACACCCACATTTTGGGTGTTAGGAAATCCGGGGACGTAAAACCCAGCGTTTTGGGGGCACAGAGGTATAAGGCAGCCTGTAGGCTAGGATGAACACCACAATGTTGGGCGAACAGCAGGTACGGGTGCAGATCCAGACTGTCCTCGTGACAGACAGGGGATCTACCTGGCTCTCCGAGCAGCTCTGCCCGGAGCTGGGGGACTGTGGGCGAGGATCCAACCGTCTCTGTGAAATCAGCAGCTCGCCGTGATGCTCTGTAGCAATCTCCCTAGCTCCATCATGATCGCTCCACGGCTTCCTCTCCACCGGCTCTGGCACACAAGGATTAAGACTAGTCTATACTGGGACGCCAGTGAGGTGTATCTGTTGATCAGCAACAGTATTTGGTAAAGGAAATAAAGAAAAGGAACCCATGCAGGCCTGCATAAACAGGAAAACCTTTAATGTGATAACCATTCAACAAACATTTATTCACTGAGCATCTCTTCTGAATAAGGCATACAAATTCCTATTATTTTTCTTTCTAAACATTTGTTTGAAACAAACCAAATGGGAAGCTTATGTAAGTTTATTTGCTTGGATGTACGGCAGTTAACTTTCAGATCCACCAGTGAAGCCCCTCACTGCGTTCCACAAAGGACAGATGGGACTCCACTAGCTAATCTCCTTCCAGGTGGTGCTGACGCGGCACATATTGGAATATTCCTCTCTGTGGGAAATAGAGACATAACTTCTACACTTTCCTCAACCTGCTATGACAACGTTCTTCACAGTCTTGGTTCTTCAAAGATTTGAAGTGAACTCCTCTCATGGAGAGTATATGCGAACCAGTAAACTCACAACTTCGACGCGATGCTCTTATTCAGTAGCTCTGGTTCTTGTCTCTGTAATGGCTGCCTACTGTGCAGAATGCTGGCCTCTGGGGTGCTCCGTGCGGGAGAGCTGTCTTCCAGGGACAAGAATGCCTCAGCTCCAACAGTTACATCTTCAAAAAGGCCACCTGGAGAAGGAAGAAAAACCCACGATGCTTCACTTATATAACATGATGAAATGGTTCAGTGCACGTCAAATCAGAATCAGGGAAATCTGGTCAATAGAGACACATGCTGATCTACAAAAGAAAAGTAACTCCTGGGTCCGGGGAGACACTGCCATTTTACAGCGGGAGCCAATTACTCCTTTTTAAATGAACCATGTAGTAATTAACATGATTCACATGCACTTTAAAGAAAAAAATAAATAAGTTTTAATTGACACTGAAGCTGTACGGCCGTGAAGTAATCCAGTCCTCCTTCCCATTGTTTCAGACTGCCTTATTTTGGACTTTCCGTGAGCAGAAGTTTGAGTCCAGAAGATTCCCGCCAAGTCCAGCTCCTCACTGCCAGCCTCTCCCCAGGTCGTGTGAATGCTTTTAATCACATTCAGTTATATTTATTGTGCTTGTCGGTAGCAACTGATCTTAAAACTTAGTGTTTAAAAAAATTCAGACAGGTCTACGTACAAAATCGTTTCAGATTATTTAATGAGGCCCAGATCAAATGCATCTATTTCCCCCAGGAGTTTTAAACAACAGAGAAACAAACACTAAAGTTGATCATAAAAGTTGAGTTCAGAAGTGATAAATAAATTGGGAACTGTCCCAGTATCAGGAAGAGCGCAGACTGCAGATCAGAGACAAAGATGGGAAAGTGTGGGAGGACTGGCAAAGTCATGCTTGGCCTTTTTTGGGGGAAAGAGTGAGCAACAAAACTAAAAAACATTCTACTCCCGGACAGTTGGTTCTTAAGTCCCCAAATGCAGTCAAAGGAGGCATGTATTTAATGATCCCTGTTAAGGGGAAAGGAAAAAGGAAGAGTCATGCAGGGCAGAAAGCATCGGCTTTCTGTTGAGTAATTCAGAAGGCTGTTACTCTTCATACAGAGCTGGTGAGAAAGGCCCCTGCTGCGTTTCCATATCAACTTCCTGCTGAGTTTTCTATATCAAGTTTTGCAATGAGAACACCAAAGTTGAAGGAGCAGGCAAAGAAGAGAGGTTAAGATTCCTAAACAAAATGTAAACACAGACAATTGATACAAATCTCAAGGGCTTACTGTGAGGATTAGATGAGATAATGGTTATGAAAATACATGTATTCCTCTCCCTTGCCTTTCAGCGGATAACAGATATCAATCAGGAGCCCATGAATACACCAGAAGAGATGGGGCTGTTCAAGAGAGAACAGTGGGGCCCCTTAGGGGATGACCATGGAATTACAGGGGAAAGGTTATCAGTCTGGCTTCTGGATCACTGTAGATAGCGTCTCTGTCAGGTGATACTCTGCTTCTGTAAGAACAGTTTATGGGGAAGACCTTCCAAAGAAGACAATGCCACTGTTAATATTGAGAAATAGGAAAACCAGTTGTCTCCTTTTTAATTCGTAAAATTGCTATGTCGTGGAGTATTCCAACCAGAAACCACTCAGAATAATACCACTGATAAACATCACCATAAAAGTGGTTAATAACTTTAGCCCTGGAATCACACAGACCAGCGGTTCTCAACTTGGGGTGATTTTACCCACCAGGGGACATTTGGCAGTGTCTGCAGATGTTTCAGTTATCATAAATTGGGGGACGCTATTGGCATCTAGGGAGTAGAGGCCAGGGGTACTGTTAAACGTCTTATAATGCACAGGACAGCCCTCCACAAGAAAGAACTGTCAGCCCTAAAATGTCAATAGTGCTGATGCTGAAAAATACCAACATTATAGACATAAGCGCTTAAAGCTAGATCTCTATTCACCAGCTGTGTGACCTTCAACAATCTTGTTAGCAGCCTCCTTCAGCCTTTCCTCATCTGCAAAACAGGAATTATAACTGGACCTATCTGAAACTTGTACAACATTTCATAGTTTATGAAGCCTATTTGGACTTCTTTCATCCTGAGTATAACCTGTGATTTACATAAAGCAAATGAAGAAACAGAAGCTCAGAAAAATTAAGTGACTTGCTCAGGATACAAAGCTATTAAGTGGCAATAATGGGCTCAGGAAGAAATTTTGATTCCTAACCCGTGCTTTTCCCACTAGAAGTTTTCAAAAGAATGAGGTAAACTGCAGAGGTTTGGGGACTTTTAATCTTCATGATTGCCTCAAATATCAAAGATTTATTTTCTTTTGCATGCCTGTGAATATGAACTCAGGATGGAACTATTACACAAGAGACTGAGCTGATTAAATAATGCAAAATGGAGCCCCCTCCCCCCCGCACCAAGAAGGGAAAACTTTAGAATTTGACCCAATGTCTTTTTTTTTCATGTCTAGTTTTCATAATTCTGCCTGCCAAGTACATAATGTATTTTGCAGTTCTTAATAACAAAAAACTGCAATCATCCTTGGGAACAGGTACTGTACAATGCATTTTAGCTTCTTTTTATTTAAAACACTGCGAGTTAATATATTTCAGCATTTCTAACGCTGATTTTGTGTTCTCTAGCTTTTATCGATGACAGCAAAAACTGTTCGCCCTAACTGCCATTTATTCTGAGGATAATTTTGTTTCATTACACTAAGAAAACTCTCTGTATTTCATCTTTTTAGTTTGATTCTCAAAAGTAAAAGTTTTAAGGCTTTTCAGAGTACATGAGCACAGCCACAGCTTGAGGCTCCATTGATACATTTCTGGAACATACAGTTACAAAAGTATATATTATTATTTAAAAACAACAGAAATGGGACTCTTTCCTATTGGCTGTAAGGTTTGAGTCTCCCTATTCTGTGCACTTGAATTTGGACAGTTGGGAATAGGAAGAGGGCGAGGGGGTAAAGATATCTAAAAATAATGTCTCTGCTTTGAGTCATCACCTAAAAACAATCTTCTTAAACCACAACAAACAGGGCTAGGCTGATGTGATAGCTGACCAAATTTCAGTTTAAAATGCTTTAATACATTTACAGAATATGTTAAACACTTTTTAATGTTCTTCTATCTTAGTTAACAAATTTATATTATTAAATTCAATTCCTCAGTATAGATTTGAAATTTCAATCAATAAAAAAAATATGCTGTCAAGGCAGGCTGCACAAGATTAACATTAAAAGAAAAGGCTATCTAAGTGCTTTGGGGTGTGCTAAACAAGACAGATAAAACAGTAAAATACTGGAAAATGTGAATTTCATAGCAACTGCAAGCTTTAGAAGAAACTCTTTAGAATAAGCATAGCCACACACAAATGTTCTTTAAAGAGTATTGCAGATATTAAATATATAAAACCATGCCTTAAAAATGTATTTTTGTCTAGGTATGGCTCACGTTCAAAGTTATGTTCTGAAATAGAATGTTTTATGACACGGAAGAGAGTTTATACTTTATATTATAAAACAGTTTCGAAAATCAAATTTCATTTACAAAACAAAAAATATAAATGTAAATATAAAAATAATTTCAGAAAAATATCAGAAGAGTTTATACTTTATACTATACAACAGTTTCAAAAGTCAAATTTCTTTTACAAAACAAAAAATATAAATATAAATATAAAAATAATTTCAGAAAATGACTCAAGCATTTATCAAATACATGTAACATCTTAAATAATATTAAGTGGGGCGCCTGGGTGGCCCGGTCAGTTAAGTGGCTGACTTCAGCTCAGATCATGATCTCACAGCTTGTGGGTTCGAGCCTGCATCGGGCTTTGCGCTGACAGCTCAGAGACTGGAGCCTGTCTTCAGATTCTGTGTCTCCCTCTCTCTCTGTCCCTTCCCTGCTTACGCTGTCTTTCTCTCTCTCAAAAATAAATAAAACATAAAAAAAAGTTTAAAGAAAAAAATAAAAAATAAATAAACATTAAAAAATAACAGTAATTTTTACTAACTCACTAATTCAGCATTGATCAGGCCCATGTTGATAATACCTGGACTCATCTTTTGAGTTGGATAAATAGTATAAGATTCCTCTCTCTGGGGTGGCAGCCTGGCTTCATTCACTCAATTCATTTAATCATTAGGTACTGTCTACACGCCAGTGACTGGCCCAGTCAGACCACACTGAGAAGGCATTCTCCCCCGGTGCTAAGAGGCTGGTGGGGGAGACAGCCACGGAATGAGATGATTCTAATAATGTGGGATAAGTTTTGAGATGGATGCCTAACACCCGCTGGGAGAAAAATACCATTCTTGGGTTATGAAAGGAAGTAAGATTTCTGAGGCAGACCCTGAGAGAGGTCTTTATTACCCTAATTATGAATACTGTGTTGACAGGGGGAGGCAAAACCTGGCATGGCACAGAGTGGCAAACACTTCTTCCTGCTTAAGGATGGTGGCTTGCTAAATGAATGACTAGCAAACTGGAAGGATGCAACAAAAGACCAAAGAAACAATACAATAAGGAAGAAGATCCTCTCCCTCTAAGATGACAACAATTATGTGTATACTCAACTGCAGATCGAGACTCCAGACTAAGGGAACATCCATGCAGCCTTCCAACTCTTGACTTTCTGCATAAAATCCATAAGAGCTTGTAGAAAATAGGAAAGAAAGAGTAAGATGGATGTCTGTAACTTAATTTAAACCTTGGCCTTGTTTTTCTTTAAGCCATGGATGCACTATGATAATTTAAATATAAATAAAAAGCCTGCTGATTTTCATCTATGCGGGAACCAGTTAAGCTAAGATTGGCTGTTTCCCAGTGGACTTCTAGGTGGAAAGCCAGCAGTATGTCTCGTATCAGAAGAGAGAGATGTGTGGGGGAGAAACTAGGACTGATGTCCCTTCATCTGTACATAGAGCCGAAAACATGGACAAATTCAACGGTTACTAGATCTTGATCCTATTCACCAAAGCAAGTAAGTTCTAGACATAAAATTCTCCTCACTTCTCTTGGAACAAGGGGATGGTGGAGAATACTGTTGGCATTGGATGGTGCTACTGTAACACTATAGTGAACAAGTGGTTCTGATGCGATCACTGAAGCCTCCAGTTATATAAAGCAAATGAATAACTGTGCTAATGACAGCAAACCCATGGGGTGAACGTTTCTATGGCAGTAGTCTTTAGATGTTACATAAAAAATACTGCCTCAACCACAAGACACATTTGTTAAAATCAATAATTCTGGGTGGGTGTTCAGATGCACAATATAAAAAAACAGTGCTACCACAATAAATACACCATCACTCATATATCAAAAGGTCTTTTTAACTTCTCAATCCTATGGAATATCTACAGGAGATAACTTGGCAGAAGAGAACCAGTGATACAACCACAGCTGTGGATGTGGTGTTGTGACAATCCCACTGCATTGTCCTGTTGGCGACAGGCCTCTTACCAAACAAGTTTATTCAGAAACAGTTGTCAGAGCTCAGAAACAAAGGAGTATTTTTCTCCAGTATCAATGAATTGAAATATTTAGTAGCAAAACTACTTTAATAAGTAATCTTTCAAGGCAGCTATGTTCATCCTTATCTATCTCTCTTAACATTGATATGAATGAGTGTTGAAGAAGATGACATACTTGGGATATCAGTACAATTAGAAATCCCAGGCAGGGACATGAACACACATGGGAAACAAAATACCCTTCTATAGCAGATGACTGGTTTCTGCCATCTAAACAGACTTATTTCAGTGATGTTTTTAAATTCCTATTTTACTTGTAAATATTAATTCTTCTAAGAGAGATACGACTAAGGCAGAAAGCTGCCTGATAAAACACTTTCCAACCCATTATCAAGGATGGAGGAGAGGTTAGCTTGTGAGGTTAGCAGTGTGGATCCCACTGGCTAACAGTTGGAAAAGTGCCTACATTAAGTAGGCAGTGATGTGATGCTGTAATGAGTGGTCCTGGGGCCAGACCTATTCAGATGCAGGTGCGTGAGTGCAGAATTCTATCAAGTAGGAAGAAGGCACAAGGGTGATTTACCACACTTTTTTCAGGGAAAAGGCTAAGGAGGTTCATCGCTGCCTTTGCAAATGGTCCTAGACAATAGTATATCATACCTGAACAGTTTACTGTTGTTGGTTAGTATTCAATAAGTTCTTTACTGTAATTCTTAAAACTTAGAGCAATCGAGAGTTGTATTGCTCAGTTTTTTTTAATAACTGATTAATGATTATATGAATTACAGACAAAATTAGGAAAATAAAATTTTTGTAACTCCACTATCAGCTATAACTACTAACACTTTAGATATAGCTCTCTAGACTTCTATTATCTATGTGTAACTGGACATTTTTATATATGCTGCTTTGTAATATATAGGTCCTTTTTAGCCTAATAATCTATTGTGGTGATCTTCCCATAACAATGATTATTTTTCTATGATATTTTTTTAATGGCTGCATTAAATTCCACTATATATCTGTATCAGTTTAAGAAAAAAAGATAAATACAAAACATTTTACAAGAAAGCAAATTTGAGGGGTTTCTTTGGGGGTTAAGGGATGGTATTGACTATTGGGCCCAGAGGGTATTTTAGCATAATCTAGTCCAGTGATTCCCTAGGTGTTGTCTCTGGACAAGCTTGATCTGCATCACCAGGAAATTGTTAGGCTAATTCTTGTGCCCTATTCTACATCTGCTGAATCAGAAACTCTAGGGATGGAGCCCAGCAATTGGTGTCTTAATAGTCCTCCAGGTGACTCTACTGTATGTTAGAGTCTGAGAGCCACTGGTCTAATCCATTCATTTTACGCAGCCGAACAAACTTAGAAAGGGACTTATTTATAGTGGCACAGCTAATAAGAAGAGGGACTCAAACACAAGTCTATATCCTAATCCAGCATCTTCATTTCCAGACCAGTGCAAAAGGAAGACACTGGTCTAGGGGGTCCAAAAATCCTTATAAAACACATTTTTTCGGGGCGCCTGGGTGGCTCAGTTGGTTACGCATCCAACTTTTTGGCTCAGGTCATGGTCTAGAGTTTGTGGGTGTGAGCTCCGTGTCGGGGTCTGTGCTGACAGATCAGAGCCTGGAGCTTGCTTCAGGTTCTGTGTCTCCCTCTCTCTCTGCCCCTCCCCCACTCGTGCTCTGTCTCCCTCTCTCTCTCTCTCTCTCAAAAAAAACGCTAAAGAAAAAAAATACAAATAAACAAAAAAAATAAACATTAAAAAAAATTTTTAATATTTTTTCTTCTAGAAGACAGTAAGACCGTCAAACAAGGGAGAAAGAAACAATGTCCAGTCCTATTTCCTGATATTGATAAAGGATATTGGGCCCAACATCTACAAAAGGAGAGCTGAGTCCTTTTTGTTAATTATCTAGAGACTGAAGGGGCCAAATATCTCAAACTGATCTACTGTGTAAAATTAGGCTGTTAAGAGTTAAGTAAATGATTTTGGAGTGAGGAGGGGCTGGAAAAGATAGCTTCTGATATGCCTCAATGTGGTTTTCTTTTCTAAATCTAGTTACCCCACATGGGTCTCTACCAAAATTATTTGGTTAGTTCAGGTAAACAAAATTGTCCCAAATTTTCATTAAAAATAAAGGCTATTGGGGCGCCTGGGTGGCGCAGTCGGTTAAGCGTCCGACTTCAGCCAGGTCACAATCTTGCGGTCCGTGAGTTCGAGCCCCGCCTCAGGCTCTGGGCTGATGGCTCAGAGCCTGGAGCCTGTTTCTGATTCTGTGTCTCCCTCTCTCTCTGCCCCTCCCCCATTCATGCTCTGTCTCTCTCTGTCCCAAAAATAAATAAAACGTTGAGAAAAAAAAAAGGCTATCATGACAGCACCAAAAAGCTGGCAAAGAGACAAAATCTTCCATATACTGCTTGGGAGGTGGTGGATATAAAATGGTATGGGCATTCTAGAAAATGGTTTAGCAATTTCTTTGAAAAGCAAACATGTATTTACTATATGATCCAGCAACTGCTGTCTTAGACATTTAACCCAGAGAAATGAAAACTTTATGTTCACACAAAAAGCTGGACACAAATATTTATGGGAGCATTATTTTAATAGCCCCAAACTGGAATCAGACCAGGTGTATAGTTAAACCCACCGTGGTATATCAATATTGTAGAATACTACTCAGCAATAACAAGTAGCAAATTACACATACATGCAACTTGGAAGAATCTCCAGGGAATTATGCTGAGTTAAAAAAAAGCCGACTTCAAAATGTATGAGAGTAAAATCATATGGTATTTGTCTTTCTCTGACTTATTTCATGTAGCATTATACTCTCCAGTTCCATCCATGTCATTACAAATGGCAAAATTTCATTCTTTTCTATGGCTGAATAATATTCCATTGTATATATACCACTTCTTCTTTATCCATTCATCAGTTGATGGACATTGGACTCTGTCCACAGTTTGGCTACTGTAAATAAGGCTGCTATAAAGACATGGGTGTATCCCTTTGAATTAGTGTTCTTGTAATCTTTGGGTAAATACCCAGTAGTGTGATTGCTGGATCATAAGACTGATTATAAAAAGTTCATAACTTTTTGAGGAGTCTCTATACTGTTTTCCACAGTGGCTGCACTAGTTTGCATTACCATGAACAGCACAAGAGGGTTCCCCTTTCTCCACACCCTTGCTAACACCTGTTGTTTCTTGTGTTGTTCATTTTAGCCAATCTGACAGGTGTGAGGTGGTATCTCCTTGTAGTTTTGATTTGCATTTCTCTGATGAGAAGCGAGGCTGATTGGATGAATGTCTTTTTTTTAATTAAAATGTTTTAATATTTATTTAATTCTGAGAGAGAGAAAGACAGAGTGTGAGAAGGGGAGGGGCAGAGAGAGAGGAAGACACAGAATCTGAAGCAGGTTCCAGGCTCTGAGCTGTCAGCACAGAGCCCGACACACAGCTCAAACCCATGAACTGTGAGATCATGACCTGAGTTGAAGTCTGACGCTTAACCAACTGAGCCATCCAGATGCCACTGGATGATGTCTTCTTTGGAGAGATGTCTGTTCATGTCTCCTGCCGATTTCTTAACTGAATTATTTGTTTTGGGTGTTGAGTTTTATAAGTCCTTTATACATTTTGGAAACTAACCCCTTATCAGATATGTCATTTGTTAATATCTTGTATTCCACAGGCTGCCTTTTAGTTTTGTTGTTTGTTTCCTTCACTGTGCAGAAGCTTTTTATTTTGATGTAGTCCCAGTAGTTTATTCCTGCTTTTGTTTCCCTTGCCTCAGGAGACATATGTAGAAAGAAGTTGCTACAGCTGATGTCAAAGAAGTTATTGCCTGTGTTCTCTTCTACGATTTTTATGGCTTCAGGTATCACATGTAGACCTTTAATCCATTTTTAATTTATTTTTGTGTTTGGTGTAAAAGAGTGGTCCAGTTTCATTCTTTTGCATGTTGTTGTCCAGTTTTAACAACATCATTTGTTGAAGAGACTTTTTCCCATTAGATATTCTTTCCTGCTTTGTCAAACATTACTTGAACATATAATTGTGGGTTTATTTCTGGATTTTCTATTCTGATCCATTGTATATAACATTTGGAAATGAGAAATTTTTACAAAGAGAGGACAGAGTAGTGGTTGCCAGGGGTTAGGGGTAGTGGGAGGGGAGAGATGGTGTGATTATAACAGGGCAACAGGATGGATCCTGGTTTAACTGCCAACGCAACTGCTCAGTGTCTTGACAATGGTGTTGGAAACAAACATACAGCAATAAAATTGTGTGGTACTTCATACATGTGCACACACATACACAGAGGAATAAAATAAAACCAGGAAAATCTGAGTAAGATGGGAGGGACCATACCATGTCAATACTCTGGTTGTGACAATATACTACCGTTCTGAACAATGTTTCCTTTGGGGAACCTGGGTAAAGGACACAAGTAATCTTTTACATTATTTCTGATAACTACAAGTGAATGTACAACTATTTAAATAAAAATTTCAACAAAAAATAATGCTACAATTATTTTTTCTATTTTTTTAATGTTTATTTATTTTTGAGAGAGAGAGAGAGAGAGAGAGAGAGAGAGAGAGAGAGAGAGAGAGAGAAAGCACGAGTCAGAGAGGGGCAGAGAGTGAGAGGGAAACACAGAATCCAAAGTAGGCTCCAGGCTCCAAGCTGTCTGCACAAGCCTGATGTGGGGCTTGAACTCACAAACCTCGTTACCTGAGCTGAAGTCAGACGCTTAACCCACTGAGCCATCCAGGTGCCCCAATAATGCTACAATTCTTGGCAAATGATCTTGTCTAGCTTACTTCAATCCAGTTACCTCTACATGTAGCCTGAGATACATTATTTAAAATCTTGCCCACATTGATGTTCTGGTCAATATATCACTGATATTTCATTTCCTCAGTGGAATGACCTGAGTAAGCTAGTAAGATAATTTTGGAATGGGTCCTGAAGCAGATGGCTACAGTGAGACAGAACACCATTATATTAATGTGGTTGGGCTGACAGCCTGGCATTAAATGCTTAGGTTACACACAATAGCACCTTAAATCTTAGGTTGTATATGAACCACTTATTCTAAATAGTCCACTAAGCACATTCTTTTTTTGCTTTTTTATTGCCCTGGAGTAAATAATGAAGAAAGTATTCTGGCATTTTTTAAAATTCAAAATGTCATAACAAAATTTCCAGGTACATAATAGGCACTCAATAAATATTTTTTTCACACTGAATACATTAGACTTAAATTCTAATTTTACTTTTTTAAAACAATTTTTTAATGTTTATTTATTTTTGAGAGAGGGAGAGAGAGAGAGACAGAGCATGGGTGGGGGAGGGGCAGAGAGAGAGAGAGAGAGACAGAATCCAAAGCAGGCTCCAGGCTCTGAGCTGTCAGCACAGAGCCCGATGTGGGGCTCGAACCCACAAATTGCGAGATCATGACCTGAGCCCAAGTCAGACACTTAAGCGACTGAGCCAGGCAGGTGCCCCTCTAATTTTACTCTTAAAAGTAATATTACCTTAGAAAACATATGGAGAAAAAGGAAAAAAAATGTACTATAAAATCTAACATAATTATCACTTGGGCCTATTTCTATATAGTTTTAAGATACATTTTTATATCGATTATCATATGTGCATAATTTTTGATATCAACAGTTTTATATGTTGCTCAGTAAGTCTTTATTCATATTTTAATAGCTGTAAAATAGTCCACCTTAATTTAATCCATTACAAACTTAAGTTGTTCCCAGGTTTATTAAGATCATAAGCATCAATCATTTTCATGTTTACAGATTTTTTTCCATATTTTACAATATTCCCTTAGGGTTGAGTCTCAGGAATGGGATTACTAGATTGAAAGGTATAAATATTATTATAATTTGATGCATATTTTTTCCAGTGAGCTGTACCAACTGGCAATGCCATTAGCATTAGGTCTTTGTTTTTTAATCAGCACAAACTTAATTAAAAAAAATAACAATGCTTTTTGAATTTATTTACTTGCTATGAGTTTAAACATTCTCCCAAATGTTTGTTTAATAATTAGTTTTTCTTGTAAATTGGTTAATTGTGAAATAAAAAATGGTATAACTGAGCTGCAATCTTGAAAGAATGCTGCGGCAGCAAGGATGGATGAGACAGAACAGAGAATCAGCGATATAGAGGACAAACTTACAGAGAATAACAAAGCAGAAAAAAAGAGGGAGATTAAGGCAAAAGAGCACGATTTAAGAATTAGAGAAATGAGTGACTCATTAAAAATGAACAACATCAGAATAATAGGGGTCCCAGAAGAGGAAGAGAGAGAAATACAGGTGGAAGGGTTATGTGAGCAAATCATAATGGAAAACTTTCCTAACCTGGGGAAAGACAGAGACATCAAAATCCAGGAAGCACAGATGACCCCCATTAGATTCAACAAAAACCAAACATCAACAAGGTATATCACAGTCAAATTCACAAAATACTCAGGCAAGGAAAGAATCATGAAAGCAGGAAGGGAAAAAAAGTTCCTAACCTACAAGGGAAGGCAGATCAGGTTTGCAGCAGACCTATCCACAGAAACTTGGCAGGCCAGAAAGGAGTGGCGGGATATATTCAGTGTGCTGAATCAGAAAAATATGCAGCCAAGAATTCTTTACCCAGCAAGGCTGTCATTCAAAATAGAAGGAGGGATAAAAAGTTTCCCAAACAAACACAAATTAAAGGAGTTTGTGACCACTAAACCAGCCCTGCAAGAAATTTTAAGGGAGACTTTTTAAGGGAGAAAAGATGAAAATATATAAATAAAAATAAATAAATACCAAAAGCAACAAAAGATTAGGAAGGACCAGAAACGCCAACTCTACAAGCATCATAATGGCGATAAATGCGTATCTTTCAGTACTCGCTCTAAACGTCAATGGACTCAATGTTCCAATCAAAAGACAAAGGGTAACAATGGATAAGAAAACAAGATTCATTTATATGCTGTTTACAAGAGACACACTTTAGACCTAAAGACAGCTTTGCACTGAAAGTAAGGGGATGGAGAGCCGCTATCATGCTAATGGTCAACAAAAGAAAGTTGGAGTAGCCATACTTATATCAGACAATCTAGACTTTAAAATAAAGACTATATCAAGAGATGCAGAAGGGCATTATATCATAATCAAGGGGTCTATCCACCAAGAAAACCTAACAATTGTAAACATTTATGCACTGAATATGACAGCACCCAAATATATAAATCAATTAATCACAAACAAAGAAACTCATCGATAGTAATACCATAATAGTAGGAGACTTCAACACCCCACTCACAGCAATGGACAGATCATCTAATCAAAAAATCAACAAGGAAACAATGGCTTTGAATGACATACTGGAACAGATGGACTTAACAGATATATTCAGAACATTTTACCCTAAAGCAGCAGAATATACATTCTTCTCCAGTGCACATGGAACGTTCTCCAGAATAGACCATATACTGGGACACAAATCAGCCCTAAATAAGTACAAAAAGATCAAGATCATAACGCGCATATTTTCAGACCACAACACTATGAAACTCGAAATCAACAAGAAAAAATTTGGAAAGGTAACATATACTTGGAGACTAAAGAACATCCTACTAAAGAATGAATGGGCTAACCAAGAAGTTAAAGAGGAAATTAAAAAGTTCATGGAAGCCAATGAAATTGATAACACCACAACCCAAAACCTTTGGGATGCAGCAAAGGCAGTCATAAGAGGAAAGTATATAGCAATCCAGGCCTTCCTAAAGAAGGAAGAAATATCTCAGATACACAACCTAACCTTATGCCTTAAGGAGCTGGAAAACGAACAGCAAATAAAACCCAAAACCAGCAGAAGACAGGAAATAATAAAGATTAGAGCAGAAATTAATGCTATTGAAACCAAAAAAACCCAGTAGAACAGATCAATGAGACCAGAAGCTGGTTCTTTGAAAGAATTAACAAAATTGATAAACCACTAGCCAGTTTTATCAAGAAGAAAAAGGACTCAAATAAATAAAATCAAGAATGAAAGAGGAGAGATCATAACCAACACAACCGAAATAAAAATAATAAGAGAATATTATGAGCAATTATATGCCAATAAAATGGGTAATCTGGAAGAAATGGACAAATTCCTAGAAACATATACACTACCAAAATTGAAACAGTAAGAAATAGAAAATTTGAAAAGACCCATAACCAGTAAGGAAATCAAATTAGTAATCAAAAATCTCCCAAAAACCAAGAGTCCAGGGCCAGATGGCTTACCAGGGGAATTGTACCAAACATTTAAGGAAGAGTTAACAACTATTGTCTTGAAACTGTTGCAAAAAATAGAAATGGAAGGAAAACATCCAAACTTTTTCTATGAAGCCAGCATTACCTTGATTCCAAAACCAGACAAAGACTCCACTAAAAAGGAGAACTACAGACCCATTTCCCTGATGAACATGAATGCAAAAATCCTCAACAAGATATTAGCCAACCGGATCCAAAAATACATTAAAAAATTATTCACCACAACCAAGTGGGATTTACACCTGGGATGCAGGGCTGGTTCAGTATCTGCAAAACAACATGATTCATCAAATCAATAAAAGAAAGGACAAGAACCATATGATCCTCTCAATAGACGCAGAGAAAGCATTTGACAAAATACAGCATCTTTTCTTGATAAAAACCCTGAAGAATGTAGAGATAGAAGGAGCAAACTCGAGATCATAAAAGCCATACATGAACGACCCAATGCTAATATCATCCTCAATGCGGAAAAACTGAGAGCTTTCCCCCTAAGGTCAGGAACAAGACAGGGATGTCCACTTTCACCACTGTTATTCAACATAGTATTGGAAGTCTTAGCCTCTGCAATCAGACAACACAAAGAAATAAAAGGCATCCGAATTGGCCAAGAAGAGGTCAAACTTTCACTCTTTGCAGATGACATGATACTCTATATGGAAAACCCAAAAGATTCCACCAAAAAACTGCCAGAATTGATTCATGAATTCAGCAAAGTTGCAGGATATAAAATCAATGCACAGAAATCGGTTGCATTCCTATACACCAACGACGAAGCCACATAAAGAGAAATCAAGTAATCGATCCCATTTACAGTTGCACCAAAAACCATAAAATACCTAGGAATAAATCTAACCAAAGAGGTGAAAAATCTATACACTGAAAACTATAGAGAGCTGATGAAAGAAATTGAAGAAGACACTAAAAGATGGAAAAAGATTCCATGCTCCTGGATAGGAAGAACAAATATTGTTAAAATGTTGATACTACCCAAAGCAATCTACATATTCAATGTAATCCCTATCAAAGTAACACCAGAATTCTTCAGAGTTAGAACAAAAAATCGTAAAATTTGTATGGAATCAAAAAAGACCCCAAATAGCCAAAGTGATCTTGAAAAAGAAAACCAAAGCAGGAGTCATCACAATCCCAGACTTCAAGCTATACTACAAAGCTGTAATCATCAAGACAGTATGGTACTGGCACAAGAACAGACACTCAGATCAATGGAACAGAATAGAGAACCCAGAAATGGACTCACAAACATATGGCCAACTAATCTTTGACAAAGCAGGAAAGAATATCCAATGGAATAAAGACAGTCTCCTCAGCAAGTGGTGCTGGGAAAACTGGACAGCGACATGCAGAAGAATGAACCTGGACCAGTTTCTTACACCATACACAAAAATAAACTCAAAATGAAGACCTCAATTAAGACAGGAAGCCATCAAAATCCTCGAGGAGAAAGCAGGCAAAAACCTCTTTGACCTTGTCCACAGCAACTTCTTACTCAACATGTCTCCAGAAGCAAGGGAAACAAAAGCAAAAATGAACTACTGGGACCTCATCAAAATAAAAAGCTTCTGCGCAGCAAGGAAACAATCAGCAAAACTAAAAGGCAACCGACAGAATGGCAGAAGATGTTTGCAAATGACATATCAGATCAAGGGTTAGTATCCAAAATCTATAAAGAACTTATCAAACTCAACGCCCAAAAAACAAATAATCCAGTGAAGCAATGGGCAAAAGACATGAACAGACACTTCTCCAAGGAAGACATCCAGATGGCCAACCGACACATGAAAGAATACTCCACATCACTCATCATCAGGGAAATACAAATCAAAACCACAATGAGATACCACCTTACACCTGTCAAAATGGGTAACATTAACAACTCAGGCAACAACAGATGTTGGCGAGGATGCGGAGAAAGAGGATCTCTTTTGCATTGTTGGTGGCAATGCAAGCTGGTGTAGCCACTCTGGAAAACAGTATGGAGGTTCAAAAAACTAAAAATAGAACTACCCTATGACCCAGCAATTGCACTACTAGGCATTTATCCATGGGATACAGGTGTGCTGTTTCAAAGGGACACATGTACCCCCATGTTTATAGTAGCACTATCAACAATAGCCAAAGGATGGAAAGAGCCCAAATGTCCATCAATGGATGAATGGATAAAGAAGATGTGGTATATATATATACAATGGAGTATTACTCAGCAATCAAAAAGAATGAAATCTTGCCATTTGCAACTATGTGGATGGAACTGGAGGGTATTATGCTAAATGAAATTAGTCAGTCAGAGAAAGACAAAAATCATATGACTTCACTAATATGAGGACTTTAAGAGACAAAACAGATGAACATAAGGGAAGGGAAACAAAAATAATACAAAAACAGGGAGGGGGACAAAACAGAAGACACTCATATGTGGAGAATAAACTGAGGGTTACTGGAAGGGTTGTGGGAGGGGGGATGGGCTAAATGGGTAAGGGGCATTAAGGAATCTACTCCTGAAATCATTGTTTCACTATATGCTAACTAATTTGGATGTAAATTTAAAAAATAAAACAAATAAAATAACAATGCTTTTTGAATTTATTTACTTGCTATGAGTTTAAACATTCTCCCAAATGTTTGTTTAATAATTTGTTTTTCTTGTAAATTGGTTAATTGTGAATTCACGTCCTTTTTCTTTACCTACCCATAGGGGGTTTAATTTTTTTAATATTTTATAAAAGTTCTTTAGTAAATGTTAATATGTTTTTGATGCAGTGAAGAAATTAAGTGCAAGGCACAGTCTCATCTCGCTAAATCCTTAAAAAAAAACTTGAATTAAATATCTAATTTAATTGCCCCCAAATTATAAAAGAGGAACCAAGATTCCAAGAAGGTAAGTAAATTCTGCTCACTACTATAAGCCAGGAATAACACTGGGTTTGCAACCAGGTCTCTGTTTCTGAGCCTAGTATTCACTCCATCATAAAAGCTCCCTTCTACCTAATTATGGCGAGAGATAATTGCTATAGTAACTTTAGTTGAAAAAAGAATCCATAACATTCTAATTTTAAACCAGATTTAGTAGCAGTTAAAATGATGCAGGTACTCTATTTTTTGAGAAGAAAGTAGATTACTTTTTTTGGATTAGATGTAAACAAGACAAAGAAAAGCCAGGATGCACAATAAAGCCCTTCTTGTATAGAGAAAATAATTCTTTGATTAGAAGGGAACGTGTCTGGCAAATGAGGAGAGCCAACAGGATGGATGAGAAATTGGCATAAAATCTCGGAAAGGAATTTTTGTCTGTAAGCTTAAAAAGTAGGATGAATTATACTGGCATAGTTTAGGCAGTTCAGTAAAAAGGATTATAACTTGGAATAATCAAGTAACAGTTAAGGACTGGCAAGTAAGAGGATCAAATTATAACCAGATGTTTATTTTCTTTAGCCATTTACTACTTAGGCATTACTTTGAAAATACAATATTTAAAGGCACATAAATCTTTAAAAAGGAAAACATAGTAACATATCAATTTTTAAACAAACATCATTTATTTCTTAAGCCTGTTATTTGGACTTGCTAGGAATAAACAGGGATCATAAAACTGGTAATCTATTTATTTTAAAGAACGGGTGGAGAATGGCTTATGAGGATTTTAGAATTACAAAATGAAACGAAAGTAAACTCTGGTACTGACACAGGGGAATACTGAGGAGGACAATGCTATGTGATGTTTCACCACAAGTTTCACCTTTTTTCACTTTAGGTCACATGCAAAACAAAGAGGGGCTCTTTTACATAGGACTGCTCATGGAGCTTCTCCAAGTCAACAACAGCTTAGGGTCTGGTGCTAGGAAAGGGTAGGTAGAGATCAAGGTTCAGAGTGGTAAGTTTTGTACCCATCATCTAAGCTCCAGGAGAAGCCAGAACAATCAGAGAGGTACTCGGAAGGTACAAAAGGGTGAACTCTAAGTGATATGGAAAGACTGCACAAAGCCGGAGACAGAGTATATGAAACAGAGAAATGAAAAAACAGATTAGCGTGAGAAGGCAGCACTCTGTACACAGCTAGAAGCTGTAGGAGACCAGAGATCCAGACTCTGGACTGAGGGAAAGAGGAGACTAAACCTGCCCCTTCTCCCTTCCTGACCTCTGAGCTGAATGACCACTCAGAACCTCAGCTCCCTCTGGGTCTGCCCACTGATGGCTGTAGGAATTAGTGATAAGGTAAATAGCCTGGCAGGCACTGGAACAGATGAGTCCCTCAATAAATGAATACAGATAATTATCATTACTCTACCTAAATGTTTTATGTATTTTACTATTTAAAAATGTTTATTTAGTTATTTTGAGAAAGAACGAGCAGGGAAGGGGCAGAGAGAAGAGGAGAGAAAGAATTCCAAGCAGATTCCATACTGTCAGCAGGAAGACTGGCGTGGGGCTCGAACTCACAAACTGTGAGATCATGACTTGAGCCATAACCAACTGAGCCACCCAGGTGTCCCTTATAAGGTATTTTAAATATTGCTACAGATGCATTTTTTTCTGTCTGCTATTCATGAATGAATCTATGTTTCTTTAATTATTTTGAAAGAGTACAAATGGCTGATTATATATATAAAATAACCAAGGTTTAAATGAGCTTTTTTTTTTTTTTTTGGCTTATACTACCTTAAGTAACAATGACAGTTACCAGTGACCAGTGACAGTTACCAAAATTGCAGATATTAAAGAAAACACTGCCACCCTATAGTGTTTGCAAATAAAGAAGGTAGATGTAAGATGTAAAGAATGTAGCGCAAAATATCACCTGCTACTTAAAAAATAACTCCAAGCTCAGGTGCCACTGATAGTATTGTGTAGGGGTTCTCTGAAGGTGTGTAGTGGGTAGCATTCCTAGGGGTTCAAACCAGCACATCCTTTGTTACTAACATAATCTTCTCATTAAAAACTCAGCTCTGAATCCAGGATGACTGACTATACTGTGAGTCTTTCCTACATGAAATTATTTGGCTGAATTTATAATAATCAGGCCCCTACCAAATACAGTAAAACCTTGGTTGTGAGCATAATTCATTGTGGAAATATGCTCGTAATCCAAAGCACTTGTGTATCAAAGTGAATTTCAAGAACCATTGTCTCAGTTGTGATCTTGTGATATTTGGTGTCATGTACTACTTGTATTACAAGGAATCGCTTGTTTATCAAGTTAAAATTTATTAGAAATGTTTGCTCATTTTGCCCAACACTCACAGAACAAGTTACTCGCAATCCAAGGTTTTACTCTATATCCAAATTATATCATAACATTAACTAGAAAGAAGAGTCTGATTATTCAAGACATTCTATAAAACAGGGGGAATGAATGGGTGGCTATAAATGCAACCCCAAACCACTCAATCATTAGTGTATTACAATGTGAACTGGACTTTTCTGGCTATTGGGGCACCAAATACTCAGAAATGATCAAAGTTCAATGATATTTTGTCGGGACATACCATCATTCTTTAAAATCAGCTAACTGCCATAAAATGCTAAGATCTGGATCTTGCCATTTCTCCACAAAAATGCAGGTTCTAGGAGCTGGCATCACCGATTAACTGAGGAATTTGCATATTTCAGTGAAAGTCAGGGCTGGCACAACATGTACCTGAAAGAGGTAACCGGGTTTAGGAGAAAGAACACATGTATTTTCCAGAGAAAACGTGGTCAGGTTGCTCGGTCTTCATGCCTTAGTTGGGGCTATGAGATGGGCTTCCCTCTTCCTCTGCTGGTCAAGGATTACACCAGACACGACAGTGTTTGTGACTGGCTCCAAACAGGCAATCTCTTCCCTACACTTGTGCCTGGAAAAGTTTTCTTAGCCAAAAGCCTTCCTCTATGCCTACAAGGGGTCTGAAATTCATGACTGGTAACCTACAAAATTAAATATCAAGTATCTAGGGGTACTCCATAGTAAAAGGAGAAAAAAAACTTTCAGGATTAGAGAAGTTTTAAGAGGAGACACAGAAACGTTAAGCTTTGATCTGATGAGAGTAAAGACTATATTAGTTGTTCAAGTCATAAAACCATGAGAAAAAATACATTATGATTTGATGGGGAGGAAAGAAACTTTTGAAATTCACATATTGTTTTGGGTATTTTTAACACACCGCAATTGCTAACAGGCTGTAAGCATAAACAATATTCCACTGGGTGTGCTGTGCTCTCAGAACTATTCCACCTGATATAGGCTTTAAACACTTTTGACAAATGTTTTCTATTTTCCATTGATTTAGGGGTAAAGAATTTCTTTGAAAAGGAACAACGTTTCTTAAAAATTTCCCTGAAGTTTCTTTCCCTGAAAGGTCTTCATCTTTCTAAACTGGGAGAAATAAGTGGGCCCAGATGGCAGTCCCCCAGTCAGGATATTTGGGCAACCAAGACCCAGTGTGAGGTTAAGTGTGTACAGTCCCATTCCTTTTCTCCAGAACCCTAGGTTCGTAACATTAGTATGGTGCTAATAGCCTGGTTCCTTTGGGGGGATGGTATTTAGAGATCACAACTACAGATGACACTCTGTACATGTGACCTCATGTATACACGTATACATAAGCCACTCTCCTTCTGGGATGCAGCATGTTTCCTTTTCAAAGTGCAGTGAGAAAAGGGGCGCCTGGGTGGCGCAGTCGGTTAAGCGTCCGACTTCAGCCAGGTCACAATCTCGCGGTCCGTGAGTTCGAGCCCCGCGTCAGGCTCTGGGCCGATGGCTCAGAGCCTGGAGCCTGTTTCTGATTCTGTGTCTCCCTCTCTCTCTGCCCCTCCCCCGTTCATGCTCTGTCTCTCTCTCTGTCCCAAAAATAAATAAACGTTGAAAAAAAAAATTAAAAAAAAAAAAAAAAAAAAGTGCAGTGAGAAAATACCAAGCTTCAAGTGCTCTTGTTTCCTGTTCAGAAACCAAGTCCTAAACGACTCAGAGTTGAATCCTTTTGTCTGGTCAGCCAGAGGACAGGTCAAAAAAATACCACATTAGTAACAAATTATTTTGGTGGACAGAAACCCAAGACAAAGAAAGCTAATGAGTCCCTTCCTTTTCCACTGGAATTAAAAGGAAATTGCTAAGTTCCATTATGAGAACTTAGATGGAAAAAGGAATCTTTCTGGATAGAGAATGTAATTTTTTTTTAACTAGGTAAAGACATTCCCATATGAGTAAAAGAAAAATGCTTCCAGAAAAAGACTCACCAAGAATCTCCTTTGGACATGGAATTACAAAAGTGACTCACTGCCTTGTGTGGGGACAGGTCCCTACTGGTAATTTGTTTGTCAAAGCTGTGGAAGGATGACATAGGGCTGATCACTGTATGAGGCTGTGGGCATTCAAAGGTTATCTATCGCAAAGAAAATAAAATTAGTTTTGTGTACTTGTCTGGCTAGTTAGGAGGAGTATTTCTGACTTCACTAAAGGAAAATACTCTCTAAACCCCAAACTTCTGTTTGGAAACAGAGATGAGAACAAAAAATAGAAGGGTATGTTTCACAGTTTTATAATTTGACCAAATTTATTCACAAGGTGAAAGGGTTTTCAGTCCCTGAGGAATAGAAGCAGGTTCCTATAAGGCTACTATGTGGAGGATAAGGGGTAATGGGGACTCCCACAAATTAACCATAATGTGACTTAAAAAGGCACTTCAAAAAAGAAGATAAATGACCAAAAAGCATCTGAAAAGGTGCTCAACATCCCTGGTCATCAGAGAAATGCAAACAAAAGTCATAATGAGATATCCACCAGAAGAGCTAAAATAAAAAAGACTGACAACTCGAAATGATGTTGCTGTTGATGACAACACAGAACAGCTCTAACACTCCTAGAAAGCCGCTGGGCAAGCAAAATGGCATAACCACTTGCAGAAGTGTTTGGCAGTTTATTAAAAGTTAAATGTACACCTACCCTATAACCCAGAAATTCCACTCCTAGATATTTACTGAGAGAAATAGAAATATGTCTACAAAAAGACATCCACAGAATATTTGTATTAGCCTTATTCAAAATAACCCCAAATCAGAAACAACCCAAGTATCCATCAACAGCAGAATGTATTAACAAATTGTGGCATATTCATATAATGGGTCACTATTCTGCAGTAAGAAAGAATAAACCACTGCAGTAACTGCAGTACTGCAGTTACTGCAGTAACACAGATAAATCACACACACACACACACACACACACACACACACACACACACACGTTAAGTTTAAGACAGCAGACAAAAAAAGAGTACATAGTGTATGATTCAGTTTATACAAAGTTTAAATACAGGTAAAATGAACTTAAGATGATAAAAATTAGATGCTGTGGTTTTGGGGGGAGGGTGGATTAATCAAAGAGCCCAGAGAGAAGGTTCTGGAGGAATGGATATGACTTATATCTTCTTTTCTGAATGGTAGTTACACAGCTGTATGTCAGTGGTTCTAGACCAGGGTGATTTTGCATCCTAGGGGACATTTGGCAAGGCTTGGAGACACTTAATTGTCATGACTAGGGGGATGCTACTGGAGTCGAGTGGCAAAAGGCCAGGGATGAACAGGACAGTTTCCTTATAACAAAGAATTATCTAGTCGAAAACAAGGGTCCAAGAAACCTAGTGTATATACAATTGTCAAAACTCATCAAACAGAGAAGTTAAGATCTGCACATTTTATTAAATGTTAATTATTACAAAAAGAAAAAGAGAAAGAAAGAAAGAAAGAGACAGTGGGAGGGAGGGAGGGAGGGAGGGAGGGAGGGAGGGAGGAAGGAAGGAAGGAAGGAAGGAAGGAAGAAAGGAAGGAAGGGAGAAAGAACTCAACAAACCCCCTCAAAGTGTATTGGTGAAGATACACTTTTTTTTTTTTTAACAAGTTTTTTATTTTTTTTTCAACGTTTATTTATTTTTGGGACAGAGAGAGACAGAGCATGAATGGGGGAGGGGCAGAGAGAGGGAGACACAGAATCGGAAACAGGCTCCAGGCTCTGAGCCATCAGCCCAGAGCCCGACGCGGGGCTTGAACTCACGGACCGCGAGATCGTGACCTGGCTGAAGTCGGACGCTTATCCGACTGCGCCACCCAGGCGCCCTGAAGATACACTTTTTAAATGTATTTTTTTTTAATTTACTTCTAGGACTGAGAATTAATTATAACTCACAAATTAGATTATCAGGTGTTTATTTTTTTTTTTTTAAGGATATCCATCACACAGCTTAAGTTTATTTTTGAGAGAGAGATTGAAAGAGAGCAAGCAGGAGCAGAGAGAGAGGAAGAGAGAGAATCCCAAGCAGACTCTGCACTGTCAGTGCAGAGCCTGATGCAGGGCTCAAACTCATGAACCATGAGATTATGACCTGAGCTGAAATCAAGAGTCAGATGCATAACCGACTAAGCCACCCAGGTGCCCCCAAAATCTCATATTTTAAACCTATGAGAGTTCAGCTGCTCAATAAATGCATTTCATATCCAAACTGTACTCAATTAACGTTTACTGAAACAAAAAAACATTGAAGGAACTTCCAAGTTTCTGGTTCTACATGTAAGAAGCTTAGAAATTGTCATTCCATAACAAACAAGTAAAAAGTGTGAACAGACTGAAAGGTCAAAAACTCTTCTTGGATCAGTAAGAGAGAGGAGGACACAGGGCAAACCATTGCCTCCAAGATTGGAGAGGTAAGAGAATACAGGGAGTCATGGCTTACTGGAGCAGAGATTTAAGAGCGGTGACTGCTGTGGGCACCAGTGCCAGGACAGGAAAACCTGAACCAATAATTGATGAAGTGCTGGAGACTCAGTGTGGAAAAATCTGAGAGCTAAAAACTCCAGGGAGGTCCATCATAGTGAGCTTGTGCAATTTTGCGAGATTCACCTCTTGGGGCTCTACCAAGTTCTCACAAGTAAATATCAGGGAAAAAAAATTTCCTCATGCTTCCAGCAGGGGGAGGGAAAAAAAGAGTTCTATTTTGAAATATACCAGAGCAAGCGTTCTCTTCTTAACAAGGTCTATCTTCTGGGGAAACCAGTTAACCACAGCCTAACTTGCCAGGCTATTATCAGAGCCTAATGTACCTGAGTAAAGGGAAATAGCCAACTCCAGTCAGCTCTAGCAATCCTGTACCACCTAAGGGGAGAAAAAAAACCCTGAGAAACAGTTATGTAGTTCACAGTCCAGAGGCATAGGCTCAATAAAGGACTGAGATCCAATTATAGGACTACAGAACACTTAACCCTCTTTATATACCTCACCACCATATTCTTAAAGGCCTGTTTACAGCAGTTCCTTTTACCTAGTGCATCATGTCCGGCTATCAAGAAAAAAATTACAAGGCATATGAAAAGTTAAAAACCAAATTTGAAGAGACAGAGCAAGAATCAGAACCAGACATGGCATGTTGAAATTATCATACTGAGAATTTAAAACAACTATAATTAACTTGCTAAGAACTCTAATAGGTAAAACAGAGCATGTAAGAACAGATATATAATGTAAGCACAGAGATGGGAGTCCTATGTAAGAATCAAAAAGAAATGATGGAGATCAAAACCACTGTAACACAAATGAAGAATGCCTTCTATGGGTTAAACAGTAGACTGGACACAGCTGAGAAAAGAACCACTGAACCTGAGGCTGTATTAACAGAATCACTGAAAACCAAAAAGCAAAGAGAAAAAAAAAACACTGAAGAAAAAAAACCCCAGAATATTCAAGGAATGTTAGAAAACTACGAAACATGCAACACATGTGTCATGAGAATACAAGAAAGGAACAGAAGAAATGCCTGAAAAAAAAAAGTGACTGAGAATTTCTGCCAAATTAATGTCAGATACCAAACCACAGATCCAGAAAGCTCAAAGACCATGCAGCAGGATAAATGCCCCCCAAAAACCTCACTACACTTAGCCACATCATTTTCAAGTACAGAAAATCAAAGATAAAGAAAAGATCCTGAAAGAAGCCATAGGGGAAAAACACCTTACCAACAGAAGGAACAAATATGAGAATCAGAACCAATTTCTCCTCAGAAACCATCTAAGCAAGAAAGTAATATGAAATATTTCAAGTATTAAGAGAAAAAAAAACCCACCAACCCAGATTCTGTACCCTGGAAAATCAACCTTCAAAAGTGAAGGAGAAATAGAAAATTTCTCAGAAAAACAAAAGTTGAGGGAATTTGTTGCCAGTAGACTTGCCTTGGGAGAAATGTTAAAAGAAGTTCTTTAGAAGAAACATGATATAGGTCAGAAACTCAGAACTACATAAAGAAAGGAAGAACATGGAAGAAGGAGTAAGGGAAAGTAAAATACAACTTTCTTAAAAATTGTTCTAACAGATAACAGTTCGTTCAAAAAATAATAACAACAATGTATTTGATTATGTATGCTTAGATATACATATATCTTGTGTGTGTGTGTGTGTGTGTGTGTGTGTGTGTGTGTGTAGTATATATAAGTGAAATCAATGACAGCAATGATACAAGGGACAGGAGGGAGGAAATAGGATTGTTTCATTATTATAAAGTACACTATCTGTGATGTGGTATAGTTTTATTTGAAAGTGGATTTGGATTGTTGTAAGTGTATATTGCAAACTCCAGGGCAACTACTAAAAGTATAACTATGATGCAAAAAAAGGAGAGAAAATGCAATCCTATAAAATGCTCAGTTAAAACCATGAAAGACAGAAAAGGAGTGGAAGACAAAAACAGGAACAAAGAATAAGGCAACAAATAGAAAACAGCAACGAATATGGTATATATTAACCCACTTATTATGAATCATCACTTTGAACATCAATGGTCTAGATGCACCAATTAAAAGACCAAGACTGTCAGAGTGAATCAAAAATAAGACCATCCAGATGGCAAACAGACACATGAAAAGATGCTCAACATCGCTCATCATCAGGGAAATACAAATAAAAACCATAATGAGATACTACCTCACACTGGTCAGAGTGGCTAAAATTAACAACTCAGGAAACAACAGATGCTGGGAAGGATGTGGAGAAACGGGAACCCTCTTGCACTGTTGGTGGGAATGCAAACTGGTGCAGCTGCTCTGGAAAAGTGTAGAGGTTCCTCAAAAAATTAAAATAGAATTACCCTACAACCCAGCAACTGCACTACTAGGAACTTATCCAAAGGATACAAAAATGATTATTAGAAGGGGTACATGCACCCCAATGTTTATATCAACACTACTAATGATAGCCAAATTATGGAAAGAGCCCAAATGTCCATCAACTGATGAATGAATTAAGATGTGGTATATATAGACAGACAGACAGACAGACACACACACACACACACACACACACACACACACACACTCTCACTCACTCACACTAGAATACTCCTCAGTGATGAAAAAGAATGAAATCTTGCCATCTGAAACAAATGGATGAAACTGGAGGGTATTATGCTAAGTGAAATAAGTCAGTCAGAGAAAGACAGATATCATATGATTTCAATCATATGTGGAATTTGAGAAACTTTACAGATGACTATAGGGGAAGGGATGGAAAAATAAGATAAAAACAGAGGAAGGAAAACCATAAGAGACTCTTAAATACAGAGAACAAATTGAGGGTTGACAGGGGTGGGGAAAATGGGTGATGGGCTTTAAGGAGGAAACTTCTTGGGATGAGCACTGGGTATTAGATGTAAGTGATGAATCACTGGATTCTACTCCTGAAGCCAAGACTACATTGTCTGTTAACTCACTTGAGAATAAAAAATAAGGCAAACCCAATGTTGTCTACAAGAAACTCACTTTAAATATAAAGAGACATACAGATTAAAAGTAAATGGGGGGAAGATACCATGCTAACACTAATCACAGAAAGTAGAAGTAGCTATTATTTTCAGACAAAGCAGACCTCTAAGTTATCAGAGACAAAGAAAGGCATTAACATCATGATAAAGGGGTCAATTCTCTAAGAAGACCTAACAATCCTTAAACTGTATACATACAACAACAATGCATCAAGTTACATGGGGCAGAAACTAAGAGAACTGCAAGAAGAAAGAGATGAATTTACTGTCATAGTCCGGAGACTTCAACACCCTCTATCAGAAATGGACAGACCCAGGGGCGCCTGGGTGGCGCAGTCGGTTAAGCGTCCGACTTCAGCCAGGTCACGATCTCGCGGTATGTGAGTTCGAGCCCCGAGTCGGGTTCTGGGCTGATGGCTCAGAGCCTGGAGCCTGTTTCCGATTCTGTGTCTCCCTCTCTCTCTGCCCCTCGCCCGTTCATGCTCTGTCTCGCTCTGTCCCAAAAATAAATAAACGTTGAAAAAAAAAATTGAAAAAAAAAAAAAAAAAAAAAAAAAAGAAATGGACAGACCCAGCAGGCAGAAGATCAGTAAGGACAAAGTAAAATGTATAAAGAACTACAAATCATTAAGAAAAAGACAGGAAACTCCATTTAAAAATGGACAAAAAGACTTGAGCAGACACTTCACAAAAAAGGGTATCTATGTGGCCCACAGACAGATAAGGTGCTCAACTTCACTAGTCATTAGGGCAAACAAATGAAAAGCACAATGAACTATCACCACATTTACCAGAAGGGCCAAAATGAGAAAGACAGAAAATACTCAGTGTTGTAGAGGATTTAGAGGAAACTAGAATTCATACGCTCTGGTGGGAGTTTAAATTAGTACAAATACTTTGGAAAACTGCCAAATATCTCCTAAAGCTGAACATCTATAATTCTCCTCCTAGGTAAATATCCACCAGAAGAGAACACACAAGCACCAAAGACTATATAGGGCTGTTCATAGTAGTCCAGTTTGCAATAGCTACAAACTGTAAACAACCCAAGCATCTGTCCATAGAAGGATGGATAAAGTGTGTAGTTTACATTCATAAACTAATACTCTACAGCAGTGAGAACCACTGACTGACCGCCCCAGGCAATCATAATGTTGAAAGAAGGCAGACACAAAGGGGGAAATACTATATAATTCAGCTTACAGGCTATTTTGGAATAGGCCATAATCATCAACT
Organism: Prionailurus viverrinus; assembly: GCF_022837055.1. Lineage (NCBI taxonomy): Eukaryota > Metazoa > Chordata > Mammalia > Carnivora > Felidae > Prionailurus > Prionailurus viverrinus. The sequence continues at coordinate 74,719,176 of NC_062565.1, forward strand.
ATGACAGAAGTCAGGGTGGAGGTTGCCCTTTGGAGGGCAGGATTCACAATCTATTTATTATTTCTTGATCTACATGCTAAATAGGTGGACCCACTTTTTTTAAGTTTATTTATTTATTTTGAGAGAGAGAGAGAAAGAGAGCAGGAGAGGGCAGAGAGAGAATCCCAAGCAGGCTCCGTGCTATCAGCACAGAACCTGACACAGGGCTCGATCCCATGAACCATGTGATCATGACCTGAGCCGAAACCAAGAGTTGGATGCTCAACTGACTGAGCCACCCAGGCACCCCAAGTGGACCCACTTCTTTAAAATTCACTGATGAACATTGGTGTGCTTTCCTGCAATAAAAACTTAACTTATAAAATATCAAAAAAGAGGGATGGGGTCTGGGGAGTCATTTTAGCAACTCTCTTTTCAAACACGCTCTTCCTATTTTCCCTCCGTCCACTTGTATAACTCATACCTGGCACTCTACTTAAAAATTCCTGAAGGAATTAAATTTTGGCCTCAGGGAAATGTTTAGACAGTCCATGCACAGATAGTCCTGTGGCGAGAAAGCAGCGTGGGATTGGAGTAGGGCCCAGTGCAGGCTGCAGGTGAGTCAGGCCAGATTTCCCAGTAAGCCCCACATTCCTTCACCCAACAACCCTGGAATGCCATACTCTTGCCGGGCCCATTTTCTCTGTGCTCAACTAAGGCATGGGGTCTGAGGCAGCCACAGTGAGCAGCAGGCACAGAGCAGGGTGAGGGCTTCCAAAGGGACGTCCTTTTGTCCCACAGGTCACAGTAACAAGCTGGCAACTGATTTGTGTGGTCCCATCTGAATCTCAGAGGAATTCCCAGCACAAAGTAAAAAGATGCTCTTAAGTGGAAAGAAAAATGGATCCGAAAATGTAATGCTGTGAACTAGTTTATAGTACAGGTAATATTAACTCTGATGTTTGCAGAAAACAAGTAGCTCATGACTTGGGTTACTAAAGTTGAATTTCATAAACATTTTTTTTCCTTGGGGGAATCTGAACTGTATAATATTAGCCTTCCTGCCAGTGATTTTCAGGCCTTCTCTAATGCTTACAGTGGTACTCAGAATACATTCTCTGCTAAGCCTGGAGGCAGCCCTGAGTCAGCTTTTCCCATTACCTGTATACCTAAGCCATTGAAGAGACATTATTCAGAAATGCCTCTGGAGGAGATGCTGCGGAACTCCTTCAATATTCTGGCCTTCTCCCCTGCCAAGAACTTTTTTCTTTAAGTTTAAATTAACTGACTTTTAACGTAAGCATTCACATCTGCTTTCTTTCCCTTTAGGTAGGAGCTGCTGTTTCATCCTTTGGGTGGGGCAAACTAGGACTCCTAAGTTAAAAAAATTATCCACAAAAACTTCATCACTCACTCTCAGAAGCTTGATGTTCTATGCTTGTCTCTAACCTTCACGTTGATTCTCCAGGATTTGAAGTCTATGAGCAATGAAGCCCATTAGCTAAATTCTTTTGGAAACCTGACAACCTCACACTGTGCAGTTGTTCCTGTGGGCACATCTGCTGCACAGTAGGGGAATGAAATTGGATGCAATCCTTTCCCCACCTCCTAACTTTACTATTTAAAATGGCACTGAGTTTTAGAAGTGGTAGGCGGTGGACAAGAAAGGGATCCTTATACTTTGGTCACTATCCTTGACATAGTCAAATGCTTCAGCTTTATGTTCATTTCCGAGTAAACACTTAAGCTTCTGAATCCAGAGAGCTACTTCTTAGAGTGGGACTCAAAAGACAAAGCACTAGTGATTTTTAACTCCCAAACCTAGCATGTGACATAGCTCCCTGGTACGTCCAGCAGCCCTGGCTCATGCACATAAACACTGACGGGGGGACCCATATTTCTTCTTGCTGACACTTAGTGTTTTCGTTTTCCCAGCAAAAACCCCCTCTGCACCCCAAAAATCAAACTTGCATGTGGAATGGTGATGTGTTGCCTATATCTCTATATAACCTTCCATAGGTCTGGCACACAGGAAGCTTTCAATAAATATTTTTTGGCTGGAAGGAATAAATGATTGAATTAATGAATTATGTAACTAGAATCTAGGCTTAGTAGATTTCTATAGGGGTATCAAAGAAAATACTGTTTTACAGGGTGGAGCTAAAAAGAGATTGGGAATTTTGGTACTTTCAACCACAGTACTCCAATACTTGCATGTTACCAGGCAATGCACCCTGGCCAGAAAATGACTTTGTTTGGAGCTATGCCCAACCCTGCTTCACAGGCCTCAAAGTTGGGACCAAGGGGAAGAGACCCTCACTGCTCTTCTTAGCTCCGTGAAGAGGTAACTATCACAGTGGGGTCCTGAGAATCCTGAGGATTCTCTTTCTTATAAAAGTTATTTATTGGGGGGGGGGCTCTTGGGTGGCTCAATGGGTTGAACATATGACTTCGGCTGAGGTCATGATCTCAGTTTGTGAGTTTGAACCTCACATTGGGCTGGCTGCTGTCAGCACAGAGTCTGCTTCCCATCTTCTGTCCCCCTGTCTCTGCCCCTCCCCCCACCCCTCCCCTGCCTGTGTGCTCTCTCACAAAAATAAATAAACATTTAAAAAAAGTTATTTGTTGGGATAATACTGTAAGATTCGAAGAATTAGGATCAGGGGATAACAGTCTTCATGTTGAAAACACAAACTTAAAGATGATCTCCATCATCAAGTGGCTTAAAGTATAGGAATTAGGCAGGTGGTAACATGGACAATGTGAAGATTGTTCCCAGTGTTATTCCGAACACTGATGCATAGTTTGGTTCTCAACAATGACGACGGCTCACCAATTTCTCAAGTGTTTGCTTTCCATGCATATTTTGTGTCATTCTAGTCTGTTTAACTCAAAAGATTTAATCCCACAAGATCACCTATAATTAGAGAGTGATGATGCATTCTTAGAAGACAAATATAGACACCACAGAGGTGATGCATCAGCAGTCTGAAAATAATTAATGCTTATCCTCACAAGGCCACCTACACCAAGACACTTGGGAATAGTTCACTACTGCCATAATGTCATAGAAGGATGGCAAAATCATTTTTCTTATCTGCAGAAGTAGGTCACAGCAGGAACATTTGGCAAAACGCACACACACACACATACACACACACACACACACACACCAAAACAGAGTGGACACGAATGGGTTTTGTGATACAATCTTTTAATTTTTCAACTCAGTGTAAGACTTGATCATTGGTTCGCTCTGCAGTCTCTAATCATCTCCCTATGTGCTAACAGGACCAGAATGAGGCTTTGAAATGCAGTATTTGCAAACATAGCAAAAGGCCCCATTTACCAGAAAGCTGCTTCTACACTGACAAGAGCTCAGGGATTTAAGACAGCCACTGATTTTGTTGTTGTTTTATTTCCAGTGACATGAAAATAAAACCTATCATCATAAATTAGCACATTTATCAGGAGTCTGAGCTAGGCAATATGTAGTCATGGTGGCTAGAGGTTACAGAATTTCCAGCAACCTTTTACACTCAGCATATGGCACATGTGGGGCAGCATTTTCTGTTGAGATGTCTATTTAAACTCAAAAGACAGACCCTGCAAAGCTGATCTGAGTTGTGTGCATTGCACCAGTGCTGTTGCTTTCTAAATAATGAATGCCTTTCCTAGTGACAATGAAGATGGCAGTAAAAAGGGGTGGACAGTAGTGGGAAGGGGGACCATGACATTCACATGGATGATTTTATAGTCTCAGGAAAGTCATCAGAGAGGCTTGAAACCCACACTCCCTCAGGCTTTGTCTTGTTATTGGTCAGAAAGACATGCAACATGATTCCTACACCGGAAGTTTTTTTTGGTCACTGCTGAGGCCCCGGACAATCAGGCACTTGGGTTCACAGACTGGCTGACACTGGACTTTCTTCTTGGGGAACAGATAAATCATTTCCAGGAAACCAGGCTCCTCTCCTAACTATGTGCTCTTATTGACCTATATTTTTAAAGAAATTTGTTCTGAAGTTGTGGTAAGAGCTAGAACCCATTCTTTGGCTCCAATTCAGAGATACTCATTTGGTGCAGTACTTCCTTCCTCTCTTCCCCCCAAATGTACTAAAAAGCTCTCCTCTGTCCTCTTTTTTTTTCTTTCCTTACTTTCTTCCTGCTCAGAGCAATCCTATTTCATTTTTCACAGAACATGATTTTCTGTGTTCACTTTATCATTTTTACTCCTTAGTGTCACTAATGACCTTCGAGCTTAGTTATTCTCTGCTTTCTCCTTCTGCATTTATCCTTCCCCATTTATTCCCCACCTCCCACCCCCAACTTTAGCACTGAAGGACAGCTGTACAATGAGTAAATTGTAAAGTTGTGTCACAGTTCCCCTAGGGACAATCTTCTGTGAGCTATTAAATTAGAAAATGGTTTAAAAAAAAAAAAAACAATGAAGGCTTTGTACAGAGCACGTGCAATCTTTACAATGTAAAATTAGTCCTTTTCCCAACAAAAGTGATGTAATACTTTACTTGTAACTGCACAAAAGGATTTAGGAAATAAAATATACAAAAAAACCTATCAAGAGCTTTAAAGAGTTAGGTGAAAAGTTGTATGATATTTTGCTCTTACAAGGTAGATAATAAAGCCATGCTGGTGTGGAATGCTGTAATTTTGCTTTCTGGATTCACTATCACAAACTCAGTTCATTTAAACATTGAAAAATGACTTGGTTTTTATTCATGCACACATCCATTTACTCATCTGTTCAACATATTCATTGGGTTCTTCCAATGTGCCAGACAGAGTAATAAAATCAAATCAAAATTAAAGAAACAACAAAAAATGATCTTTTTTTTGTCTGATGGTTATCTTCTATTTTGGACATACTGCTCAGTTCAAAGATTATCTCATAAATTGCATTTACCTGCAGAAAATGAGGAGGAACAGTAATAAACCTATCTGCAGGCAGATTCACTAAGGCAGATGTGGTTTCAGAACACTCTGTAAAACCCACGACTGTTTCACTAGTTATTAACTGGTAGCCCAGTGGGCATGTACCACAGTGTTGGGTTGGGGGGAGGATTCTGGGCTTGGATTCTTGCTCTGTGGTTTGCTGCTTGTGTGCCTTTTCTTAGTCCCTCTGAGCCTCGGTTTCTTTCTGTGCAGAAGAGAACTAGCTGCACCAGTCCCAAAGGGTGGATATAATGATTAAATGAAATAAAATCCACAAAGCTTCTATTATTGTGCCCATCTCAAAGTTGACGCTCAATATATTATAATTTTAGCGGTATCATTATCATGGCTGCCCAGGTTTACAGGCTCAGAGAAATGATCGCCTCAAACCAAGGAACTTTTCTTTCTCTCAGAAGTGGAATGATAAAGTTGATTTCAAGGAGACAAAGATTGAAAATTAATGTATCCCATGTACTAGCCCTGCCCATTTTCTCTTGAGTTCTGCTAGTTCCCTCACTGAAGCACCCACTTATTATCTCCATAAATGCCCCCTCCACCAAGTACCCCATTCACTGACCTTACCTGTCACCATTATCTTTTTCTCTTTCTAGCTTAAACTTGTTTAGAGATAGCTTAACACAGGAAAGTAGTTAGTCCCTTTACATGAGTCAAAGAAAGGGAAGATAAATCAATTTTCTTTTTGCTTAGGGATAGAAATGATGAAAATGTGAAGAAGAGAATAGTAAGGACATAGGGATAATCGACCCCCCAAAAAAGAGGGACTTAATGATCCAAGCCTAATAACAGAAACTGATGCTTGGTTGTAGAGAGGATTACTGATTTCATGTGTTCACCTCAATTTAGTTCACAGAATTATACAACGCTAGAGCTGGAAGAGATGCCAAAAATAGTCAAAGCCCATCTTTTTAGAGATAGAGAAACTGAGGCCCAGAGAAGTCTCAGAATTCTTGCTGAAGACAACCCAGCTAATCGCTAAAGAACTAGGACTAGAATCTAGCTTTTTCACATTTTCATTCCAAGAGAAATTTAAATTGACTAGGGTACAGAGCGTTTAGGTGGTTGATGTTACTTTGTCTTTGTTTGCTATTGTGTTTTTGTCTACAGTGAAAGAGATTCAGTCCGACTTTTAAAAGAGGTCTGGACCTGTGGGGATTTACATCATGTGCCTGGTGGTGGTGGTGGTGGAACCGTCCATAAATGCCCTGAAATGGCATGTAAAATTTTAAGTGGATGTCCATTTTTCTAGGAATAAAGTCTAAAGCTTTAACACAGTCTCATAAGTATCAGTGAGCAAAACAAAGTTAATTGCAGTGGGTTGGGTTGAGACAAGAGTAATAAGACCAGTGATTTCCAAGCCACTGCAGGCTGGGATGCTTCCAATGCAGACATGGAGGATGTGGTGTAGGGTGAAGCTAGCTGGCAGAGTGGACTCTGTGGTCCTACCTTGCCTTCCAGAAGGGAGGTTCTATTTTCTACATGCTTTCCACATTAGTGTTCCACTCAGTTTGCTAAAGGGAAGATTTCTGCTGCTTACAGTAGTGGGGGATGAAAGCCACTGTTTACCATATTCTATAAAATTTTAAGAAAGGTGTGGTCCTCTGCCCATCTAAGAAAAATAATTTTCAGCATTCTACCCAGAGCCCCTTCTCCTGACTATATCTGTTGTTCTGTATTTCTGTGTTTAAAATCAAGGTATCTCTTGTCTTCCCCTCATCTTCATGAATGCCTGCTGGTGGCAAGAAAATAAGGACCAGAAATTGAAAGTGGTTAGAAAAAAGAACCTGAATCCATCCTGTCTTAGAGGAAGTCAGAAAACAAAGAAGAAATCACTTTTTTTCTTTCCTGGCGTCTCACAGGATGATCTTCATCCCAAAGGCCTAGGTGCTGCCATACCTCGTATTAGAAACCCCGAGTGGACTGTCCACCTTTTTCTTTTTTTATAACCTGAGAAAAATTCTCCCCTCCATTTTTCTCAGATAATAAAGAGTTGAGGGCATATATTTAGAAGCAAGTAGTTTTAAGTTTTATAGAATGTTCGATAACTTGGGATGGGGAAAAATGAGAACTAGCAAAAAGCAATAAAGCTTAGAAAGCAATATATTTGGTCATTTTCACCCCAAATTAGAACTTCATGCCC